>NC_133332.1:46454088-47654088 GCF_042186555.1 Aquarana catesbeiana | reverse complement strand
CTGTGCGACTATGGCACCAGGACAGGGTCAGGGGAGCTTGGTTTTTTTTCCCCACGCCAGTGGGCCATGATCAGGGATGCATGCACTGTCCTGTCACCATTCGAGGAGGCCACGAGGATGGTGAGCAGTGACAGTGCATGCATCAGTGACACTGTCCCCCTTGTCCACCTGTTGGAGCACACGCTGCGTGGAATAATGGACAGGGCACTTGAGGCAGAACAGAGGCAGGAAGAGGAGGACTTCCTTAGCTCTCAAGGCCCCCTTTATCCAGACAGTGTTCCTGCGTGCCCGCCGATCACACAGGAAGAGGACGAGGAGGAGGAGGAGGAGGAGGAAGATTGTGTCAGTATGGAGGTGGAGCCTGGCACTCAGCATCAGCAGCAGTCTTTAAGGGATCAGTCCCAAGAAACACATGGACTTGTACGTGGCTGGGAGGAGGTGGCTGCAGACGTTGTCGTCCTTAGTGACCCAGAGGACTCCGGACCGAATGCCTCAGCAAACCTACGCTGCATGGCCTCCCTGATCCTGCAAAGCCTGCGTAAGGATCCTCGTATTCGTGGTATCAAGGAGAAGGACCAATACTGGCTGGCAACCCTCCTTGATCCACGTTACAAGGGTAAGGTTGCGGACCTTATCTTGCCATCGCAGAGGGAGCAGAGGATGAAACATCTTCGGGAGGCCTTGCAGAAAGGTCTGTGCAATGCGTTCCCAGAGACTGGGAGGTTACAAACTCCTGTTTCTGGACAACGTGTTGCTGAGGCTTCGGTCAGTCAAAGAAGGAGCGGTGGAGAAGGTGGCCGTCTGACCGATGCGTTCAGACAATTTTTTGGTCCGCAGCCCCAAGGTATGATCGGTTCCAGCAACCATCGCCAGCGTCTGTTTTACATGATGCAGGAATACCTAGGGGCAAGATCAGACTTGGACACCTTTCCCACCGAAAATCCTCTGGGTTACTGGGTCTTGAGGATGGATCACTGGCCAGAGCTTGCACAGTATGCAATTGAGCTACTGGCCTGTCCTGCATCCAGCGTTCTTTCGGAACGCACATTCAGTGCTGCTGGAGGCGTGGTAACCGATCACAGGGTGCGTCTGTCCACCGACTCGGTCGATCGGCTGACCTTCATAAAAATGAATGAGTCTTGGATCACCACCAGCTACCAAGCACCTGATGCTGATGTAACCGAATAATTTTTTTTGAAATCTCAGATCCCTTCAAAGACTGCCTATGCTGATGCTGAGTGACTATCCCTGAGTAATTATCCTCTTCCTCCTCAATCATCACGCTGATAGCTTGTAAGAACATTTTTGGTTCTGGGCGCCACCACCAGTGCCTAAGGCACAATTTTTCAGCCCCTGTTTAACAGGGGCGTGTTAATTACAATTTTTGATGTAATACTTTGCAGCAGGGCTCGTTCCTGCATTCCAACTAGAGTGTCTGTGAGGGGTTGCAGTGTTGTGGCACCAGCACCAGTGCCTAAGGCCCAATTTTTCTGCCCCTGTCTAACAGGGGCGTGTAATTACAATTTTTGATGCAATACTTTGCAGCAGGGCTCGTTCCTGCGTTCCAACTAGAGTGTCTGTGAGGGGTTGCAGTGTTGTGGCACCAGCACCAGTGCCTAAGGCCCAATTTTTCTGCCCCTGTCTAACAGGGGCGTGTAATTACAATTTTTGATGCAATACTTTGCAGCAGGGCTCGTTCCTGCGTTCCAACTAGAGTGTCTGTGAGGGGTTGCAGTGTTGTGGCACCAGCACCAGTGCCTAAGGCCCAATTTTTCTGCCCCTGTCTAACAGGGGCGTGTAATTACAATTTTTGATGCAATACTTTGCAGCAGGGCTCGTTCCTGCGTTCCAACTAGAGTGTCTGTAAGGGGTTGCAGTGTTGTGGCACCAGCACCAGTGCCTAAGGCCTAATTTTTCAGCTCCTGTTCAACAGGGGCATGTAATTACAATTCTTAATCTAATATTTCACAGCAGGGCCCTGTGAGGGCTTACAGTGTTGTGGCCACAGCAACACCTAAGGCCCAAATTTCTGCTGAGTATATAGGGCAGGACCCTACTTTCAAACATCTAACTTACAAACGACTCCTACTTGCAAACGGAAGGAGACAACAGGAAGTGAGATGAAATCTACCCCTAGGAAGGGAAATTCTCTCCTGTAAGAGTTAATATGGGAAAACAATTTCTCCTTTCCACTGATGCTTTCCAATCCTTGTTCCACAAAAAACCCAAATTTTCAAAAAACATTTTTCATTGGGACAAAAAGTGAGGTGAAATCTTCTGAAGAGGAGGAAAGACAGCAAAACAAATGTCACAGGGGTGATAACCCTTCCCTATGTTTTCCAAAAAGCTTAAAAAAGATTTTTTGGCTGGAGCTAAACGCTTTAAAAATTTACCCGTTCAAAATTACAAAGAGATTCTACTTAACAACAAAACTACAGTCCCTGTCTTGTTTGCACCGCCTGTATACTGCTGTTCAGAGTATATAGGGCCTTTCCTTATTTTAATTTGGGTGCGGGGTTCCCCTTAATATCCATACAAGACCCAAAGGGCCTGGTAATGGACTGGGGGGTACCCATGCCGTTTGTCTCACTGATTTTCATCCATATTGCCATGACCCGACATGACATTAAACCCGCAAGCAGTTTTAAATGAGATTTTTTCCTTTAAAAATGACATTTGGTGCAGGGACTGTTCTAAACACGGGAAACACGAGCCACTTTACAGGCCTACTATAGACACACCCCAGGTACAATATTTAAAGGAATATTTCACTTTTTTTTTTACTTTAAGCATCATTAAAATCACTGCTCCCGAAAAAACGGCCGTTTTTAAAAGTTTTTTTTGCATTGATACATATCCCCTGGGGTAGGACCCGGGTCCCCAAAACCTTTTTAGGACAATACCATGCAAATTAGCCTTTAAAATGAGCACTTTTGATTTTGAACGTTCAAGTCCCATAGACGTCAATGGGGTTCTAACGTTCGTGCGAACTTTCGGTCCGTTCGCAGGTTCTGGTGCGAACCGAACCGGGGGGTGTTTGGCTCATCCCTACTCCTCAGTAGCAATCCCTAATTTCTCTAATCGTGTACCTAGACAGCGGCCTCCTCCTCCTCACACCATGGCTTGTGAGATGTCAATCTGGAGTCCTTGTTATATCCTTCGGCCTATGCTGTAAGCAGTCCAGAACGCCAGTTGGATCTCTCATACTGATACTGAACACAAGCTGTTGTTGGTTTGCCTTGCGGTAAGCGCATTATTTGCATGGTGGTGGATCACAGAGTGGGGTGTCTCATCTTTACTACGGAGTTTGATTGCGTTCACTCTAGGGTCTTTCTTTTGCTGTATCCTTATGCACTTGTGTAAGTTTTCTACCTTCTTCTACTCAAACCAGTTTGGCAGTATTACACTATGGCCAGTTTCTTTTTATTTACATGTCTATGAGATGGAAGTCTGGTGTCCTTATTACATCCTTTCAGCCATGATGTATGCAGCTTAAGTGTACCATCTGGATTCTCTATACCAAGACAAGATACAGGCTGGTGTTTGCTTGCCTTGTGGTAAGCGCAATAATTGTGTGTTTGCAGATACTGTATGGGGTGTCACTCATATTTTCACCATTGACTCTGGTTGGGTTTACCCAAGGGTCTCTTTTGGACTGATTTCAGATCATTACCTTATAATTGATTTTCATTTATTATATATGGACACTTATTTTTGATTCACAGATATTATATATGGACACTCATGTTTGATTCATTGATACATGTGTAGACCCATACATTTTTTTATATTTCAATTTTTAATATTCTTTAATGTTTTTACATTTATATATGTACTTCCTAACAGGAGCTTTTGAGATTACTTCACGTGTTTCACTAATAATTTAGCGCAGTTATTTCTTTCTTATTTGTTATCTTGGTGCACATCTCACTGTTTAACTGCTGCTTTCTGGGGGGGTTAGTTTTTATGGGTAGCGCAGTATTTTTTTGTTGTTTTTTTAGGTACTTAAAGACGCAATTAAAAGCCTGAAGGCCGGCAAAAGTCCAGGCCCTGACGGTCTATCCGCTGTTTACTTCAAAACATTCTTTGACACGCTTAGCGCTCCCTTCTTAAAAACTTTTAACTCCCTATCAGCATATAGACCACTCACTCCAGGAATGCTACAAGCACACATTACAGTCATACCCAAGGACAACAAAGATCCATCACAACCGACAAACTGTAGGCCTATCTCATTACTGGATGTGGATATTAAGATCCTCTCCAAAATTTTAGCCAATAGACTTCTTCCACTACTCCCATCAATCATCTCCCGAGACCAAGTGGGTTTTTTCCCTGGAAGGGAGGCCAGGGACAACACTATAAAAGCGATCAACCTGCACCACCTCATGACATCCTCGAAACAAGCAGTTTTTTCCTCGCTTTAGATGCGGAGAAGGCATTCGACTATATGGCAGCTGTCCTAAAAGCCCTTTTGTTTCCACATTTTGTTTCTCATAGTTGAGGTATACCTATGATGACAATTACAGGCCTCTCTCATCTTTTTAAGTGGGAGAACTTACACAATTGGTGGCTGACTAAATACTTTTTTGTCCCACTGAACATTGTTATATTGTTTGTAAATTAATTGTTTTTTGATACTAATGTCAAATATTTTTGTAACTTAAACTATCCTGATGCATGGGAAACAGCCCTGAAGAAGCAGTAATTCTAACTGAAACGCGTTGGCTGCTCAGTACACCCAAGCATCTGTTCAATCTTCTCCAAATGAGTATTAATCTTGGTCATTTGTTAAATGATTAACATTGTTTGTTTTAACTTGTATATTTTTTTTAGTAAATGAATTTTTCAATTATCCTTTATTGTTGTGCTTGCCTCACGACAGACATATGCATCTTTAAAAGTCCCAATTATTATTGAGGGACAGGTTCTTATCTGTTTCCTTTACATTTCTTTTATTTGCTACTTATCAGGGATGTGGATGCAACACTCTGTCTCTAGATTCTGTCCATAAACGTCTCTATTTATATTCAATATTATCATTGTCATCAGGCCCTCTTGTCCCCTTTTTGGTTAAAACAGTGTCTGTGGAGGGACCAACTACAGGCAAGCAGTAACTCCCTATGAGACCTTCCCACAGTTTCACATCACCACAGTTTCACATCGCCACATTTTTCCACACCAATCTCTTTAATCATTTCTTTGTCCATTGGTACCTCAACCAATATCTCTGAACTGTCTGACAGTGCTCTAGTCTAGAGTGCTTCTTATACACATCAGTAGGAAGCAACCCAGTACACTGCGAGACAACATTCAACATAGGTTTACACACTTTCTTGTTACAGAGTGTTACATAGTTACATAGTTGGTGAGGTTGAAAAGAGACACAAGTCCATCAAGTCCAACCTATGTGTGTGATTATGTGTCAGTATTACATTACATATCCCTGTATATTGTGGTCATTCAGGTGATTATCTAATAGTTTCTTGAAGCTATCAATGCTCCCCGCTGAGACCACCGCCTGTGGAAGGGAATTCCACATCCTTGCCGCTCTTACAGTAAAGAACCCTCTACGTAGTTTAAGGTTAAACCTCGTTTCTTCTAATTGTAATGAGTGGCCACGAGTCTTATTAAACTCTCTTCTGCGAAAAAGTTTTATCCCTATTGTGGGGTCACCAGTAGGGATGAGCCGAACACCCCCCGGTTCGGTTCGCACCAGAACCCGCGAACGGACCGAAAGTTCGCACGAACGTTAGAACCCCATTGACGTCTATGGGACTCGAACGTTCGAAATCAAAAGTGCTCATTTTAAAGGCTAATTTGCATGGTATTGTCCTAAAAAGGGTTTGGGGACCCGGGTCCTACCCCAGGGGACATGTATCAATGCAAAAAAAACTTTTAAAAACGGCCGTTTTTTCGGGAGCAGTGATTTTAATGATGCTTAAAGTAAAAAAAAAAAAGTGAAATATTCCTTTAAATATCGTACCTGGGGGGTGTCTATAGTATGCCTGTAAAGTGACGCGTGTTTCCCATGTTTAGAACAGTCCCTGCACCAAATGTCATTTTTAAAGGAAAAAATCTCATTTAAAACTGCTTGCGGGTTTAATGTCATGTCGGGTCATGGCAATATGGATGAAAATCAGTGAGACAAACGGCATGGGTACCCCCCAGTCCATTACCAGTCCCTTTGGGTCTTGTATGGATATTAAGGGGAACCCCGCACCCAAATTAAAATAAGGAAAGGTGTGGGGCCACCAGGCCCTATATACTCTGAACAGCAGTATACAGGCGGTGCAAACAAGACAGGGACTGTAGGTTTGTTGTTAAGTAGAATCTGTTTGTAATTTTGAACATTTTTAACGTGTTTAGCTCCAGCCAAAAAATCTTTTCTAAGCTTTTTGGAAAACATAGGGAAGGGTTATCACCCCTGTGACATTTGTTTTGCTGTCTTTCCTCCTCTTCAGAAGATTTCACCTCACTTTTTTGTCCCAATGAAAAATGTTTTTTGAAAATTTGGGTTTTTTTGTGGAACAAGGATTGGAAAGCATCAGTGGAAAGGAGAACTTGTTTTCCCATATTAACTCTTACAGGAGAGAATTTCCCTTCCTAGGGGTAGATTTCATCTCACTTCCTGTTGTCTCCTTCCGTTTGCAAGTAGGAGTCGTTTGTAAGTTAGATGTTTGAAAGTAGGGTCCTGCCCTATATACTCAGCAGAAATTTGGGCCTTAGGTGTTGCTGTGGCCACAACACTGTAAGCCCTCACAGGGCCCTGCTGTGAAATATTAGATCAAGAATTGTAATTACATGCCCCTGTTGAACAGCAGCTGAAAAATTAGGCCTTAGGCACTGGTGCTGGTGCCACAACACTGCAACCCCTCACAGACACTCTAGTTGGAACGCAGGAACGAGCCCTGCTGCAAATTATTGCTTCAAAAATTGTAATTACACGCCCCTGTTAGACAGGGGCAGAAAAATTGGGCCTTAGGCACTGGTGCTGGTGCCACAACACTGCAACCCCTCACAGACACTCTAGTTGGAACGCAGGAACGAGCCCTGCTGCAAATGATTGCTTCAAAAATTGTAATTACACGCCCCTGTTAGACAGGGGCAGAAAAATTGGGCCTTAGGCACTGGTGGTGGCGCCCAGAACCAAAAATGTTCTTACAAGCTATCAGCGTGATGATTGAGGAGGAAGAGGATAATTACTCAGGGATAGTCACTCAGCATCAGCATAGGCAGTCTTTGAAGGGATCTGAGATTTCAAAAAAAATTATTCGGTTACATCAGCATCAGGTGCTTGGTAGCTGGTGGTGATCCAAGACTCATTCATTTTTATGAAGGTCAGCCGATCGACCGAGTCGGTGGACAGACGCACCCTGTGATCGGTTACCACGCCTCCAGCAGCACTGAATGTGCGTTCCGAAAGAACGCTGGATGCAGGACAGGCCAGTAGCTCAATTGCATACTGTGCAAGCTCTGGCCAGTGATCCATCCTCAAGACCCAGTAACCCAGAGGATTTTCGGTGGGAAAGGTGTCCAAGTCTGATCTTGCCCCTAGGTATTCCTGCACCATGTAAAACAGACGCTGGCGATGGTTGCTGGAACCGATCATACCTTGGGGCTGCGGACCAAAAAATTGTCTGAACGCATCGGTCAGACGGCCACCTTCTCCACCGCTCCTTCTTTGACTGACCGAAGCCTCAGCAACACGTTGTCCAGAAACAGGAGTTTGTAACCTCCCAGTCTCTGGGAACGCGTTGCACAGACCTTTCTGCAAGGCCTCCCGAAGATGTTTCATCCTCTGCTCCCTCTGCGATGGCAAGATAAGGTCCGCAACCTTACCCTTGTAACGTGGATCAAGGAGGGTTGCCAGCCAGTATTGGTCCTTCTCCTTGATACCACGAATACGAGGATCCTTACGCAGGCTTTGCAGGATCAGGGAGGCCATGCAGCGTAGGTTTGCTGAGGCATTCGGTCCGGAGTCCTCTGGGTCACTAAGAACGACATGGTCCGCAGCCACCTCCTCCCAGCCACGTACAAGTCCATGTGTTTCTTGGGACTGATCCCTTAAAGACTGCTGCTGATGCTGAGTGCCAGGCTCCACCTCCATACTGACACAATCTTCCTCCTCCTCCTCTTCCTCCTCGTCCTCTTCCTGTGTGATCGGCGGGCACGCAGGAACACTGTCTGGATAAAGGGGGCCTTGAGAGCTAAGGAAGTCCTCCTCTTCCTGCCTCTGTTCTGCCTCAAGTGCCCTGTCCATTATTCCACGCAGCGTGTGCTCCAACAGGTGGACAAGGGGGACAGTGTCACTGATGCATGCACTGTCACTGCTCACCATCCTCGTGGCCTCCTCGAATGGTGACAGGACAGTGCATGCATCCCTGATCATGGCCCACTGGCGTGGGGAAAAAAAACCAAGCTCCCCTGACCCTGTCCTGGTGCCATAGTCGCACAGGTACTCATTGATGGCCCTCTGCTGCGTGTGCAGCCGCTGCAGCATGGCCAACGTTGAGTTCCACCTGGTGGGCATGTCACAGATTAGGCGGTTCTTGGGCAGGTTAAACTCCTTTTGGAGGTCCGTCAGCCGAGCACTGGCATTATATGACCGGCGGAAATGCACACAGACTTTCCTGGCCTGCCTCAGGACATCCTGTAAGCCCGGGTACCTGCCCAAGAACCGCTGCACCACCAAGTTAAGGACGTGAGCCAAACAGGGCACATGGGTCATTTGTCCCTGTCGGAGGGCAGAGAGGAGGTTGGTGCCATTGTCGCAAACCACCATTCCTGCCTTAAGTTGGCGTGGCGTCAACCACCTCTGAACCTGCCCCTGCAGAGCTGACAGAACCTCTGCCCCAGTGTGGCTCCTGTCCCCCAAGCACACCAGCTCAAGCACCGCATGGCATCTTTTGGCCTGCGTACTTGCGTAGCCCCTTGAACGCCTACGGAGCACCGCTGGTTCCGAGGAAGAGGCCATGGAGGAAGAAGAAGAGGAGGGGGTGGAGGAGAGAGGTGTGTCACAATCAGCATTTTGGAGGCGTGGTGGCGGAACAACCTCCAACACTACTGCACCTTGTCCTGCATCCTTCCCAGCTGCCAGCAGAGTCACCCAATGCGCCGTGAAAGTTAGGTAACGTCCCTGTCCATGCCTGCTGGACCATGAGTCAGCGGTAATATGCACCTTACCGCTGACCGCCCTGTCCAGCGAGGCATGGACATTGCCTTCCACATGCCGGTAGAGAGCCGGAATCGCCTTCCGTGAGAAAAAGTGGCGTTTGGGTACCTGCCACTGAGGAACCGCACATTCCACAAACTCACGGAAGGGGGCAGAGTCTACCAACTGAAAAGGCAGCAGTTGAAGTGCTAGCAATTTTGCCAAGCTAGCATTCAACCGCTGGGCATGTGGATGGCTGGGAGCAAACTTCTTTCGGCGGTGCAGCAGCTGGGGCAGGGAAATTTGCCTGGTACAATCTGACGTCGGTGTACCAAAAGCAGATTGCCCACAAGTACTTGGCTGTGACACACCTAATTCTACACCTTCATTCCTCTCACTGTAGGTCTCAGAGAGGACTGAAGGTCTAGTGGGGTTGGAAATCTCAGCTGATGAGGAGCAAGGAGAGATCCTCTTTGTTCTTTGGTGTGGGTCTTTTAGATACGCTTGCCAACGAACTGCATGGCAGGTCAACATATGTCTGGTCAAGCATGTGGTACCCAAGCGGGAGATATTTTGGCCACGCGAGATACGCTTGAGACATATGTTGCAAATAGCAGCGGTGCGATCTGATGCACTCGTCTCAAAAAAGGCCCACACCAAAGAACTTTTTGAATAACGCGCAGAGACTGCAGCGCCCTGCACATGTGGAGCTTTGGGGTGTGATGCAGTCAATGTGCTGCCCTTAGGCTGGCCCCTGGAGGGCATCCTGCCTCGTTGGTGATGTGCTGCCGCCTCCTCCTCCTCCTCCTCCTCCTCCTCCTCCTCCTCCTCCTCCTCCTCTCTCCTATCAGGCACCCACGTTGAGTCAGTGACCTCATCATCCCCTCCCTCCTCATCACTGGAGCAAACCTGGCAGTATGCTGCAGCAGGGGGAGCATGACTGCCAGATTGCTGTCCTTCTTGGGCACCCCCTCTGTCCGCGCTCATGTTACTGCCTTCATCGAGCTCAGTATCGTCATCAGAGCCTTCCAAACGCTGGGCATCCTCCTGGAGCATGTACCCAACACTGTGGTCAAACAGTTCGAGGGAATCCTCATGAGGACATGGTGGAGCTAGGGAAGGAGTCACTGATGACATTGAGCTGAGGGAAGAGGCCGCTGCTTTGCCAGACAAAGCACCCTGGGCATGGGTGAGAGAGGATGAGGAGGATGAGGACGGCTTGGTCATCCACTCGACCAAGTCTTCCGCATGTTGCGGCTCAACATGGCCAGCTGCCGAAAAAAAGGCCAAGCGTGTCCCATGGCCACGTGCTGATGAGGATGCACCGTCTCCACGACCAGCACTAGACACAGAGCCTGCTTGCCCTCTCTTATTGGCTTGTGACTGTCTGCCTCTCCTTCTTGGCCTTCCAGACATACTAATGGCCTGTAGCTGCACTAAGCTGGGATAGAACACCTGTAATTTTCTTCAAGTAGCTTTATATACTGTAACCAGACAAGCCTGCCTGTCAGTAGGAAGATAACAGGAACGGATCTAGCTGTACACTGTGAGCAGGACGCACTGTACTAAATGTAAATAGTCTAGCTGCCTGACCGTGGTACTAATAGGATCAAATAGAACACCTGTAATTTTCTTCAGGTAGCTTTATATACTGTAACCAGACAAGCCTGCCTGTCAGTAGGAAGATAACAGGAACGGATCTAGCTGAACACTGTGAGCAGGACACACTGTACTAAATGTAAATAGTCTAGCTGCCTGACCGTGGTACTAATAGGATCAAATAGAACACCTGTAATTTTCTTCAGGTAGCTTTATATACTGTAACCAGACAAGCCTGCCGGTCAGTAGGAATTTAACAGGAACGGATCTAGCTGAACACTGTGAGCAGGACACACTGTACTAAATGTAAATAGTCTAGCTGCCTGACCGTGGTACTAATAGGATCAAATAGAACACCTGTAATTTTCTTCAGGTAGCTTTATATACTGTAACCAGACAAGCCTGCCGGTCAGTAGGAATTTAACAGGAACGGATCTAGCTGAACACTGTGAGCAGGACACACTGTACTAAATGTAAATAGTCTAGCTGCCTGACCGTGGTACTAATAGGATCAAATAGAACACCTGTAATTTTCTTCAGGTAGCTTTATATACTGTAACCAGACAAGCCTGCCGGTCAGTAGGAATTTAACAGGAACGGATCTAGCTGAACACTGTGAGCAGGACGCACTGCACTAAATGTAAATAGCAGGAACGGATCTAGCTGAACACTGTGAGCAGGACGCACTGCACTAAATGTAAATAGTCTAGAAGATAACAGGAACGGATCTAGCTGAACACTGTGAGCAGGACGCACTGCATTAAATGTAAATAGTCTAGATAGAAGATAACAGGAACGGATCTAGCTAAACTGAATACAGTGTATATATATATATGCAACACCTGGGATGCATATATATACACAATACACTGTAAGTGCAGCTAACTGACTGACTGTTCTGCCTAATCTATCTAACTCAAATCAAATGACACTGTCTCTCTCTCTCTCTATCTCTCAGCACACCGGAACACACACTACACAGGGCCGCCGTGCAGGCGGCCTTATATAGTGTGGGGTGTGTACTAAATGCCCTGAGCCGTAATTGGCCAAAGCCACCCTGGCTTTGGCCAATTACAGCTCTCTCTACTGACAGCGCTGTGATTGGCCAAGCATGCGGGTCATAGTGCATGCTTGGCCAATCATCAGCCAGCAATGCACTGCGATGCCGCAGTGAATTATGGGCCGTGACGCGCCACACGAATTTAGCGCGAACGGCCCATAACGTTCGCAATTCGGCGAACGATCGAACAGCCGATGTTCGAGTCGAACATGGGTTCGACTCGAACACGAAGCTCATCCCTAGTCACCAGTACAGTATTTGTAAATTGAAATCATATCCCCTCTCAAGCGTCTCTTCTCCAGAGAGAATAAGTTCAGTGCTCGCAACCTTTCCTCATAACTAAGATCCTCCAGACCCTTTATTAGCTTTGTTGCCCTTCTTTGTACTCGCTCCATTTCCAGTACGTCCCTCCTGAGGACTGGTGCCCAGAACTGGACAGCATACTCCAGGTGCGGGCGGACCAGAGTCTTGTAGAGCGGGAGAATTATCGTTTTATCTCTGCAGGTGATCCCCCTTTTAATGCATGCCAATATTCTGTTTGCTTTATTAGCAGCAGCTTGGCATTGCATGCCATTGCTGAGCCTATCATCCACTAGGACCCCCAGGTCCTTTTCCATCCTAGATTCCCCCAGAGGTTCTCCCCCCAGTGTATAGATTGCATTCATATTTTTGCCACCCAAATGCATTATTTTACATTTTTCTACATTGAACCTCATTTGCCATGTAGTCGCTCACCCCATTAATTTGTTCAGGTCTTTTTGCAAGATTTCCACATCCTGCAGAGAAGTTATTGCCCTGCTTAGCTTAGTATCGTCTGCAAATACAGAGATTGAACTGTTTATCCCATCCTCCAGGTCGTTTATGAACAAATTAAATAGGATTGGTCCCAGCACAGAACCCTGGGGAACCCCACTACCCACTGTTGTAATATGTTCACCGATTTATGTATAATATTGTATTGGAGTGCCATGCTGACCAGAAATTCAGTTGCATTGTCCAACTGAATTTTAGCATAGCAAGGGAACAGCTGAAGACTCTTTGATGTGTTAATCTTATGCAAGTCTATTTCAAAGGGTATTCAGGTGATATGTTAATCTAATCTAATTACATATATCTAAAGGGGACTTGTTGATGTTGATATGCGGGAGTGCAAATTGGGGTGGTTCACGGCTGTTCACGGCTGGGGGTTGTTGTCTGTTTGAAAGACTAAAGCTAATCAAAATCCTAAATTGAAAGGCCAATCAAATTGCTCAGCCATTCAATATTTAGTGAATATAACACGGCATTCAGTCTATAGGTTTGGGTAAGTGAGGCTTGTCTGTAGGGGGAAGTGAGGCTTATCTGTGTATGCACACTCGGACCTAAGACATGGGGTTCTGAATTATATCTCCTCTGTCGGATTTCTTTGTCATCTGTGGACTTTGGACTTTGTTCTGTGTTGGAAGTCAATAAAGTGCATCTCTCTGGAAGAATTGGGTTGCTGCGGAAGAGTACTTACATCATCATCATTATAATAACTACTAAATATTATACCCACTCTACATCATACCCACTCTACATCTATACACCCAATACATTTATATACCAGATCACTACACTGGTGCCGTTCATGTGACCAGAAGAGCATTTTCGGACTTAGTAACAGAAGTCGGTGGTGACAACAATCCTGTGAGGAGGACAGAAGTCTGATGAAGAACCAAGAGCTGTGCTGTGACTCTAATGTCTGGTTGTGACATAAGAGAGTCTGATCTACAAATTTAAACAAGTTGGGAACCCCAGAATTATTCTCTGGAGACTGGAAACAACAACAAAAAAAAGGACTGTGTCGTGTACCAGAAGACCCGAACTGGAATCTGAAGGAGTAACTAATGCGGTGAGTAAAATATTTCCTTTTTTTTAACTATTAGTAATATAGTCAAAATGCTTACTCAGTGTGAAGCCAGTGTCAGTTCTGATAAAGTTAACAGATGGGTATTAAAATGTATTAAGCGCCATGGCGGTCCTTATGAAATTCCAGAAAAATGTAAGCAGACATGGACGATGATGAAGGAATTTTTAGAGAAAAATGTTTTTGATAGCAAAATTTCAGAAAGTAAAAGAAAAGGTTGCATTATACAGGGCTTGTTATCTTGCTGTTTAACAATGGAAAGTTCTTTGAATGGTAAGGTTGAGGAAATTACCCAGTTACAGAATGCAGTTGATAATAGCAACCATGTTTGTGAGAGGTTACAAAACCAATCAGACACTGAGACAGTAAATTTAAAGTTGCATGCAGTTACCATTGGTGAAGCCTTAATTGAGAAATCTAAACGTTGTGATGAATTATCAGAGGAAAATGAGAGATTAAAATTAAGAATTATGGAGTTAGAGAAGAGATCTCAGGAATGCAGATATGCATCAAATCTTGGATTCAGCAATCTGCAGAAAACAGAACCTCATATTAAATCTGATAATTCATTACCAGCTGCCCCCACTGTGACTACCACAGTTTATAACAATAATAATAATACAGGTGAAGTTCAGCTTGTAATGAAGCCATTGAAACCAAAATTATTAGACGCAATTCTTAAAGAAATAGGAATGGTTCCATACCATGATTTAAACAGATTTTTAAAATGGTTTTGTGACGTGCAGCAAGTCAGAGATATGTACAATCTCAACCCATCTGACTTAGAAAGAGTTTTGCAACATTCTGTAGGAAGTGGTCTTTGGATGAGAATTAAACAAATCTGTATTCAGCCTCTGAGGACAAGGGACATATTACTGGAATTATTATATGTTTTGTATGGTGTACGTTCTGATGTTACTATTCATGGGAGGATCCAACAAATGCAAAATGAATCTCCCTATGAATTGTCACACAGGATAGCAACTATTATGGAATTATTGGTCGGTAATAATCTTGCATTTGAGCGTGGGGGCTTGATACATATGAGTATGTTTCTAGATGCTTTGCATGAAGATATCAAACAAAATATTTTATTAGTTACCCCAAATCCTCATGATTTAAAAGACATATTGTTGAGAGCAGACCATTTATGGAGAAAGTCAAATGAGCAGGCTGTCAAAATTGATTTAGCCACATTGTTTAGGACAAATACTGAACATAAAGATCAGAAGATAATATCCTATGACAACACCCAGAGAGGACACTCCGGGTCAAACATAGGTGATATTAATATGAAAAACAGAGCTGAACAAAATAATAATAAGAAAAGGTCAAAGACTTGGATACCGTTTTCTCAGTTAAAACAGAAATATGACCACCTGAAAATTGAGTATGACAAGATGAGAGGGGAACGTGATAAATTATTACAGCAGTTGAAGGGGGGACAGGGTGTCATGAATGTACAAGATGTACATTCTCCAGATCTGTCTTTGAATGCAGATGACACTTGTCTAGCAGTGGGGGTGAATTAGCTCCAAACTGTAAACGTGTAAATAGTGTTTTGTTTTAACTTCAAACAATGTTTAAGGACCTTGCTAATTAGTTTTGTTGGAGAGTTTTTTGTCTTTCAGATATTGACATTTAAATGACGGTGAATAGCAGAAGCACAGTCTGAAATTGCTGGCTAGAGTGGGAGGATTATGGGAGAAATGCTGAATAGACAATATATCACTATACATGGAATTATAAAGCATTCATGGACTCTCGAAATTCATCAAGCAATGGACCTTTTTTTTTTTCTTTTTTCTTCAACGCCCTAATTTTTAATTTTTCTTCCTTTTCCTGATATATTTTGCTTTTCATTTTTTTAATTTTCTTTATGTTTTATTTCTTGAACATTTATCTTAAAACCAAAGAGAAGCATTTTAACCTAAAATAATTTTCATAACATCTGTACATATTACATAATGCGTATTGATCAATATATTTAACATCTAAGGTGAGATGCTGCACAATGGCTTGGCATAGCATAAATTTTAGTATGTTGGGTGGTTTTCATAAATTTATAAGAGGGGTGAGTGAAATTCATCACTCTAGTCATGATTTGAAACTTTGTTGATTCAGTTGTTTATAATATGCTAAAGGCTATGACATATATGGATGAAAGAGATCTTTCTACCTTTCATGGTGAAGATACTGGCAAGTATTTCCACTGCCGCTTTGTCTGGACAGAAGATCTGATAAACACTGATGTGAAGCTGACTCTATCTGAACCATCGTGTGGGGGTATATGTATATGTTGGTATACCATTCAAGTGTAATTATGGACTGAATGATCCAAGTAACTGCTTTATTGAAGACAATGGGGGGTCGGCCTACAGCAAATTACAAAAGCAAATTGTGGCTGGCAATCAACAAATTCTGGTACTTGACAGGTACACAACCCGGTCATCTTTGTTCAAATTGTGGAAATGGAAAGAAGCAGATGTGAATTGTAAAATGCTTGCAAGATGGACTCATGAATGTCAAGTGCAAGAAAATAGTTTGAAGCACAGTTCTTACTGCCATATCCAAACTTTTTGACCTTGAAAGTGAGTGCTGGTACATTGATAGTTCTTCTTACTATAAAGATGAAAGTAGAGTGTTTGCGTAAAAGCATCTTTAAAAATGAAAAGCTTGAGCCTGGAGATGAGAGAATCCTGGACTTGTGGATTGGAGTTCCCAGAGCATACCAAGTTTACTTTCAGTGAGATGGTGAGAGATGTGATGAAGTCAGACCAAAGGATGGACTGTGACATCAGCTCGTCTTTGCGCAATATTCAAGATCTTGATGTGATATAATAAGGCCTAACCTCTGTATGGGCCACTGACATTTACCAAATCCTTTTCTAGTCATGGTCTAAAAGTTATATTATCTAATAACTGTTTCATGGGGATATTTTAGAGGCTGGCGAAGAGAGATGTAACCAGTTTCAACTTCATATTTTATATGAGCCATTGTAAAGCATCCAGTACCTTAAATCGTAATGATATTTTTTGTTGTTTGATTTATGGGTCAGTTCTAGTAGTTAGAACCGACCCAAGTGGGGGTATATGTTGTAATATGTTCACCGATTTATGTATAATATTGTATTGGAGTGCCATGCTGACCAGAAATTCAGTTGCATTGTCCAACTGAATTTTAGCATAGCAAGGGAACAGCTGAAGACTCTTTGATGTGTTAATCTTATGCAAATCTATTTGAACATTTCAAAGGGTATTCAGGTGGTATGTTAATCTAATCTAATTACATATATCTAAAGGGGACTTGTTGATGTTGATATGCGGGAGTGCAAATTGGGGTGGTTCACGGCTGTTCACGGCTGGGGGTTGTTGTCTGTTTGAAAGACTAAAGCTAATCAAAATCCTAAATTGAAAGGCCAATCAAATTGCTCAGCCATTCAATATTTAGTGAATATAACACGGCATTCAGTCTATAGGTTTGGGTAAGTGAGGCTTGTCTGTAGGGGGAAGTGAGGCTTATCTGTGTATGCACACTCGGACCTAAGACATGGGGTTCTGAATTATATCTCCTCTGTCGGATTTCTTTGTCATCTGTGGACTTTGGACTTTGTTCTGTGTTGGAAGTCAATAAAGTGCATCTCTCTGGAAGAATTTTTTTGCTTTGGAAGAGTACTTGCATCATCATTATAATAATACCTAAATATTAATTATCATACCCAATATACAAACATATACATATATCACTACACCCACCCCTGACCATTCTGAGTACTCCCCATTTATCACCACCCTCTGAACACGCCCTTGTAGCCAGTTTTCAATCCATGTACTCACCCTATGGTCCATGCCAACGCACCTTATTTTTTACAGTAAACGTTTATGGGGAACTGTGTCAAATGCTTTTGCAAAATCCAGATACACCACGTCTATGGGCCTTCCTTTATCTAGATGGCAACTCACCGCCTCATAGAAGGTTAATAGATTGGTTTGGCAAGAACGATTCTTCATGAATCCATGCTGATTACTGCTAATGATATCATTCTTATTACTAAAATCTTGTATATAGTCCCTTATCATCCCCTCCAAGAGTTTACATACTATTGATGTTAGGCTAACTGGTCTGTAATTCCCAGGGATGTTTTTTGGGCCCTTTTTAAATATTGGTGCTACATTGGCTTTTCTCCAATCAGCTGGTACCATTCCAGTCAATAGACTGTCTGTAAAAATTAGGAACAACGGTCTGGCAATCACCTGACTGAGTTCCCTAAGTACCCTCGGATGCAAGCCATCTGGTCCCGGTGATTTATTAATGTTAAGTTTCTCAAGTCTAATTTTAATTCCGTCCTCTGTTAACCATGTAGGTGCTTCCTGTGTTGTGTCATGAGGATAAACACTGCAGTTTTGGTTACTGAAGCCCCCCGATTCACTCGTGAAGACTGAGGAGAAGAATAAATTCAATACCTTTGCCATCTCCCCATCCTTTGTAACCAGATGTCCTTCCTCATTCTTTATGGGGCCAATATGGTCTGTCCTCCCTTTTTTACTGTTTACATACTTAAAGAATTTCTTGGGATTTTTTTTGCTCTCCTCCGCTATGTGTCTTTCATGTTCTATCTTAGCCAACCTAATTGCACCCTTACATTTCTTATTGCATTCTTTATAAATTCTGAATGCTGTGGATGATCCCTCAACCTTGTATTTTTTGAAGGCCTTCTCCTTTGCTTTTATATGCATTTTTACATTGGAGTTAAGCCATCCAGGATGTTTGTTCGCTCTTTTAAATTTATTACCCAATGGGATACATTGGCTAATGCCCTTATTTAATATGCTCTTAAAGCAAACCCATCTCTCCTCCGTATTCTTTGTTCCTAATATTTTATCCCAATTTATGCCTTTTAGCAAGGTTTGTAGTTTAGGGAAGTTGGCTCTTTTGAAATTCAGTGTCTTTGTGTTCCCTTCATGTCTCCTATTTGTGTGATTTATACTGAAACTAATTGACCTGTGATCGCTGTTACCTAAATTGCCCCGTATTTCCACATCTGTTATCAGGTCTGTATTGTTGGTAATCAGTAGATCTAGTAATGTTTTATTTCTAGTTGGTGCGTCTACCATCTGACCCATAAAATTGTCCTGCAAGACACTAAGGAACTGGCGAGCCTTAAATGAATGCGCGGTTCCCTCTGCCCAGTCTATGTCTGGATAATTAAAATCCCCCATTATGATAACACTTCCCATCCTTGCTGCTAATCCAATTTGTGATAGGAGATCCATCTCCACTTCCTCCCTCAGGTTAGGGGGCCTATAGCATACTCCCAGTATTATTTTCCCCTTAGCTTCATCCCTTTGGAGCTCTACCCATAAAGATTCCACCTCCTCCCTAGCCCCCTCAGTGATGTCATCTCTCACATTCACTTGTACATTATTCTTGATATATAGGCATACCCCTCCCCCTTTTTTACCCTCTCTGTCCTTGCGGTATAGGGTATACCCTTGAATGTTTGCCAGCCAATCATGAGAGCTGTTGAACCAGGTCTCTGAAATTCCCACAAAATCCAAATCCTCCTTGTACAACAGTATCTCTAGTTCACCCATCTTGTCCGCCAGGCTCCTGGCATTGGTGAACATGCCACATAGTTTAGACCGGTCGCATATTGTCCTTGTATTGGGTGTTTCAAGATTGCAACTTGGACTTGCTACTATACTCACCTTGTGTTTTTGTGCTTTGGTTAACCTACCACTAATGCCCCCAATACTACCCTCTGGAATATCTTCCGCGCTGGCTATCACTGTCTCTGGACCCTCCCCCCCATCGCCTAGTTTAAAAACCCCTCTAACTTTTTGGCCATCTTCATTCCCAGCAGATCTGCACCCTCCTCATTTAGGTGCAGTCCGTCCCTTCTACAGTACCGGTTACCGACTGAGAAGTCGGCCCAGTCCTCCAGGAACCCAAACCCCTCCTTACTACACCAGCTCTTCAGCCACTTGTTTACTTCCCTAATCTCCCTCTGCCTCTCTGGTGTGGCTCGATGTACCGGTAGTATTCCTGAGAACACTACCTTGGAGGTCCTTTTCCTCAATTTAGCTCCTAAGTCCCTAAAATCGTTCTTTAGGACACTCCATCTGCCTCTGACTTTGTCATTGGTGCCAACGTGCACCATGACAGCCGGGTCTTCCCCAGCCCCTCCCAGTAATCTGTCCACAAGATCCGTGATGTGCCGAACCCGAGCGCCCGGTAGACAACATACTGTTCGGCGCTTCAGGTCTTGGTTACAGATTGCCCTCTCTGTCCTTCTAAGAATTGAGTCCCCTACCACCAGAATCTGTCTTTCCTTTCCCTTTGCTGCCCCCCCACTCTCACTGGAGGAGTTCTTCCCCTGGCAGCTAGGAGAGTCCCTCATCTCCAGCAGTGCTGGTCCCTGACTGGTTACACCAATGTCACTCAATGGAGCGTACTTATTGGGATGCTCCAGTCCTGGATCGGCCTCCCTGGCACTTCCCCCTCTACCCCTCCTGACTGTCACCCATCTACTCTTTGCTAGTGCCTGCACCTCTTTGTCTCCACCCACCTTTGTGCTGGCCCCTGCCGGCACCTGCCGTGTACGTTCCTGGCTCACCTTTAGTATGGAGGGACTTCTCAGTGCTGACAGTTGCTTCCCCAGATTCAGAACCTGGGCTTCCAGGGAAACAATGTGCTTACATTTTGCACAGCAGTATTCGCCCTCGATCGGATGATCAAGGAACGCATACATGCGGCAAGATGTACAAAGAGTCGCCTCTCCACACCCGCCGGGCATCGTACCTATTAAATTTGGTGAGGATTTGGGGATTTTACCCTGTCCAAATTACCTAACAACTAGCTTCCTGGCACTAATACTCAAGACAATACACAGGTACACGACAAGACAATACACAGGTACACAATACACAAGTACTAATGATCCACACACACTACTCAGACAACACTCAGATACTCACACTACACAGGTACTATGACCCCTGTTATAACCTCCTGTTTTAAACTCTTGTTTTTAACTCCCACTTAATCCAGCTCCACTTACACCAAGCTCCACAGCTTCAAACTGAGTACGCTCAGACTGAGTCCTACATTAAGTTAAATAGGCACCTGTGAGCAATTAACCACACCCCTTAATTGATAGACTGATGAAACAAGGAAAAAAAAAAAAAAAAAGTTACCCAGTGTGTCTGGGTAACTCAATCTACACCTCTTTGCTAGTGATGGACAGAATTCCCACTACTTCCGCGTATGTTCCAGGCCCTTCCTATACATGAGGTCTAGCAGATGAGAGAGTACACAAGCCATGTACCAACCACTGCTCAACAGCACCTCAGACCGCACCAGCAGGAATGCACCTCATCACACCATCATACGGAGAGACTTCCACCATGTCTATCTTTTTGATTCCTCTAGCAGTTCCCTTGAGCGCCTTCCGCACACAACTGCCGGTGGAAGCACTCTTGCAGAGAACTATGAGACCACTTTGCATAAAAGTAACCAACATTGCACTAACCAATTTTTATTACATTGCTTAACATCACCTGTACCACCTGTCTCCACTGATTGGTACTACGCAGTACCAGGCCACCCATCTGCGGTGGATACATGCAGGTATACAGCGAAAAGATTTTCACCAATTCCAACAACATCTCAGTTATTTCTAGACATGCCACATCTAAACACAGAACTTTAGGTACTCTTCCCTTACTAACGACGTGGAGGGGCTCATTTGCGACGACTCGAGAGGCCAAGATACCTAAGGAGACCTCCACCTCAGAGGTAACTAACACAACTTGCGGCTCCCCTTGAGCACTGCCAAACGCATTTGTCATACTTATCCTCTCATTTCAAGCAACACTGAGCCTTTCCAAGTATTTATCCATTACACATCATTCTGACACTCAACATTACTCATCTGTTTTGTGGTGGACAAAACCCCTGCTATGTACGCATCCTTATCTGATCCTTCCGACTGGAGGGGGTTAACTTCTGCAACAGCCAACGCACCTGTGTCTACTGGCCCTAATTACACAACATATATTATATAATTATAATAATATAGTAATATGCCTGCTAAGCATATTACTTCATCAAATATTGCAAGTACTTTCCTGTGCCAGCCATTCCAGTCTATCCTATCTGTGCTGCAATCACCAGCACTCCGTAGTACTGCTCCATCTGCCCAAGGAGACACAGGCGGACAGAGTGGCTTGGCAACAGACCTCTTGCACCAGTCACCATCAACCACATCAGATTGTGACAATGCATGCTCCATCATTTGAGCTTTTTTCCCATTTTGTTCCACCTGAGCAGTATCAGAGTTGTCCTGGGCTCCAACACAGGGAGTCCTCGTGAGATTTCCAGGGACATCTCTGCGGCACTGCTTATGGTTGCCATGAGAGACACCAAACTATCAACATTGTCAGATGTGCACTTTTCAACATCAGTATTATCCACATTCCTGCCTTGTATAGGCGGCGTTAGCACATTAGCAGTTTGAGATTGTAGGATATTTAGTACGTCACTTTTCACCTCATGTGAAACACACTCACCCATCGGGGCGGTGACACAGTTGTCATGGGAAACCCCAAGCTCAGACACCATGAGCTGTATGGTCTCAAGGGACACCTCTGTTGCACCTGTCACAGTTGCTAGGGGCAATGGCACATATTTTTCAGTGGTCACCCCTGACATATCTGGATGCTATAACCAAATTTTCACCATCAGTATTTTTAATCTCATTAGTGAGCGACACATATTAATTTTTACCACTTGTCTTCCTGCTATACAGTACACTGCCTGAAGACAAGTCCTTATCAGTTCTCAGTCTTACTGTGGGTTCAGCATTAATCTGTGCTTCCCCCCTGTAAAGCAGCAAGTCTTTCTTGGTAGCGTGTCCTCTCACCGGACTTGCCAATACTTCACTGGCATTAACCACTTGAGGACCAGGCCTATTTTTCAAACTTGTTGTTTACAAGTTAAAATCATTTTTATTTTGCTAGAAAATTACTTAGAAAAAAATACATATAATGTTTGGGGGTTCTAACACCCTAGACAATAAAATGGTGGTCGTTGCAATATTTTTTGTCACACCGTATTTGTGCAGCAGTGTTAAAAAGCCCACTTTTTTTGGAAAAAAATACACTTTTTTTAATTAAAAAATAGAACATCAGTAAAGTTAGCCCAATTTTTTTTATATTGTGAAAGATGATGTTATGCCGAGTAAATTGATACCCAACATGTCATGCTTCAAAGTTGCACCCGCTCGTGAAATGGCGACAAACTTTTACCCTTAAAAAATCTCCATATGCGACGTTTAAAAAAATTGTACAGGTTACATGTTTTGAGTTACAGAGGAGGGCTAGAATTATTGCTCTTGCTCTAACGATCACGATGATACCTCACATGTGTGGTTTGAACACCGTTTTCATATGAGGGCACTACTCGTATGCGTTTGGCTTCTGCATGCAAGCTCGGCAGGACGGGGCTCATTTAAAAACATTTTTTTTTCTTATTTATTTTACCTTTTATTTTTATTTTTTACACTGTTCTTTTAAAAAAAAAATTGTGTCACTTGTATTACTATTACAAGGAATGTAAACATCCCTTGTAATAGAAAAAAAGCATGACAGGACCTCTTAAAAATGAGATCTGGGGTCAAAAAGACCTCAGATCTCATATTTACACTAAAATGGAATAAAAAATAAAAATAAAAAATGTCGTTTGAAAAAAATAAAATAAAATGTTGCTGTAAGAGCTATGGGCGGAAGTGACGTTTTGACGTTGCTTCCGCCCTGCAATGGTATGGAGCCGGGTTGGGGCCATCGTCCCCTCACTCAGCTCCATGCCACAGAGGGGAGAGGACGCGATCGCCTCCACCGCTGCCGGCAACTTCAGTAAGCACCGGAGGGCACCGGAGCGTGGCGGGAGGGGGGCCCTCTCCTGCCGCCGATAAAAGTGATCTTGTGGCGAATCTGCCACAGAGACCACTTTTATCTAAAAGCAAACTGCCCGCTGAAAAAGAGGATACCGGGGTTATGACAGCTAGCTGCTGCCATAACAACGGCATTCCTCTTCAAAATGCCAACGTATAACGACGGCGGGCGGTCCGTGTATATATGTATATAGATGTTTGTTATTTATTTATCTGCGGTGGATACATGCAGGTGTACAGTAAAAAGATTTTCACCAATTCCAACAACATCTCAGTTATTTCTAGACATACCACATCTAAACACAGAACTTTAGGTACTCTTCCCTTATAAGCGACGTGGAGGGTCTCATTTGCCAAGACTCGAGAGGCCGAGATACCTAAGGAGACCTCCACCTCAGAGGTAACTGACACAACTTGCAGCTCCCCTTGAGCACTGCCAAACGCATGTGTCATACTCATCCTCTCATTTCTAGCAACACTGAACCTTTCCAAGTCCTTATCCATTACACTGTCATTCTGACACTCAACATTACTCATCTGTTTTGTGGTGGACAAAACCCCTGCTATGTACACACCCTTATCTGATCCTTCCGACTGGAGGGAGTTAACTTCTGCAACCGCTAACACACCTTTGTCTACTGGCCCTGATTACACAACATGTAATAATATGTAATTATAATAATATAGTAATATGCCTGCTGGGGCATATTACTTCATCAAATATTGCATGTACTTTCCTGTGCCAGCCATTCCAATCTATCCTGTTTGTGCTGTAATCACCAGCACTCCGTAGTACTTCTCCATCTGCCCAAGGAGACACAGGCGGACAGAGTGGCTTGGCAGCAGACCTGCACCAGTCACCATCAACCACATCAGAATGTGACAATGCATGCTCCATCATTTGAGCTATTTTTCCCATTGTGTTCCACCTGAGCAGTATCAGAGCTGTCCTGGTCCTCCGCTGGCTCCAACACAGGGAGTCCTCGTGAGATATCCAGGGACAACTCTGCGGAACTGCTTATGGTTGCCATGAGCAGGGCCGGTACAAGGCAGGGGCGGAAGGGACACGTGCCCTGGGCGGTACCATTTGCAATAGGGGGGGGGCGCAGCCTGCAGGCGAAGTTCTGCCACGCCCGCCGCCCGCCACCGCCAGTGTATAAGTGAAAGTGACCTATGTTTCATAATGTCAGCGCCCAGTGGCACTGTATAATTGCGCTCTGCCTCCTGCATGATCCCTAAGTTCCGGACCTCAGCACAACTTCTCTGTGTCACAGTCAGTTTACTCCCCTACGGAGGAGTCCCGTAGTCCCTGCCAGCGACGTGACGTCACTCATGGCCGGAGGCAAGGGAGGAGGCAGAGGAGCGCAGGGAGCTGTGTCAGAGTCGGCGTGCTGTTACCTCGAGGAGCCGAGGAGCTGAGGAGCTGCTGCCTGCCTGGCTGGCTGTTTCTACTAGTGTAGCTGCTGCTGGATTCTGGAGACTGGAAGGAAGCTAAGGTAGAAGATTTAGATTGCAGTGTGTGCCAGTGTTCTGACTGAACTTGTGTAAAAGTACTAAAAAAAAGATTAATAAATGGCTGGATTGGGGGAGGCGAGGAGGCTGAGGCAAGGTTAACCACTTAACAACCGGCCCATAGCCGAATGACGGCTATAGCACAGTTTCTTAACACTGGGAGGGTGTCCAGGGACGTCCTCCCAGAATTCGCCTCTCGGGCGCCCCCTGGGGCTGGGGTGCGCACCCGAACACATCCGTGACCGCTGGGTCCAGAGGACCCGGCGCTTCACGGATCCCGGTAAATGGCTGCTGATTGCGGCCGTTTACCATGTGATCGCTCCGTCAAATGACGGAGCGATCACATGTAAACAAACCGGCGTCATCTCATGATGCCGGTTCTTCTCCTCCCCTCTCTGTACTGATCGGTACACTGTGAGCGGAGGGGGGTTGGATGGATGACAGTAGCGCTGTGGGCTGGATGTGTAGTGCCCACAGCGCTGCTCAGTGACATACAGCTATCCATCCATCCATGCTCAGCCATCCCTAATGCCCTGCAATACTCTGCAATACCCCACAACACTGTGCAATACTCTGCAATAGCCCACAACACTGTGCAATACTCTGCAATACCCCACAACACTGTGCAATACTCTGCAATACCCCGCAATACTGTGCAATACTCTGCAATACCCCACAACACTGTGCAATACTCTGCAATACCCTGAAATACTCCGCAATACTCTGCAATACCCCACAACACTGTGCAATACCCTGAAATACTGTGCAATACCTCGCAATACTGCGCAATACTCTGCAATACCCCACAACACTGTGCAATACTCTGCAATACCCTGAAATACTCCGCAATACTCTGCAATACCCCACAACACTGTGCAAAACTCTGCTATACCCCTATACCCCGCAATACCAATACTCTCTTTCTTTCTTTCTTTCTTTTTCCTTCATCCCCCTCTCTCTTTCTTTCTTTCTTTCTTTCTTTCTTTCTTTCTTCCTTTCTTTCTTTCTTTCTTTCTTTCTTTCTTTCTTTCTTTCTTTCTTTCTTTCTTTTTCCTTCATCCGCCTCTTTCTTTCTTTCTTTCTTTCTTTCTTTCTTTCTTTCTTTCTTTCTTTCTTTCTTTCTTTCTTTCTTTCTTTCTCTCCTTCCATCTTTTCTTTCTCTTTCTGCCTGGTTTTCTCCACACATACCGCTTAGAATTAAGGCCAAAAATTTCTATCTTTGTCTCCTCAGACCAGAGAATCTTATTTCTCACCATCTTGGAGTCCTTCAGGTGTGTTTTAGCAAATTCCATGTGGGCTTGCATGTGTCTTGCACTGAGGAGAGGCTTCTGTCGGGCCACTCTGCCATAAAGCCCCGACTGGTGGAGGGCTGCAGTGATGGTTGACTTTCTACAACTTTCTCCTATCTCCCGACTGCATCTCTGGAGCTCAGCCACAGTGATCTTTGGGTTCTTCTTTACCTCTCTCACCAAGGCTCTTCTCCCCCGATAGCTCAGTTTGGCCGGACGGTCAGCTCTAGGAAGGGTTCTGGTCGTCCCAAACATCTTCCATTTAAGGATTATGGATGCCACTGTGCTCCTAGGAACCTTAAGTGCAGCAGAAATTTTTTGTAACCTAGGCCAGATCTGTGCATTGCCACAATTCTGTCTCTGAGCTCTTCAGGCAGTTCCTTTGACCTCATGATTCTCATTTGCTCTGACATGCACTGTGAGCTGTAAGGTCTTATATAGACAGGTGTGTGGCTTTCCTAATCAAGTCCAATCAGTATAATCAATCACAGCTGGACTCAAATGAAGGTGTAGAACCATCTCAAGGATGATCAGAAAAAATGGACAGCACCTGAGTTAAATATATGAGTGTCACAGCAAAGGGTCTGAATACTTAGGACCATGTGATATTTCAGTTTTTCTTTTTTAATAAATCTGCAAAAATGTCAACAATTCTGTGTTTGTCTGTCAATATGGGGTGCTGTGTGTACATTAATGAGGAAAAAAATGAACTTAAATGGTTTTAGCAAATGGCTGCAATATAACAAAGAGTGAAAAATTTAAGGGGGTCTGCATACTTTCCATCCCCACTGTACTTGACATTTTTGCAACCGTCTTCAGCAAGTTTACAGAAATTTTCATGTATTGCCTTCATTTCTACTTTCCACTTTTTTAAATGAATATTTTGTACTAAGGGGTTCTTTTTGGCTGAAGGCCCTGTATGTTGCTTAAAATATGTCTGTTTGTTGTTTTTTTTTGTGCACTTTTCATATTTATATGAATATTTTGTATTCAGGCACTGACTTCCTTTAGGAAAGATTACAGTTGAATGTTATATGTTTCAGTGAGAAATAGTGTAATCCTTTGATTTTGCACTTTTATAATTAGTATTTTGTATTAAGGGTTCTTTTTTGCTGAAGGCCATGTATGTTGGTTGAGAAGTTTGTGAAATTTTTTTGATTTTTGCACTTTTTCTATTTATGTGAATATTTGGTATTGGGGCACTACCCCACACAAAATAATGAAAAACTGAAAACTTTAGTATGTTCACATGGGCCTTGACAGAAAAAACAATTAACCAGGCCTTTCTACAAGCACATTTGTTGCATTATTATTTCAAAGTGCCTCCAATAAAAATACATATTAAAATGTGTGAGTGAACTCTGTTTCTATCGCATTAAACATAATTGAACTTGTATTGTTTTAAGTATATTCTTGTTTTGAAACAACATTGATTCTTTATTAAAAACGGGGGGTGGGGGGTGGCGCAGTTTGCCATCTTCGCTTGGGCACCAAATGGCCTTGTCCCAGCACTGGCCATGAGAGTCACCAAACCATCAACATTGTTAGTAATACACTTTTCAACATCAGTATTGTCCACATTCCTGCCTTGTATAGGCGGCGTTAGCACATTAGCAGTTTGAGATTGTAGGATATTTAGTACATCACTTTTCACCTCATGTGAAACACACTCACCCATCGGGGCGGCGACACAGTTGTCCTGGGAAACCCCAAGCTCAGACACCATGATCTCCTGTATGGTCACCAGGGACACCTCTGTTGCACCTGTCACAGTTGCTAGGGGCAATGGCACATATTTCTCAGTGGTCACCCCTGTCATATCTGGATGCAATACCACATTTTCACCATCAGTATTTTTAATCTCATTAGTGAGCGACACATATTAATTTTCACCACTTGTCTTCCTGCTACACAGTACACTGCCTGAAGACAAGTCCTTATCTGTTCTCAGTCTTGCTGTGGGTTCAGCATTAATCTGTGCTTCCCCCCTGCAAAGCAGCAAGTCTTTCTTGGTAGCGTGTCCTCTCAATGTACTTGCCAATACTTCACCGGCATTAACCACTTAAGGACCGGGCCTATTTTTCAAACTTGTTGTTTACAAGTTAAAATGGTGGTTGTTGCAATATTTTTTGTCACACCGTATTTGTGCAGCAGTCTTTTGGAAAAAAATACACTTTTTTGAATTAAAAAATAAGGCAACAGTAAAGTTAGCCTGATTTTTTTTTATATTGTGAAAGATGATGTTATGCCGAGTAAATTGATACCCAACATGTTACGCTTCAAAGTTGCACCCGCTCGTGAAATGGTGACAAACATTTACCCTTAAAATTCTCCATATGTGACGTTTAAAAAATTCTACAAGTTGCATGTTTTGAGTTACAGAGGAGGGCTAGAATTATTGCTCTCGCTCTAACGATCTCGATGATACCTCACATGTGTGGTTTGAACACCGTTTTCATATGGGCGCACTACTCACGTATGCGTTTCGTTTCTGCACGTAAGCTCTGTATTTTTTTTTCTTATTTTTTTTTTCTTTTTTTACACTGTTCTTTTAAAAAAAATGATTCTAGCTGTCGGGTACATAGCCTGTTGTGCTTTTTATACCATGCTGTTCCTACCATATTTTTTGTGATCACTTCATGTACACATCTTGATTGATGGTCTGTAAATTTTTTTATTTTTGTTTTTATCAAATAAATATTTTTTATCCTGGATTTATCTGCAGTCCCACAGTCTGACTGTCTGTGGCAGGGATGTAAAACCCAAATCTGCATGATCCTATAAAGAACATGAATAAAAAATATAATAATAATAATAATACAAAACTACCCTCAATCTGTGTAGAGCAGTGGTTCTCAACCTGGGGGTCGGGACCCCCTCGGAGGTCGAATGACAATTTGCCAGGGGTCACCTAATCCTGGGCTGTTCCTGGGGCCCGCGGCTGCTCACTCAACCTCTTCGCAGCCGCCCATTTAGTTCACGGCATGGCTGGGGGGCAGAGACTAGAGGTCAGCTGACTGGTGAGGAATGTGAAGTGTAAGGGGCTGGAGGAGACCCTATCTCCTGATTTTGGCATAGGTGTCACTGCTACGAGACACCACAAATTCGGAGACACAGTGAGTAACACTGCCTGTGATTATAGTTGTCATTAAAAGTTCCCACTACAGTTCTCAAGTCAGCAGATGACCTTGATCAAGAGCACCTAAGTTGGCTGATCAGAACTCCTCTAAGCACTGCCATTCATCCCATTTCCCCCCACCAAGGAGTAAGAGAAGGAATAAAAACAGATAATACATGGAAGAGAGAGGAAAAGAGGGGGAGGAACAAAGAAAAAGAACAAGAAAGATGGCTAGAGAGAGGGATGGGGTTAAAAAAAACAAGAAATTAGCATAGAGAGAGATAAAAGGGAAAGAAAGTAGAACAAAGAGTGGTACCTCCTAAAATGTACCATACGGGGTTTTAATACTGTACGAGTGGAAGGGACTCAGGGAGTGCTAAATGTCTGTGGGTTAAGGGTGCAAATTGCTTGTCTTATATATTGGCATGGTATTCAGTAACAGGTTTATGCCCCAGTAGAAGAACATTACATAGCCCGCTGTGCTTTTTATACCACGCTGTTCCTACCATATTTTTTGTGATCACTTCATGTACACATCTTGATTGATGGTCTGTACGTTTTTTTAATTTTTGTTTTTATCTAATAAATATTTTTTATCCTGGATTTATCTGCACTATGTGGAGGCCCTTTTTTTTTTCTTCCCATGATTTGTGCTGTCGATTGGATGTCGGTCGGATGACTGCAAACACCCGTCAGCTGGAGCCCCTACTGTGAACATCTACCATCAATCCTCTTGGATATAGATATAGGTATACATCATCTAACTGCCAACAGTCCTGGTTGGAGAGCCTGTGGGGAACGAATGTTTCATGCTTGATCGACCCACCGCTGTCTGGCCTGTGTGTCCACACTTTGGGGTAAGAGTATCCATTTCCTCTGTTGTTTTTGATGCACATCCCTGATTGCCGTGTGTGGAAGTCGGTTCCCATATTATATATCTTTCATCACCAGAAGGAATATATTTACTGTTTTCTCCAACAGACTATATATCTTTACATATATATATATATATATATATATATATATATATATATACAGGAGTTTGTGGATATGTTTTTGTTTATCACAGACTTATCGTCATCTTGATTAGCTTGTGTTAGTGTATGTACTCTAAGTACTTGTTTGTGCCATGTACACATGAGTTCACCCATCATCGTTCATGCACTTGATACTTTTAGTGTATTTTTGTACATTTGTATCATTTCCCATCACTTATTATTCACCAGTTGAATAATTACCCCTAAGGTGACCCTTGGGGTGCTTGTATTCCCTTAGCGCTGCATTTTTTACTATCTAAATTGCTTGTCTTGCCTTGCGTGCTGACAACCCACGCTACGAAAATAATTTTACTGTTAGGGGTCCCCACAACTTGGGAAATTTTATCAAGGGGTCACGGGACTAGAAGGTTGAGAACCACTGATGTAGAGAAAGATATGCACATGAAAATCAGAGCATATGAATTTAATCAGAAAAAAAACACATATAATATATTTTATTTAGTATACTTAGTTTTAATTTTAAGAAATACTCATAAATCACCTACCTCACTAGGAAGTGGTTAGTATGCTGAGCTGGAGGGTTTCACAGTGGGGAAGGAGAGGAAAGTACACCTGAATGGGTGGCCCCTATGCTGGTAGATAGTATGATGTCAGATGTAATAGTCTATAATCAAAGGAGATGTAATCACACCAATATCGATAGATTGTTAATGTATGTAAGATATGCTTACTGGTAGCTTGCTGTCGCAAGAGTGCAACATCCAATGGGACGAACACAGATAAAGGGGGGCTCACCCCAGAAGAAACCGATCAATTTGTGAGCCTTAAAGTAAAAGCATAAATCTAAGATCATTCAAAGAATATTATATATAATAGGTGTAAATGTATAATATATAGTATATGATACCTAAAAGCAGAGGAAGAGCTCCATGCTCATCCACCGATCAATAAGAATTTACCTAAATCGCCAAAGATCAAAAGATCCCCACTGAGTCTACCACAGCCTAAACCGGTATATCAAAGTCTGACCTTATACACCCCCAATAACGGGGAAGAAGTTAGGGAGATAGGAGGGAGGATGAGATTGAGGGTGGGTAGATAGAACACCCACGTTGCTGGACCAAAAAAGGGGGCGTGTTGCCCTCAGATATTACCCACATTCAGTAAGAAAGAGGGGGGCGGGCATCCCCAGATTGTTCCCACCCTGGGTGGGTGGCGTGCAAAATCGCCGCCAGAAAGCAAATGTCCACTCACATCGGACCCGGCGTGAGACGCCGAAACCACGAGGTGGCAGATACACACCCAAAGGGACATGGATACTGTCAGGTGGGCAGGGCAACGAGAGCCCGCATCATCCGCCCACCAGCGCACAAAAAATGCCAGAGCTGCCCCATCTAGTGGGCACAGCGCAGAATACAAGCACAGCCAAAAACGTACAAGTAATGATGTAAAAGAGCAGACATGTCAGGATGGCATGTGGTGAAGATTACCACCATTGAGACATGTCTATATCCAAGAGAGAGAGGATTGAACAGGGAGAATAAACCCCCTATGACAAACAGCCAATCAATCACAAGGCACCATCCAGGAATGACAGCAGGGAGATCAGGCATAACAGAAACATAAAAATACCAAAATTACAAATAAAACGTAGGAAAAGCAGATTAATACTATAATAAACCTGGAAGTAATAGTTTCAAAAAGAAAGTAGTATATTGAGGGTAATCAGTCTGGTCTATTTGCTATTAAATATACAAAAAATTAGAAAATATATGAAAAATAAATAGAAATAGAAATAATGATCAATGTTAAAAAAAAAAAAAGAAAAAAAAATTGAACCGAATGATCTTCTGATTCTCAAGTCATTTTTGGGGGTTTCCCTTTGAAATAGTGTTTGAACGCTTGATCTACTAAGGTCTCAGGTATTGTTTGTCACTAGGGATGAGCCGAACACCCCCCTGTTCGGTTCGCACCAGAACATGTGAACAGGAAAAAAGTTCGTTCGAACACGCGAATACCGTTAAAGTCTATGGGACACGAACATGAATAATCAAAAGTGCTTATTTTAAAGGCTTATATGCAAGTTATTGTCATAAAAAGTGTTTGGGGACCTGGGTCCTGCCCCAGGGAACATGGATCAATGCAAAAAAAAGTTATAAAAACGGCCGTTTTTTCAGGAGCAGTGATTTTAATAATGCTTAAAGTCAAACAATAAAAGTGTAATATCCCTTTAAATTTTGTAGCTGGGGGTGTCTATAGTATGCCTGTAAAGGGGCGCATGTTTCCCATGTTTAGAACAGTCTGACAGCAAAATGACATTTCGAAGGAAAAAAGCCATTTAAAACTACTCGCGGCTATTGCATTGCCGGTCCGACAATACACATAGAAGTTCATTGATAAAAACAGCATGGGAATTCCCCACAGGGGAACCCCGAACCAAAATTAAAAAAAAAAATGACGTGGGGGTCCCCCTAAATTCCATACCAGGCCCTTCAGGTCTGGTATGGATATTAAGGGGAACCCCTGCCAAAATTTAAAAAAAAAATGACGTGGGGGTCCCCCTAAATTCCATACCAGACCCTTCAGGTCTGGTATGGATTTTAAGGGGAACCCTGCGCCAAAAAAAAAAAAAAAACGGCGTGGGGTCCCCCCAAGAATCCATACCAGACCCATATCCGAGTACGCAATCTGGCAGGCCGCAGGAAAAGAGGGGGGACGAGAGAGCGCCCCCCCTCCTGAACCGTACCAGGCCACATGCCCTCAACATTGGGAGGGTGCTTTGGGGTAGCCCCCCAAAACACCTTGTCCCCATGTTGATGAGGACAAGGGCGTCATCCCCACAACCCTGACCGGTGGTTGTGGGGGTCTGCGGGCGTGGGGCTTATCGGAATCTGGAAGCCCCCTTTAACAAGGGGATCCCCAGATCCCGCCCCCCTATGTGAAATGGTAAGGGGGTACTTACCCCTACCATTTCACTAAAAAACTGTTAAAAATGTTAAAAATGACAAGAGACAGTTTTTGACAATTCCTTTATTTAAATGCTTCTTCTTTCTTCTATCTTCCTTCATCTTCTTCTTCTTCTTGTTCTTCTGGCTCTTCTGGTTCTTCCTCCTATGTTCTCGTCCAGCATCTCCTCCGCGGCATCTTCTTCTCCTCGGGCCGCTCCGCACCCACGGCATGGGGGGAGGCTCCCGCTCTTCTCTTCATCTTCTTCATCTTCTTCTTCTTTTCTTCTCTTCTTCTCTTCTTCATTTTCTTCTCCGGGCCGCTCCACATCCATGCTGGCATGGAGGGAGGCTCCCGCTGTGTGACAGCGTCTCCTCGTCTGACGGTTCTTAAATAACGGGCGGCGGGGCCACCCGGTGACCCTGCCCCCTCTGACGCACGGTGACTTGACGGGACTTCCCTGTGATGGTATGGCATGGAATTCCTGGTATGGAATTTAGGGGGACCCCCACGTCATTTTTTTTTAAAATTTTGGTTCGGGGTTCCCCTGTGGGGAATTCCCATGCCGTTTTTATCAATGAACTTCTATGTGTATTGTCGGACCAGCAATGCAATAGCCGCGAGTAGTTTTAAATGGCTTTTTTCCTTTGAAATGTCATTTTGCTGTCAGACTGTTCTAAACGGGAAACATGCGCCCCTTTACAGGCATACTATAGACACCCCCCAGCTACTAAATTTAAAGGGATATTACACTTTTATTGTTTGACTTTAAGCATTATTAAAATCACTGCTCCTGAAAAAACGGCCATTTTTAAAACTTTTTTTTGCATTGATCCATGTCATGGCAGGACCCAGGTCCCCAAACACTTTTTATGACAATAACTTGCATATAAGCCTTTAAAATTAGCACTTTTGATTTCACCCATAGACTTTTAAAGGGTGTTCCACGGCATTCGAATTTGCCACGAACGCCCCAAATTGTTCGCTGTACGGCGAACTTGCGAACAGTCAATGTTCGAGTCGAACATGAGTTCGACTCGAACTCGAAGCTCATCCCTATTTGTCACTAAATATCTTCTTTAAAAGAGCACTTCGATCTATATTAGGGATGAGCCGAACACCCCCCGGTTCGGTTCGCACCAGAACCCGCGAACGGACCGAAAGTTCGCACGAACGTTAGAACCCCATTGACGTCTATGGGACTCGAACGTTCGAAATCAAAAGTGCTCATTTTAAAGGCTAATTTGCATGGTATTGTCCTAAAAAGGGTTTGGGGACCCGGGTCCTACCCCAGGGGACATGTATCAATGCAAAAAAAACTTTTAAAAACGGCCGTTTTTTCGGGAGCAGTGATTTTAATGATGCTTAAAGTAAAAAAAAAAAAGTGAAATATTCCTTTAAATATCGTACCTGGGGGGTGTCTATAGTATGCCTGTAAAGTGACGCGTGTTTCCCATGTTTAGAACAGTCCCTGCACCAAATGTCATTTTTAAAGGAAAAAATCTCATTTAAAACTGCTTGCGGGTTTAATGTCATGTCGGGTCATGGCAATATGGATGAAAATCAGTGAGACAAACGGCATGGGTACCCCCCAGTCCATTACCAGTCCCTTTGGGTCTTGTATGGATATTAAGGGGAACCCCGCACCCAAATTAAAATAAGGAAAGGTGTGGGGCCACCAGGCCCTATATACTCTGAACAGCAGTATACAGGCGGTGCAAACAAGACAGGGACTGTAGGTTTGTTGTTAAGTAGAATCTGTTTGTAATTTTGAACATTTTTAACGTGTTTAGCTCCAGCCAAAAAATCTTTTCTAAGCTTTTTGGAAAACATAGGGAAGGGTTATCACCCCTGTGACATTTGTTTTGCTGTCTTTCCTCCTCTTCAGAAGATTTCACCTCACTTTTTTGTCCCAATGAAAAATGTTTTTTGAAAATTTGGGTTTTTTTGTGGAACAAGGATTGGAAAGCATCAGTGGAAAGGAGAACTTGTTTTCCCATATTAACTCTTACAGGAGAGAATTTCCCTTCCTAGGGGTAGATTTCATCTCACTTCCTGTTGTCTCCTTCCGTTTGCAAGTAGGAGTCGTTTGTAAGTTAGATGTTTGAAAGTAGGGTCCTGCCCTATATACTCAGCAGAAATTTGGGCCTTAGGTGTTGCTGTGGCCACAACACTGTAAGCCCTCACAGGGCCCTGCTGTGAAATATTAGATCAAGAATTGTAATTACATGCCCCTGTTGAACAGCAGCTGAAAAATTAGGCCTTAGGCACTGGTGCTGGTGCCACAACACTGCAACCCCTCACAGACACTCTAGTTGGAACGCAGGAACGAGCCCTGCTGCAAATTATTGCTTCAAAAATTGTAATTACACGCCCCTGTTAGACAGGGGCAGAAAAATTGGGCCTTAGGCACTGGTGCTGGTGCCACAACACTGCAACCCCTCACAGACACTCTAGTTGGAACGCAGGAACGAGCCCTGCTGCAAATGATTGCTTCAAAAATTGTAATTACACGCCCCTGTTAGACAGGGGCAGAAAAATTGGGCCTTAGGCACTGGTGGTGGCGCCCAGAACCAAAAATGTTCTTACAAGCTATCAGCGTGATGATTGAGGAGGAAGAGGATAATTACTCAGGGATAGTCACTCAGCATCAGCATAGGCAGTCTTTGAAGGGATCTGAGATTTCAAAAAAAATTATTCGGTTACATCAGCATCAGGTGCTTGGTAGCTGGTGGTGATCCAAGACTCATTCATTTTTATGAAGGTCAGCCGATCGACCGAGTCGGTGGACAGACGCACCCTGTGATCGGTTACCACGCCTCCAGCAGCACTGAATGTGCGTTCCGAAAGAACGCTGGATGCAGGACAGGCCAGTAGCTCAATTGCATACTGTGCAAGCTCTGGCCAGTGATCCATCCTCAAGACCCAGTAACCCAGAGGATTTTCGGTGGGAAAGGTGTCCAAGTCTGATCTTGCCCCTAGGTATTCCTGCACCATGTAAAACAGACGCTGGCGATGGTTGCTGGAACCGATCATACCTTGGGGCTGCGGACCAAAAAATTGTCTGAACGCATCGGTCAGACGGCCACCTTCTCCACCGCTCCTTCTTTGACTGACCGAAGCCTCAGCAACACGTTGTCCAGAAACAGGAGTTTGTAACCTCCCAGTCTCTGGGAACGCGTTGCACAGACCTTTCTGCAAGGCCTCCCGAAGATGTTTCATCCTCTGCTCCCTCTGCGATGGCAAGATAAGGTCCGCAACCTTACCCTTGTAACGTGGATCAAGGAGGGTTGCCAGCCAGTATTGGTCCTTCTCCTTGATACCACGAATACGAGGATCCTTACGCAGGCTTTGCAGGATCAGGGAGGCCATGCAGCGTAGGTTTGCTGAGGCATTCGGTCCGGAGTCCTCTGGGTCACTAAGAACGACATGGTCCGCAGCCACCTCCTCCCAGCCACGTACAAGTCCATGTGTTTCTTGGGACTGATCCCTTAAAGACTGCTGCTGATGCTGAGTGCCAGGCTCCACCTCCATACTGACACAATCTTCCTCCTCCTCCTCTTCCTCCTCGTCCTCTTCCTGTGTGATCGGCGGGCACGCAGGAACACTGTCTGGATAAAGGGGGCCTTGAGAGCTAAGGAAGTCCTCCTCTTCCTGCCTCTGTTCTGCCTCAAGTGCCCTGTCCATTATTCCACGCAGCGTGTGCTCCAACAGGTGGACAAGGGGGACAGTGTCACTGATGCATGCACTGTCACTGCTCACCATCCTCGTGGCCTCCTCGAATGGTGACAGGACAGTGCATGCATCCCTGATCATGGCCCACTGGCGTGGGGAAAAAAAACCAAGCTCCCCTGACCCTGTCCTGGTGCCATAGTCGCACAGGTACTCATTGATGGCCCTCTGCTGCGTGTGCAGCCGCTGCAGCATGGCCAACGTTGAGTTCCACCTGGTGGGCATGTCACAGATTAGGCGGTTCTTGGGCAGGTTAAACTCCTTTTGGAGGTCCGTCAGCCGAGCACTGGCATTATATGACCGGCGGAAATGCACACAGACTTTCCTGGCCTGCCTCAGGACATCCTGTAAGCCCGGGTACCTGCCCAAGAACCGCTGCACCACCAAGTTAAGGACGTGAGCCAAACAGGGCACATGGGTCATTTGTCCCTGTCGGAGGGCAGAGAGGAGGTTGGTGCCATTGTCGCAAACCACCATTCCTGCCTTAAGTTGGCGTGGCGTCAACCACCTCTGAACCTGCCCCTGCAGAGCTGACAGAACCTCTGCCCCAGTGTGGCTCCTGTCCCCCAAGCACACCAGCTCAAGCACCGCATGGCATCTTTTGGCCTGCGTACTTGCGTAGCCCCTTGAACGCCTACGGAGCACCGCTGGTTCCGAGGAAGAGGCCATGGAGGAAGAAGAAGAGGAGGGGGTGGAGGAGAGAGGTGTGTCACAATCAGCATTTTGGAGGCGTGGTGGCGGAACAACCTCCAACACTACTGCACCTTGTCCTGCATCCTTCCCAGCTGCCAGCAGAGTCACCCAATGCGCCGTGAAACTTAGGTAACGTCCCTGTCCATGCCTGCTGGACCATGAGTCAGCGGTAATATGCACCTTACCGCTGACCGCCCTGTCCAGCGAGGCATGGACATTGCCTTCCACATGCCGGTAGAGAGCCGGAATCGCCTTCCGTGAGAAAAAGTGGCGTTTGGGTACCTGCCACTGAGGAACCGCACATTCCACAAACTCACGGAAGGGGGCAGAGTCTACCAACTGAAAAGGCAGCAGTTGAAGTGCTAGCAATTTTGCCAAGCTAGCATTCAACCGCTGGGCATGTGGATGGCTGGGAGCAAACTTCTTTCGGCGGTGCAGCAGCTGGGGCAGGGAAATTTGCCTGGTACAATCTGACGTCGGTGTACCAAAAGCAGATTGCCCACAAGTACTTGGCTGTGACACACCTAATTCTACACCTTCATTCCTCTCACTGTAGGTCTCAGAGAGGACTGAAGGTCTAGTGGGGTTGGAAATCTCAGCTGATGAGGAGCAAGGAGAGATCCTCTTTGTTCTTTGGTGTGGGTCTTTTAGATACGCTTGCCAACGAACTGCATGGCAGGTCAACATATGTCTGGTCAAGCATGTGGTACCCAAGCGGGAGATATTTTGGCCACGCGAGATACGCTTGAGACATATGTTGCAAATAGCAGCGGTGCGATCTGATGCACTCGTCTCAAAAAAGGCCCACACCAAAGAACTTTTTGAATAACGCGCAGAGACTGCAGCGCCCTGCACATGTGGAGCTTTGGGGTGTGATGCAGTCAATGTGCTGCCCTTAGGCTGGCCCCTGGAGGGCATCCTGCCTCGTTGGTGATGTGCTGCCGCCTCCTCCTCCTCCTCCTCCTCCTCCTCCTCCTCCTCCTCCTCCTCCTCTCTCCTATCAGGCACCCACGTTGAGTCAGTGACCTCATCATCCCCTCCCTCCTCATCACTGGAGCAAACCTGGCAGTATGCTGCAGCAGGGGGAGCATGACTGCCAGATTGCTGTCCTTCTTGGGCACCCCCTCTGTCCGCGCTCATGTTACTGCCTTCATCGAGCTCAGTATCGTCATCAGAGCCTTCCAAACGCTGGGCATCCTCCTGGAGCATGTACCCAACACTGTGGTCAAACAGTTCGAGGGAATCCTCATGAGGACATGGTGGAGCTAGGGAAGGAGTCACTGATGACATTGAGCTGAGGGAAGAGGCCGCTGCTTTGCCAGACAAAGCACCCTGGGCATGGGTGAGAGAGGATGAGGAGGATGAGGACGGCTTGGTCATCCACTCGACCAAGTCTTCCGCATGTTGCGGCTCAACATGGCCAGCTGCCGAAAAAAAGGCCAAGCGTGTCCCATGGCCACGTGCTGATGAGGATGCACCGTCTCCACGACCAGCACTAGACACAGAGCCTGCTTGCCCTCTCTTATTGGCTTGTGACTGTCTGCCTCTCCTTCTTGGCCTTCCAGACATACTAATGGCCTGTAGCTGCACTAAGCTGGGATAGAACACCTGTAATTTTCTTCAAGTAGCTTTATATACTGTAACCAGACAAGCCTGCCTGTCAGTAGGAAGATAACAGGAACGGATCTAGCTGTACACTGTGAGCAGGACGCACTGTACTAAATGTAAATAGTCTAGCTGCCTGACCGTGGTACTAATAGGATCAAATAGAACACCTGTAATTTTCTTCAGGTAGCTTTATATACTGTAACCAGACAAGCCTGCCTGTCAGTAGGAAGATAACAGGAACGGATCTAGCTGAACACTGTGAGCAGGACACACTGTACTAAATGTAAATAGTCTAGCTGCCTGACCGTGGTACTAATAGGATCAAATAGAACACCTGTAATTTTCTTCAGGTAGCTTTATATACTGTAACCAGACAAGCCTGCCGGTCAGTAGGAATTTAACAGGAACGGATCTAGCTGAACACTGTGAGCAGGACACACTGTACTAAATGTAAATAGTCTAGCTGCCTGACCGTGGTACTAATAGGATCAAATAGAACACCTGTAATTTTCTTCAGGTAGCTTTATATACTGTAACCAGACAAGCCTGCCGGTCAGTAGGAATTTAACAGGAACGGATCTAGCTGAACACTGTGAGCAGGACACACTGTACTAAATGTAAATAGTCTAGCTGCCTGACCGTGGTACTAATAGGATCAAATAGAACACCTGTAATTTTCTTCAGGTAGCTTTATATACTGTAACCAGACAAGCCTGCCGGTCAGTAGGAATTTAACAGGAACGGATCTAGCTGAACACTGTGAGCAGGACGCACTGCACTAAATGTAAATAGCAGGAACGGATCTAGCTGAACACTGTGAGCAGGACGCACTGCACTAAATGTAAATAGTCTAGAAGATAACAGGAACGGATCTAGCTGAACACTGTGAGCAGGACGCACTGCATTAAATGTAAATAGTCTAGATAGAAGATAACAGGAACGGATCTAGCTAAACTGAATACAGTGTATATATATATATGCAACACCTGGGATGCATATATATACACAATACACTGTAAGTGCAGCTAACTGACTGACTGTTCTGCCTAATCTATCTAACTCAAATCAAATGACACTGTCTCTCTCTCTCTCTATCTCTCAGCACACCGGAACACACACTACACAGGGCCGCCGTGCAGGCGGCCTTATATAGTGTGGGGTGTGTACTAAATGCCCTGAGCCGTAATTGGCCAAAGCCACCCTGGCTTTGGCCAATTACAGCTCTCTCTACTGACAGCGCTGTGATTGGCCAAGCATGCGGGTCATAGTGCATGCTTGGCCAATCATCAGCCAGCAATGCACTGCGATGCCGCAGTGAATTATGGGCCGTGACGCGCCACACGAATTTAGCGCGAACGGCCCATAACGTTCGCAATTCGGCGAACGATCGAACAGCCGATGTTCGAGTCGAACATGGGTTCGACTCGAACACGAAGCTCATCCCTAATCTATATATATTAGCTGTCTCTTGTGCAATTCTGTAGCAGTCGACAGAATTGTCCTTTAGGGATGTTTTCAATCCATTTAGGATAATGACAGCTTTTATGGTATAAATAAGAATTACCAGCAGTTGGTTTGATATACTTTTTTGCAAAAATGGTAGTGGAATCCTCATCAGAGCACTATTGCTCTTTTGAAAATATTTTTTTCCTTTTCCTCTTAAGAATAATCCATTATCGGCAATACTGGGCTTTATAGATACCTATTATTATTATTATTATTATTATTATTATTATTATTATTATTATTATTATTATTATGATTACTTCTAATTACCATTAATTTTACCATGTTAAATTATGCCCATTATAAAAACAGGCCATCAAGAAACACCTTTTTTAATTTATCATCATTTTAATTTATCATATTTTAGGTGTAGTATTGTTTGCTATGCTCTGCACTTGTATGTGTGCCAATTGTTTCTTGACTGCATCTCCGTATATACTAATTAGTGTGGCCCACATTCTCGAGTCACATTCCCCTCCCCTCCCTTGTTTACTCTCTTTATAATGGTCCCTAATGGTTCCTCCAATGAAGTCCGTTTGAAAAAGCATCGCGGCTTGCCGGACTATCGCAGCGCGCATGCTCACGAAACACGTCCATTACGTGTGACATCATCCTTTGCAGCCACGTCTGCCTTTTTGCCTCACGCCTCATTGTGAGTCCTTCCACAGCAGCCGGCTTTTCATCTACAGCGGTGAATATTCACACAGACAGCATCTGTGCGTGGAAGACCGAGGGAGCAGGAAGCAGGAGCATCACCAGGACTTACCCTTGTTGGGACCTACATGCCTGTATTTACCACTTAAATGTGAGTTGATAAACCGTATGTTTTATTAAAGTTTTAGAAAGGTCTACACTCAGAGGCGCCTCTCTCTTTGTTTCTCGCAGTGCTTTGGAACCCAGTTTCTGTTCCTATATGATGGCAGCCTTGAGTGCTCTGGACTTTTTATTCCCCATATATTATTAATTACTTATATGGACTTCCCATTCTTTAAGTATTGATCTATTATTTGCATATATATATATATATATATATATATATATATATATATATATATATATATATATATATAGTAACCATTTCTGTATTATGGATCTTAGTCTTCCTGGCGGTTTTCCCGAGTGTGGTTCAGGGTTAAATTTCAGCACCATTAGCGGTAACCCCAAGCCACACTCGGGATTACTCAGGATCCTGGTGTGGTATACTTACCTTGTCCCCAGGATCCTGCGATGTCCCCCCGCTGTGTCCGTGGGCTCTGTCCTCCCCCTGAAGCCTCTGTGTGCTGGGCTCTGTTCCCTGCGAGTGTCGCGACACATGGAGGCGGAGCCTGACGGCAAATTCAAAAAAGTCAAAATTCATAACATTGTATGAAATTATTTCACATCCCTTTTGTCCCTAGTGCTTTGTCCAATGCCCTGCATGCAGTTTTATATTATAAATACTGTTCTTTCTGCCTGGAAACTGGAGATTGTCCATAGCAACCAAAAAGTGTCCCTTCACATCAAAAGTAGTTTTAGACCAGCTAGAAAACAGCGATAGTAAATTAGAACACTTGCAGAACTGAGCGATAGTGAATCGTGGGGAAATTTATTTTATCATTATTATATTATTATTTTTTATAATTTACTATATTATAATTGATTTTGTGTTTCAAACTGTTTCAAACTTCATCATACCCGGGATATCTACTAGACTCTTGGTGGACAGATTTAAGTGTGTTATTGCTAAAAATTACAGGCCTACAATATAAAACGCAAAATTTCTATGCAAAACAATTGTACCGCTTTGAGGCGCAAAAATCTGAAATAATTATACCGCCAGGGAGGTTAATAGAAATGCATAAACATGCAGTCCTAGATAATTTTTACACAGTATTACTATCCTCTATTTTCCTTGTCAAAAGAAGTTTATTTAGTATACAATGTTATAAAGATACATAAAGTAAGTTTACAAGGATCTATAAAGTAAGCTCATTGTTTTACAGTAGGGTTTATATAGGTAAATGTCATGAAATTTCAAATATTAAACATTGGGTTCACATAAACCTAAATTAAAGATATATATCATTTCCTTAGTTACTTTTGTAGGTATTTAAATGATTTATACCTACTATACATATTGTTTACAAGTAGAGTGTATATAGGTCAAATAAATTCTGATAATGAGCTTTAATCGTAAGGTGGAGAAAAGGAAAGAGAAAGAAGAAAAAGGGTTGAAAGGTAGAGGTATGGTCCACAAGGTCGTCCCGCTCGTCAGTTTATTATTCTTTTTAGTTCTCTTTGAAGCCTTAGAATGGGTGTCTCTGTAAGTCATTTAATCTGTTACCATGGCAACAGGACAGAGTCATTGAAGTTTGACAGGAATTGTTGTTTTATCCAAGGATGCCAAAGTTTTTCAAATTTTGGAATTTGATTTTGATCGATGGCTACCATCTTAGCATAGGACATTGTATTATTCATTCTGTGAATTGTTTCTGCTAGTACCAATGTAGGAGATTTCCATGCCTTGGCCACTGTTTGTTTTGCAGCTGTTATTAGTTGGATCATAAGTTTGAATTGAGAGAGTGTTAACCATTCCGGTTTTAGATTAAGTAAAGTTAAATATGGATCTGGTTGTATTATTTTTTTAAATATTTTAGATGCAATCACGAAGACTTCCTTCCAGAAGGTTTGGATTACTGGGCACGTCCACCATATGTGTAAATATGTCCCTATTTCTGGGCATCCTCGAAAACAAAGAGCTGAGTTATTAGGTGAATATTTTGCCACTCTAGCGGGTACAAGGTACCAGCGAGTTAGGACTTTATAATTTGTCTCCAGTGCTAAGATGTTGGGTGAAGATGACTTAGATGTGAGCCATATGTTAGACCAGTCCGTGTCTTCTAAAGTTCGTCCCAGGTCCTCCTCCCACCTCTGAACGTAAGAGGGTCTATTAAGATTTGCTACTCCATATAATTGATTATAAAGTGATGAAATTGTACCTTTAGCAAATGGATCTTTTGTACAGATTGATTCAAAAATGGATAAATGGGATAATGGTGTATCCCCCTTTAGGAATGGTGTATAGAAATTTTTGATTTGGAGATATCTAAATATCTCAGAGTTTGGTAGATCATATTTTTCTCTAAGCGATGGGAATGAAAGGAATGATTTAGATGCTATGAAGTCATTTAGTGTCTGAATGCCTGATGTTGTCCAAGCTTTAAAAGAATTTGGGTAGATCCATGCCGGATAAAAGGCCGGATTTCTGATAAAAGAAAGGAGAGGATTGTGTGGAGATTGTAACTGATATTTGGTTTTTAGTTTATCCCAGAGAGATAAGAAGTGTTTAGTTATGGGATTATGAATTTTAAAGCGGTCTTTAGGATCAAGCCATAATAAATTTGATATTAATAGAGGGTCATTTTCTGAAGCCTCTATAAATACCCATAATGGGATTTCCTGTTTTGCATGGTATTTGGACAGACTGGCCAAATGTGCTGCTCTGTAGTAGTTAGTAAAATTAGGGTATCCCAGGCCTCCTTTATTTTTGGGAAGATGTAGTGTGTGTATAGGTATACGTGGTTTAGAAGAGCCCCATATAAACGAAGTTGCTCTTTTTTGTACTATTCTCAAAAAATAGGAAGGAATTGGAATAGGGAGGACTCTGAATAGATAAAGCAATTTGGGTAGAATAGTCATTTTGATTGCATTAATCTTCCCTATCCAGGATAAAGGAAGTTGCGACCATTGTTTTATTAGATTTGTGATCTGTCTTAATACAGGAGGATAATTGGTTGAGAATAAGTCAGAATGAGATGCTGTTAAATGAATTCCAAGATATGGGATTGATTTTTCTGCCCATGTGAATGGGAGTGCAGCCCTAGCCGGGATCAATTCCATGTTTGTGAGTGAAATATTAAGCACTAGGCATTTCTTAGGATTAATCATAAGGCCAGATAGGGCTGCAAATCCATCAAGAGCTGGTATTAAGTTAGGACCAGAGACCTGTGGTGATGATAGAAAAAGTAATATATCGTCTGCAAATATACATAATTTGTGTGTAATACCTCCTACTTCAATGCCAGTTATAGTTTGGTTTGTTCTGATGTATTGGGCCATGGGTTCGAGTATAAGGGCAAATAATAAGGGAGATAATGGGCAACCCTGTCGGGTACCTCTTTCGATATTAAAGGCTTCAGATTTGTATCCAGCATATTTTATATAGGCTTTGGGTTTATTATATAATGCTTTGATCCATGTTAAAAAGTGGGGTCCAAAACCCCATTTTTGTAATGAATATTGCATATATTGCCAGGATACTGTGTCAAATGCCCTCTTAATATCGAGAGATAGAAAACATAAAGGGATTTTCCGTTTTTTAGCAATATGTGCCAATAACACTGCCCTGCGTATATTATCTCCTGCCTGTCTATTTGGCATGAAGCCTACTTGATCTCTATGTATTAATTTTCCTATAATGCTATTGAGGCGTTTTGCTATTATTTTTGCTAATAATTTAATATCGAGGTTTAACAGAGAGATAGGCCGATAATTCACACAGGAAGTATCATCAGAAAGGGGTTTTGGGATCATACAAACAATTGCCATTAGTGTTTCTTGCCGAAAAGAATGTCCATCTAGAAGTTTGTTAAAAGTTTCAGTGAGAATGGGAGAGAGTATTTCTGAGAATGTTTTATAGTATAAAGCCGAGTAGCCGTCTGGGCCTGGTCTTTTGTTAAGTTTTAGGTCTTTTATGGCGTTAGCAACTTCATCTATAGTTATAGGCTCATCCAAACTGCTTTTTTGATTCTGAGATAACTCAGGTAAGGTTATTTTTGAGAAGAAGGATTCAGCCTCTGTAGGATTAAATTCATTGTTTGTCTTGTATAAAGTTGCGAGATGTGAGTGAAATTTATGGACTATTTTAACTGGATTACAAGTGTAAACATTTTTTGATAATTTCAAACGTATTGGTTTGAAAGATTTGTTAGTTGAATTTAATGCCCGAGCCAAATATGTACCTGGTTTGTTTGTATTCATGTAGAAATTGTGTTTGGAGCGTTTGAGGGATTTATCAACTGACTCAGTGAGAAATAGATCGTATTCCAATCTAGATTTTTCCAGATGAGATTTTGTACTCTGAGATGGATTATCTTGAAATGATATGTAGGCTGCATTAAAATTGAGTTCTAGTTTTTTTGCTAGATTTTTGCGTTCCCGTTTAAATAGTGCCATTTGTCTTTGTATTGTACCACGCAAGACAGGCTTATGAGCTTCCCACAGTGTTATTGGGGAGATGTCTGTTGTATTATTAATTGATATGTATTCCTTTAAAGCTTGTTCAATGGCCATCTGATGTAGTGGGTGTTTGAGCATTATGTCCGGTAAGTACCACGTTGGGTCATGCGCTTTTGGTATGGCTGAGGCTATAGTAGTGTATACTGCATTATGGTCAGACCATGGAATCGGAATTATATCTGATGCAATAATTTCTGGTATCATTCCTATTGTTAGAAAAATATGATCTATTCTGGTGAAGGTTTGATGAGGGTGCGAGAAATAAGTGAATTTCTTTTTCATTGGGTTACTTTCTCTCCATGAATCTACCAGATTGTATTTGGAAAGAAGTTGAGAAAAAGGTAATCTAGAGGTTATTTTGGATGGTGTAAAAGGTGATTTATCTAGAAATGGGAGGAGGACCTGGTTCGAATCCCCACACATTATCACTGTTCCTATTTTGTGTGTATTAATCACTTGTAATATATGTGAGAGGAATGGTGTAGGTTGTTTGTTAGGAGCGTAGTAGGAAATCACCGTGATTGCTGTATCCATTATATAACCCATGAGTATCAGGTATCTACCTTCTGGGTCTTTAATTTCTGATGATAAGGTGAATGGTGTGGATCGGTGAAATGCAATTAGAGTTCCCCTTTGCTTGGTACAGGCAGAAGCCGTGTAAATTTGTTGATAAAAAGGAGAAATATATTTTGGAGTAGAATCTTTGGTGAAGTGTGTTTCTTGGAGGCATACTATGTGAGCCTTCTTGTTATGGAAAGTACGGAAGGCTTTGGTCCTTTTTTGAGGGACATTTATTCCCTGAACATTCAGGGAAAGTATATTCAGTGGTGCCATGGCAATAGATCAAATAGTTTTGACTTACTTTTTGTTATGCAGAGCTGACTGCGCAGATCAACCTGTGTGGACTGAAGAGATGAATAGATAGAAAAGAAACCAGTGAATTCTGGAGTAAAGAGTAAACAAAAAACATATGAGATTAGATGATACATTGTATAAATTATTTTTTGTAAGTAAACACAATTTACCCGTGAAAGAGAATAAATATCTCTCTCAGGGGAATAAGTGCCTTCATCACACTCCCACATAATATGGTTGGGAGAATGAGGAGGGCTAATGGGGGTACACGGATCTTCCGCTTACAGGAGAGAAGTGCTATGTCAAAAGACATCAAAATGATGTTTCATTAATTGGAGTGCAGAATATAGTTTTTGTTGAAATTATTTATTCCAGGGTGGTTGTATATGGTTAGTCTTGCCCTAGGCTAAATAATTCAGTTAGAAAGGTACTGTTAATAACTTTGGTATTGATGAAGATAGTTTGAATTATTTTGGGATTTTAACCCTTTTAGAGTAAACAATTACATATTTTATTCATATGTAACTGTTTAGATATGTTAACTCATAATATTGAGGTTGTATTGCTTCAGATTAGAATAAACAAAAACATAATTCTAGGAACTAGTTAGGTAATAATATATTTGTTTTAAGAAAAGAAAGAAAAAGCTTCCATTACTTCTGGATTATTGAACATATTTGTCCTAAAAAGTAATAAATCTATTGTTATTACCTGATAATATATAACTGAACATGAATTTCCTTATTTCACTTATATATTCTAAGGCTATATGAATCAGAAGTAATAAGAAATATAACTGGAATGTAACATGATCCCACACAGTGTGTGACTATCAGAATGCAGTTACATTCAGTTATAAATATAGGTTTTTTATAGAGAACCATCTCTTAGTATAATAAATGAAGAGATATCAGGAATTAGGATGTCAGTCCATTGAATCTTCTTGGTCCATGGATGATGTGACATAACGGCCTCTTTTGTGAGAATGATGATTCCCATTTTGTTCTGAAATTTTCTGGGTGCTGCCTGAAGGTGAAGATGATGCCATTCTTCTGCATGTGGGAGTGTTGCTGCTTGTGGGTTCTGTCAGATTTAATTTTAAAAGGGTTTGTTGTAGTTCATCTGCTGATCTGCTTCTGTAAATTGTACCTTGGTAGGTAAATCTGACTGAAAAGGGGAAGCCCCATTGATACATAATGTTGTGGCGTAGCAGTTCCATTAGTTGGGGTTTCATGGATCGTCTTTTAGTAATAGTAAGTTGGGATAGGTCAGCAAAAATTTGATAATTGTGTCCTTGAAAATTAAGTTCCTTTTTTTCTCTTGCAGCAATTAGTATTTGTTCTTTCGTTCTGTAATAATGGAATTTTGTGATTATATCACGTGGGGGTCCATCTTTCTTTTTGGCTGTGAGGGCTCTGTGTACTCTGTCCAGTTCTAAACGTTCAATAGGGATATCTGGCTTTAGTTCTTGTAATAGAGCAGTAATAGTAGATTGCAGGTCTGTCACAGTTTCAGGTATTCCCCTTATGCGCAAGTTTGAACGTCTGGCTCTATTTTCGTAATCTTCGAGCTTAGTTTGAAGTATTAAATTCTCTTTTTTTAATTGTTCCAATTCTGTTATATTTTCTTGGGTTGTGATTTCAATTTCATCCATTTTTATTTCTAAGGCTGCGGTGCGGTTTCCCAGCTCTCTTATTTCTTTGGTTAGGCTTTTTGTTATTTGGTCTGAGGTTTGTTTTAAAGCCTTATGAAGCATCTTTTCAAATTGTAATAATATTACTGGGGATACTGAGGAGGCTTGTGGAGAAGTTTGTGAGAGGATTTGTTCTGTATCTGACTCAAATGGAGAGTCTTGCTGTGACATTTTCTGTCTGTGAGAGCGCCCTGATGCTGTATCTTGTGAGGTGACTGGAGCTGCTTCAGCTGCAGTGAGTGCCTGTGAGCTCTTTGTGAGGTGATTTTTATTTCTGCCACGGTTTCCTCCCAGTACCATATTTCCTGCCCAAACTTTCACAGTTTGTTCCCTGGGGCAAAAAGGTTCAAATGGATACCTTTTGAGCCTGCAGGCTCCGCTTTGTCCTTCTCTTCTCTCCTCAGCGGTGTGGAGCTCTAACAATGCATGTCTGCTCCGCTAGGCTCCGCCTCCTGCCCCTCCTACTATCCTCTATTTTCAAACAAGATGTGATCTTAGTGGGTAAAAAAACACCACTTATGTGGTAAGTTTAAATAACTGGAAAGGATAATCCAGACCACTAACCAGCAGTGGTGGGATAAATTCTTTCTAGAAAAATATATTAATACAAAAATCTCACCTAGGAGTCTGAGAGTTATGAAGGAATGTCCTTTCCTTGAAGCTGACAACAAAAAGGAATGGGCTGATATTGCTGAGTTTTGTACCTCCAAATGGATGATGACTATACTCATTTCCCATAGAATGTATAGGTTTGATAAATTAACACATCAAGTTCAACAATTAGTACAAGATATTATCAGTCAAGACACACCAATTCCATCTTCTTGGTTAGATGTACTAAAGAAAAATACTAAAAAAGATGAAGATGACCTTATACACATGAAACTTGTCAAATTCAGATGTGATCTAGATGATTTCAATTATGACAGAGTTTTTTCTTGGAACAAGAAGAAGAAGAATTATAACAATTTTTCTGTTCCACTGAGACCTGTGGACTCACAAAATTATCTTCAATCCCCTTTCTCGCAGTCCCAGATATCTCCCAGCCGCCTGATCTTTGTTCCCCACTTCCACTCATGAGCGAACAACCATCTTGTCTAGCCACTTCTGACGAGCATCAGAGGTTGGAAAAACAACACTATGGCCCTCATAGCAATAAGAACAAAAGTATAAATAAAGGTAGGAATCCCAAGAATAATACTAACTTGTTGAATGCTCTGAATCGTTTTTACAATAGACCACCTGCAACACATCATCCTGATAGTATTACTAGGTCAAGTCAATCCCAGCCTAAGGCCCTCCCTCCTTCACAGCCTTCACTCTTCACTCTACCTGTTGAGGCCCATACATTACCAAGGAACTGGGGCACCTGTACCAATGTTCCCAGTACTATAGACATTACAGAACCTTTGATTGTAGTCGCCAATATTGCTTCACCCACGCTTAATAATGACCAGTTACCATCTTCCGTCTCTACAGATTTGCCTTCCTCTCCTCCTTCAACTTCTTCTTTTTTAGTGCCCAGTCCTCCTCCAGCAGCCTCCAAAAAAAGAAAATTCACAGGAGAGGCTGCAGAGGAGGACGAGCCAAGAAACAACCCCAATGCCCTTAAAATCAGGAAACTGTAAAAATACAGTGGAACCTCGGATTGTGAGTAACACGGTTAAGCGTTTTGCAATAAGAGCACTGTATTTCTAAAAATCCTAACTCGGTTTGCGAGTGTTGTCTTGCAAAACGAGCAGGATTCAGGCCAAAGCGGTGTGCAGTACCGTTTTTGGCCTGAGGTGGGGGGCACCGGAGCCGATCTTCGCCATTCGGAAATGCACAGAAAAGGCCCGAGGACAGTTCGGTTGACCTCGGCAAACCTCGGAAAGGCTCGTGAATGGAGTCTTCCGAGGTTTGCCGAGGTCAGCCGAAGTGTGCTCTGGCCTTTTTGGCCGTTTCCGAGGCTCTCCAGCGCCCCCCTTCCCCGCCTCTGGCCGCATGCGGTATTGCATCCCATTGAAGTAAATGCGGGACTAATTATTTTCGTTTACATTGACTTCAATGGGAAAACTCGCTTTGATATGCGAGTACTTTGGATTACGAGCATACTCCTGCAATGGATTATGCTCGTAATCTGAGGTTCCACTGTATTCAATTTATTTATTCTCTCCACTGCAGATACCTCACTCCCAAATCGAGGACTCAGTTTTGTCCCCTTGAATAAACCTAATTCATTTCTTCTCTTTAAAGACCTTAATAGGTACATACGCAACTTTACATTAAAAAGATTTTACCATCTCAAAGAAAAAAAGAATGTGTTGCTCACTGTTGTTCCCCCTCCAAAATCTCCATCTATTGTGATTAATGACCAGTTTGAGTTTGACACTAGTTGGATTGATGTCATAGACACATCATTCCTTGATGAGGACCTCATGAGCCTTCTTACACAATACTCTGCCACTTTACCTCCCATAGTTCACACTAGTTTAGGCCTAAATCTATCTTCAATCCATCACATGCAAAGGGCCCCTATTTAGAGAGCTTTTACAGAGTGGTATATGCAGACTTTCTAAAATTGTGTCAAATTTGGGTGAGGCGAAGAGATTACTATCTGACAGTATTGGTTGTCGGGGAATGTCTCTGAGACGTGCATCCTAATAGCTAGACAAAGAAGAGAATTGACCCCTAACTGGACTTTTAAGGCACTGAAATTCAAAATATAAATAGAAAAATATAAATGTTTTACTGTAACATACATATATCAAAGAATACAGGATAAAAATGGTGGAATGTTTAACAAACATGCATATGAATTGAAACAGTCACCACAGTGATTGATACTGTTGTCCTATGATTCACCCAACACATTTTAGAGTTTTTTCATCTCCTTCTTTGGGGGTACATAAGAGAATCAATCATGTGCCTCTAATGTATTAACAAACAGTTTAGATATATATACAAAAACATAGAGAAATGGCAGTATACATTATACATGGAAATATGCGTGTGACATGTGTACTTACATGTTTACCAAAACTATCATACGCAAAACATTCCACTTAGAATAATAAAAACAAGAAAGTGGAGCAGAAATATGTCCTGGATATGCCCGTCTATAATGCTTAGCGTAAGATTATTTGCTGAAAAGTGGCCTAAAGACCGGAAGAGGATCAACACCCAATACTGCTGAAGTCAAAGAGAGGCAGAGCCCTGCCAATAAAAGCAGTAAGGATGTATGTGTAATTATTAAAGCTTATCCAAAAAATAATACATTTCCATGCATCAGATATTGCATTCAGTATCGTACCTCATAATGGTTGGATTGGTGCTTATTTATTCACAGGTAAGTATAGCACACTCAAAAAACTGAAAAATAGAATATAAAGAATAGAGGGTATGTAAATGTAATGGCTGTTCAATTAATTGTAACTGCCTAAATGTCCAGGATAAGTCAATGAATATATCCAATCTTACAGCCAGTCATGACAAACACTTGATGGTTTAAAAAAGTAATAAAGCTATTTGGATGTAAGATTTCGATTCATAGTATAAAGGCCCGTTGCAGATTAACCACATAGAGTTACACCTAGTGAGCACAGATTTGAATGGAAAGTAGTAGTATATATCTGTGTAAGTTTACAATATATATTGTGTCCACAGGGTGTCTTCCATCTGATTTAGCAATCAAAAAAGTGATTGATAGGCAAGGTTAAGTAAACCGTTAGAGTATGCAGTTTAAAATATCCAATCAATATAGGGTTAATTGCTAATGCCATGACTGGGGCAAGATTCAAGACATCCATGACCAGCACAAACTAACACTCCCTATCAGGTTTAGTGCCGGAATATGTTCCCACACATTCGTCAGTACTGTAAAAGGTATGTTCAAACCTTGCCTTACTTTGACTGCACTGCTTGTCCATGGATATCTTGGATAGGGGTGAGCTTCGAGTTCGAGTTGAACCCATGTTCGTCTCGAACATCGCCTGTTCGACCGTTCGTCGAATTGCGAAAGTTATGGGCCGTTCGCACCAAATTCGAGTGGCGTGTCAAGGCCCATAATTCACTGCGGCATCGCAGTGTATTGCTGGCTGATGATTGGCCAAGCATTCACTATGACCATGCTTGGCCAATCACAGCGCCGTCTGTACAGAGAGGTGGCTTTGACCAATTATGGCTCAGGGGGTTTAGTACGTTTATTACACGCCCCACACTATATAGATAGACAGCGAGACAGTGTCATCTGATTTAAGTTAGAGTAGGCAGGTGAGTCAGTTAGCTTCACTTATAGTGTATTGTGTATATATATGCATCCTAGGGGTTGTGTGTATATATATATATATATATATATATATATATATATATATATATATATATATATATACACTGTATTCAGTTTAGCTAGATCCGTTCCTGTTATTCTCTTCCTAATATACTTACAGGCAGGCAGGTGTTTTTACAGTATTTACAGTTAGTGTACTGTGTCCTTTGCACAGTGTGCACCTAAAGCTACCTGGAGACAATTGCTGGTGTTCTGATCCTATTAATACTACAGGCAGGCAGCTGAAGTATTTACAGTTAGTGTACTGTGTCCTCTGCACAGTGTGCACCTAAAGCTACCTGAAGACAATTGCTGGTGTTCTTCTGATCCTATTAATACCAGAGGGAGGCAGCTGCAGTATTTACAGTTAGTGTACTGTGTCCTCTGCACAGTGTGCACCTAAAGCTACCTGAAGACAATTGCTGGTGTTCTTCTGATCCTATTAGTACCACAGGCAGGCAGCTGCAGTATTTACAGTTAGTGTACTGTGTCCTCTGCACAGTGTGCACCTAAAGCTACCTGAAGACAATTGCTGGTGTTCTTCTGATCCTATTAATACCACAGGCAGGCAGCTGCAGTATTTACAGTTAGTGTACTGTGTCCTCTGCACAGTGTGCACCTAAAGCTACCTGAAGAAAATTGGTGGTGTTTTTCTGATCCTATTAGTACCATAGGCAGGCAGCTGCAGTATTTACAGTTAGTGTACTGTGTTCTCTGCACAGTGTGCACCTAAAGCTACCTGAAGACAAGTGCTGGTGTTCTGATCCTATTAATACCACAGGCAGGCAGCTAAAGTATTTACAGTTAGTGTACTGTGTTCTCTGCACAGTGTGCACCTAAAGCTACCTGAAGACAATTGCTGGTGTTCTTCTGATCCTATTAGTACCATAGGCAGGCAGCTGCAGTATTTACAGTTAGTGTACTGTGTCCTCTGCACAATGTGCACCTAAAGCTACCTGAAGACAATTGCTGGTGTTCTGACCCTATTAATACCTCAGGCAGGCAGCTGAAGTATTTACAGTTAGTGTACTGTGTCCTCTGCACATTGTGCACCTAAAGCTACCTGAAGACAATTGCTGGTGTTCTTCTGATCCTATTAGTAGCGCAGGCAGGCAGCTGCAGTATTTACAGTTAATGTACTGTGTCCTCTGCACAGTGTGCACCTAAAGCTACCTGAAGACAATTGCTGGTGTTATTCTGATCCTATTAGTACCACAGGCAGGCAGCTGCAGTATTTACAGTTAGTGTACTGTGTCCTCTGCACAGTGTGCACCTAAAGCTACCTGAAGACAATTGCTGGTGTTCTGATCCTATTAATACCACAGGCAGGCAGCTGCAGTATTTACAGTTAGTGTACTGTGTCCTCTGCACAGTGTGGCCATGCTGCATCGTCTGCACACACAGCAGAGGGCCATCAATGAGTACCTATGCGACTATGTCATCGGGACAGGGTCAGGGGAGCATGTTTTTTTTTCCCACGCCAGTGGACTATGATCAGGGATGCATGCACTGTCCTGTCACCATTTGAGGAGGCCACGAGGATGGTGAGCAGTGATAGTGCATGCATCAGTGACACTGTCCCTCTTGTCCACCTGTTGGAGCACACGCTGCGTGGAATAATGAACAGGGCACTTGAGGCAGAATAGAGGGAGGAAGAGAAGGACTTCCTTACCTCTCAAGGCCCCCTTTATCCAGAAAGTGTTCCTGCATGCCCGCCGATCACACTGGAAGAGGACGAGGAGGAGGATTGTGTCAGCATTGAGGTGGAGCCTGGCACTCAGCATCAGCAGCAGTCTTCAAGGGATCATTTACAGTCTGAAGAAACCCATGGACTTGTACATAGCTGGTAGGAGGTGGCTGCAGATCATGTCGTCCTTAGTGACCCAGAGGACTTTGGACTGAATGCCTTAGCAAACCTACACTGCATGGCCTCCCTGATCCTGCAAAGCCTGCAGAAGTATCCTCATATTCGTGGTATTAAGGGGAGGGATCATTACTGGCTGGCAACCCTCCTTGATCCACGTTACAAGGGTAAGGTGGCGAACCTTATCTTGCCATCACAGAGGGAGCAGAGGATGAAACATCTTCAGGAGGCCTTGCAGAAAGGTTTGTGCAAAGCGTTTCCAGAGCCTGGGAGGTTACAATTTCCTGGTCCTCCTGGACAACGTGTTGCTGAGGCTTCTGTCAGTCACAGAAGGAGTGGTGGACGCTGATGACCGATGCACGCAGACAATTTTTTAGTCCGCAGCCCTAAGGTATGATCGGTTCCAGCAACCATCGCCAGCGTCTGATTCAGATGATGCAGGAATACCTAGGGGCAAGATCAGACTTGGACACCTTTCCCACTGAAAATCCTCTGGGTTTCTGGGTCTTGAGGATGGATCACTGGCCAGAGCTTGCACAGTATGCAATTGAGCTACTGGCCTGTCCTGCATCCAGCGTTCTTTTGGAACGCACATTCAGTGCTGCTGGAGGCTTTGTAACTGATCACAGGGTGCGCCTGTCCACCGAATCGCTCGATCGGCTGACCTTCATAAAAATGAATCAGTCTTGGATCACTAGCTACCAAGCACCTGATGCTGATGTAACTGAATCATTTTTTTTAAAAATGTGAGATCCCTTCAAGACTGCCTATGCTGATGCTAAGTGACTATCCTCTTATGCTGAGTGACAATCCTCTTCCTCCTCAATTTTCATGCTTGTAAGAACATTTTTGGTTCTGGGCACCGCCACCAGTGGCTAAGGCCCAATTTTTCTGCCCCTGTTCAACAGGGGCGTGTAATTACAATTTTTGATGCAATACTTTGCAGCAGGGCTCATTCCTGCGCTCCAACTAGACTATCTGTGAGGAGTTGCAGTGTTGTGGCACCAGCACCAGTGCCCAAGGCCCAATTTTTCTGCCCCTGTTTAACAGGGGTGTATAATTACAATTTTTGATGCACTACTTTGCAGCAGGGCTCATTCCTGCGCTCCAACTATAGTGTCCGTGAGGGGTTGCAGTGTTGTGGCACCAGTACCTAAGGCCCAATTTTTCTGCCCCTGTTCAACAGGGACATGTAATTACAATTTTTGAACTAATATTTCACAGCAGGGCCCATTCCTGCGCCCACCAAGAGTAACTGTGAGGACTTATGCCCCGTACACACGGTCGGACATTGATCGGACTTTCCGACAACAAAATCCTAGGATTTTTTCCGATGGATGTTGGCTCAAACTTGTCTTGCATACACACGGTCACACAAAGTTGTCGGAAAATCAGATCGTTCTGAACGCGGTGACGTAAAACACGTACGTCGGGACTATTAACGGGGCAGTAGCCAATAGCTTTCATCTCTTTATTTATTCTGAGCATGCGTGGCACTTGTGTGTCGGATTTGTGTACACACGATCGGAATTTCCGACAACGGATTTTGTTGTCGGAAAATTTTATAGCCTGCTCTCAAACTTTGTGTGTCGGAAAATCCTATGGAAAATGTGTGATGGAGCCTACACACGGTTGGAATTTCCGACAACGAGGTCCTATCACACATTTTCCGTCGGAAAATCTGACCGTGTGTACAGGGCATTACAGTGTTGTGGCACCAGCACCACCACTACCACCAAAGGCCCAATTTTTCTGCCCCTGTTCAACAGGTGCATGTAATTACAATTCTTGATATAATATTTCATAGCAGAGCCAGTTCCAGTGCCCACCAAGAGTAACTGTGAGGACTTAGTGTTGTGGCACCAGCACCACCACCACCAACAAAGGCCCAATTTTTCTACCATTGTTCAACAGGTGCATGTAATTACAATTCTTGATCTAATATTTCACAGCAGGGCCCGTTCCTGCACCCACCAAGAGTAACTGTGAGGGCTTACAGTGTTGTTGCAACACCAACACCTAAGGCCCCAATTTCTGCAGAGTATACAGGGCAGGCCCCTACTTTCAAAAATCCAACTTACAAACGAGTCCTACTTGCAAATGGAAGGAGACAACAGGAAGTGAGATGAAATCTACCCCTAGGAAAGGAAATTCTCTCCTGTAAGAGTTACTTTGGGAAAAACGTGTCTCCTCTCCACTGATGCTTTATCACCAATCCTTGTTTCACTAAAACCCCCAAATTTTCAAACACATTTGTCATTGGGACACAAAGTGAGGTGAAATCTTCTGAAGAGGTGCACAGACAGCAAAACAAATGTTACAGGGGTGATAACCCTTCCCTATGTTTTCCAAAAAGTTTAAAAATAGATTTTTTGGCTGGAGATACACTTTAAAAATGTACCAGTTCAAAATTACAAACAGATTCTACTTAACAACAAACCTACAGTCCCTGTCTTGTTTGCACCGCCTGTATACTGCTGTTCAGAGTATATAGGGCCTAGTGGCCCCACGCCTTTCCTTTTTTAAATTTGGGTGCAGAGTTCCCCTTAATATCCATACAAAACCCAAAGGGACTTTGGGGGGGTAACCATGCCGTTTGTCTCACTGATTTTCATCCATATTGCCAGGACCCAACATTACATTAAAGCCGCAAGCAGTTTTAAATGACTTATTCCTTTACAAATGTCATTTTGTGCAGGGACTGTTCTAAGCATGGGAAACCTGCGCCACTTTACAGGCATACTATAGACAACCCCCAGGTACGATATTTAAAGGAATATTTCACTTTTTTTTTTTTTTACTTTAACCCTTCCCGCCGACCGAACGCATATATGCGTCCTCGGCTTTCCGGGGTTATACCGGGATGATGCCCGCAGCTGCAGGCATCATCCCGGTACCGTTGTTTTCAGCGGGCGATCGGCTACCCGTATATAACAACCGATGCGGCTAAAAGCCGCTCGGTTGTTATACCGGAGGAGCGGGAGGGGACATCCCCCCCCTCCCGCCGCCTCCCGCCGCTGTTACCGGGCCTCCCGTGCGATCGGGAGGCCCGGTGTCCGGTCCGCTGCCTTCGGCGGCTGGGGGCGGACTGGAACGAAGCTGCGAGCGGCTTCGTTCCAGCCTTCTTCTTGTAAATGCGGAAGCGACGTCATGACGTCACTTCCCGTTTACTCGGCTGCCAATGGCGCCGAATTTAAAAAAGTACACAGTATTCAGAATCGCCGTTTTCGGCGATCTGAATACTTTGAAGTGTAAAGGAGGGATGGGGGGTCTTTTAGACCCCCGATCCCTCCATAAAGAGTACCTGTCACCACATATTACTGTCACAAGGGATGTTTACATTGCTTGTGACAGCAATAAAAGTAAAAAAAAAAAAAAAAAAAATTTAAACACAATTTATAAAGTACAAAAATAAATAAATTAAATAAAAAAAAAAAAAAAAAATTTTTAAAGTGCCCCTGTCCCCGCGAGCTCGCGCAGCGAAGAAAACGCATACGGAAGTCGCGCCCGCATATGTAAACGGTGTTCAAACCACACATGTGAGGTATCGCCACGATCGTCAGAGCGAGAGCAATAATTCTAGCCCTAGACCTCCTCTGTAGCTCAAACCTGGTAACCGTAAAATTTTTTTAAAGCGTCGCCTATGGAAATTCAAAGGTACCGTAGTTCGTCGCCATTCCACGAGTGCGTGCAATTATAAAGCATGACATGTTTGGTATCTATTTACTCGGCGTAACATCATCTTTCACATTATACAAAAAAATTGGGGTAACTTTACTGTTTGGATTTTTTAAAATTCATGAAAGTGTCACTTTTCCAAAAATTTGCGTTTAAAACACCGCTGCACAAATACCGTGTGATAAAAAATATTGCAACAATCGTTATTTTATTCTCTAGATTCTTTGCTAAAAAAATATATATAATGTTTGGGGGTTCTAAGTAATTTTCTAGCAAAAAATATGGATTTTAACTTGTAAACACCAAATTTCAAAAATAGGCTTAGTCATGAAAGGGTTAAGCATCATTTTTTGCATTGATACATGTCCCCTGGGGGACAATAACTTGCAAATTAGCCTTTAAAATTAGCACTTTTAATTTCGAATGTTCGAGTCCCATAGACTTTAATGGGGTTCTAAAGTTTGCGCGAACTTTCGGTCCGTTCGCAGGTTCTGGTGCAAACCGAACCGGGGGTGTTCGGCTCATCCCTAGTCTTGGATCTTGTCCCATCCCCTCCAAGCCACCCTGTGGACCCAATATATATTGTAAACTTACACAGATATATATACTACTACTTTCCATTTGAATCTGTGCTCACTAGGTGTAACTCTATGTGGTTAATCCACAATGGGCCTTTATACTATACATCTAAATCTTACATCCAACTAGCTTTATTACTTTTTTAAACCATCAAGCGTTTGATTGTCATGACTGGCTGTAAGATCGGATATATTCATTGACTTATCCTGGACATTTAGGCAGTTTCAATTAATTGAACAGCCATTACATTTACATACCCTCTTTTCTTTATATTCTATTTTTCAGCGGCCACTTATTTTTGAGTGTGCTATACTTACCTGTGAATAAATAAGCACCAATCTAACCATTATCAGGTACAATACTGAATGCAATATCTGAAGCATGGAAATGTATTATTTTTTGGATAAGCTTTAATAATTACACATACATCCTTACTGCTTTTATTCGTAGGGCTCTGCCTCTCTTTGAATTCAGCAGTATTGGGTGTTGATCCTCTTCCGGGTCTTTAGACCACTTTTCAGCAAATAATCTTACGCTTAAGGGCAAAGCATTATAGACGGGCATATCCAGGACATATTTCTGCTCCACTTTCTTGTTTTTGATATTCTAAGTGGAATGTTTTGCATATGACAGTTTCAGTAAACATGTAAGTACACATGTCACACGCATATTTCCATGAACAATGTATACTGCCATTTCTCTAGGTTTTTGTATATATATCTAAACTGTTTGTTAATATATTATAGACACATGATTGATTCTCTCACGTACCCCCAAAGAAGGAGATGAAAAAACTCTGAAACGCGTTGGGCGAATCATAAGACAGCAGTATCAATCACTGTGGTGACTGTTTCAATTCATATGCATGTTTGTTAAACATTCCGCCATTTTTATCCTGTATTCTTTGATATATGTATGTTACCAATAAAACATTTATATTTTTCTATTTATATGAATTCCAGTGCCTTAAAAGTCCAGTTAGGGGTCAATTCTCTTCACTATTACTCTCTGACAGCACCACCTGCATGAAAACCCCACACTTGAATTGGCTAAAGAAGTTGATCTCATAGTATCAACAGCATTTCAAGATGGTATTATAAATAAAATGGAAAAAAAATCTTTCCTCCGTAAAGATTTTTACCAGGTACCCTATTTTTACCACCTCCCGAAGGTACATAAAAATCTAGAATGCCCTCCAGGCAGACCTATTGTGGCCGCAATGGACAGTGTGACCACAGGGTTTAGTCTGTACATTGACCAGTCCTTACAGCCCATAGTATATCAGCTACAGTCTTATATCAGAGATAGGACACATTTGTTAGAACTATTGTCTTCATACAAGTGGGAGCCTACTTATGTATGGCTCTCACTTGATGTCAGTTCCCTATACACGTCCATTCCTCACACCTTCGGCCTAATGGCCTTGGAACATTTTCTAGCTCAGGACCCATTAATCAATTCCCGCCAGGCTGCTTTTATCTTAGAAGCAACACGTTTTTGTCTCACGCACAACTATTTTAATTTTGATGGAGATTTCTATTTACAACTACAGGGTACTGCGATGGGGGCTAATTTTGCCCCATCGTATGCAAATCTAGCAATGGGTTTCTGGGAGAATCACCATATTCTCAGAGAAAACCCTTTTTCGGCCAATATTGTTTTTTTCGGGCGATATATAGATTACATAATTGTCATCTGGGATGGTACTCTTGATACAATTTATCAATTTTTTAATTATTGTAATGACAACCAGTATGGCTTGTCTCTTACATTTGTCACTGACCCGAATACTCTGGCCTTTTTGGATTTGGAACTAGGCCATGATGAGGATTCCACTACCATTTTTGCAAAAAATGATATCAAACCAACTGCTAGTAATTCTTATTTACACCATAAAAGCTGTCATTGTGCTAAATGAATTGAAAACATCCCTAAAGGACAATTCTGTCAAATGATGAGGATTCCACTACCATTTTTGCAAAAAATGATATCAAACCAACTGCTGGTAATTCTTATTTACACCATAAAAGCTGTCATTGTGCTAAATGAATTGAAAACATCCCTAAAGGACAATTCTGTCAACTGCAACAGAATTGCACAAGAGACAGCGATTATATAGATCAAAGTGCTCTTTTAAAGAAGAAGTTTAGTGACAAACAATACCCCGAGACCTTAGTAGATCAGAAGTGTTCAAACACTATCTCAAAGGGAAACCCCCAAAAATGACTCGTGAAACAGAAGATCATTCGGTTTGATTCACCACCACTTTTCATTTTCAATTTAAAAAGATGGAGAAAATACTGGCCAACCATTGGAACATCCTACAACAGGATCCAAACCTCAAAACCATCATCCCCACACATCCAAGTGTGACTTACCGTAGAGTGCCTAATCTAAAAAACAGAATTGCCCCTAGTAAAGTTAGACCTAGAGTCCCCTCTACTAAGCCAGTCCTTATACCACTTGTAGGAATGTACCAGTGCCATAAGTGCCGGATCATTCGTTATGATCGCAAATCATAAATTCGAAAAAAGACGGAAATTAAAAAAAAATCTGAAAGTAAAAAAAAATCGGAAATTCGTAAATTTGAAAACCCGAAAATTCTAAAATCTGAAATGATAACTAACTAATAATAACTTAACTATTACTAACTAATAAATTATAGGTATTGGAATTTCCTTTCAAATTTGGCTGTTAGTGAACGTAACAAATATGAATTTATGCGAAGTTACGAATTATCTAAAATAACGAATGGCGCATCTAAACAAATGGAATGGAACAAATTAATAACAAATAATAATAAAACGTTTTTATTATTATTGTAATTTATCATTATTAATTTGTTAAGTTCTATACGTTTAGATACGGCATTCCTAACTTCGGATAAATTCGTATTCCTTACGTTCACTAACAGCCAAATTTGAAAGGAAATTCCAATACCTATAATTTAATAGCCAGTAATAGTTAAGTTATTATTATTATTGTTAATAGAATGAATTTGGAATGCAACTAATTGCATATGTCTACTAATGTAATCATGGGTCCCAAAGAGAGACTGTTTACCTATTTTACACATTATAACACTGTGTTCAAGCTGAACAGTTGATGGTGTTATGTATGAGCACATATTGGTTTACATATATTTTTCACTGTTATGTTTTTTAAGTATCCATTATACATTGGAGGTTTACACTTTTTATGATAAGTCACCAGACATCTAGACAGTAGTGCAGCGCTATTTTTATATTAGAAAAATTCACACTGGATTGCAGCACAGGTCTGGAGGAAATATACAAAGCACACCAAGATTCAATTGGAATGACTCTGGTATTTGGACAATATTTGCTTATCCTGTAGTTCAGCTTTAAATTGTTGTAACATTTTAGATTAAAAAACACCACACTGCCCAGTCAAGGCACAACTGCAAAGTGTGGTCCCTAACTGTAAACAATACGAGCTCCCAACTATTGCCACATACTGTATATAGCAATGATTGAGAAATGAAAAATGAGAACAGGTATGCCTAGGAGGTGACACCATGACTATAGGTCCTGCATCAGACCAGAAGACCACTGGTCCTGTATTCTATGTGAGAGGGCCAAGGGTGATCTTACATGCCGGGAGTACTGGAGAGATGGGGAAAGCTCTGGCTAATGGGGGAGCAAGAATTAAGGTGTTTACTGTTTATTCCCATCCCCATAGACAAATCAAGCATTTAATCTTTGACATGTTGGGGGGGGGGGGGGTTGGAATTGCAAGGTTAGTCTTTAGATTTACCCACAGCATGGTGCATTGAAGTGCTTTTAATTTTAATGGACTGTTATAGTAGCAAGCGGCATGCTCATATGGCAGGGCACCTAAATGGTACCTTAGTGCAACAAAGAACAATCGATGTTTAGACAGCTAACAAGCTAGCTGCATACAAACGAATGCGTATATACCTTCTGGTCTGTTAAATATACCATTGAAAGTGTTTTATTATATCTTTTCGCAAGAGCAAAAAAAAAAACAAAAACTGTTCATCCAGCCAGAAATCTTGTGGACTACAAAATACCTCCCACTATTACGAAGAAGGGGGTAGCCCTAAGGCTCCATTCACACCTGAGCATAGCGATTTAATGGCATTTTTCGGGCATTTTTTTAAAGCATTCTGCAGCTTTTAACAAGCATTTTTAAAGCATTTTAGAAGTGTATTACAGCTTTGGGCATTTTTGTTTAACCAATGGAAAGCACAATGGGGAGGAGAGGGAAAGGAAATAAGGTGCAGAGAGCTGCTATTTGAGCAGAAAACGCTCATAAAATGCTCAATTTAGGCATTTCTATTGACGTCTACGGGGCCAAAAACGCTTGTAATATGCCAAAAAGAAGCTCATGTACTTTTTTGAGCGATGGGAGTTTTGCTTCAGTCAAGAATGCTCAGACGTGAACAAGGGCCACTGAAATGAATGGAATTTGGCATGTTGAGCATTTTAGAGCTACAAGCTTCAAGCAGAAAATCGCTCAGGTGTGAACACATTCTCTTTCCTAAGGTGATATTGCTGCTCAGTACGGTTATCACCCTAGGACAAGAAGTGTGTTAATGGCAGGATTATCAGGTTAAAAAAAAGGAAAAATTACAAAAGAAAACGTGAACTTAGTTTATGTAGTGTAGACCTCCCAACTGTATAACCCATGTTCTGATCCCAATTTAGTGCAGACAGCCAGTCACAGGGTATTTTCAGTCAGGTGCACAAAGTTCTACTCAGTCCTTCACACAGTGCTCAGACAGATAGGGGGTCATTTACTATAGAGCTGCGGTAATTAGCGCAAAAACGGTATTCACTATAGCGTTGGTGAGAAAATACTCCCAAAATCAAATTTACTATTAGTAAACTACTACTACTAGTTCCCTGAAACCAAATAGCGCCCAAACCCTTATGCCCCGTACACACGGTTGGACTTTGTTCGGACATTCCGACAACAAAATCCTAGGATTTTTTCAGACGGATGTTGGCTCAAACTTGTTTTGTCTACACACGGTCGCACAAAGTTGTCGGAATTTCCAATCGCCAACCACGCGGTCACGTACACCACGTACGACGAGACTAGAAAAGGTCAGTTCAGAACCAAGCGCGGCACCCTTTGGGCTCCTTTTGCTAATCTCGTGTTAGTAAAAGTTTGGTGAGAAACAATTCGCGCTTTTTCAGACTCGTGCCTTTCAGATCGTTTTCTGCTGTTCAGTTTGTGCTTGTGGGTTTGTATCTGCTCTTCAGTGCGTGCAGCAAGTTCCGTGTGACTTTAATTAGTCATTGTATTCTTGTTCGTTCGTTACTGTTTTTCGCTCTTCACAGGCCTTGCTGTTCTTCAGTGCGTTCTGTTACTTCGTTCTGAGCAGCCGACCGTTTTTTTGCCATGTTGCGTATGCATACTCCTCGTAGAGTTCGTGCTGTGCGGGGGCTTGGTGTTGGGGTCCTGACCTTGACACAAGTCCAGTCCATGAACAGGGTGGGGAGGAGTTCATGGACCAAGAATTGGTTGCTTCAGCGTGACCAGTTCTCTCATATGCCTTTGCTCCGTGCGATCCGTGAGAATAATCCTGATGATTTCAGGAACTTTGTCAGGATGACGGACCCCGTGTTTCACCGTCTGTTGGCTTGGCTGACCCCTTATATTAGCAGGCAGGATACCTGCATGAGGCAAGCCATCACTCCGGAGCAGAGGCTCGTCGCTACCCTGTGGTATTTGGCGACAGGGAGAAGTCTGCAGGACTTAAAGTTCTCAACAGGCATCTCCCCCCAGGCTCTGGGTATCATTATCCTAGAGACCTGTTCTGCCATCATACAGGTCCTGCAGAAGGAGTATATGAAGGTAAGATTTTTATCCTTTAATATCACATTTTATTGTATTGAATGTTTGCTAATATATTGTATTTCTTTCCTCATTCCCTAATTACCATGATTGGAATATGCTGTGAATGTCCCCTTTGTTCTCATGCATGCTGGATTTTAATGTAATTATTATTTTAGGTCCTTCATACATATTTGCCCTTCAATAACCTCCCCAGCATGGTGTCTCCTGGCCTATATTCACCTCATGTAGTCACTTAACAATGTATTTTTTCTGCTCCATAGTAGTGCTTTACCCCAAACACCCCCTAAAATGTTTTGAAATGTTATTTTTGCTTTAAATTCTGGCAGAGTGCCAGAGGCTTTTTTTTGGTGGTGTCCCCAAATAATTTTTAGTAACCCTCCCTCCCCCAATTGCTAAGTCAGCTGATCCCAATTCTCTATCCTAAATCATCTATCTGCTGACTTTGCCAAACCCATACACACTATACCCATCTCTTTAGTGCTCAGATTTATGGATGAATTCCCCAAAGCATGTAGTGCAAGGGCCTGCCTGTATACTTTCAAATGGTACTGTTTAAAGTTTTTGTATCCTATTATTATCTTGCTAGGTAATAGCAGAATGTCCAAATGTGCTCAAATGTGTACAGTGTGTATTTATATCTTTGTATTATGACACTTCTTACCTGTCCAGTGGGCTGCCAATAGTGTAACTAAGGAGGGGCTGTTCCAAGTAATACCCTGTATTTAGGCATTCATCTCGCAATGAAGTGAAGAGGGTTACCTGTCCAAGATTTCCACACACCCCCTATAATGTTAGAAATGGCCCATGAGAGGGGGTCAGGGGGAATATGATAGGTGTACCTTATACTTTGGCATTGTTAAATTCCCCTTAATAAATGCTATCTGGAGGTTGACCCATAATGTTTGTGCCTAATCTGCTTGCCATGTTTCTGAGCAAAAATAGTAATGTTTTATTTTTTCCCTGAACAGTTTCCTTCCACGCCACAGGAATGGCAGACTGTGGCCTCCCACTTTGCCGAGCGGTGGGACTTTCCTAACTGCGGAGGGGCAATTGATGGGAAGCACGTCCACATCGTCCCACCACCCAACTCGGGGTCATACTATTTCAACTATAAGGGGTTCAATAGTATAGTGATGTTGGCGGTGGTGTCGGCTACTTACGACTTCCTGTATGTGGACGTGGGGAAGAATGGCCGGATGTCCGATGGTGGAGTCATCGCCCAGACGGAGTTCTACAGGCGTCTCCAGAATGGCAGCTTGGACTTGCCAGCTCCAGAGGACAATGCGGAAGGACTACCATTCGTGTTCGTTGCTGATGAAGCGTTTGCGCTGGGGGACCACCTGATGCGGCCATTCCCGATAAGGACCCTCACCCCGGAACAGAGGGTTTTTAATTACCGGCTGGCCAGAGCCCGAAGAGTGGTGGAGAACACATTTGGAATCCTGGCCAGCCGGTTCCGCCTATTTATGACACCCATCCATATGGCGGAGTATAAACTGAACCATATTATACTGGCGTGCTGTATTCTCCATAACTTTTTAAGGAAACATTCGGCCAACTATGCTGGCTCAGTTGGGCCTGAGGCTGGAGTGATACCTGAAACACTGACGGCGCTTGAAAGCAGCCATCCTGGCTTGCCCTCCCTGAGTGCCCGTGATGTCCGGTTACGCTACCTGGAGTTCTTTGCGGGTAGGGGGGCCATCAATATGCCAGCAAATATGTGAAGCTTTTTTCTATTAAAAAAAAAAAAAAGAAATTCTTTGTGGACATTTACTGCTTGTGTTTGTTTTAGATGACCCTGACAGAAATGTGTTGAGTCCAGAAAATGGCGTGATTGTGTAACCTTATACAAAGCACTGTTGGCTGTTATTTACTAAATGCAAAAACACATTTCACTACAAGTGCAGTTGCAACTGCACTGAAACTGCACTTGTAGTGCCAAGAGGGTTTGCCCTTAGTAAATAACCCCCATTTTCTCTGAAAACAACAATGACATCACCCCAAAAGTGTTGTAGCGTTGAGACAATAATCCACACATTCTTGCTTAACAAACTTTTTTATACCTGCACAATCACATGTGCATTTACCAAAGGCTTTTAAAACAAACCAACATGTTTGTTGTATAACAATTTTTGGGGTAGCATTATCAAAAATAGAAATGTCCATTTACGAGAAAACAGGCCTGTGTAAAACCAACAAGAAAGACACAAATCTTGAACTTACAAACGCCACATTTGGTAGAACTTGAAGGCAATATCAGACATGAGTATTTAGTAACTGTGTTTGATATTGCGTTCATATGGGATGAAGCCACCCCAGGAAAAGCCAAATTTGGAAGATGCACACCAATTTACCAATGTCAACATGTGCGACCTGCCATCACGGGGGATCAAGGGACGTGTTTTGGGGGAGCAAGCCCTTCCTCTCAGCTACTTTATTATTGAGGAAGGGGTTGCACCCCCAAAATGCGTCCATTGATCTCCCGTGATGGCAGATAGCACATGTTGGCACACTGTGTGCATCCTCCAAATTTGGCTTTGTGAAAAATCACAAAAACATTTTGCACATTGTAGCACACAAAAGAAGAAAGTGATTTGGAGGGGTTTTAAACTCGCCCCAAAACATCAATGATGTTTTTATTTTTTGGAATAACATCATTGATGTTTTTCTTGATGTTTTCCAATTGTAAATTACACCCCATGATCTCCCCGATCAGGATCTGGGCACTTTCGGATGTGAAAAGATCTGGATCCACAACATCACGATCACCTAAAAAGAGAGGAACCCCAAAAAAAAATTAGGTCTCAAAAATATGACGGCATCCATCTCTTACCTGAGCCAGTGGTCGCAGACACTCACCTGTTGTGGTGACTAGTTCCACCACGTCTTCTTCCTCCTGCTCAGATTGTGTTGGGGGGATTTCCCCTTCTTCCAGAGGGGGGGATCTGGTCTCCTCGGATGAAGGGTGTCCTCCGAGTCTTTTCTCCCCTATGTAAAACAAAATGGTATAATTAGCACACAGATATTTGATGGCAGAACTAGAAATAGGAAACAGAGTTCAAAAATGTAGCATTTTCAGTGTCCTTTGTCAAGCTGCAATACTTTACCTGTTTGGTACAAGCTTCACAGATGTAGCCCCCCCTATAGTATACACTGGAGCACCTGTGTGGCCCCCTAATAAAAATGGTGTTCTTGTGTCCCACACTAATGCTCCAGTGTCCAGATGTGAAAACAGCTGCTCAGTGTCCTCTCCTTACACACAATCTAGTTTGCATTTCATTCTAGTAACAAAGCCATCTACACAACCCAATTCTTTTAAGACAAGTATAGGGCGTAAAAATGGTGGCCAAATGCATATGGCCTAAACAATGGTATTTTATAGTCCTAAAGAAAAATGTTTGATACGAACGAATAATGTGCCCATGAACCTGAAAGTTGCCATTTTAAACTGTACAACAGTTCCTAAAAGCACATGGAGCAGCACGAACGTAATAAACATAAAGAATAGGAACACAGCACAACTACTTACTTTTTTGCAGCACTCTCCGGATCTTTCTGTACTGCTCATGTTCTCGTAATTTGAGGTCCGACCACCGCTTCCTGAGCTGATCTTTCGATCGTCGTACCCCGAAATTCCGGTGCAGACTTTTGACCACTTTCGCCATTATCTTGGCCTTTCTGACATTGGGGTTGGGGTAAGGCCCATACTTTCCATCATAGTCGGCCTTCTTCAGGATGTCCACCATCTCCAACATCTCCCCAAAGGACATATTTGACTCCTTAAATCTCCTTCTGGATCTGGATGTGTCCGGATCCGGCCTTTCCTCCTCCTCCTCATCGTTTCTACAATTAGCACGCACCTGCTGTGTCTCCGCCATGTGCTCTTCCCCCACTGCGCCGAACGAAAAGAGGCGGGGAATAGACTAGAAAGAACGTCAGGGGCGGGCGGAGTTACACGCATGCGCAGTGTGTATAAAGCATAACACGCGTGCGTCTTACGTACGATCTGTGAGCGGAGGAAGGAGCATCGGAGGCGCCGATCGTGATAACGAAGGTAGGATCTAAACTTGGGCCTATACTGCTTCGAAATGGAAGCCTATATTGTAACAAGATTAGGGGAGTTTGGTCTGACATTAGGGTTTGTCTTTTGTGTTGTGTCTTGCAGAGAAAATGGATGGGTTCAACGACCACAATTTCCTCCCCCTGTTCATTGACAAATACAGGGAGCTGCCCTGTCTGTGGCAAGTGAGACATCCTCATTACAACCATAAACAAAAGAGGCAGGCAGCGCTGGAGAAACTGCTGGAGTTGGTGACGCCGGTGGTCCCCACAGCAACCATCCCTTATTTAAAAGCCAAAATTGGTGGCCTGAGGAGCACTTATCTTAGGGAGTGCAAGAAGGTCACGGACTCCCAGAGGTCCGGAGCTGCAGCAGATGACGTTTATGTCCCCAGGCTGTGGTACTATGAGAGACTGCGATTTCTGTCAGACCACACTGAAGTCAGGGAATACCTCTCTACTCTTCCTTCCACACTTCCTTCCACCCCAGCTGAGGCTTCCGATGTCCAACCTGGGCCTTCCAGCCAGGAAGAAGTGGAGGAGCCCAGCTGGAGTCAGGTATAGCATTCTTCTACAGATTTCTGGGCAATAAAGAAATGATGTTTACTATAGATGTTATTATTAATCACTAATTGCTGATTGAAAAAAGTGTTTTACATATCAATAGACAGTAGTGGGCACCCAAATTTGGGACAAGAATGAAAAATGCTGGGCTCAGAAGGATAGTCTGTTATATTTGTTAACATTCAATTTGCAACAGTCAGGAGGTGAAAATTATGTGTGATTGATGAAAACAATACTAAAACTATGTTGGTTTTTAATACACAGGAAGACCTCAGCCAGGAGGAGGTTGTGGAATGTGGCAGTCAGGAGGAGGCGAGGATTAGTGGCAGCCAGGAGGAGGTGGGGCTAAGTGTCAGCCAGGAGAAGCCTGGGACAAGTCGCAGCCTGACTGAATCTCAGGTTCCTCCCCTCCGCCTTCCATATAAAAGAGCCAGGAAGACGACTCCAAGTCCCGTGCAGGATTCTGCGTTTAGGCTCATTCAGGAGGCTTCGGCGTCCCTACGAGCCTTACCCACTCCTGAAGAGGCCTTTGCCTGCATGGCTGCCACAAAACTGCAGGCCATGCAGGAGGGTCAACGCAAGCTCTGTGAGGACCTTCTGTATAAAGTCCTATGTAAGGGGGTGAGTGGGGAACTAACACCCAAGACCGACGTCATTGAGTTGGACCATCCTCCTCCTCCTCCTGCTGCCACAACTCCACCACCACAGCCACCGCATGGAAGGAGGCGTGGAAGGAAGACAAGAGAGTGATGACCCTGGGTTCAGTCTGGTCTGACAGAAGTCTCTTGTATGACCTCAGCCTGGGGACATAGATGTCATCTGCTGCTTTCCGGAACTCTGGGACTTCTGGACCAGACTGCCCTCCCTTAGATAAGGACTCCTCAGGCCTCCAATTTTGCTTTTAAATAATTGATGTCTGCCCTGGGGGTCCAAGGCTTTACCCACTTCTGCAGTTTCTCCAGCGTTGCCTCCCTCTTTGTTTAGTTGTGACCCCTTAATAAAATTTTTTTGGGGAAATTATACTCTCCTGTGTGTGTTTTCATCCAAAAAGGACAGTTTGTTGGTGACGATTCAGGCACATTTCTAACATAAAATGTGAAATTAACAAGGGACAACAACACCAAACAATCTCCTACAGATTAAATAGAACAACATATCAATGGTGTTGTGGGAACTTGTCACAAAAAACACACACAAACACTTTTGGGAGTACAAATAAAAATCCCCCAAAAAAATAACACCCTTCAAAAAAATACAAACACAAAAAAAGTATCTACATTAAAGCCAAAAAAAAAAATATATATACAACAAAAATATGTTGTCAGATGTGAGAAATCAAAATATATTGAGGGAATCCCGATAAATAGTAACAAAATAAGTTTGTTAGAAGTGTGTGTGAATATGAGCAGCAAAACTACTATATTCTTGTCACATTATAAAGAAGAAGAGATTGCTCTGTATTAAACCATTTTTAACATTGCAGCGTGACGAAAGTGCTGTATCCATTGCGAACGCTAAGTTTACCAGAACGAGCTGTTTAGTGTCGGAATTTCTTCTGAGCATGCGTGGCACTTTGTGCGTTGGAACAGGCCACACACGGTCGGAATTGACGCGATCGGATTTTGTTGTCGGAAAATTTTATCTCCTGCTCTCCAACTTTGTGTGTCGGAAAATCCGAGGGAAAATGTCCGATGGAGCCCACACACGGTCGGAATTTCCGACAACACGCTCCGATCGGACATTTTCCATCGGAAAATCCGACCGTGTGTACGGGGCATTACTCTGCTAAAACCTGGAGTAGTGCACATGGAAATAATGTTTAGAGCATAATATAATTGCCTAAATGGTACTGAAATATGCGGTATATTATTTAAAGCTAATCTGCTTTTAACCAGTTGCCGACCGCCTCACGACGATATACGTTGGCACAATGGCACGGGCAGGCAGAATCACGTACCTGTATGTGATCTGCCTCCTGCGGGCGGGGGGGTCCGATCGGACCCCCCCCCGTGCCCGAGGCGGTCAGCTTCTGTCCAGGAGTGATCAGACGTGAGGGAGAGGCCATCCATTCGTGCCCCCCGCGATCGCTCCCAGCCAATGAGAATCTTCCTCTGCCTCTGTATAGTAAACAGCGGCAGAGGAAGTGATGTCATCGCTCCTTGGCTCTGTATTTTCCGTTCCGGCACCGAGGAGAGAAGACATCCAAGTGAGTGTAAAACACACACACAGTAGAACATGCCAGGCATACATTACACCCCCGATCACCCCCCAATCACCCCCCCTGTCACACTGACACCAAGCAGTTTTTTTTTTTCTGATTACTGCATTGGTGTCAGTTTGTGACAGTTATAAGTGGTAGGGCAGTTAGTATTAGCCCCCTTTAGGTCTAGGATACCCCCCTAACCCCCCTTAATAAAGTTTTAACCCCTTGATCACCCCCCGTCGCCAGTGTCACTAAGCGATCATTTTTCTGATCACTGTATTAGTGTCACTGGTGACGCTAGTTAGGGAGGTAAATATATAGGTTCGCCGTCAGCGTTTTATAGCGTCAGGGACCCCCACTACTACCTAATAAAGGTTTTAACCCCTTGATTGCCCCCTAGTTAACCCTTTCACCAGTGATCACCGTATAACTCTTATGGGTGACGCTGGTTAGTTAGTTTATTTTTTATAGTGTCAGGGCACCCGCCGTTTATGGGATCATAGACAGAACAAGTAATATAATAAACACACTACTGCAGCACCTGTGGTTTAATGGGCCGTGACCCTTTATTATAGATATATATAATATATTTTATAATAACAGTTATAAAATAATCAATCTTTTAATAATCAATGTATTAATAACCACTTCAAATCATTTACATAGAAGTACTAATAGGTATATATATATATATATATATATATATAGCTCAGCTATATACAAGCTCAAGCTAATACAGTACTTTTAAAAAACAACATCACAATACACACACCAATCCAAAATATCAGACAAAACATCCCCTCTCGAGGAGAGGGATTTAAAATACCTCATAACAGGGCCACAACAAAGAAAAATTGGGAGGGTAGGGCGGGCAAGTTATAATAACGGTTTCTTCTCTCCTCTGCCCGTTAATGATGCCTTTTTTATCTTTATATAGCCTACCTTGACTTGTGTATGACAACTTTTGATTGGTTGATTTAAAACTACCAATCAGTTAAGTATTAGCAATTTTTTTTTAACCTATCAAGTTATTTATATTGTCTGCCATGATCCCATAAGTGTTGGGATGGGGACATTCTGCCCCACCTTTCACTTTTATGGGATCATAGACAGAACAAGTAATATAATAAACACACTACTGCAGCACCTGTGGTTTAATAGGCCGTGACCCTTTATTATAGGTATATATAATATATTTTATAATAACAGTTATAAAATAATCAATGTATTAATAACCACTTCAAATCATTTACATAGAAGTACTAATAGATATATATATATATATATATATATATATATCTCAGCTATATACAAGCTCAAGCTAATACAGTACTTTTAAAAACAACATCCCACACGCCAGGCGCAAATAAAGAGCCTGGCACACCCCACGGGCGACAGCCAATTCAACACAGGTCTGCATATCAAGATTGAAAATGTCCAGAGCGATGTCAGACAAATGGACATTATCCTCCCTATAGAAGCCTGACAAACCCCCTTCTAAATCAATATGCCAGAAAGAGAATCCAGCTACAGAAGGCATAAATTTGGCCATCGCTCTATTAACACGCTTGCAAATCTTTTCAAAGTAATGAAACTCAGAAGAAATAAGCCAAGCCTTACGAGGAATTATTTCTGAAAAAACTAGAATTGTTTGAGGCAATACAGCATGTAAACATTGTAGATCTAATTTCATATGAGCAAGCAATTGCAACGTGTTACATTTACCAATGTCATTGCCAGACAAATGCAAAATAATAACAACACGAGGCAACGGCCGCTTCTCATGCAAAGAAGACAAAGAATAACGAAACATTCTCCATAGCATTCCTTTACGTCCAAACCAAAGAATTTTAAAAGCGTCAAATTCCAAATTGAGATTAGAGTCATAGTTCCTACGATCAGCCCTATGCTTGGCCCGAAAAACAAAGGAATGGCCGACTATCCAGATATTATGAATGTGACCTGAAATTAAAAGAAACATTGGGTCGAACATAGGAACGAATTCCATCTACCAACATGTTTAAGCATATCATCATTGAAACAATACTTAGCCGCTTCAGTGGCTGCACCAATACGAAAAGAGTGAGAAGTGATATGCAGATGACCTAAATTCAATTTAAAAAGACATTTCTTAAACACCGCCTTGAACTGATACACAGTCAAAGGCTTCTCATCAGCATGGACTAGCAAATAAGAAGAACCAGCTGGACGTAAGAGTAAATACTGACGAACCAATTCAACAATACAAAACACATCACCAGAAGTAGATTGCAATGTAATCCAACAACCCTTCCCCAACTTATCAGTTTTGCTGTGTCTCAAAAATATTGAAAGAGAACCAGATGTTAAATAAAACATCCTGGAATAAAATACCAAAGCCAACCGTAAAGTTTGCCGGCAACGACTCAGAAATCCTAAAGGCCCCTGAAAAAACATAAATAAAATGCCACTTTAAACAAGAAGGCTTCAAAAGTCGAGAAACAGACATCAGGTAGAATTACCAATCCTAAATAACAAATCAGATGTGATCGGCAATCTGGTATCAGCACACATATGGTGTTTTCAATATCCTTTCAAAGCACATTTCACTGTGAAAAAATTGCATACAGGAAGACTCCCCATGCAAACGATTTAAAAAAAAAGGATACCCCAGCCAATGTCTTAATTATGTAAGAGTAAGAATAAGAAGCCGCCATCAAAGAATTCAAAAAAGACAGCACTAACTTCTCTGAAAAACAATGAGAAGAGCAATGAGAGGAGGTCAAAAAAGAACGCCATAAATTCCATGCCGTACAGTATGGAATTCCGAATAGATGAAAAAACAGGATTCATACCATCGACCACAAATGAGGAGGACAAACCAGACTGACAGGATCTGCATTTGGTACCAATCTCTGAAATTCCGGCATCTGTGAACGGGATAAACAATCAGCGATAACATTCTCAACTCCAGAAATATATTGAGCCTTCACCAAATATTAAAAGTCAAACACTTAAACACAATTTCACGTAAAATAGATATAACAGGCAATGATTTGGAAGACAAACAGTTGATAGCATAAACCACCCCTTTGTTATCAGAATGAATCAATATGCACCTATTAAGCAACTGAGAACCCCAAAGATCAAGAGCTACTAAAATGGGAAATAATTCTAATAACACAATATTACTAGTCAGACCCTTAGACTTCCAGGACTCAGGCCAAACATCAGCAGACCAATGGCCATCCCAAAATGCTCCATAACCACATGACCCCGCAGCGTCAGTATAAAATTGCAAAGTAGATGCCGGTAAAAATGGAAACTGCCACATAGAACAACCATTGAACGTACGTAAAAAATCAAGCCATACCCTGAGGTCTGCCATCACAGCAGATGTAATACGAACAAAGTGAGACTGAGAAGTAATACCCGATATCGCCCTATAAAGATGTTTAGTAAAAACTCTACTCATAGGCATAATTCTGGAAGCAAAAGCAAGCAAACCCAACAATGATTGCAAGAATTTCAAGTGAACCTTCCTCCGAGACAGAACAAAAACTAACAATGCTTGAATGCGCAAGACTTTGTCAATGGGAAGCCGAAATTCCATGGCAACCATATCAATTTGAATGCCCAAAAACTCTAAACACAACGTTGGATAAACAGATTTTTTCTTCAGCCAAAGGAACACCAAATTCCCTGCAAAGAATACGAAACTCAGTGAACAAAAATAAACAATCATGAATCCCAGCCCTACCCACAAACAAAAAATCGTCAAGATAATGCAAAACTGAATCCAAGCCAGTTCTTTGACGAATCACCCAGTCGATAAAAGAAGAAAACAATTCAAAATAATGACACGACAAAGAACACCCCATAGGGAGACATCAAAATAAAATTTTCCATCAAATCGAAAACCCAAAGAATTAAACGCAGAAGGATGTATGGGTAGAAGGCGAAACGCAGATTTTACATCCGCCTTTGCCAACAATGCTGAGCCACCAACTCCTCTAATGATATTCAATGCGTCATCAAAAGATGCATAATGAACGGAGCAAAAACTAGGATCTATGTCATCATTCAATGAAAGCCCATACAGATACGACAAGTGGTGTATAAGCCTAAAATAATTCAATTCCTTCTTAGGAACAATTCCTAAAGGAGACACCCGAAAATTCTTAAAAGGAGCAGTCGAAAACGGTCCAGCAATCCTGCCTTCAGCCAGTTCTTTCAACAATTTTGAACGAACATCCAAATGCATATCAATAGATTTCAAATTCTCAAAAACAACACAACCGGGACCTCTAAACGCAGGCAACATAAACCCAAATAAAAAACCGTCATGTTAGATTTTAGCTTTCCAACGATCTGGGTAACGAAGAAGCCATGGCAACATATCTTTGAGTTTCACTGGTGTGGTTGCTTTTAAGAAATGGCTCCTTAGCAGATGCCACAGTAGCAGAAGACTTCTTAAAACAGCGCGACGCGGGATGAGTACCAGCACAAAAATTACATTCGTGTTTGTACTTGCATGTGTTGGGCCATTTACATTGCCCATCATTAAAGTGGAAACAAACACCACGACGATAAGTATTCGTTGCAGACAATTGAGGTTTAGAAAATTGCCACTGTGGAATCAAAGGGTTCAGCCACAGGCCCACATCTTTAACTCCCCACCTCATCGATCTATGCACAGATAACTATGCACAGATAACTTCTGTCGAAAAGACTCATCATATGCGAACCATGATAGCCCTGGAAAATTTTTATAAGCCTCAAGAATTATTTCAACATGTTGGAATAAACCACAACATAAGTCTGGGTTTTTTTTCCCCAAAACACCAGCATAAAAACAAAAGGCTTGCAACCAATTGCGATCGAGGGGGAGATTTACGTTTATCATCCTCAAATTTATCACCTTCTTTCCTATCAAACTTAAAATCTCTATGCAAAGAGAGCAGAGTCAAAATCTCAATATAATCGCCACACCAAATCTTCTCCTTAACAGCATTACTCAAATGGAAACCCAAAGGGGACAATTCGCACGTCATCACTTCATGTAAGCAAGTATCAGGAATAACCGAAGAACGAGTGGTGACAGGAGACTCAACACAAACAGTCGCAGTAGACTGTAAAGGCATCCCTAAATCACCCTCTGAAGAAGAATTGATCCAGACTTGCGCTACATCTGAATTTAAAGCAGCAGTATTATCAAGTACATTAGCATTCCCACCAAATTTATCAATTAAATCTTTGAAGGATGAAAAAATAGCTTTCAATTGAGAAATATTATCAGACTCACCACTCAGGGGGATAGCAGCAGGGATGGATGCATTATGAGCTTCTGATAACGCAGGACGCAATGCCATCACATTCGAACCTTCAGCAACCTTACCTAGGTCAGAAAAAACAGTATCAGCAGAACAAGGTAACTGAACATTTTTTTTAGGTTGCAAACCAAAATGAAAATAAAATATATTTCCAGATCTTTTGTTATCAAATAAATCAGCATTTGAAACCTGATTTAATGAGGTATTGGGGGTCATTTACTATAGCGCTATGACGCTAATCCGCGCAAATTGCCACAAATTAGCGCTAATTCGCAGCAATTTAGCGCGAATTAGCGCTAATAGCGCTAATTCGCGCTAAAACGGTATTCACTATAGCGCTGGTGGGAAAATACTCCCAAAATCAAATTTACTATAGCTCCCTGAAACTAAATAGCTCCCAAACCCTTACTCTGCTAAAACCTAGAGAATTGCACATGGAAATAATGTTTAGAGCATGATATCATTGCCTAAATGGTACTGAAACATGCGGTATATTATTTAAAGATTATCTGCTTTTAAACTGTGTGAAAAAGTGATTTCTACACTGAAATATCTTTAAAAGTCTGAAAAGTGAAAAATTCCCCGTTTTGATCAACTAGGTGCCAACACAACTGAGCATGCTCAGACCTGAATATAACTCTCATTTTAACTCAAGTGTCTTTTTTACCTGGAGCTATAGTAAATACCAAAATGAGAGCTAATTAGAGAACATTTTTTGGGAGTTAAAATCTGCTCTAATTTAGTCCAAATGAAGTTTCAGTCATTGATTCTAATGGAACAATTCTAACTTTCACAAAAAAAAAAACCTTTTAATGTTGAGATGAAATGTATCTTTCTGTGAAATAAATTTTCCTTTGCAACATTATTGCTTCTACTTAAAATATTTTGATTTTAAGAATGCTAGAATGTGGAATGTTTTGATGTTTTGGTAAAATATATTTTTCTCTGTCACTTTCACTTGTTATTCTTCATCTCACAACAATCTTTACCCCAAACTCACACAGGTGTCTTTATAATCCACAAACAATACCATTGCTGATGAAAATTTAAAATGAATCACAATTTTTTGTGCTTTTTATTATTTCCAAATATTCATAATTTGAGCCCAAAAAATGTGATATGTGTACCAACATCAGAAATCAAAATGTAATTCCCAAAAATTTGAGGGTAATATTCTACTCTCACCCACAAAAAAACACCAAATATCACAGAATAAATCAAGAAGAATAACTCCTGAGTAATGTAATTCAATCACCTGTATGTCCATAGAAATGCAGTATTTATGTGTATTTATGTGTAGTTATGTGTAGGAGGGTCTCACATGTGGCAGCCCTGTGGCTTAGAGGTTAGAACTTCTGCTTAGTATCTCTGAGGGTCTGGGTTCAAATTCTCAACCGTGTTACTTCATGTAGAGAAGTTGTCTCATCTCCCAGGTCCTATAACTATGTCTAAATGTAGTATTTATGTGTAGGAGGGTTCCACCACCATTGTAAGTCTTTTCCAGATACACTATATAGCCAAAAGTATTGGGACACCTGCCTTTACACACACATGAACTTTAATGGCAGCCCAGTCTTAGTCCGTAGGGTTAAAATTTGATTTGGCCCACCCTTTGCAGCTAGAACAGCTTCTGGGAAGGCTGTCCACAAGGTTTAGTGTGCCTATGGGAATGTTTGATCATTCTTCCAGAAGTGCATTTGTGAGGCCAGGCACTGATGTTGGATGAGAAGGCCTGGCTCGCAGTCTCTACTCTAATTCAGCCAAAGGGTGTTCTATCGGGTTGAGGCCAGGACTCTGTGCAGGCCAGTCAAGTTTCTCCACCCCAAACTTGCTCATCCATGTCTTTATGGACCTTGATTTGTGTACTGGTGTGCAGTCATGTTGGAACAGGAAGGGGCTTTCCCCAAACTGTTCCCACAAAGTTGGGAGCATGAAATTATCCAAAATGTCTTGGTATGCTGACGCCTTAAGAGTTCCCTTATCTGAAACTAAGAGGCCAAGCCCAACCCCTGAAAAACAACCCCGCACCATAATCCCCCTCCACCAAATCATTTGGACCAGTGCACAAAGCAAGGTCCATAAAGACATGGATGAGTGATTTTGGGGTGGAGGAACTTGACTGGCCTGCACAGAGTCCTGACCTCAACACAACAGAACACCTTGGGGATGAATTAGAGAGGAGACTGTAGGTCAGGCCTTCTCGTCCAACATCAGTGCCTGACCTCACAAATGCACTTGGAAGAATGGTCAAACATTCCCATAGACACACTCCTAAACCTTGTAGACAAGAAGAGTTGAAGCTGTTATAGCTGCAAAGGGTGGGCCAAATGAGTTTTGAACCCAATGCTAATACTGGGATGCCATTACAGTTCATGTGTGTTTAAAGGCAGGCAACCCAATACTTAGGCCAATATACTGTATATTGCTTGTGACACTGAGCATGGCTATGGACTTAGGGCTGGTTCACACCACAGAGATGCAGAGAACATGTGTGGGGCTGCCTGGTGGCTAAGTGGGTAGCAGTTCTGTCTAGCAGCACCTGGGATGTTGGTTCAATTCCCCAACATGCTAATGCTTGTGTTGAAGTTTATATGTTCTCCCTGTGTGGGTTTCTCACCACAATCCAAAGACATGCTGGCATCTTATTTGTCTCCTGTCGAAATAGGTTCTAATGTAAAAAAGTTAATTTTGGACTTTATATTGGAAGCTCATTGCAGCCAGGGACTGATGTTAATGTTTATTAGCACTAATCATGCCCAGGGACTTGGACATTTCAAATTTTAGGGTTTACACTGCACAGGTACATATGCTTAGAAAACTGTTGCTTTGTTTATGTGGATGCAAATGGACTTTGATCTTTGGCCTGTAGTTGGAGATTTGATGCACATAACCAAGGGCTAACACAGTTGCAAATACTATTATGTGTTCCTGCTCATCAGGTGCAATCACTTTAGACATACATGAAGAGACAGACTGAAATATACTGGTGGGCGTGTACTTCTATTGGGTGTGTCAGTGTGCCAACAATACAACCTCTCTTATATAAAGGCCTGCAGTAGGGGGGTTTGTTTGGCCTGAGAAGGTCAGGTTTTTTGTTGTGAGGGAGAAGGAATGATATTGGGAGATTTGATGAAATTCTTGTGCATTTTTTCAATCAAAAGTGGGTTTATGTGGCCATGCTGTCAATGTTGTGTGTTTATTGTTCCTGTCTGATCATGCAAACATTGTTTGGAAGCATCTGCTGACCTACTCTTTTTGATCTCGTTTAATCGTGTACACCGAAATGCAGCTTCCAGCAGAACATGGTCACCAATGTATGTATGTGTGGATTGTGGGCTGGTGGTGGGTGTTTTGAGTAAGTCTTTTGTAATATTATGTGGGAATGCTTTGTAAGAATGACTGTTAAGTATGTTTCTATAATCTTGTGATGTGTTGCCCGCTATACACTGAAATTAAAGCTGTGTCCATTCTAAGGTTTTGTCTAATTTTAGATTGTAAGCTCCTATGAGCAGGGCCCTTAAAATTCCATTGATAAATGTAGCACCATATATCCTGTCAATTTTTTTTGAAGCTAGTAAATGTAAATTTATTTTTTTTTCTGCTGGTAAAATTAAAGTACATTATTGAGCTTTTGTTGTGGTGGTTTTTTTTTTCTTCCTTCTACTATTCTTTCTCTTTAGTTTTTGTGGGTGGTGGTTTTGGGAAAGTGCAATATCTCTTATATTTTATTTCAATATGTATTTGTGCACCAAAAAACGAATCTCTTTGCCCTGGTTCACATGCTACTTTGAAATTGTGCTACTTCACTTGAAGTAGCACGATTTCAAAGTATCAAGGTCAGCGTGATTTCAGGTGACTTCATACACAAATGTCTATTGAAGTCGCACCTGAAATAGGCAAAAGTAGTGCAGGAACTACTTTAGCAAATTGATGCGGTGCCACAAAAAAAAATGTTGCATCGTTTGGAACAGTGCCATTGCCAATAGTCATGCGATTTGATCTCTCAAATCGCATGACCAATCGCTCCAATGTAAACCTAGGCTTCTGCACAACTGCAAGTTATATATATAAAGATTCCACCTTTATCATTAACAGCTGTGGAGAATTGCAGGTAATGAATTCAGCTGGTGGATAGGCAGTGTTTGAATGTGTCAGCTCTGGTTCACATTGGTGTGATTTGACATGTCAAATCTGTGGCAATTGCACTGTTCTAATTGGTGCAGAAACCTGCACTAATGTCTCTGATGTTGCCCCCACAGTCGGGACTGACATGCAGGAATGAAATTGTGGGAGTTCAGCTGAACGCTTTCCTCCCGCTGTCAGTGTGAACCAGGGCTCAAACTGGGCCTTTTGCCTTTGTAATTCACATGCTGCTAACCCAGGGACACCATTTCTTATCAAACTCCCTTAAGTTTACCTTCAAATATATGTAGAAATACAGATTTGCATATCTGAAAATAAAAAATACTAATCATGGTTGAGATCAAATATTCGCAGCTGCAATCAAAAGCGTGGTTTCACCTTCTGACCTGGAAATTAGTCATTGTATGCACCCAGAAGTTCCTGTGCTGGTCAGGATCTCCATATAGGTGGACATGGCGAGGTCTCTTTAGCAGAGAGGAGGTGCTGCTCATTGGCCGGGTAAGTGTAGGATATGTACTTGTACTTAATCAATGCGGGGGTGGATGTCATAGTTAGATTTGGTGTGGGTGGGGTTCATTGATTTGTTTGGCATCACCACACATTTTCTTCCGTCCCATGTGCACACATCACTTCCTGCATTTGTTCTGCTGATGGAAATCAGTAAGGACTATGCAAGTATAAATGAGAGCTCCTTTTATTAAAATATATATGACTTGTTTCACAGCTGGGCGAATTTTCCAGCAAATTTGGACCTCTGAGTTGCATGACAAGTTGTACCCCATGATTCTCAATGATAACCATTCATATCTGTGCTACTTTAAGTCGCACCAACTTCAAAGTAGTCCCTGTACTACTTTGGTGTGACTTGAGGTATATCGGGTACAATATTACACAGGCATTCCCAGAAGTTGGGGCCAAGTTGCAGCGGCAAAGTGGCAGCAAAATAGTGTGACTTTCAGGTCGCAGCAGTGTGAATGAGATTCAAGGATAACACCTTTGAATTTGGCCCTATTGTCACTTGTGCATCCTAAAAGTGTAGCAAATTTGTCCCTGCCCTACCTTGGTTTGACTTTGATGCAATTTGAGGTCCATACACCACAAGATTACACAGACATTGCTTCAAGTCATGACAAAGCTGTGCAATTTTGAGGTCGCACAAGTGCAAATGGGGCCTTATTCAAAGGTGTTATCAATTAATCGCATTAGGTTACTATTACACTTGGGTGACTTTTCATGGAGCTTTGGACCTCAGAGTCACATGAAAAGTTGTCCCCCTTGATTTCCATGCATATTTATTAGAGCTGCACGATTAATCGTCATTGTGATTTTTTTCCCCTTTACGATCTTGAAAAAAGTGTTTCACGATTCTTGCTATGCAAATAACTCTCTCTGCTCTTCTGAAGCCACAGCCGAAAAACCAGGAAGTCTGCCAAGAATTAGAACATTCTTTATCAGTGAACTTAACTAGAAACCTTGTAACAATTTGTCGATTAAATAGAATTCTGTGTAAGTGAGGAAAGTTTAACCACTTAAACACTAAACATTTTTCTGACATTTGTTGGTTTCAGTTTAAAATCACTTTTTTTTTGCTAGAAAATTACTTAAAACCCCCCAACATTATATATATTTGTTTAGTGGAGACCCTAGAGAATAAAATGGTGGTTGTTACAATATTTTATGTCACACTGTATTTACGCCTTTCAAATGCAATTTATTTTGGAAAAAATTACTTTAATGAATTAAAAAAAAAAAAAAAAGAAAAGTTAGCCCAATTTCTTGTGGGATAATGTGAAAGATTTTACATCACGAGAATCGTGATCTTTTTATTCTAAGCAAAAAAATTGTGATTCTCATTTTGGCCAGAACCGTGCAGCTCTAATATCTATGCAACTTCACCCATGTTCACATAGGTCTGAATTGACATGTCAAATTGTAGGCCAAATTGGCGCCTATTGATGGCAATGGAACTGTCCGAATTGGTGCAACGACACAACGATTCCCAAAAGTAGTTCCTGCACTACTTTGGGCGACTTCAGGGGGCGATTTCTTACCTTCCAACTTTTTGAGATGGGTATAAGGGACACCTATTAGCAAAAGTAGGTAGGCATAGGACACCTTCTTAAAGGAGAACAGTTGGAATCTATGTGATTTCACTAGACATCTGTGCAGGAAAGTGCACTGATGTCTCTGAAATCGCTGACAAAGTCGGGCTGAGTCACACTTGTGCAACTTTGGATATCAGAGTCGTATGACAAGTCATACCCCATGATTTTCAATGTGTACCATTCATATCTCTGCGACTTCAAGTAACACTGACTTCAACGTAGTCCCTGTACATCTCACATAAAAATGTTTCTTTCACATACATGGATCATGGTTACAGTGCAGTACTATATAACAACTTGGTAGGAATTGGCATTTGCATATACGCGGAAGCGCTAATTAGCGCCAACTTAGAATTTACTAACATGTGTTTCTCACTAATAGTGCTAATTTTTCATTCGCACATTTATTTGGCTAAAATGGGAGCTATTATTTGCCATAGTGCCCAGTACTTCCTGGCGCTATAGTAAAGGAACCCCCATAGACTTTAACGGTGTTTGCGTGGTCGAACAAACTTTTTTCCTGTTCCCATGTTCTGGTGCGAACCGAACGGGGGGGGGGGATCGGTTCATCCGTACCTAGCAGTAAAAAGGGTCGCTGGTTTGTATTCCCAACCACACCACAAGACTACCTGCCTGGAGTTTGCATGTTCTCCCTGTGCCAGTGTGGGTTATCTCCGGGTACTCCAGTTTCCTCCTACACTCCAAAGACATGCTGGCAGGTTAATTGGCTTCTGTCTAAATTGGCCCTAGTATATGAATGTGAGTTAGGGACCTTAGATTGTAAGCTCCTTGAGGGTAGGGGCCCATGTGAGTGTATAATGTATATGTAAAGCACTGCGTAAATTGACGGCACTATAGAAGTACCTTAAATAAAAATAAATAAGTCTTCACTAATATTATGGTGTGAATCTCCAAAACACCATACACTAGCTAACAAGCAGTTTACATTTGATAAACTTTATTGTATGGTATATAAACCATCAAACACTAGTAAAAGTATTTTGTATATATAATTGTGCTCAGCCAATAGGCTAGCAGCTAGCACCTCTACCTTCAGAAATTCAGGTATTGAAAGACTCATGGGTTCAAATCCCACAGAAGAATCCTAAAAGATTACTATTGGTGGAGAAAAGGAGAATTACAGTTAGCCAAAGCAGCATACAGTGAATGCCAAGTAGCCAATACACTTTAATGTGGTTGATATTATTGTATTAACTCTTCAAATGCTTGCAATGGTATGTAAGTATTCACTAATATTATGGTGTGAATCTCCAAACACCACACACTAGCTAACAAGCAGTTTACATTTGATAAACTTTATTGTATAGTATATAACACATCAAACACTAGTAAAAGTATTTTGTATGTATAATTGTGCTCAGCCCAATAGGCTAGCAGTTAGCACCTCTACCTTCAAACATTCAGGTATTGAAAGACTCATGGGTTCAAATCCCACAGAAAAATCCTAAAAGATTGCATTGGTGGGAAAAGGAGAATGCCAATTAGCCAAAGCAACACAAATATACATGTGTATATATATATATATATATATATACTGAAAATAGGTGATTGCAAAGTAGCCAATGCACTTTATTGTTAAAGTTTTTATTGTATTAACTCTTTAAATGCATGCAATGGTATGTAAGTATTCAATTATAATATGATGTGACATTCCAAACACCACACACTAGCTAAAGGGCAGTTTACATTTATTTGTTTATTTTAATTCACTTGTGCACTGAAAAATAAACACAGCTGGTGGATGGTGGGTTGGCTGTTGTTTGAACTCATATCATGAGTGATGTGAAGATATCCAAGCAGACCACTAAGCCATTGTGCTAAGTAGGGATGAGCTTCGAGTTCGAGTCGAACTCATGTTCGACTCGAACATTGGCTGTTCGCAAGTTCGCCGAACAGCGAACAATTTGGGGTGTTCGCGGCAAATTCGAATGCCGCGGAACACCCTTTAAAAGTCTATGGGAGAAATCAAAAGTGCTAATTTTAAAGGCTTATATGCAAGTTATTGTCATAAAAAGTGTTTGGGGACCTGGGTCCTGCCCCAGGGGACATGGATCAATGCAAAAAAAAAAGTTTTAAAAACGGCCGTTTTTTCAGGAGCAGTGATTTTAATAATGCTTAAAGTCAAACAATAAAAGTGTAATATCCCTTTAAATTTCGTACCTGGGGGGTGTCTGTAGTATGCCTGTAAAGGGGCGCATGTTTCCTGTGTTTAGAACAGTCTGACAGCAAAATGACATTTTGAAGGAAAAAACTCATTTAAAACTACCCGCGGCTATTGCATTGCCGACAATACACATAGAAGTTCATTGATAAAAACGGCATGGGAATTCCCCAAAGGGGAACCCCGAACCAAAATTTAAAAAAAAAATGACGTGGCAGTTCCCCTAAATTCCATACCAGGCCCTTCAGGTCTGATATGGATATTAAGGGGAACCCCGGCCAAAATTTAAAAAAAAAAAATGACGTGGGGGTCCCCCTAAATTCCATACCAGACCCTTCAGGTCTGGTATGGATTTTAAGGGGAACCCCGCGCCAAAAAAAAAAAAAAACGGCGTGGGGTCCCCCCAAAAATCCATACCAGACCCTTATCCGAGCACGCAACCTGGCAGGCCGCAGGAAAAGAGGGGGGGACGAGAGTGCGGCCCCCCCCCTCCTGAACCGTACCAGGCCACATGCCCTCAACATTGGGAGGGTGCTTTGGGGTAGCCCCCCAAAACACCTTGTCCCCATGTTGATGAGGACAAGGGCCTCATCCCCACAACCCTGGCCGGTGGTTGTGGGGGTCTGCGGGCGGGGGGCTTATCGGAATCTGGAAGCCCCCTTTAACAAGGTGACCCCCAGATCCCGGCCCCCCCCCTGTGTGAAATGGTAAGGGGGTACATAAGTACCCCTACCATTTCACGAAAAAAGTGTCAAAAACGTTAAAAATGACAAGAGACAGTTTTTGACAATTCCTTTATTTAAATGCTTCTTCTTTCTTCTATCTTCCTTCATCTTCTGGTTCTTCTGGCTCTTCTGGTTCTTCCTCCGGCGTTCTCGTCCAGCATCTCCTCCGCGGCGTCTTCTATCTTCTTCTCCTCGGGCCGCTCCGCACCCATGGCATGGCTGGGAGGCTCCCGCTCTTCTCTTCTTCTTTTCTTCTCTTCTTCTCTTCTTCATTTTCTTCTCCGGGCCGCTCCGCAATCCATGCTGGCATGGAGGGAGGCTCCCGCTGTGTGACGGCGCTCCTCGTCTGACAGTTCTTAAATAACGGGGGGGCGGGGCCACCCGGTGACCCCGCCCCACTCTGACGCACGGTGACTTGACGGGACTTCCCTGTGACGTCACGGGGAATGCCACAGGGAAGTCCCGTCATGTCCTGTGCGTCAGAGGGGGGCGGGGTCACCGGGGGGCCCCGCCCCCCGTTATTTAAGAACTGTCAGACGAGGAGCGCCGTCACACAGCGGGAGCCTCCCTCCATGCCAGCATGGATTGCGGAGCGGCCCGGAGAAGAAAATTAAGAAGAGAAGAAGAGAAGAAAAGAAGAAGAGAAGAGCGGGAGCCTCCCAGCCATGCCATGGGTGCGGAGCGGCCCGAGGAGAAGAAGATAGAAGACGCCGCGGAGGAGATGCTGGACGAGAACGCCGGAGGAAGAACCAGAACAAAAAAGGGAGCGGTCCAGGTACTGTCTCTTAATATGACACAACTCCATCCCTGTAAAACATATAGTACAAAAAAGAGAGGTTTGCCCGTGGGACTTTAAATGAGTTGGTCATAGAGGTCATAACAAATAGAGTTTAATAAATTTCCAAACACATGATGAAACATGAACATAAAAACATCATAAGACATCGTTTGACCATTGGAATGTTAAATATGATGGTATGTTACATAGTATACATATACAACTTTGTACTCGACGCGTTTCGCGAGCTCCGCTCGCTTCCTCAGGAGTTGGTGTATATGTGAAGTATCTAAAAGATAATAGGTATCAATAAATAATGGCATACAATGGTAGTTATGGTCAAAGAGGAAGTATGTGGCTTCATAGAAGCCTTCCATACTTACATATGGTCAAATGGTCCATAGGGCTGGATAGCAAGGGCAGCAGCGGAGAACCCTCCATACGGGAGCTGAAGAGGCGTAGCCCGCAGCAACCAGAGCAGGGGCCCAGCAGAGGGCGGACATGGCAAGGAAACAGATTGGGGTATGGTGTATCCTGAGATATCCAACTAGCCACCTGGGTCATATTAGCTGTAATCAGATTATATATGTATCTATGTCAAAAATAGAGTTTTGAAATAACTGGGAGTAAAAATAGTGTGACATTGCTAATATGTGGAGAGGACCTCTGAAAAGGTGGGCATGGATAGAAGTCAGGAGAGAGAGAGAAGAATTGAAAGAAATTAGGAGGGTGCAGGGGAGGGAATGAAAAAATAAAAAGAAAGGAATGGTGTTGCACTAGTGTGTCGGGTTACACATATACAGTAGAAACAACAATGGTAGTAAAATATATTGGATATAAAGGTAATTACCAAAATGGTAAATTACAAGAGTATGAAGATGTAAATGTCATTATAATGTACATGTTGTGTACTGAAATGGAACACAAACAACCCATGGTAGATAAAGGGGGGGTTTGATAAGTGAAGGAAAAACCAAATGAAATGAGAAAAGCAGGAAGGCAATAGAAAACATCTCCTAATAATGAATAGTGCATGATGAGTATGTGGTTAACATATTGAGTGTGCAAGTATAATTAGGCAAAGTAAGGTGACATGGTAGATATCTATAGTGTGCTTACCCTTGTGCAGAACTTCTCAAGTGTGGGACAACAGTCCAAGTGAGGAGAGGAAGAAAAGTTTGCCATGTCAGCGTACTCACGCTTAAATCCCCGAGCGGGATCATTGGGCTACGCCTCTAACGCCATACGAACGTGGCTACGGCAAACGCCCATGCTGCGCATGCGCAGGCATCTCCAGCCAACGTAGATGACGCACTGCACATAAAAGCGTGAAGCCGCTGAGTTGCGGAGATCACACGCTGGGTGCAGATGTATGGCGCCGATGTAACGGTGGCCCCGCCCCCCACACACACACCAAGGGATGCGGAAGGGAGGGGACAGCAGGAGGGAAAAACCTCCCTTTATACATCGCAGCTCCCGATGAGGAGAAATATAACCGCGGCCACCAGTGAACACAGCACACAGGAACCAATGCCATAATTGACTCAAATAGCATAAGGAAAAGTGTAATACTCATATCTAAAACGTATAGTAGTAATAGAGTAATAATAATGGGTATGACCACGAGAACAGCATATGGACCAAATGGGCTAGTAGGTGTCTTCCACCTTGGTAATTTAGAACAAAAAAGGGAGCGGTCCAGGTACTGTCTCTTAATATGACACAACTCCATCCCTGTAAAACATATAGTACAAAAAAGAGAGGTTTGCCCGTGGGACTTTAAATGAGTTGGTCATAGAGGTCATAACAAATAGAGTTTAATAAATTTCCAAACACATGATGAAACATGAACATAAAAACATCATAAGACATCGTTTGACCATTGGAATGTTAAATATGATGGTATGTTACATAGTATACATATACAACTTTGTACTCGACGCGTTTCGCGAGCTCCGTTCGCTTCCTCAGGAGTTGGTGTATATGTGAAGTATCTAAAAGATAATAGGTATCAATAAATAATGGCATACAATGGTAGTTATGGTCAAAGAGGAAGTATGTGGCTTCATAGAAGCCTTCCATACTTACATATGGTCAAATGGTCCATAGGGCTGGATAGCAAGGGCAGCAGCGGAGAACCCTCCATACGGGAGCTGAAGAGGCGTAGCCCGCAGCAACCAGAGCAGGGGCCCAGCAGAGGGCGGACATGGCAGTTATTTCAAAACTCTATTTTTGACATAGATACATATATAATCTGATTACAGCTAATATGACCCAGGTGGCTAGTTGGATATCTCAGGATACACCATACCCCAATCTGTTTCCTTGCCATGTCCGCCCTCTGCTGGGCCCCTGCTCTGGTTGCTGCGGGCTACGCCTCTTCAGCTCCCGTATGGAGGGTTCTCCGCTGCTGCCCTTGCTATCCAGCCCTATGGACCATTTGACCATATGTAAGTATGGAAGGCTTCTATGAAGCCACATACTTCCTCTTTGACCATAACTACCATTGTATGCCATTATTTATTGATACCTATTATCTTTTAGATACTTCACATATACACCAACTCCTGAGGAAGCGAGCGGAGCTCGCGAAACGCGTCGAGTACAAAGTTGTATATGTATACTATGTAACATACCATCATATTTAACATTCCAATGGTCAAACGATGTCTTATGATGTTTTTATGTTCATGTTTCATCATGTGTTTGGAAATTTATTAAACTCTATTTGTTATGACCTCTATGACCAACTCATTTAAAGTCCCACGGGCAAACCTCTCTTTTTTGTACTATATGTTTTACAGGGATGGAGTTGTGTCATATTAAGAGACAGTACCTGGACCGCTCCCTTTTTTGTTCTAAATTATCAAGGTGGAAGACACCTACTAGCCCATTTGGTCCATATGCTGTTCTCGTGGTCATACCCATTATTATTACTCTATTACTACTATACGTTTTAGATATGAGTATTACACTTTTCCTTATGCTATTTGAGTCAATTATGGCATTGGTTCCTGTGTGCTGTGTTCACTGGTGGCCGCGGTTATATTTCTCCTCATCGGGAGCTGCGATGTATAAAGGGAGGTTTTTCCCTCCTGCTGTCCCCTCCCTTCCGCATCCCTTGGTGTGTGTGTGGGGGGCGGGGCCACCGTTACATCGGCGCCATACATCTGCACCCAGCGTGTGATCTCCGCAACTCAGCGGCTTCACGCTTTTATGTGCAGTGCGTCATCTACGTTGGCTGGAGATGCCTGCGCATGCGCAGCATGGGCGTTTGCCGTAGCCACGTTCGTATGGCGTTAGAGGCGTAGCCCAATGATCCCGCTCGGGGATTTAAGCGTGAGTACGCTGACATGGCAAACTTTTCTTCCTCTCCTCACTTGGACTGTTGTCCCACACTTGAGAAGTTCTGCACAAGGGTAAGCACACTATAGATATCTACCATGTCACCTTACTTTGCCTAATTATACTTGCACACTCAATATGTTAACCACATACTCATCATGCACTATTCATTATTAGGAGATGTTTTCTATTGCCTTCCTGCTTTTCTCATTTCATTTGGTTTTTCCTTCACTTATCAAACCCCCCCTTTATCTACCATGGGTTGTTTGTGTTCCATTTCAGTACACAACATGTACATTATAATGACATTTACATCTTCATACTCTTGTAATTTACCATTTTGGTAATTACCTTTATATCCAATATATTTTACTACCATTGTTGTTTCTACTATATATGTGTAACCCGACACACTAGTGCAACACCATTCCTTTCTTTTTATTTTTTCATTCCCTCCCCTGCACCCTCCTAATTTCTTTCAATTCTTCTCTCTCTCTCCTGACTTCTATCCATGCCCACCTTTTCAGAGGTCCTCTCCACATATTAGCAATGTCACACTATTTTTACTCCCAGTTATTTCAAAACTCTATTTTTGACATAGATACATATATAATCTGATTACAGCTAATATGACCCAGGTGGCTAGTTGGATATCTCAGGATACACCATACCCCAATCTGTTTCCTTGCCATGTCCGCCGTCTGCTGGGCCCCTGCTCTGGTTGCTGCGGGCTACGCCTCTTCAGCTCCCGTATGGAGGGTTCTCCGCTGCTGCCCTTGCTATCCAGCCCTATGGACCATTTGACCATATGTAAGTATAGAAGGCTTCTATGAAGCCACATACTTCCTCTTTGACCATAACTACCATTGTATGCCATTATTTATTGATACCTATTATCTTTTAGATACTTCACATATACACCAATTCCTGAGGAAGCGAGCGGAGCTTGCGAAACGCGTCGAGTACAAAGTTGTATATGTATACTATGTAACATACCATCATATTTAACATTCCAATGGTCAAACGGTGTCTTATGATGTTTTTATGTTCATGTTTCATCATGTGTTTGGAAATTTATTAAACTCTATTTGTTATGACCTCTATGACCAACTCATTTAAAGTCCCACGGGCAAACCTCTCTTTTTTGTACTACGAGGAAGAACCAGAAGAACCAGAAGATGAAGGAAGATAGAAGAAAGAAGAAGCATTTAAATAAAGGAATTGTCAAAAACTGTCTCTTGTCATTTTTAACATTTTTGACACTTTTTTCGTGAAATGGTAGGGGTACTTATGTACCCCCTTACCATTTCACACAGGGGGGGGCCGGGATCTGGGGGTCACCTTGTTAAAGGGGGCTTCCAGATTCCGATAAGCCCCCCGCCCGCAGACCCCCACAACCACCGGCCAGGGTTGTGGGGATGAGGCCCTTGTCCTCATCAACATGGGGACAAGGTGTTTTGGGGGGCTACCCCAAAGCACCCTCCCAATGTTGAGGGCATGTGGCCTGGTACGGTTCAGGAGGGAGGGGGGCCGCACTCTCGTCCCCCCCTCTTTTCCTGCGGCCTGCCAGGTTGTGTGCTCGGATAAGGGTCTGGTATGGATTTTTGGGGGGACCCCACGCCGTTTTTTTTTTTTTTGGCGCGGGGTTCCCCTTAAAATCCATACCAGACCTGAAGGGTCTGGTATGGAATTTAGGGGGAACCCCACGTCATTTTTTTTTTTTTTAATTTTGGCCGGGGTTCCCCTTAATATCCATACCAGACCTGAAGGGCCTGGTATGGAATTTAGGAGGACTCCCACGTCATTTTTTTTTTTAAATTTTGGTTCGGGGTTCCCCTTTGGGGAATTCCCATGCCGTTTTTATCAATTAACTTCTATGTGTATTGTCGGCAATGCAATAGCCGCGGGTAGTTTTAAATGAGTTTTTTCCTTCAAAATGTCATTTTGCTGTCAGACTGTTCTAAACACAGGAAACATGCGCCCCTTTACAGGCATACTATAGACACCCCCCAGGTACGAAATTTAAAGGGATATTACACTTTTATTGTTTGACTTTAAGCATTATTAAAATCACTGCTCCTGAAAAAACGGCCGTTTTTAAAACTTTTTTTTGCATTGATCCATGTCCCCTGGGGCAGGACCCAGGTCCCCAAACACTTTTTATGACAATAACTTGCATATAAGCCTTTAAAATTAGCACTTTTGTTTATTCATGTTCGTGTCCCATAGACTTTAACGGTGTTCGCATGTTCGAACAAACTTTTTTCCTGTTCGCATGTTCTGGTGCGAACCGAACAGGGGGGTGTTCGGCTCATCCCTAGTGCTAAGTATGAGACCTGCATAATAGTGTAGTATGATTAAAGAATGAATATAAATAATTACCGCTTTATAGTCACCTAAATTAAAAAATAAAAAACAACATACAACAAATAGGTAACCTAAATGTTTAATACATGTAACTTTACAGAATAGCAGACATTACTATGTAATAATCATTCAGAACTGCATTTCTTAGCAAAGGAAGGAAAAAAAACTAGGAATACTAATTGCAATATAAATCAATAGATGCACGGGAACTAGAGCACATCTCTGATAAAAATGTTTCTTTCACATACATGGATCATGGCTACAGTACAGTGCTATATAACAACTTGATAAGAATTGGCATTTATATATTATATAATTTACAAACGTTTGTTCCCCGCATATAGCGCTAATTTTCATGCGCAAATTCGCCATTTTGTTTCCATTTGGCTAAAATGGGCTCTATTATTTGCCATAGTGCTCAGTACTTCCTGGAGTTATAGTAAATGACCCCCTTAACCTCTTTTCTTCTTTTCTCTGTCCCCAGGCACTTGACGGACTGGGAATTCGAACCAAAGAGGCCTCTTTAAATTCCTATGTAACCTCCTTCCAGGCCTAACTGCGTCATCGCCTTGTCCATCAACCAGAGCAGGCGGAGCCATGACGCAGTCAGCAGTCAGGCCCGAAGTGACGAGGTCGGAAGGTGGACCTGAAAAAGAAAAACACTCCTGTGTCACTGACCCAGAATCACAAGCAGAGGGGGCAAACACCGAACAGCTAGGGGATCCAGCTCCAAAAGAAATACCGTCCCCGCGATCCACTGTAAGAGCGACGGAAGCACCGGCATCAGCCCCCTGTGCAGCAGACGATGGTACTGACAAAGGAAGAGACAAGCAGTGGCGCATCCAGGCATCTCCATCTTCGGCGGCAGCGCGGTCCATCATTAAACGCAGTAAGGACTCCATAACGAAAGTAAGCAGCAAGTTATAATAACGGTTTCTTCTCTCCTCCGTTAATGATGCCTTTTTTATCTTTATATAGCCTACCTTGACTTGTGTATTACAACTTTTGATTGGTTGATTTAAAACTACCAATCAGTTAAGGATTAGCATTTTTTTTTTTAACCTATCAAGTTATTTATATTGTCTGTTGGGATGGGGACATTCTGCCCCACCTTTCACTTTTATTACCTAATAAGGGTTTAGCCCCCTGATCGCCCGGCGGTGATATAAGTTAGGTTTTAGGGTCAGATGGGGTCTGTGTCGCCCCAGGCAGCATCAGGTTAGCGCCAGTACCTCTAACACCCATGCACGCAGCATACACCTCACTTAGCGGTATAGTATCTGAACGGATCAATATCTGATCCGATCAGATCTATACTAGCGTCCCCAGCAGTTTAGGGTTCCCAAAAACGCAGTGTTAGTGGTATCAGCCCAAATACCTGCTAGCACCTGCGTTTTGCCCCTCTGCCCGGCCCAGCCCAGCCCACCCAAGTGCAGTATCGATCGATCACTGACACTTACAAAACACTAAATGCATAACTGCAGCGTTCGCAGAGTCAGGCCTGATCCCTGCGATCGCTAACAGTTTTTTTGGTAGCGTTTTGGTGAACTGGCAAGCATCAATGGCCTAGTACACCCCGGTCGTAGTCATACCAGCACTCCAGTAACACTTGGTGGCGTGGCGAGTCCCATAAGTGCAGTTCAAGCTGGTGAGGTGGCAAACACAAGTAGTGTCCCGCTGCCGCCAAGAAGAAGACAAACACAGGCCTGTCGTGCCCATAATGCCCTTCCTGCTGCATTCGCCAATCCTAATTGGGAACCCACCACTTCTGCAGCGCCCGTACTTCCCCCATTCACACCCCCAACCAAATGCAGTCGGCTGCATGAGAGGCATTTTCTTTATGTCCTCCCGAGTACCCCTACCCAACGAACCCCCCCAAAAAGGATGTCGTGTCTGCAGCAAGCGCGGATATAGGCGTGACACCCGCTATGATTGTCCCTCCTGTCCTGACAATCCTGGTCTTTGCATTGGTGAATGTTTTGAACGCTACCATACACTAGTTGAGTATTAGCGTACAGCATTGCACACACTAGGCACACTTTCACAGGGTCTACCAAGATACCATCACATTTTGAGAGACCAGAATCTGGAACCAGTTACAGTTACAAAAGTTACAGGTGATATGTGCCGAAGCATGGGGGCAGCAGGGGCGGAGGAGCGATTTGCTCCTAACTTTGGGGCAGATGCCCCCCTGTTTCGGCATATATAAATGGTGCATGTATGCCCATCATTAGAAGTATGTGGATGAAGGGAGGCATTCTAATGCTGGGCATACCCACCAATCAATCTCTTTTTTTCGTTCAGCCACAGGCTGCATGAAAAAAAAAAAAGATTACAATATATGCCCAACAAGGACCAGCAACGTACTGGTATGTTTCTGGACTTTGAGTGGTTATACCAGAATGATGTCTACAGGTTTAGGTATCATCTTGGTATCATTCTTTTTAGCCAGCAGTCAGCTTTCATGTAAAAGCAATCCTAGCATCTAATTAGCCTCTAGACTGCTTTTACAAGAAGTGGGAGGGAATGCCCCCCCACCGTCTTCCATGTTTTTCTCTGGCTCTCCTGTCCCAACAGAGAACCTGAGAATACAGCCGGTGATTCAGCCAGCTGACCATAGAGCTGATCAGAGGTCAGAGTGTCTCCAAACATCTCTATGGCCTAAGAAACCGGAAGCTACGAGCATTTCATGACTTAGATTTCGCCGGATGTAAACAGCGCCATTGGGAAATTGGGAAGGCATTTTATCACACCGATCTTGGTGTGGTCAGATGCTTTGAGGGCAGAGGAGAGATCTAGGGTCTAATAGACCCCAATTTTTTCAAAAAAGAGTACCTGTCACTACCTATTGTTATCATAGGGGATATTTACATTCCCTGAGATAACAATAAAAATGATAAAAAAAAATAAATGAAAGGAACAGTTTAAAAATAAGATAAAAAAGCAAAAAAATAATAAAGAAAAAAAAAAAAGCACCCCTGTCCCCCCCTGCTCTCGCGCAAAGGCGAACGGAAGCGTCGGTCTGGCATCAAATGTAAACAGCAATTGCACCATGCATGTGAGGTATCACCGCGAAGGTCAGATCGAGGGCAGTAATTTTAGCAGTAGACCTCCTCTGTAAATCTAAAGTGGTAATCTGTAAAGGCTTTTAAAGGCTTTTAAAAATGTATTTAGTTTGTCGCCACTGCACGTTTGTGCGCAATTTTAAAGCATGTCATGTTTAGTATCCATGTACTCGGCCTAAGATCATCTTTTTTATTTCATCAAACATTTGGGCAATATAGTGTGTTTTAGTGCATTAAAATTTAAAAAAGTGTGTTTTTTCCCAAAAAAATGCATTTGAAAAATCACTGCGCAAATACTGTGTGAAAAAAAAATGAAACACCCACCATTTTAATCTGTAGGGCATTTGCTTTAAAAAATATATAATGTTTGGGGGTTCAAAGTAATTTTCTTGCAAAAAAAAAATTTTTTTCATGTAAACAAAAAGTGTCAGAAAGGGCTTTGTCTTCAAGTGGTTAGAAGAGTGGGTGATGTGTGACATAAGCTTCTTAATGTTGTGCATAAAATTCCAGGACAGTTCAAAACCCCCAAATGACCCCATTTTGGAAAGTAGACACCCAAAGCTATTTGCTGAGAGGCATGTCGAGTCCATGGAATATTTTATATTGTGACACAAGTTACGGGAAAAAGACAATTTTTTTTAATTTTTGCACAAAGTTGTCACTAAATGATATATTGCTCAAACATGCCATGGGAATATGTGAAATTACAAAATACATTCTGTTGCTTCTCCTGAGTACGGGGATACCACATGTGTGAGACTTTTTGGGATCCTAGCCGCGTACGGGACCCCGAAAACCAAGCACCTCCTTCAGGCTTTCTAAGGGCATAAATTTTTGATTTCACTCTTCACTGCCTATCACAGTTTCGGAGGCCATGGAATGCCCAGATGGCACAAAACCCCCACAAATGACCCTATTTTGGAAAGTAGACACCCCAAGCTATTTGCTGAGAGGTATAGTGAGTATTTTGCAGACCTCTCTTTTTGTCACAAAGTTTTGAAAATTGAAAAAAGAAAAAAATTTTTTTTTCTTGTCTTTCTTCATTTTCAAAAACAAATGAGAGCTGCTCTTTAGTTCTTCTCTTTAGTTTTTGTGGGTGGTGGTTTTGGGAAAGTGCAATATCTCTTATATTTTATTTCAATATGTATTTGTGCACCAAAAAACTAATCTCTTGCCCTGGTTCACATTGATGCTACTTTGGAATCGAGCTACTTCACTTGAAGTAGCACGATTTCAAAGTAGCAAGGTCAGCGTGATTTCAGGTTCTACTTGATAGACATCCATGTGGCTTCATACACAAATGTCTATTGAAGTCACACCTGAAATCGGCAAAAGTAGTGCAGGAACTACTTTAGCAAATTGGTGCGGCCACAAAAAATGTTGCGTCGATTGGAACAGTGCCATTGCTACCAATAATCATGCGATTTGATTTCTCAAATCGCATGACAAATTGCTCCAATGTAAACCTAGGCTTCTGCACACCTGCAAGTTACTGATAAAGGTGGAATCTTTATATAACAGCTGTGGAGAATTGCAGGTAATGAATTCAGCTGGTGGATAGGCAGTGCTGTATGTGTCAGCTTTAGTTCACATTGGTGCGATTTGACATGTCAAAGTGGTGACAATTGCACTGTTTTAATTGGTGCGACTTTGGGGTGCAATTTGTATTGATATAGAAACCTGCACAGATATCTCTGAAATTCCCCCTGCAGTCGGGGCTGACATGCAGGAATGAAAGTGTGTGATTTCAGCTGAATGATTTCCTCCCTCTGTCAGTGTGAGCCAGGGCTCAAACTGGGCCTTTTGTTTTTGTCATTCACCTGCTGCTAACCCTGGGACACCATTTCTTATCAAACGCCTTTAAGTAGCATAAGTAGAAATACAAATTTGCATATCTGCAAATAAACAAAAATAAAATTCTAATAGTGGTTGCGATCAAATATTCACAGCAGCGATCAAAAGAGTGTGGTTTTGCCTTCTGAACCAGAAATAAGTCATTGTAATCACCTGGAAGTCCCTGTGCTGGTCAAGATCTCCATCTAGGTGGACATGGCAAGGTCCCTCTTTAGCAAAGAGAAGGTGCTGCTCATTTTCCGGATAAGGGTATGATATGTACTTGTGTTTAATCAATGCGGGGGTGAATGTGGTAGTTAGATTTGGTGTGGGTGGGGTTCATTGATTTGTTTGGCATCCCCACACATTTGCTTCTGGCCCATGTGCACACATCACTTCCTGCATTTGTTCTGCTGATGTAAATGCAAGTATAAATGAGAGCTCCTTTCTATTAAAATATATATGACTTGTTTCACAGTTGGGCGACTTTGGACCTCCGAGTTGCTTGACAAGTTGTACCCCATGATTCTTAAAGATAACTAGGAACATGCGAACAGACAAAAAATTTGTGCGAACACTGTTAAAGTCTATGGGACACGAACATGAATAATCAAAAGTGCTAATTTTACAGGTTAATATGCAAGTTATTGTCATAAAAAGTGTTTGGGGACCCGGGTCCTGCCCCAGGGGACATGTATCAATGCAAAAAAGTTTTAAAAATTGCCATTTTTTTTGGGAGCAGTGATTTTAATAATGCTTAAAGTGAAACAATAAAAGTGTAATATTCCTTTAAATTTTGTACCTGGGGGGCGTCTATAGTATGCCTGTAAAGGGGCGCATGTTTCCCGTGTTTAGAACAGTCTGACAGCAAAATGACATTTCAAAGGAAAAAAAGTAATTTAAAAGTACTCGCGGCTATTAATGAATTGCCGGTCCGACAATACACATAAAAGTTCATTGATAAAAATGGCATAGGAATTCCCCACAGGGGAACCCCGAACCAAAATTTTTTAAATAATGACGTGGGTGTCCCCCTAAATTCCATACCAGGCCCTTCAGGTCTGGTATGGATATTAAGGGGAACCCCGGCCAAAATTTAAAAAAAAATGGCGTGGGGTCCCACTCAAAATCTATACCAAACCCTTCAGGTCTGGTATGGATTTTAAGGGGAACCCTGCGCCAAAATTTTTAAAAAATTGCGTGCTCAGATAAGGGTCTGGTATGGATTTTTGGGGGGACCCACTCTATTTTTTTTTAAAATTTTGGTGCAGGGTTCCCCTTAAAATCCATACCAGACCTGAAGGGTCTGGTATAGATTTTGAGGGGGACCCCACGACATTTTATTTTTAAATTTTGTCCGGGGTTCCCCTTAATATCCATACCAGACCTGAAGGGCCTGGTATGGAATTTAGGTGGACCCCCCACGCCATTTGTTTTAAATTTTGGTTCGGGGTTCCCCTGTGGGTAATTCCCATGCCGTTTTTATCAATGAACTTTCATGTGTATTGTCGGACCGGCAATTAATTAATAGCAGCGAGTAGTTTTAAATTACTTTTTTTTCCTTTGAAATGTCATTTTGCTGTCAGACTGTTCTAAACACAGGAAACATGCACCCCTTTAGAGGCATACTATAGACACCCGCCAGGTACGAATTTTAAAGGAATATTACATTTTTATTGTTTCACTCAAAGCATTATTAAAATCACTGCGCCTGAAAAAACGGCCGTTTTAAAAAAATTTTTTGGCATTGATACATGTCCCCTGGGGCAGGACCCGGGTCTCCAAACACTTTTTATGGCAAAGAACTAGTATATAAGCCTTCAGTGAGAACTTTGGATTTTGCAGGTTCGAGCCCCATTAACTTCCACTATTCCAGCATATATGATCTGACAGGCATTATTGCCGCAATAGCGCTGCTTTCCATTTGCATTAGTGCTGACTTTCTGAGAGTTGAAGTCTTTCTGACCTTTTTTGAGAGTTATTTTTTGGTACTGCAGGAGAATTTTTTGGTGCTATAGTAAGTGACCCCCATAGGGTCTTTTTGTATTTTTTTTATTTGTTTTATAGAACTGGGATAAGGATTGAGAAAAGCCTTAGGATTCCCAGAACTAACAAACTTGGAGGAGGACGCTACTAGAAAACAGTTAACTGTAGTAGAAAAAGTGTCACTGGCTATCTGGAAGCCTGCTTCCAGTTTCAGTTGACACTGCACCAAGAGCCTCCTAATAAGATCCTTTTTGGATGTTGCCTGGTTGTTCCTGCAACTTAGAGGTGATCATTCAGCTTCTTGGTGAGCCAGAACCATCCAGAACTTTTTGCAGCTTCTCAGAGCCTCAGAAGGTTTAACAGCACTTCCAGGCTTTGTCACTCTCCAGCAGGCAAAGGACCCTGCTATTCGCTGCTTAGCAGCCTATTTACCTCTCTCAGCCCCCTGCTGGTCACTCTTCCGACAAGGGATTGGCTGAGGCTGCCCAGAATCTACCCTCTCCACTCATTATACATAGTTAGGTTGAAAAAAGACTTTAAAAAATCATACAATCCCATATCCAATATCCCACAATTCCAAAGTAAGGCACTCATCTCAGTCTCGACGGTGGCATGCGTCTCTCCACATCATGACCGGTAACACCCCTCCACAGCCTCTGACCACCTCCTGTTACTCTCCTGTACCAAATCTGCACAGCTTATGACCACCTCCTATACCATGTCCACACAGCCTATGACCACCTCCTGTACCATGTCCGCACAGCTTATGACCACCTCCTGTACCGTGTCCACACAGCCCCTGACATCTCCTGTACCATGTCCACATAGCCTCTGTGATGTTATGCTATTGGGCTGGTATAATAATGCTATGGGGCTGATATGAAATTATTACCAGTCCGGCCCTGCCAACATGTCAAACAAAAATTTTAAAAAGTTCAAAAACAGAATCACTGAGTTGGAAAAAGGATCACCCCCTCCTAAAAATGACTTGTAAACTCAATCAGGTGTAGCTAATCATCTTCTCAATGGCACACAAAGCCATTTGACATTCCGTTGTGATCAGCTGTGGTCATTAGCTCAGCATGGAGCATTTTAGTCTCTGGTAGTGCAACCGAAGCAAACAATCAACTATGGGTAGCAAGGCACTATCAAAAGATCCCTGGGATAATATTGTGGACAGGTGCAAGTCAGGAGATGGATAATAAAAGATTGTAAAGGCTTTAGCAATGCCTAGAAGCACAGTGAAGTCTATTATTAGGAAGTGGAAGGTATTTGATAAAACATAGACCCTCCCTGGATCAGGACATCATTTCAAACTGGATGAAGGAGCCAGGAGGAAACTTGTCAGAAAGGCTACCAATAGACCTACAGCAACTCTGAAGCAGTTGCAGGAATTTATGACAAAGAGTAGTCATTGTGTGCATGTGACAACATTATCACAAATTCTCCACAAATGTGGCTTGCACGGGAGGGTTGCAAGAAAAAAGCCACTCCTAAAGAGAGGCCACATGCAGTCACGACTGAGCTTTGCCAAAACACACCTTAAAGATTCTGAGGCCACATGGAAAAGGTGTTATGAGACTAAAGCCGGGTACACACTACAGTTTTTTTTCATGCAACAGCTGAGCTGTTGTGTTCTGACAGGGGGATGCCCTCCCCCAGAACACTCCGATCAATGCTCTCTGCCATTGGCTGAGAGCGCGATTGGGAGTCAGTCGACTGCTGGTTTTCCAGCATGCACGTCCAGCAGAAACCAGGCAAATGATTTGGCCTCTACACCAAACTATATGTCTGGCGGCTATCCAATACAGCTTACCTTCCAAATAACACCATTCCTACAGTAAAGCATGGAGGTGGTAATATCCTGTTATGGGGGTGTTTCTCTGCAGCAGGGACTGAGAATGGGAAGAAGGTTTACCTTCCAACATGACAATGACCCAAAAATAACCACACAGTGGTTGAAGGAGAAAAAGGTGAATGTCCTTGCATGGCCTAGTAGGAGCCCAAATTTAAACCACATTAAAAATCTGTGGAATAACATGAAGACTGCAGTCCACAAATGGTCGCCATCAAATTTAACTGAACATGAGCAGTTCTGCAAAGAAGACTGGCCAAATATTGCAAAGTCTAGATGTGCAAAGTTAGTAGAGACATATCCTAACAGACTTAAAGTGGAGGTCTGCCCGCCCCTTTAAAAATTAAAAGTCAGCAGCTACACATACTGTAGCTGCTGACTTTTAACATTAGGACGCTTACCTGTCCAGCGATGTCGCCACTGAGGCTGATGTTTCCATCAGCTGTTGGGTGCTGCCGCCATTGCTGTTAAGGGAACCCGGCAGTGTAGCCTTTTCGACTTCATGGTCGAGTCCCTACTGCACTTGCGCAAAGCGTACTTCGCTCTCTTACTGGCCTGGCAGAAGAGGAGGGAGGAGGAGGGGGACCAAGCTGTGATGTACTTTGCTGCAGCCCGGTCTTCACAGTCATCATCACTAGAGTCTCTGTAAAATGTAGGGGAGCCAGGGTCAGACTCCATATTGCTCTCCTCTGCAGAAAGAGGCACAGGCGCCACCACTGCTGCAAGCTTCTCTTCTGTCTCTCCACTAGTAACAGGTTGTTACTCAGTCAATGGGCCCCCTCCACTAATCCTGGAATGGGACCCTGACAGAGGCTGTATACATATCCCCTTGTTCGTTTTCCTAGCCTTAGGGAATGTTGCAACACAGTCTGCCTTACAGGGGATGTGCTACTGGTAGCCTCACTTACTTGCAGTGTCAGCCTCTTCAGTTCAACATCCTTAGCACAGAATCCTGTGTCCCACTCCACACAATAAACTGCAGGCAGCTGATTTTCCGGCATTAATTGGAACAGCAGCTCCCCACAGTTTCCACATCAGCTCCAAAAGCGGACCCCTGCTGTCAGTTGCTCACATACAGCACAGATCACACATGGATGTTCAGCCCCAAGATGGTACCAAGAGCTAGCTTGCCCCTCAGCACCAGCTTCACAGCTGTATCAGCCAGACGGCTCTTCCTCTCCAGCCCCCTGACTCAGTCTCCTCTCCACTCCTCAATTTCCATGTGACTTGCAGCCTGGCTGGCAGAATGGCATATACCCTGCCATCTTTCGTCTCTCGGCCTCATGCAGAGTGTACTTCTCTGACACATATTTCTTTGCTCTGCACCCTCTTCTGGGACCTCCTAACACCACTTCTCCCGTGCCAACACTTAATCCTTCATCTTCCATACCGCAACTCATCTTTAACAGCCCATTATCTCCACAGCAAATGGTTCCTGAATAAAGGCAGATGTCACCCACTGTCTCACCCCTCTTAAGCTGCACATATCACTGCCTGCATTTACTTTAGTGCACATGTCACTTTACACAAAATTCCTTGGCCATCTCCCTTAGTAACAGCTGCCTGTGCCAGGCAGAAATCCCAGACAAGCCCCCCATGTAGCCCAAACCCAAGACTGGCTGTTTGGGCCCAGGTTCCATTCCCTCATAGGCACACAACAGCCAGGCACACGGTAGTTCACAATCACTCCAGACAAGAATTAGGCCGTGAATGTCTTTTTTGCAGTTTATTTGTTTAACCACTTCTGTACTGGGCACTTTCACCACCTTCCTGCCCAGGCCGATTTTCAGCTTTCAGCGCTGTCACACTTTGATTGACAATTGCGTGGTCATGTAACACTGTACCCAAATGAATCATTTCTAATTTATATCAGATAGAGCATTCTTTTGGTGGTATTTAATCACCACTGGGTTTTTATTTTTTGCTAAACAAACAAACAAAACGAAAAATTTAAAATAGATGTCTTTCTAGGTTTTTTTTGCAAATTTTGCAAATAAGTAATTTTTCTTCTTCGCTGATGAGGCAGCACTGATGAAGAGGCACTGATGAGGCTGCACTGATAAGCTACACTGATCTGCACTGATAATCAGGGCATTGATGATCAATACCCTGATTATCAGTGTAAACTGTGTGCTGACAGGTTTGCCAGTTATCAGTTTTCCTTTCCTCACACAGACACAGCTTGTGAGAAAAGGACTGTCATTAACTGTCAAGTCTGTTTACATGTGAGCAACTGTTATTGGACACAATGATCACATGCTAAAGGGCCAGTGTGATTGGCCCTTTACTGTGATTTGTGATCAGCTGCGTCCTAAAGACACAGTGGTCACAGAGCGTGCCCAATGCGTGCCCCAGGGGCGTGCAAAAAAAGCGTGGTTCTGGGAGGACTTCCATGGATGCCCTCCCAGAATGCGAGAGCCACATTGTAGCCATCTTTCAGCTATTGCATGGTATTGAAGTAGTTAGAGAACTGGGATAGGGTGATTGTGAGCCTTGGGATACTCCAAGAAAACTTCTAACAAACTGTAGACGAGGACACTAAAGCTAAACTGTTCCTTCAGCGTGAGAGCACCCTCTTTAAAGTGGTAAACTGGTACTAAACATGTACTCCTCAACAGGAGTATAGTCCTGGATGTAGGATGTAAGAAAAAGCTCTCCCAAATGAAGCAAAGGAAAGTCTCCAAGTCCAAGAGGCTGGCATTTACTGTGTTGCTGCCTACAGTATCAGTCAGTTTCTGTACTTGATTTACCTGTGCCCTGGAAGTTTGAATGAGCTCACTGCAAATATTCAGGAGGCTAGGCTAGGCTAGAGGTCCCCAGCCAAAGTAAAAGCTGGGACTCCAAAAAGAATTCTTGCAGCTGCAGGTAGTCTCCCAGGGATGCCACAGCCCTAGGTCTTAATCCAGGAACAAGAGGCCTCTGTTCTGGGCCCCGGCCTATTTATACCCCTCTCAGCCCCTGCTGGTCACTCACTTCCTTAATCAGGGATTGGCTGAAGAGGCATTAATATGCAGGCCAGGGTCTGTGTTCTTCCACTCACTAGTATATCCCATAACTCAGTGGTATGCAGGGCAAAGTAACCAAGCCTGCACCAGCAGAACCCAGAACAGACACTATTAAACGATTGTTGCTCTTGCTGGCTACAAGGAGGCCGTAAACTATTAGCCAGCTGGCTGATCAAAAAATAAGAAAAAACAAACAGATTACTCCATCCACACATTTGAGGTGGTGTCACTTTGGGTCAGTTTGACCCAAATTAACTCTTTTGATTATCAAGTTATTCAGCGGCTGTGAGCACTGCATCATACTGTACTTTGTACATATTATTAATAATGAGACTTTACGAGTGCCAGCCAATCAAAACACAAAAATTACTTGAAAGCTACTTTATTGTGTTTCATTTTTTTAAAACCATTAAGACATTAAGGTTTCATGCACAATGGGCGTAGAAAATGGCACTTTTAAGGCAGTGGCAGCTGGTGCTCCATTTTTGGGGGGAGGGGAGCGGCAAATAAACCTTGGATTAAGGGGTGGGCCCCTGCTCCCCTTATGGACGAACCGCAACTGTTTTAAGGGCAGTATACGTTTGCATTAAGGTTAAAGATGTTTAGGCTTTACAACCACGTTAAGTATATTAAGAAACAAGCTAAGTATCATAAGTACGTACCTGGGTTAGGTTGCAAAACAATAATGCTGTGTTGCTGTGTGCTGTGCAAGAAAAGGGTAGTATATATTGAAAAGAACTGCAGTTAAACGCCTTATCATGAAGCAATTTAACCACTGGCCAACCACGCTATGGCCAAATGATGGCTAAAGTTCTAGGAGGGCGTCATATGATGTCCTCTCGTGATCACACCTACCGCATGCCTGCTGCGGAGTGCAGGTGGCTCGCTCTGTGATCACTGTGTCTTTAGAACACAGCCGATCACTAGGGATGAGCTTCGAGTTCCAGTCGAACCCATGTTCAACTCGAACATCGCCTGTTCGACCAGTCGTCACGCCCCATAATTCACTGCGGCATCGCAGTGCATTGCTGGCTGATGATTGGCCAAGCATGCACAATGACCCGCATGCTTGGCCAATCACAGCGCCATCTGTACAGAGAGCTGTAATTGGCCAAAGCCAGTGTGGCTTTGGCCAATTATGGCTCAGGGGGTTTAGTACACGCCCCACACTATATAAGGCCGCCTGTATGGCAGCCTTGTGTAGTGTTTTGCGGCAGCGGAGAGAGATAGACAGAGAGACAGTGTCATTTGATTTAAGTTAGATAGAGTAGGCAGGCACGTCAGTTAGCTGCACTTACAGTGTATTGTGTATATATATGCATCCCAGGTGTTGTATATATACACAACACCTGGGATGTGTTCACTGTATTCAGTTTAGCTAGATCCATTCCTGTTATTCTCTTCCTACTGACAGGCAGGCAGGTGTTTTTACAGTATTTACAGTATTTACAGTTAGTGTACTGTGTCCTCCGTATAGTGTGTACCTAAAGCTACCTGAAGACAATTGCTGGTGTTCTTCTGATCCTATTAGTACCACAGGCAGGCAGCTGCAGTATTTACAGTTACTGTGTCCTCTGCACAGTGTGCACCTGAAGCTACCTGAAGACAATTGCCGGTGCTCTGATCCTATTAATACCACAGGTAGGCAGCTGCAGTATCTACAGTTAGTGTACTGTGTCCTCTGAAGACAATTGCTGGTGTTCTTCTGATCCTATTAATACCACAGGCAGGCAGCTGCAGTATTTACAGTTAGTGTACTGTGTCCTTTGCACAGTGTGCACCTAAAGCTACCCGAAGACAATTGCTGGTGATCTTCTGATCCTATTAGTACCACAGGCAGGCAGCTGCAGTATTTACAGTTCGTGTACTGTGTCCTCTGCACAGTGTGCACCTAAAGCTACCTGAAGACAATTGCTGGTGTTCTTCTGATCCTATTAATACCACAGGCAGGCAGCTGTATTATCTACAGTTAGTGTACTGTGTCCTCTGCACAGTGTTGCACCTAAAGCTACCTGAAGACAATTGCTGTTGTTCTGATCCTATTAATACCACAGGCAGGAAGCTGCAGTATTTACAGTTAGTGTACTGTGTCCTCTGCACAGTGTGCACCTAAAGCTACCTGATGACAATTGCTGGTGTTCTGATCCTATTAATACCACAGGCAGGCAGCTGCAGTATTTAAAGCTAGTGTACTGTGTCCTCTGCACAGTGTGCACCTAAAGCTACCTGACGACAATTGCTGGTGTTCTGATCCTATTAATACCACAGGCAGCTGCAGTATTTACAGTTAGTGTACTGTGTCCTCTGCACAGTGTGCACCACATCTACCTGAAGAAAATTGCTGGTGTTCTTTTGATCCTATTAGTACCACAGGCAGCTGCAGAATTTACAGTTAGTGTACTGTGTCCTCTGCACAGTGTGCACCTAAAGCTACCTGAAGACAATTGCTGTTGTTCTGATCCTAATAATACCACAGGCAGGCAGCTGCAATATCTACAGTTAGTGTACTGTGTCCTCTGCACAGTGTGCACCTAAAGCTACCTGAAGACAATTGCTGGTGTTCTGATCCTATTAATAACACAGGCAGGCAGCTGCAGTATTTACAGTTAGTGTACTGTGTCCTCTGCACAGTGTGCACTTAAAGCTACCTGAAGACAATTGCTGTTGTTCTGATCCTATTAATACCACAGGCAGGAAGCTGCAGTATTTACAGTTAGTGTACTGTGTCCTCTGCACAGTGTGCACCTAAAGCTACCTGACGACAATTGCTGGTGTTCTGATCCTATTAATACCACAGGCAGGCAGCTGCAGTATTTAAAGCTAGTGTACTGTGTCCTCTGCACAGTGTGCACCTAAAGCTACCTGAAGACAATTGCTGGTGTTCTGATCCTAGCATTACCACAGGCAGGCAGCTGCAGTATTTACAGTTAGTGTACTGTGTAGGGCTGGGGAAAAAATCGATTTGAATCTTGAATCGAGTTGAGAGGTCAAATCGATTCAAAATTTAAGCAAATCTATTTTTTTAGATTTTATTTTTCACCAGGACCGGCGCTGACACCGCACCGGTCCTGAGGAGCTGCGGGCAGGAGGTTTTAGGCAAGGCCGCGGCTTCTGCCTAGTCCGCAAGGTGTCCAAAAAAAAAAACTTGATTCGAATTGTGAATCAAGGTTTTTTTTTTAAATCTCCGATTTTTTTTTTTTTGCGAAAATTGCCCAGCTCTAGTACTGTGTCCTCTGCACAGTGTGCACCTAAAGCTACCTGACGACAATTGCTGGTGTTCTGATCCTATTAATACCACAGGCAGCTGCAGTATTTACAGTTAGTGTACTGTGTCCTCTGCACAGTGTGCACCACATCTACCTGAAGAAAATTGCTGGTGTTCTTTTGATCCTATTAGTACCACAGGCAGCTGCAGAATTTACAGTTAGTGTACTGTGTCCTCTGCACAGTGTGCACCTAAAGCTACCTGAAGACAATTGCTGTTGTTCTGATCCTAATAATACCACAGGCAGGCAGCTGCAGTATTTACAGTTAGTGTACTGTGTCCTCTGCACAGTGTGCACTTAAAGCTACCTGAAGACAATTGCTGTTGTTCTGATCCTATTAATACCACAGGCAGGAAGCTGCAGTATTTACAGTTAGTGTACTGTGTCCTCTGCACAGTGTGCACTTAAAGCTACCTGACGACAATTGCTGGTGTTCTGATCCTATTAATACCACAGGCAGGCAGCTGCAGTATTTAAAGCTAGTGTACTGTGTCCTCTGAACAGTGTGCACCTAAAGCTACCTGAAGACAATTGCTGGTGTTCTGATCCTAGCAATACCACAGGCAGGCAGCTGCAGTATTTACAGTTAGTGTACTGTGTAGGGCTGGGGAAAAAATCGATTTGAATCTTGAATCGAGTTGAGAGGTCAAATCGATTCAAAATTTAAGCAAATCGATTTTTTTAGATTTTTTTTTTCACCAGGACCGGCGCTGACACCGCACCGGTCCTGAGGAGCTGTGGGCAGGAGGTTTTAGGCGAGGCCGCGGCTTCTGCCTAGTCCGCAAGGTGTCCAAAAAAAAAAACTCGATTCGAATCGTGAATCAAGGTTTTTTTTTAAATCTCCGATTTTTTTTTTTTTTGCGAAAATTGCCCAGCTCTTGTACTGTGTCCTCTGCACAGTGTGCACCTAAAGCTATCTGAAGACAATTGCTGGTGTTCTGATCCTAATAATACCACAGGCAGGCATCTGCAGTATTTACAGTTAGTGTACTGTGTCCTCTGCACAGTGTGCACCTAATACACATCCCAGCTTTGTGCAGCTACATCTCACTGCAGGCCATTAGTATGTCTGGAAGGCCAACAAGGAGAGGCAGACAGTCACAAGCCAATAAAAGAGGGCAAGCAGGCTCTGTGTCTAGAGGCAACAGTGCTGGTTGTGGACACGGTGTATCCTCATCAGCACGTGGCCGTGGGACACGCTTGTCCTTTTTTCCGGCAGCTGGCTGTGTTGAGCCGCAACATGCCGAAGACTTGGTAGAGTGGATGACCGAGCCGTCCTCATTCTCCTCATCTTCTCTCAGTCAGGCTCAGGGTACTTTGTCTGTCAGCAAAGCAGCTGCCAACGTGGCCTCTTCCCTCGGCTCAATGGCATCAGTTACTCCTTCCCTAGCCCCAAAATGTCTTCCTGAGGAGTCCCCCGAACTGTTTGACCACAGTGTTGGGTACATGCTCCAGGAGGCTGCCCAGCATTTTAAAGGCTCCGATGATGGTACCCAGCTAGAGGAAGGCAGTAACGTGAGCCCAGAGAGAGGAGGTGCCCAAGAAGGACAGCAATCTGGCAGTCATGTTCCCCCAGCTGCAGCATACTGTAGGCTTTGCTCCAGTGATGAGGAGGGAGGGGATGATGAGGAAGTCTCTGACTCTACGTGGGTGCCTGATGGGAGAGAGGAGGAGGAGGCACATCTCCAACAAGGCAGGATGCCCTCCACAGGCCAGCTTAAGGGAAGCACACCGACTGCATCACAACGCAGAGCATGTGCAGGGGGCTGCTGTCTCTGTGCGTTATTCCAAAAGTTCTTTGGTATGGGCCTTTTTTGAGACGAGTGCATTTCTGAAACCTGCACTGAGAGGAATGAAGGTGTAGAATTAGGTGTGTCACAGCCAAGTACTTGCGGGCAATCTGCTATCGGTACACCATCGTCAGATTGTACCAGGCAAATTTCCCTGCCCCAGCTGCTGCACCGTCAAAAGAAGTTCGCTCCCAGCCATCCACATGCCCAGCGGTTGAATGCTAGCTTGGCTAAATTGCTAGCACTTCAACTGCTGCCTTTTCGGTTGGTAGACTCTGCCCCCTTCCGTGAGTTTGTGGAATGTGCGGTTCCTCAGTGGCAGGTTCCCAAACGCCACTTTTTCTCATGGAAGGTGATTCCGGCTCTCTACCGGCATGTGGAAGGCAATGCCTTGGCTTTGCTGGACAGGGTGGTCAGCGGTAAGGTGCATTTTACCACTGACTCATGGTCCAGCAGGCATGGACAGGGACATGACCTATCTTTCACCGCGCACTGGGTGACTCTTCTGGCAGCTGGGAAGGATGCCAGACAGGGCGCAGTAGTGTTTGAGGTTGTTCCGCCATCACGCCTCCAAAATTCTACTTGTGGTGATTCCTCCACCCCCTCCCTTTTTTCTTCCTCCATGGCCCTCTTTCTGTGCTGATTTGTCCTCAGAACCAGTGGTGCTCTGTAGGCGTTCAAGGGGCTACGCAAGCACGCATGTAAAAAGATGCCATGCGGTGCTTGAGCTGGTGTTCTTGGGGGACAGGAGCCACACTGGGGCAGAGGTTTTGTCAGCTCCTGTCAGCTCTGCAGGGGCAGGTTCAGAGGTGGTTGATGCCACGCCAGCTTAAGCCAGGTATGGTGGTTTGTGACAATAGCACCAACCTCTTCTCTGCCCTCCGACAGGGACAACTGACCCATGTGCCCTGTTTGGCTCACGTCCTTAACTTGGTGGTGCAGCGGTTCCTGGGCAGGGATCTGGGCTTACAGGATGTCCTGAGGCAGGCCAGGAAAGTCTGTGTACATTTCCGCAGGTCATATAATGCCAGTGCTCAGCTGGCTGACCTCTAAAAGGAATTTAACCTGCCCAAGAACCGCCTAATCTGTGACATGCCCACCAGGTGGAACTCCAAGTTGGCCATGCTGCAGCGGCTGCACACGCAGCAGAGGGCCAGCAATGAGTACCTATGCGACTATGGCACCAGGACAGGGTCAGGGGAGCTTGTTTTTTTTCCCCCACACTAGTGGGCTATGATCAGGGATGCATGTACTGTCCTGTCACCATTTGAGGAGGCCACAAGGATTGTGAGCAGTGACAGTGCATGCATCAGTGACACTGTCCCTTTTGTCCACCTGTTGGAGCACATGCTGCGTGGAATAACGGACAGGGCACTTGAGGCAGAACAGAGGGAGGAAGAGGAGGACTTCCTTACCTCTCAAGGCCCCCTTTATCCAGACAGTTTTCCTGCGTGCCCGCCGATCACACAGGAAGAGGACGAGGAGGAGGAAGAGGATTGTGTCAGCATGGAGGTGGAGCCTGGCACTCAGCATTAACAGCAGACTTCAAGGGATCATTTACAGTCCGAAGAAACCCATGCACTTGTCTGTGGCTGGGAGGAGGTGGCTGCGGATCATGTCATCCTTAGTGACCCAGAGGACTCTGGACCGAATGCCTCAGCAAACCTACGCTGCATGGCCTCCCTGATCCTGCAAAGACTGCAGAAGGATCCTCATATTCGTGGTATCAAGGGGAGGGATCATTAGTTGCTGGCAACCCTCCTTGATCCACGTTACAAGGGTAAGGTTGCGGACCTTATCTTGCCGTCGCAAAGGGAGCAGAGGATGAAACATTTTCGGGAGGCCTTGCAGAAAGGTTTGTGCAATGCGTTTACAGAGCCTGGGAGGTTACAATTTCCTGGTCCTCCTGGACAACATGTTGCTGAGGCTTTGGTCAGTCACAGAAGAAGCGGTGGAGAAGGTGGCCATCTGACCGATGCATTCAGACAATTTTTTAGTCCGCAGCCCCAAGGTATGATCAGTTCCAGCAACCATCGCCAGCGTCTGATTCACATGGTGCAGGAATACCTATGGGCAAGATCAGACTTGGACACCTTTCCCACCTAAAATCCTCTGGGTTACTGGGTCTTGAGGATGGATCACTGGCCAGAGCTTGCACAGTATGCAATTGAGCTACTGCCCTGTCCTGCATCCAGCGTTCTTTTGGAATGCACATTCAGTGCTGCTGGAGGCTTTGTAACCGACCACAGGTTGCGCCTATCCACCGAATCAGTCGATCAGCTGACCTTCATAAAAATGAATCAGTCTTGGATCACCAGCTACCAAGCACCTGATGCTGATGTAACCGAATAATTTTTTTTTTAATGTGAGATCCCTTCAAGACTGCCTATGCTGATGCTGAGTGACTATCCTGTTATGCTGAGTGACAATCCTCTTCCTCCTCAATTTTCATGCTGATGGCTTGTAAGAACATTTTTGGTTCTGGGCACTGCCACCAGTGGCTAAGGCCTAATTTTTCTGCCCCTGTTTAACAGGGGCGTATAATTACAATTTTTGATGCAATACTTTGCAGCAGGGCTCATTCCTGCGCTCCAACTAGAGTATCTGTGAGGGGTTGCAGTGTTGTGGCACCAGCACCAGTGCCCAAGGCCCAATCTTTCAGCCCCTGTTTAACAAGGGCGTATAATTACAATTTTTGATGCAATACTTTGCAGCAGGGCTCATTCCTGCGCTCCAACTATAGCATCTGTGAGGGGTTGCAGTGTTGTGGCACCAGTGCCTAAGGCCCAATTTTTCTGCCCCTGTTCAACAGGGACATGTAATTACAATTTTTGATCTAATATTTCACAGCAGGGCCCATTCCTGTGCCCACCAAGAGTAACTGTGAGGACTTATGCCCCGTACACACGGTCAGATTTTCCAATGGAAAATGTCCGATCGGAGCGTGTTGTCGGAAATTCCGACCGTGTGTGGGCTCCATCAGACATTTTCCATCGGATTTTCCGACACACAAAGTTGGACAGAAGGAGATAAAATTTTCCGACAACAAAATCCGATCGCGTCAATTCCGACCGTGTGTGGCCTGTTCCGACGCACAAAGTGCCACGCATGCTCAGAAGAAATTCCGAGACGGGACAGCTCATTCTGGTAAACTTAGCGTTCGCAATGGATACAGCACTTTCGTCACGCTGCAATGTTCAAAATGGTTTAATACAGCGCACTCTCTTCTTCTTTATAATGTGACAAGAATTAAATAGTTTTGATGCTCATATTCACACACACTTCTCACAAACTTCTTTCGTTACTATTTATCGTGATTCCCTCAATATATTTTGATTTCTCACATCTGACAACATATTTTTGTATATTTTTTATATATTTTTTGGCTTTAATGTAGATTCTTTTTTTGTGTTTCTATTTTTTTTTTTTTTTTGCGATTTTGATTTGTACTCCCGAAAATGTTTGTGTGTGTTTTTTGTGACAAGTTCCCACAACACCATTGATATGTTGTTCTATTTAATCTGTAGGAGATTGTTTGGTGTAGTTGTCTCTTGTTAATTTTACATTTTATGTTAGAAATGTACCTGAATCGTCACCAACAAACTGTCCTTTTTGGATGAAAACACACATAGGAGAGTAGAATTTCCCCCAAAAATTTATTAAGGGCTCACAACTATAAACAAAGAGGGAGGCAACGCTGGAGAAACTGCAGAAGTGGGTGAAGCCTTGGACCCCCAGGGCAGACATCAATTATTTAAAAGCAAAATTGGTGGCCTGAGGAGTCCATATCTAAGGGAGGGCAGTCTGGTCCAGAAGTCCCAGAGATCCGGAAAGCAGCAGATGACATTTATGTCCCCAGGCTGTGGTCATATGAGAGACTGCATCTTCTGTCAGACCAGACTGAACCCAGGGCCATCACTCTTTGGTCTTCTTTCCACGCCTCCTTCCACGTGGTGGCTCTGGTGGTGGAGTTGTGGCAGCAGGAGGAGGAGGAGGAGGATCGTCCATCTCAATGACATCCGTCTTGGGTGTTAGTTCCCCACTCACCCCCTTACATAGGACTTTATAAATAAGGTCCTCAGAGGGCCTGCGTTGGCCCTCCTGCATGCCCTGCAATTTGGTGGCAGCCATGCAGGCAAAGGCCTCTTCAGGAGTTGGTAAGGCTCTGAGGGACGCAGAAGCCTCCTGGATCAGCCTGAACGCTGAATCCTGCACGGGACTCGGAGTCGTCTTCCTGGCCCTTTTGTATGGAAGGCGGAGGGGAGGGACCTGAGACTCAGTCAGGCTGCGACTGGTCCCAGGCTTCTCTTGGCTGCCACTTAGCCCCGCCTCCTCCTGGCTGCCAACTAATCCCCGCCTCCTCCTGACTGCCACATTCCACAACCTCCTCCTGGCTGAGGTCTTCCTGTTGTAATGGAAATTTGTAAGTTCTGTATATAATTGTATTGTATTTTGTATGTATTGCACATTGCCCTCACAGCATTAATAATGTTTTCAGTAAATGTTTACATTCTTTCGAGTCCTGATTAGAATAAGCCTGCCTATGTAACGCCCCTTGTTACGATAAACCTACAATTGTAATATTAATGTGATACCTACGTAATCATGTGCATAAAAACCTTCAATTGCGTCATAATAAAGCAGAACAGTTATTTGGAAAGATGCTGAGCGTATCTTTTGTGTCTGTTCCCTACTGCAGTAGTTATTATTAATTTGGAACCACTAATCAATATGAAGATAGGAGTTGCCTATCATCAATTTAACCGAGTCAGCATGGCGAGCTTTGCCTTAGGAGGGGATTCCAGGTGACCCTGAGTATCCGAAACAAGGAGCTTGAGACGATCCGGGAATTTCTGATAATCAGCCGGCTGAGGTAAGCCTTTTGCTTACATTTGAGTTATCAGACTTCCTTGATCGGTAAGACATTTTCGGGACAAAGGGTACCTATTTTACTCCCCTTAATCGAACTGTATTGATTGGTGGTTATAAGTTATGTTGTATGAAAGGGAAGAATAGTGCTGTTCACAGGTATATGTAGTAAATCTGCTAGATAAAGTAGTTTAGAGGCAAGAGGGTATAGGCACACGTAGAGAAGAGAGAATACTGGCCAGTCATTATGGGCATTGAATTAAGTAAGGGAATGAAGGGTAAGAGACCCTCAAAAATGCCCAGCGCAAGAGGAGCGCTATATATGAACCGAAGGTGCGGTTCCGCCTATACTGAGCCCCTAGATTAATGGTTAGAGTGGACAGGGATCCACACTGGGGAACTGGGTTACCAAAGGCCATAGGGACTAAAAATCATGCAGAGTAAACAGCTAGAGAAACAGCTATCTATGTGAGCATCTATCTATGTGAGCAAGATGGATCAAGGGTGACATTAACACTAGACAGAAAGGGACATTTTCATGTTAAGTTGTGGGATGAATTTGGGGTCAGGCACTATAACTATTAGAGTCAGAAACAGAGAAATGAGAATTAAAACAGAATACTTTATATGTTGTCAGAGAGGGAAGATGGGATGAGCACTCTGGCTGCCCGTCTGATCATAGAAGCTAGATATAAAAGATATCTGAACAAAATAATGAATGCAGAATTTATGCAGGGAAATATTAAAGAGTTAAAAGAAATTGAGAGAATGATATGCATGTGTTGTGTACAAATGGGAAAAATGTAAGCGATTTTAGAGAGATATTGGTGTGCGAATGCTGGGACCTTTAGTTCTATTGCTTGTGTGTGTCATATACGCAGATGTGACCCCCTCCTTTGTGCTCTCCTGAAAGAATGTCCCTGAGAGGTCAGTGATAAGCTGGAAGGACACCATGCCAATTCCAGTTTTTTAGACAAAACATGTTCCGGGTTAACAAATCTAATGGTAAACAATGTGATCACAATTATTTTGAATCTGTTTTCCAAACATGGTAAAATGAAGGTTACATTTAACCGTGTATTACACAAATTGAATATCCTTTGATAGTGGAAACACTGCATTTAAAAAAGGGAAATTAAGTAAAATTAAGTAATAATGAGTATTAATTTCTAATATGAGTTTAACAATTTTAATATAGATATATTGAAACTGGTTTAGACAACCTTTTGTTGGAAATGAATTCCAGGTTATTGGGGAAATTTGTAATGAATGAGATTAGTTTAGATTAAGATAACAATTTTGTAATTTTACATTTATTCAATAAGCCCTTATTGAGAGAAAAAAAAGATTAAGATGAGGTTGTTATTTGGAATAAAGCTGCCATAATATTTAACAAAGCCAAGATGGATGGGATACATAAGAAGCTCTTCTACAAAAATGAAATTTTAAGGTTCTTGATAATAACTTGATGTGCGGTCCATGATGTGAGAGTTATGCCCCGTACACACGGTCGGACTTTGTTCGGACATTCCGACAACAAAATCCTAGGATTTTTTCCGACGGATGTTGGCTCAAACTTGTCTTGCATACACACGGTCACACAAAGTTGTCGGAAAATCCGATCGTTCTATACGCAGTGACGTAAAACACGTACGTCGGGACTATAGACGGGGCAGTGGCCAATAGCTTTCATCTCTTTATTTATTCTGAGCATGCGTGGCACTTTGTCCGTCGGATTTGTGTACACACGATAGGAGTTTCCGACAACGGATTTTGTTGTCGGAAAATTTTATCTCCTGCTCTCCAACTTTGTGTGTCGGAAAATCCGATGGAAAATGTCCGATGGAGCCCACACACGGTCGGAATTTCCGACAACATGCTCCGATCGGACATTTTCCATCGGAAAATCCAACCGTGTGTACGGGGCATAATAATAAATAAAATTTAAATATAACAGACCCATCGCATCAAGTCCACACACCCTGTTAGGATAGATGCCACCTGCAGCCAGTTGTTTTATAGTTTTTGATGCTTTCTGGTCCATCATACAGATTGTTGATCCTTTTGTTTTATTTATTTTTATTTTTGAAATCCAAAGCAGAATGTGTGGATTTGTGAAATGATGTGCCCCTTTTCCTTGTAAGTGCCATGGTATACAAGCAAGAATATTTTGGATTTATGGGCATCTCTCCATGACCGCAGGGTATTGTTATCATTTGTTATAATATTGCCAGGAAAAAGTTGTCTTTTGAAACATGAAACTGGAGTTCTTACACACACATAGCATGATAGAAAACAAGCCATTGTAATATATTTATGTAGCAGGACCCAGTAATGAAGGGTTCATCCCGATATATCAGAGCTGTAGCTTTTATGCAAAGGTGCTATTAGACAAAGTTAGATATTGTTTTGGTCAAACATTTAATTTTTAATGGTCCGACATTCTGCGCAGCAAATATACAGATAACTAAATGTTTGTCTAATGAAAGGTTTAAAATATGAGTTTGTTTATGTACAAATCTAACAATGAGAAATGCGTACATTTGAATCCAGCCACCTTATTGCCTCTATTGGAGGAGGCTGGAGACAAAGGAAGACATGTGTGTTAAATTGATGTGGGAATCAGCTGCTGTGAGCCCAGTGCAGGACACACTCCCTGAAGACCCAGATATTTAATTTTTTGTAGATTTGAGTATGCAGTTTATCACCCAGAAGGATACTCTGTATTCAAAGTAATTGGATCCTTTTTCCCCAGCTCAAGAAGCAGAGCTCCATGTTTTAGCAAAGCCTGTGAGCTATAAAAAGAGTGTATATTTATATAGATAGTCGAGATATAGAGAGCTTTTGGTTCCATTTAAAGGGCCAGAAGTTTGTTTTTACTTCGGCAGGTAAACCAACCAAGCATGCCAAGTTAATTTGATCGGCTGTTTTCAGCCTTCCAGGTTCTTGCTGAGGTAGCCATATTAACTTTCACACAAGGAATCAGACCAGGTGACTAAGGATGCTGCATTTACAGCCCCGGACACTTGATGGGTCTGTGCAACTCACAGATTCCACCCTAGTTCTGGCCCAGTATAGCTGGGATTAATAATTCAACTTTAAGGACCCCAGAACGAGAACAAGTGGTCCACAGGGGGCAACTTCTTATGAAATAGGACTTTGGAAAAGGTGATCATTTATGTCTGCCAGCCACTCTTTTCCCTCCAGCTTGACACATGAACCGTGTCATCAGTCACAAGCAGTTATGGCTGCCTTAGTAAATGAGCATGGGATAGAGCCAGGGTTCACCACAGTTGTTTTTTATAACATATCACTTCTTGTTTTACCTGTTACCAAAGGTGTTACCAAAAGCTGAACATCCCTCCCAGAGATTACAAAAAAGATATATCCAGATGCCCAAGTTAGGATCTTACGAGTATGCATTTTGTCTGTATGGACATGTTTTTTGGATGTCCAGTGGCAAATGCTACTGCAAAGGCCACAGTAAAAAGTGTTATCAGAAGTAGTTTGTAAGTACAGAGTGCCAGGGAGTACAGAGAGTAACAGAGGAAATCATTTTTTATAGGAGAGTCCTTACTAGAAGTTTTGAGGTTTTATTTTTACACCCCTTACTGTCTACAATGTAGCGGAGAAAGTAGAGTAAGAAACTAGAAAACTTTTGCCTGAATGTTTTTCTTATATTTTATCAAGCCCCTAAGGGGGATGTTGGACTCTCTCCCTATGGGATTTTGTTTGGGAGTGTGTTACTCACTTGCTTATATTTTGTCTCAGCAGCTGAAGTCCTTCATTCGGATCTCAGAGAATGTTCCTGATCTTTTAAGGTTTTTTGACAAACTCATTTATGTGTTTTCTCCCCAATTCCAGATCCTAAAAGTTTGGAAGGATCTAAAACTAAAGCCAGGTGACTTGTGGATTGTTAAGAGACATTTATATATAAGGAAAAGTTTGGAGACTCAATACAGCATCTATTTCATGTACAGTTTTTGCAAAACGTGAAGAAAAAGTCACCTGGATCCACACCAGACATTGCAAAAATGACTAAATTAAAGAAATCTCTGTGATTTGTTTCCCTCTTGTGATCATAGTCTAGGGTACTTTTTGATTAAATTACTTTAATTGTAAGGCATATATTTGAAAAGTAGTTTAGCCATTTTGAAGTCATATTTTGTCTTTTGTACGTCTTCCATTTTATGTAGAATTGTCTGTGTTCACATATGCTGATAAGTCAGCATGCTCACAATTAAGCTAGAAGGCCATTCTGGCCACAGGAGTGTACAGCCAGTACTCTGTAAATATGTCTTATCAATCATTTGTTTTTCACAATGAAAAGTCATTTTGTAATGAAAAAGTTGCTCAGCTATTATTTTCTCCACAATGGAGTTTTTTGCCTCTTTGGCCAGGACTACCTCTACCTAAGCGTGTGGAGGTTCCAGGTTAAAGGTGATAGCAGGTATGGTTAGTGATCAAAATATTGATCAAAAGAGGGGAGACCCAGGAGCCGAACCTAGAATCTTCTGATTCTATCAGAAGATCTGATCTTATTCTAATCAGGACTCGAAAGAATGTAAACATTTACTGAAAACATTATTAAGACTGTAATGGAAATTTGTAAGTTCTGTATATAATTGTATTGTATTTTGTATGTATTGCACATTGCCCTCACAGCATTAATAATGTTTTCAGTAAATGTTTACATTCTTTCGAGTCCTGATTAGAATAAGCCTGCCTATGTAACGCCCCTTGTTACGATAAACTTACAATTGTAATATTAATGTGATACCTACGTAATCATGTGCATAAAAACCTTCAATTGCATCATAATAAAGCAGAACAGTTATTTGGAAAGATGCGGAGCGTATCTTTTGTGTCTGTTCCCTACTGCAGTAGTTATTATTAATTTGGAACCACTAATCAATATGAAGATAAGAGTTGCCTATCATCAATTTAACCGAGTCACTGTGTATGAAAAAGGGACATAGTTTTAGTTTTTTATTCATCAATCACACACAATTTTCACCTCCTGACTGCTGCAAATTGAATGTTAACAAATATAACAGACTATCATTCTGAGCCCAGCATTTTTCATTCTTGTCCCAATTTTGGGTGCCCACTACTGTCTATTGATATGTAAAACACTTTTTTCAATCAGCAATTAGTGATCAATAATAACATCTAGTAAACATCATTTCTTTATTGTCCAGAAATCTGTAGAAGAATGCTATACCTGACTCCAGCTGGGCTCCTCCACTTCTTCCTGGCTGGAAGGCCCAGGTTGGACATCGGAAGCCTCAGCTGGGGTGGAAGGAAGAGTGGAAGGAAGAGTAGAGAGGGATTCCCTGACTTCAGTGTGGTCTGACAGAAATCGCAGTCTCTCATAGTACCACAGTCTGGGGACATAAATGTCATCTGCTGCAGCTCCTGATCTCTGGGAATCTGTGACCTTCTTGCGCTCCCTCAGATATGTGCTCCTCAGGCCACCAATTTTAGCTTTTAAATAAGGGATGGTTGCTGTGGGGACCACCGGCTTCACCAACTCCAGCAGTTTCTCCAGCGCTGCCTGCCTCTTCTGTTTGTGATTATAGTGGGGGTGTCTCACTTGCCACAGACAGGGCAGCTCCCTGTACTTGTCTATGAACAGGGGCAGGAAATTGTGGTCGTTGAACCCATCCATTTTCTCTGCAAGACACAACACAAGACAAACCCTAATGTAAGGCCAAACTCCCCTAATCTTGTTACAATATAGGCTTCCATTTTGAAGCAGTATAGGCCCAAGTTTAGATCTTACCTTTGTTATCACGATCGGCGTCTCCGATGCTCCTTCCTCCGCTCACAGATCGTACGTAAGACGCACATGTGTTACGCTTTATACACACTGCGCATGCGTATAACTCCGCCCGCCCCTGACGTTCTTTCTAGTCTATTCCCCGCCCCTTTTCGTTCGGCGCAGTGGGGGAAGAGCACATGGCGGATAGACAGCAGGTGCGTGCTAATTGTAGCAACGAGGAGGAGGAGGAGGAGGAAAGGCCGGAGCCTGAAACGTCCCGATCCAGAAGGAGATTTAAGGACTCAAATATGTCCTTTGGGGAGATGTTGGAGATGGTGGACATCCTGAAGAAGGCCGACTATGATGGAAAGTATGGGCCTTACCCCAACCCCAATGTCCGAAAGGCCAAGATCATGGCGAAAGTGGTCAGGAGTCTGCACCGGTAATTCGGGGTACGCCGATCGAAAGATCAGCTCAGGAAGTGGTGGTCGGACCTGAAATTACGAGAACATGAGCAGTACAGAAAGATCCGGAGAGTGCTGCAAAAAAGTAAGTAGTTGTGCTGTGTTCCTATTCTTTTTGTGTTTATTACGTTCGTGCTGCTCCATGTGCTTTTAGGAACTGTTGTACAGTTTAAAATGGCAACTTTCATGTTCATGGGCACATTATTCGTTCGGATCAAACATTTTTCTTTCCAAATATAAAATACCATTGTTTAGCCCATATGCATTTGGCCACCATTTTGACGCCCTATACTTGTCTTCAAAGAATTGGGTTGTGTAGATGGCTTTGTTACTAGAATGAAATGCAAACTAGATTCTGTGTAAGGAGAGGACACTGAGCAGCTGTTTTCACATCTGGACACTGGAGCACTAGTGTGGGACACAAAAACGCCATTTTTATTAGGGGGGCCACACAGGTGCTCCAGTGTATACTATAGGGGGGTCTCCATCGGTGAAGCTCACACTAAACAGGTAAAGTATTGCAGGTTGACAAAGGGCATTAAAAAAATTACAACTTGGAACTCTGCTAAAATTGACAATTGTACCCCACTTCCAAGCAATGTTTCCTATTTATAGTTCTGACATTAAATATCTGTGTGCTAATTATACCATTTTGTTTGACATAGGGGAGAAAAGACTCGGAGGACATCCCTCATCTGAGGAGACCAGAGCCCCCCCCTGGAAGAAGGGGAAATCCCCCCAACACAAGCTGAGCAGGAGGAAGAAGACGTGGTGGAACTAGTCACCACAACAGGTGAGTGTCTGCGACCACAGGCTCAGATAAGAGATGGATGGCGGCATTTTTTTTAAACCAAATTTATTTTGGGGTTCCTCTCTTTTTAGGTGATCATGAGGTTGTGGATCAAGATCCTTTCACATCTGAAAGTGCCCAGATCCTGATCGGGGAGATCATGGGGTGTAATTTACAATTGGAAATCATCAAGCAAAACATCAATGATGTTATTCCAAAATATAAAAACATCATTGATGTTTTGGGGCGAGTTTAAAACCCCTCCAAATCACTTTCTTCTTTTGTGTGCTACAATGTGCTAAATGTTTTTGTGATTTTTTCCAAAGCCAAATTTGGAGGATGCACACAGTGTGTCAACATGTGCTATCTGCCATCACGGGAGATCAATGGACGCGTTTTGGGGGTGCAACCCCTTCCTCAATAATAAAGTAGCGGTGAGGAAGGGCTTGCTCCCCCAAAACACATCCCTTGATCCCCCGTGATGGCAGGTAGCACATGTTGACATTGGGAAATTTGTGTGCATCTTTCAAATTTGGCTTTTCCAGGGGTGATTTCCCCCCATCTGAACGCAATATCAAACACAGTTCCTAAATACTCATGTCTGATATTGCCTTCAAGTTCTACCAAATGTGAACTTTGTAAGATCAAGATTTGTGTCTTTCTTGTTGGTTTTACACAGGCCTGTTTTCTATAAAATGGACATTTTGATTTTGGCCACCACAAAAATTGGTATACAACAAACATGTTGGTTTGTGTGAAAAACCTTTGGTAAATGCACATGTGATTGTGCAGGTATTAAAAAGATTGTTAATCAAGAATGTGTGGATTATTGTCTCAACGCTACAACACTTTTGGGGTGATGTAATTGTTGTTTTATGAGAAAATGGGGGTTATTTCCTAAGGGCAAATCCACTTTGCACTACAAGTGCAGTTTCAGTGCAGTTGCAAGTGCACTTGTAGTGAAATGTGTTTTTGCATTTAGTAAATAACAGCCAACAGTGCTTTGTATAATAAGGTTACACAATCACGACATTTTCTGCACTCCAAACATGTCTGTCAGGCTCAGCTAAAACAAACACAAGCAGTAAATGTCCACAAAGATTTATTTATTTTTTTTTATTATAAAAAGGCTTCACAGATTGTCTGGCATATTGATGGCCCCCCTACCCGCAAAGAACTCCTGGTATCGTAACCGGACATCACGGGCACTCAGGGAGGGCAAGCCAGGACGGCCGCTTTCAAGCGCCATCAGTGTGGTTTGATGTATCATTCCGTCCTCAGGCCCAACTGAGCCAGCATGTTGGCCGAATGTTTCCTTAAAAAGTTATGGAGAACACAGCACGCAAGTATTATATGGTTCAGTTTATACTCCGCCATATGAATGGGTGTCATAAATAGGCGGAACCGGCTGGCCAGGATTCCAAATGTGTTCTCCACCACTCTTCGGGCTCTGGCCAGCCGGTAATTAAAAACCCTCTGTTCCGGGGTGAGGGTCCTCATTGGGAATGGCCGCATCAGGTGGTCCCCCAGCGCAAATGCTTCATCGGCAACAAACACAAATGGGAGTCCTTCAACATTGTCCTCTGGAGCTGGCAAGTCCAAGCTGCCATTCTGGAGACGCCTGTAGAACTCCGTCTGGGCGATGACTCCACCATTGGACATCCGGCCATTCTTCCCCACATCCACATACAAGAAGTCGTAAGTAGCCGACACCACCGCCAACATCACTATACTATTGAACCCCTTGTAATTATAATAGTACAACCCCAAGTTGGGTGGTGGGACGATGTGGACGTGTTTCCCATCAATTGCCCCTCCGCAGTTAGGAAAGTCCCACAGCTGGGCAAAGTGGGAGGCCACAGTCTGCCATTCCTCTGGCGTGGAAGGAAACTGTTGAGGAAAAAACAATAAACATTACTATTTTTACTCAGAAACATGGCAAGCAGATTATACACAAACATTATGGGGCAACCTCCAGATAGCATTTATTAAGGGGAATTTAACAACGCCAAAGTATAAGGTACACCTATCATATTCCCCCCCCCCTCATGGGCCATTTCTAACATTATAGGGGGTGTGTGGAAATCTTGGACAGGTAACCCTCTTCACTTCATTGAGAGATGAATGCCTAAATAATGTGTATTACTTGGAACAGCCCCTCCTTAGTTACACTATTGGCAGCCCACTGGACAGGTAAGAAGTGTCATAATACAAAGATATAAATACACACTGTACACATTTGAGGACATTTGGACATTCTGCTATTACCTATCAAGATAATAATAGGATACAAAAACTTTAAACAGTACCATTGTAAAGTATACAGGCAGGCCCTTGCACTACATGCTTTGGGGAATTCATCCATAAATCTGACCACTAAAGAGATGGGTATAGTGTGTATGGGTTTGGCAAAGTCAGCAGATAGATGATTGAGGATAGATAGAGAATTGGGATCAGCTGACTTAGCAGTTGGGGGGAGGGAGGGTTAGTAAAAATTATTTGGGGACACCACAAAAAAAAGCCTCTGGCACTCTGCCTGAATTTAAATCAAAAATTACATTTCCAAACATTTTAGGGGGTGTTTGGGGTAAAGCACTACTATGGAGCTGATAAAATACATTGTTAAGTGACTACATGAGGTGAATATAGGCCAGGAGACACCATGCTGGGGAGGTTATTGAAGGGCAAATATGTATGAAGGACCTAAAATAATAATTACATAAAAATCCAGCATGCATGAGAACAAAGGGGACATTCACAGCATATTACAATCATGGTAATTAGGGAATGAGGAAAGAAATACAATATATTAGCAAACATTCAATACAATAAAATGTGATATTAAAGCATAAAAATCTTACCTTCATATACTCCTTCTGCAGGACCTGTATGATGGCAGAACAGGTCTCTGGGATGATGATACCCAGAGCCTGGGGGGAGATGCCTGTCGAGAACTTCAAGTCCTGCAGACTTCTCCCTGTGGCCAAATACCGCAGGGTAGCGACCAGCCTCTGCTCCGGAGTGATGGCTTGCCTCATGCAGGTATCCTGCCTGCTAATATAGGGGGTCAGCGAAGCCAACAGATGGTGAAACACGGGGTCCGTCATCCTGAGAAAGTTCCTGAAATCATCAGGATTATTCTCACGGATCTCACGGAGCAAAGGCGTATGAGAGATCTGGTCACGCTGAAGCAACCAATTCTTGGTCCATGAACTCCTCCCCACCCTGTTCATGGACTGGACTTGTGTCAAGGTCAGGACCCCAACACCAAGCCCCCGCACAGCACGAACTCTACGAGGAGTATGCATACGAAACATGGCTAGAAAACGGTCGGCTGTTCAGAACAAAGTAACAGAACGCACTGAAGAACAGCAAGGCCTGTGAAGAGCGACCTGAAAAACAGTAACGAATGAACAAGAATACAATGACTACCTAAAGTCACGCAGAACTTGCTGCACGCACTGAAGAGCAGATACAAACCCACAAGCACAAACTGAACGGCAGAAAACGATCTGAAAGCCACGAGTCTGAAAAAGCGCGAATCGTCTCTCACCAAACTTTTACTAACACGAGATTAGCAAAAGGAGCCTAAAGGGTGCCGCGCTTGGTTCTGAACCGGCCTTTTCTAGTCTCGTCGTACGTGGTGTACGTGACCGCGTGGTTGGCGATCGGAAATTCCGACAACTTTGTGCGACCGTGTGTAGGCAAAACTAGTTTGAGCCAACATCCGTCGGAAAAAATCCTAGGATTTTGTTGTCGGAATGTCCGAACAAAGTCCGACCGTGTGTACGCCCTATTACAGTGTTGTGGCAACACCACCAAAGGCCCAATTTTTCTGCCCCTGTTCAACAGGTACATGTAATTACAATTCTTGATATAATATTTCATAGCAGGGCCCGTTCCTGCACCCATCAAGAGTAACTGTGAGGACTTACAGTGTTGTGGCACCAGCACCACTATCACCAACAAAGGCCCAATTTTTCTACCATTGTTCAACAGGTGCATGTAATTACAATTCTTGATCTAATATTTCACAGCAGGGCCCGTTCCTGCACCCACCAAGAGTAACTGCAAGGTCTTACAGTGTTGTTGCAACACCAACACCTAAGGCCCCAATTTCTGCAGAGTATATAGGACAGGCCCCTACTTTCAAACATCCAACTTACAAACGAGTCCTACTTGCAAATGGAAGGAGACAACAGGAAGTGAGATGAAATCTACCCCTAGGAAGGGAAATTCTCTCCTGTAAGAGTTAATTTGGGAAAAACGTGTCTCCTCTCCACTGATGCTTTATCACCAATCCTTGTTTCACTAAAAACCCCAAATTTTCAAAAAACATTTGTCATTGGGACAGAAAGTGAGGTGAAATCTTCTGAAGAGGTGCACAGACAGAAAAACAAATGTTACAGGGGTGATAACCCTTTCCTATGTTTTCCAAAAAGTTTAAAAATAGATTTTTTGGCTGGAGATACGCTTTAAAAATGTACCAGTTCAAAATTACAAACAGATTCTACTTAACAACAAAACTACAGTCCCTGTCCCTATGCTGTTCAGAGTATATAGGGCCTGGTGGCCCCACGCCTTTCCTTTTTTTTAATTTGGGTGCGGGGTTCCCCTTAATATCCATACAAGACCCAAAGGGCCTGGTAATGGACTGGGCTGGGGGGGGGGGTACCCATGCCGTTTGTCTCACTGATTTTGATCCATATTGCTGGGACCCGACATTACATTAAAGCCGCAAGCAGTTTTAAATGACTTTTATTCCTTTACAAATGTAATTTTCTATAGGGACTGTTCTAAGCACGGGCAACACGTGCCACTTTACAGGCATTTATAGCCATCCCCAGGTACGATATTTAAAGGAATATTTCACTTTTTTTTCACTTTAGGCATCATTAAAATCACTGCTACCGAAAAAACATCCGTTTTTAAAACTTTTTTTTGCATTGATACATGTCCCCTGGGGCAGGACCCGGATCCTCAAACCCTTTTTAGGACAATAACTTGCATATTAGCCTTTAAAATTAGCACTTTTGATTTCGAATGTTCGAGTCCCATAGTCTTTAATGGGGTTCTAAAGTTCGCGTGAACTTTCGGTCCGTTCGCAGGTTCTGGTGCGAACCGAACCAGGGGGTGTTTGGCAATCGGCTCATCCCTACTGATCACATATTGGGGTAAAGGGGCCAATCACAGCTGATCACAATGTAAAGACAAGCCAGTTATCGGCATTCCTTTCCTCCTGTTGACAGCATGAGAGGAAACGACAACCGAATTGTGTGAAAGGGACATCTACACTGATAATAAAGTCACTGATTATCAGTGTCCTGATTATCTGTGCAGTCCCAACAGTGTCCACCAGTACTCCCTATTAGTGCCCACCAGTGCTGCCAATCAGTGCTCATGAGTGCTGCCAATCAGTGTCCATCAGTGCTGCCCATCAGTGCCTCATCAGCCCATCAGTGCCGCCTATCAGTGCCCATCAGTGCCACCCATCACTGCCCTTCAGTGCTGCCTTACAGTGCAGCCTCATCAGTGCTCACCAGTACCACCTCATCAGTGTTCATCAGTGAAGAAGAAAAATTACCTGTCTGCAAAACTTTATAACAAAATATATAAAATGTGTTTTTTTTTTTTTTTTACATTTTTGGTCTTTTTTCATTTATTTAGCAAAAAAATAAAAAATCCAGTGGGGATTAAATCCCACCAATAAAAATCTCTATTTTGTGAAAAAAATTATAAACATTTCATAAGGGTACAGTGCAACATGACCACGCAATTGTCATTCAAAGTGTGACAGCTCTGAAAGCTGAAAATTGGCCTGGGCAGGAAGGGGGTAAAAGTGCCCGGTAGGCAAGCGGTTAAAAGGTTGCTAGAGCGAAGGAGAGTTAGAGTATGTTGTGGTAAAATCAGCTAGTTTACATAGAGAGTTTACTACAAGTTTACACTTACCCTCTATCCTTCCCCTATAACAGCCTTTCTCAACCTCTTTACCCTAGGGGAACCCTTAAAATAATTTTCAGGCCTTAAGGAACCTCTGATAAAAATCAATATATTGGGTTCATTGTGAGAATGCCTCTTACAATGATGGTCAGTGGTAAGAATGCCCCCTTACAGCAGTGGTCATTAGAGATCATTAGCATCATGTCCCTGGCTCTGCCAAGTGGCATTGGCCCCAGGACTATGCATGTGCCATTACATGGGAGGTCAGTTAGCCACACCTCAATGAACCCCTAGCAACCTCTGGAGGAACCCTGGTTGAGAATGGCTGCTCTATAACAAAGCTTTTCATACCATACAGGCACAAGGATCTATATACCAAAATGTAAATTTTGATAGATTTGCGCCCTTCCTGACCAGGCCATTTTGTGCAATACGGCACTGCGTCGCTTTAACAATTGCGCGGTCGTATGACGTTGCACCCAAACAAAATTTATGTCCTTTTTTCCCCACAAATAGAGCTTTCTTTTGGTGGTATTTGATCACCTCTGCGGTTTTTTTTTTTGCGCTGTAAACAAAAAAAACAGGGACAATTTATAAAGAAAAACACAATATTTTGTACTTTTTGCTATAATAAATATAAAAAGAAAATAAAAAAATTCTTCATCAGTTTAGGCCGATATATATTCATCTACATATTTTTGCTAAAAAAAAAAATCACAATAAGCATATATTGATTGATTGGTTTGCGGCGGCGATCTGCAATTTTTTATCAGGACTGCGACATTGCGGCAGACAGATCGGACACTTTTGACACTATTTTGGGACCATTGACTTTTATACAGCGATCAGAGCTAAAAATAGCCACTGATTACTGTATAAATGTCACTGGCAGGGAAGGAGTTAAAGCGGAGTTCCACCCAAAAATGGAACTTCCACTTTTCCAGATACCTGTATAATATAGGTATTTGCTCCCACTGCCAAGGATAGATCACCGCAGATTTCGCAGTGATCTGTGCCATGTCCGGCCCTTCCTGCGCCCCCCGCTGTCTTCTGGGAGACACGCAGGTCCTAGAAGACAGCAGGGACCAGGCAGGACCCGCAGCCCGACTTGCGCATGCGCAGTAGGGGACCAGGCTGTGAAGCCGCTGGGCTTCACTTCCTGATTCTCTTACTGAAGATGCCGGTGCCTGCACCCGGGAGCCGAGGGACATATCGGCTTCGGGTGAGGACATTGCGGTCGCCTTGGACAGGTAAGTGTCCTAATATTAAAAGTAAGCAGCTGCTGTATTTGTAGCTGCTGACTTTTAAAAAAAAATTCGGCGGGACTCCGCTTTAACACTAGGGGGCGTTCAAGGGGTTAAATGTGTTACCTAGGGAGTGATTATAACTGTGGGGGATGGGACTGACTTAGGGAGCAGACCGATCGGTGTTCCTATATACTAGGAACATACGATCTGTCTCCTCTCCCCTGACAGGATGTGGAACTGTGTGTTTGCACACCCAGATCCACATTCCTGCTCTGTCACGAGCGATCACGGGTGCCCAGTGAATATCGCGCCCGCCGGGCACGTGCATTGGCTCCTCGGTGACGCAGCAGGCACACGCGTGCGCACCCCCTATGCTGACAGAAAGCTGACATATGACACCCGCCCAGGTTGGGAGACCCCATCTGCGGACATCATATGACTATGGGCGGGTATTGAAGTGGTTAAGGAGACCTCCACCTCAGGAGGTAACTGACACAACTTGCGGCTCCCCTTGAGCATACCTCCCAACATTTTGAGATAGGAATGAGGGACACCTACTAGCAAACGTATGTAGGCATAGGACACGCCCCCTGCCACACCCCCTTAAAGAAGAATTAACCAAATAAAAAGGTTAATTAAATCCACAAGTGCTTTTTTACCACTACTATTCCTTTAGACTGGCTTTCCAAATTCACAAATGGAGCTATTTAGAATTTGGATGAAAGGTTTAGTGCTGGAAAACACTTTTTGAAAGATAAATATGCATTTTATATACAACTATATAGATCAGACCAAAATGAGGGACATATGAGGGGGAAAGAGGGACAGAGGGACTTTGCTGCAAATCAGGGACAGTCCCTCGAAGTCAGGGACAGTTGGGAGCTATGCCCTTGAGCGCTGTCAAATGCATGTTTCACATTCATCCTCTCATTTCCAGCAACACTGACCCTTTCCAAGTCCTTATCCATTATACTGTCATTTTGACACTCAACATTACTCATCTGTTTTGCTGTGGACAAAACCTCTGCTATGAACCCACCCTTATCTGATCCTTCCAACTGGAGAGGATTAACTTCTGCAACAGCCAATGCACCTGTGTGTACTGGCTCTACAGTCTCTCCATTGGCCACAGCAGCAATAGTGTCCACCTCACTGTTACCCAACCTAGCCTGGTGGGGCATAGTTACTTCATGAAACATTGCGAGTACTTCCCTGTGCCACCCCTCCCAGTCTTTCCTGTCTGTGCTCCAGTCACTGTCAACCACGTGACTGAGGGACCTGCAGAATGCTGAGGCTCCGATTATATATAACACATTAAACACTTGACCAATTCCTCCTTCCAAAATGACCAGACGACACATTTTATTTGGAGTCGAATGGCCAGAGCAGCCTTTTACTACAAACCATTAAATACAACATTCACAAGAAAACAAGTTTAATGCATATAATACAGTCAATGCATAACAAATAGACCAACCTCAGCTTACGCCCAGTCTAAGGTCTATGAAGGTCTATATACTCATGATTAACCGGTTGTATCTGCCACCCAATCAAAGGCCCCCAGCCGCAACTACACCGGCTCAGGGACAATTAACCACTTATGTACTACCAAATACAACCTAATTAATACCCAGATTTTACCACTGTATTGTTAGGAAGGGACACCCATACCTCAGATGGGCCCAACCCACAATTATTTAACCAGCACCACCTTCAAAGACCCAATAGACCCCCTGCCTGCCGCTATGACAAGAAAATAAGGATTAAGGTCTTAGAGAGCCTATATACTCACGATTAACCGGTTCTATCTGTCACCCAATCAAAGGACCCCAGCCGCAACTACACCAGCTCAGGGACAATTAACCACTTATGTACTACCAGATACAACCTAATTAATACCCTGATGTTACCAACGTATTGCTAGGAAGGGACACCCATACCTCAGATGGGCCCAACCCACAGTTTTCCACGGTTAGGAAGGGACACCCATACCTCAGATGGGCCCAACCCACAGTTTTTCACAGTTAGGAAGGAACATCCATACCTCAGATGGGCCCAACCCACTATTTTCCACAATTAGAAAGGGACACCCATACCTCAGATGGGCCCAACCCACAATTTGGAAGCTATGCCCTTGAGCACTGCCAAATCCATGTTTCACGCTCATCCTCTGATTTCCAGCAACACTGAGCCTTTTCAAGTCCTTATCCATTACACTGTCATTTTGACACTCAACATTACTCATCTGTTTTTCTGTGGACAAAACCTCTGCTATGAACTCGCCCTTATCTGATCCTTCCAACTGGAGAGGGTTAACTTCTGCAACAGCCAATGCATTTGTGTCTACTGGCTCTGCAGTCTCTCCATTGGCCACAGCAGCAATAGTGTCCACCTCACTGTTACCCAACCTAGTCTGGTGGGGCATAGTTACTTCATTATATATTGCGAGTACTTCCCTGTGCCACCCCTCCCAGTCTTTCCTGTCTGTGCTCCAGTCACTGTCAACCACATCAGATTGTGACAATGCATGCTCCATCATTCGAGCTATTTCCCCCATTTTGTTCCACCTGAGCAGTATCAGAGCTGTCCTGGACCACTGCCGGCTCCAACACAGGAGGGGATATTTACGAAAGTCAAATCCGCTTTGCACTGCAAGTGCACCTGAAAGTGCACTGCAAGTGCACTTGGAAGTGCAGTCGCTCTAAATCTAAGGGGTAGATCTGAAATGAGTGGAAGCTCTGCTGATTTTATCATCCAATCATGTGCAAGCTAAAATGCTGTTTTTTTTATTTTCCTTGCATGTCCCCCTCGGATCTACAGCAACTGCACTTTCAAGTGCACTTGCAGTGCAAAGTGGATTTTCCTTTAGTAAATAACCCCCAGGGAGTCCTTGTGAGATTTCCAGGGACAACTCTGCGGCACTTCTTATGGTTCCCATGGGAGACACCAAACCATCAACATTGTTAGTAATACACTTTTCAACATCAGTATTATCCACATTCCTGCCTTGTTTAGGTGGCGTTAGCACATTAGCAGTTTGAGATTGTAGGATATTTAGTACATCACTTTTCACCTCATGTGAAACACACTCACCCATCGGGGCAGCGACACAGTTGTCCTGGGAAACCCCAAGCTCAGACACCATGATCTCCTGTATGGTCTCCAGGGACACCTCTGTTACACCTGTCACAGTTGCTAGGGGCAATGGCACATATTTCTCAGTGGTCACCCCTGACATATCTGGATGCAATACCACATTTTCACCATCAGTATTTTGAACCTCATTAGTGAGCAACACATTATATTAATTTTTACCACTTGTCTTCCTGCTACACAGTACACTGCCTGCAGACAAGTCCTTATCAGTTCTCAGTCTTGCTGTGGGAATCTGTGCTTCCCCCCTACAAAGCAGCAAGTCTTTCTTGGTAGCGTGTCCTCTCACCGGACTTGCCAATATTTTACCGGCATTAAACACAAACTCAGTCTCTCTCACATATGAAATAGAAGCAGTCTTACCATAAGGGCACTTTCACACTGGGGCAGTGAGGGCATCGGCGGTAAAGCACCGCTAGACTTAACGGCTCTTTACCGTAGTTTTAGCGATGCTTTTAGGCCGCTAGCGGGGCGCTTTTTACCCTCGCTAGCAGCCGAAAAAGGGTTAAAAGCAAAGGCAAAACCAAAGCATTGATTTTAATGGCAGGAGCAGTTTAGGAGCGCTAAATACAGTGCTCCCGCACCGCCCCTCTTGCACGTAGTACATCACTACGTTCATGTTTGTTGGCCGACAATTGTGTGCCGTTAGTATGCAAGACAAGTTCCCGGCACACCCCCTTCAGACAATAGTCTGGCGCTCTGTTGACCAACAATTTAATTGTGTGTACGAGGCTTTAGAGTTGGCAGGTGATGAACACTTCAATTGAGGGCATAGTCCCTTCTTGCCTGTGCTCTCACAGGCTAATGCCCCCACATGGACACAGGGCAACATTGCAGCCATCTTGGATGCTCCAACATCCCCTGCAGGAAAAAACGCTTCTGTCACCAGCAGCAACAGCCACCACCTTGGAACAGGAACCTGGGATTGCAGGTACAGGCTTTTCCTCAAAATCATTACGCTCAGCTGTATTCCAGAATCTGCGGCAAGTAAAAATATCGTGCCCTACTTCACCACATTCCAGGCATGGAAAAGCTTCACTCCCATCTCTAAAGGGAAAGAGAAGCCACTTCTCTGCTGTAGCTCCTCCTTTCTGCAAACAGACTTTCTCCAGTTGCTATGGGAAATGGTGCTCTTCCAGTTGCACTTTGCTGGCTCTCCAAAACACGTAGATTTCTCTCTCCACAAAGCGATGTTGCTTTAAACTTGCCACAATCCTCTGTAGGCAATATCTTTGTCTTGCAGTCCACAGACCTGACATCACAGGCATTTCTATGGGTAACCGCACTCCTCTCAAACTTCTGGTAAGCCTGTTGCTCACTCCTGGCACTCAGAGCAGACTTCCCAAACGCAGATGCAGACATATAGTTACATAGTTACATAGTAGGTGAGGTTGAAAAAAGACACAAGTCCTTCAAGTCCAACCTATGTGTGTGATTATGTGTCAGTATTACATAGTATATCCCTGTATGTTGCGGTCATTCAGGTGATTATCTAATAGTTTCTTGAAGCTATCAATGCTCCCCACTGAGACCACCGCCTGTGGAAGGGAATTCCACATCCTTGCCGCTCTTACAGTAAAGAACCCTCTACGTAGTTTAAGGTTAAACCTCTTTTCTTCTAATTGTAATGAGTGGCCACGAGTCTTATTAAACTCTCTTCTGCGAAAAAGTTTTATCCCTATTGTGGGGTCACCAGTACAGTATTTGTAAATTGAAATCATATCCCCTCTCAAGCGTCTCTTCTCCAGAGAGAATAAGTTCAGTGCTTGCAACCTTTCCTCATAACTAAGATCCTCCAGACCCTTTATTAGCTTTGTTACCCTTCTTTGTACTTGCTCCATTTCCAGTACATCCTTCCCGTGGACTGGTGCCCAGAACTGGACAGCATATTCCAAGTGCGGCCGGACCAGAGCCTTGTAGAGTGGGAGAATTATCATTTTATCTCTTGCGTTGATCCCCCTTTTAATGCATGCCAATATTCTGTTTGCTTTATTAGCAGCAGCTTGGCATTGCATGCCATTGCTGAGCCTATCATCTACTAGGACCCCCAGGTCCTTTTCCATCCTAGATTCCCCCAGAGGTTCTCCCCCCAATGTATAGATTGCATTCATATTTTTGCCACCCAAATGCATTATTTTACATTTTTCTACATTGAACCTCATTTGCCATGTAGTCGCCCACCCCATTAATTTGTTCAGGTCTTTTTGGAAGGTTTCCACATCCTGTGGAGAAGTTATTGCCCTGCTTAATTTAGTATCGTCTGTAAATACAGAGATTGAACTGTTTATCCCATCCTCCAGGTCGTTTATAAACAAATTAAATAGGATTGGTCCCAGCACAGAACCCTGGGGAACCCCACTACCCACCCCTGACCATTCTGAGTACTCCCCATTTATCACCACCCTCTGAACTCGCCCTTGTAGCCAATTTTCAATCCATGTACTCACCCTATGGTCCATGCCAACGGACCTTATTTTGTACAGTAAACGTTTATGGGGAACTGTGTCGAATGCTTTTGCAAAATACAGATACACCACGTCTACGGGCCTTCCTTTATCTAGATGGCAACTCACCTCCTCAAAGAAGGTTAATAGATTGGTTTGGCAAGAACGATTCTTCATGAATCCATGCTGATTACTGCTAATGATATTGTTCTTAATACTAAAATCTTGTATATAGTCCCTTATCATCCCCTCCAAGAGTTTACATACTATTGATGTTAGGCTAACTGGTCTGTAATTCCCAGGGATGTTTTTTGGGCCCTTTTTAAATATTGGTGCTACATTGGCTTTTCTCCAATCAGCTGGTACCATTACAGTCAATAGACTGTCTGTAAAAATTAGGAACAACGGTCTGGCAATCACTTGACTGAGTTCCCTAAATACCCTCGGATGCAAACCATCTGGTCCCGGTGATTTATTAATGTTAAGTTTCTCAAGTCTAATTTAAATTCTGTCCTCTGTTAACCATGGAGGTGCTTCCTGTGTTGTGTCATGAGGATAAACACTGCAGTTTTGGTTACTGAAGCCCCCCGATTCACTCGTGAAGACTGAGGAGAAGAATAAATTCAATACCTTCGCCATCTCCCCATCCTTTGTAACCAGATGTCCTTCCTCATTCTTTATGGGGCCAATATGGTCTGTCCTCCCTTTCTTACTGTTTACATACTTAAAGAATTTCTTGGGATTTTTTTTGCTCTCCTCCGCTATGTGTCTTTCATGTTCTATCTTAGCCGTCCTAATTGCACCCTTACATTTCTTGTTGCATTCTTTATAAAGTCTGAATGCTGAGGATGATCCCTCAACCTTGTATTTTTGGAAGGCCTTCTCCTTTGCTTTTATATGCATTTTTACATTGGAGTTAAGCCATCCAGGATGTTTGTTCGCTCTTTTAAATTTATTACCCAATGGGATACATTGGCTAATGCCCTTATTTAATATGCTCTTAAAGCAAACCCATCTCTCCTCCGTATTCTTTGTTCCTAATATTTTATCCCAATTTATGCCTTTTAGCAAGGTTTGTAGTTTAGGGAAGTTGGCTCTTTTGAAATTCAGTGTCTTTGTTTTCCCTTCATGTTTCCTATTTGTGTGATTTATACTGAAACTAATTGACCTGTGATCGCTGTTACCTAAATTGCCCTGTATTTCCACATCCGTGATCAGGTCTGTATTGTTGGTAATCAGTAGATCCAGTAATGTTTTATTTCTAGTTGGTGCATCTATCATCTGACCCATAAAATTGTCCTGCAAGACATTAAGGAACTGGCGAGCCTTAAATGAATACGCGGTTCCCTTCGCCCAGTCTATGTCTGGATAATTGAAATCCCCCATTATGATAACATTTTCCATCCTTGCTGCTAATCCAATTTGTGATAGGAGATCCGTCTCCACTTCCTCCCTCAGGTTAGGGGGTCTATAGCATACTCCCAGTATTATTTTCCCCTTAGCTTCATCCCTTTGGAGCTCTACCCATAAGGATTCCACCTCCTCTCTAGCTCCCTCAGTGATGTCATCTCTCACATTCGCTTGTGCATTATTCTTGATATATAGGCATACCCCTCCCCCTTTTTTACCCTCTCTATCCTTGCGGTATAGGGTATACCCTTGAATGTTTGCCAGCCAATAATGAGAGCTGTTGAACCAGGTCTCTGAAATTCCCACAAAATCCAAATCCTCTTTGTATAACAGTATCTCTAGTTCACCCATCTTGTCCGCCATGCTCCTGGCATTGGTGAACATGCCACATAGTTTAGACCGGTTGCATATTGTCCTCGTATTGGGTGTTTCGAGATTGCAACTAGGACTTGCTACTATACTTACCTTGTGTTTTTGTGCTTTGGTTAACCTACCACTAATGCCCCCAATACTACCCTCTGGAATATCTTCCATGCTGGCTATCTCTGTCTCTGGACCCTCCCCCCCATTGCCTAGTTTAAAAACCCCTCTAACTTTTTGGCCATCTTCATTCCCAGCAGATCTGCACCCTCATTTAGGTGCAGGCCGTCCCTTCTATAGTACCGGATACCGACTGGGAAGTCGGCCCAGTCCTCCAGGAACCCAAACCCCTCCTTACTACACCAGTTCTTCAGCCACTTGTTTACTTCCCTAATCTCCCTCTGCCTTTCTGGTGTGGCTCGATGTACCGGTAGTATTCCTGAGAATACTACCTTGGAGGTCCTTTTCCTCAATTTAGCTCCTAAGTCCCTAAAATCGTTCTTTAGGACACTCCATCTGCCTCTGACTTTGTCATTGGTGCCAATGTGCACCATGACAGCCGGGTCTTCCCCAGCCCCTCCCAGTAATCTGTCCACAAGATCCGTGATGTGCCGAACCCGAGCTCCTGGTAGACAACATACTGTTCGGCGCTTCAGGTCTTGGTTACAGATTGTCCTCTCTGTCCTTCTAAGAATTGAGTCCCCTACCACCAGAATCTGTCTTTTCTTTCCCTTTGCTGCCCCCCCACTCTCACTGGAGGAGTTCTTCCCCTGGCAGCTAGGAGAGTCCCTCAGCTCCAGCAGTGCTGGTCCCTGACTGGTTTCACCAATGTCACTCAATGGAGCGTACTTATTGGGATGCTCCAGTCCTGGATCGGCCTCCCTGGCACTTCCCCCTCTACCCTTCCTGACTGTCACCCATCTACTCTTTGCTAGTGCCTGCACCTCTTTGTCTCCACCCGCCTCTGTGCTGGCCCCTGCCGGCACCTGCCGTGAACATTCTTGGCTCTCCTTTAGTATGGAGGGACTTCTCAGTGCTGACAGTTGCTTCCCCATATTCAGAACCTGGGCTTCCAGGGAAACAATGTGCTTGCATTTTGCACAGCAGTATTTGCCCTCGATCGGATGATCAAGGAACGCATACATGCAGCAAGATGTACAAAGAGTCGCCTCTCCACACCCGCCGGGCATCGTACCTATTAAATTTAGTGAGGATTTGGGGATTTTACCCTGTCCAAATTACCTAACAGCTAGCTTCCTGGCACTAATACTCAAGACAATAAACAGGTACACAACAAGACAATACCCGGGTACTCACAGACCTACGTGCAATCGCAGAACAGTCGCAGACCTACGTGCACTCGCCATACTCAAGTATACAGTACACAATACACAAGTACTAACGATCCACACACACTACTCAGAAAACACAGGTACTATGACCCCTGTTATAACCTCCTGTTTTAAACTCTGGTTTTTAACTCACCACTTAGACCAGTTCCACTTACACAGAGTTCCACAGCCTCAGACTGAGCAGGCTCAGAATGAGTCCTACACACAGTTATACAGGCACCTGTGAGCAATTAACCACCCCCCTTAATTGATAGCCTGAAGGAACCAGAGAAAAAAGAAAAAAAAAAAAAAAAAAAAGAAGCTATTTAAAAAGTGGAAGAAAAAGGTGATTGAAAAACTAAAAGGAAAAGCCCCAAAAATGCAACCCAGCAAACAAAAAGCAAGACTTGTTCACTCTAACTCTGGTTTTTAACTCACCACTTATTCCAGTTCCACTTACACAGAGTTCCACAGCCTCAGACCTTTGCTTTGCTTAGGTAACTTTGCACTGGAGCCTGGGACCAAGGGCACTTGGAAACTCAATGCCCCCACTCACTGCACCGCAAACAGCGCTCTTCCCTGAGTGTCTTGTCCAGGCTTCCCACACTGAATCCTCTTGCAAGTTTGGAATTCTGTATCTCCATAACTGGTCTCCTTGCACCAGCGTTGCTAGGGGCAACAGCCACCATTTGTGCACTCATTGCACCAGCGTTGCTAGGGACAACCGCAGTCCTCTGTCTCCTTGGCAAACTCTGTTCAGGCATGTAAGGAGCTCGATCAGACGATAACAACCCCTCCAGCCACAGAGCTCTGTCTCTCATCTGAGCAAACATTACTTCCTTTTTGCATTTTGACCACCCCATCTCTGCAGTCAGGCACACAACAGTTTTTAACACAGGAAAATTTGGCGTACTGTCTCTTTAAGACTTGCAAGCAGCACACTTTCACATGCAGACTCCAAGTTCACATTAGCTGCTCCTCACATCATTACTGCAAAACACACAGTTTGTTGCTACTTGCTGTGTTTTGATATGCGTGTATCTGGAACTTTTCCAACTCTGCCCAAAGCAATACCTCCACCCAGGGTAGGGTTGCCACCTTTTCGTCAAGCCAAACCTGAACTCTTGAGAAGTGCACGCCAATTTTTTTTTTTTGTAGTACATTAAATTCATTACCTCTGTACAAAGCAATGCACAGCAATTTTGTTATTTGATATAAACTGTACATATATTTTTGTGATTAAATAACATTTCTAATCATATGGAATTAAACACAAGAGCCCCCATTTACATCAGTCAACAGAGTTCCCCTTTAGGTCTGAATGCACAGGGTTTGTTCCCCTTTACATCTGATTCTGCAGTTTCCCTTTGCATCAGAATCTGCAGGAGAGAAGTGCAGAGGGAAAGATGGGGGCAGTATGTACAGGAGAGGAGTGTGGAGGGTATGATGGGGGCAGTATGTGCAGAAGAGGAGTGCGGAGGGTATGATGGAGGCATGATGTACAGGAGAGGAGTGCAGAAGGTATGACAGTGGGCAGTATGTACAGGAGAGGAGTGCGGAGAGTATGATGGGGGCAGTATGTACAGGAGAGGCATGTGGAGGGTATAATGGAGGCAGTATGTACAGGAGAGGAGTGTGGAGGGTATGATGGGGGCAGTATGTACAGGAGAGGAGTGTGGAGGGTATAATGGAGGCAGTATGTACAGGAGAGGAGTGTGGAGGGTATAATGGGGGCAGTATGTACAGGAGAGGAGTGCGGAGGGTATAATGGAGGCAATATGTACAGGAGAGGAGTGCGGAGGGTATGATGGGGGCAGTATGTACAGGAGAGGAGTGTGGAGGGTATGTTGGGGCAGTATATACAGGAGAGGAGCGTGGAGGGTATAATGGAGGCAATATGTACAGGAGAGGAGTGCGGAGGGTATAATGGGGGCAGTATGTATGGGAGAGGAATGCGGAGGGTATGATGGGGCAGTATGTACGGGAGAGGAGTGTGGAGGGTATGATGGGGGCAGTATGTACGGGAGAGGAGTGCGGAGGGTATGATGGGGGCGGTATGTACAGGAGAGGAGTGCGGAGGGTATGATGGGGGCAGTATGTATGGGAGAGGAGTGCGGAGGTTATGATGGGGTCAGTCTGTACAGGAGAGGAGTATGGAGGGTATAATGGAGGCAATATGTACAGGAGAGGAGTGCGGAGGGTATAATGGGGGCAGTATGTACAGGAGAGGAGTGTGGATGGTATGATGGAGGCAGTATGTACAGGAGAGGAGTGCGGAAGGTATAATGGGGGCAGTATGTATGGTAGAGGAATGCGGAGGGTATGATGGGGCAGTATGTACGGGAGAGGAGTGCGGAGGTCAGTCTGTATGGGAGAGGAGTGTGGAGGGTATGATGGGGGGCAGTATGTACGGGAGAGGAGTGCGGAGGGTATAATGGGGGCAGTATACACACGAGAGGAGTGTGGAGGGTAGATGGGGACAGTATGTACATGAGAGGAGTGCGGAGGGTACGATGGGGACAGTATGTACATGAGAGGAGTGCAGAGGGTATGATGGGGGCAGTATGGGGAGGGATTTCTTGCAGTGTCTGTGGGGCAACTATGGAATGATGTCCCTCAGCTGGGGGGGTAGGAAGCAGCTCTGAGTGATGTCTGTCAGCTGTATGTATGAAGTGGTCTGGGGGTGATGTATACTGGGGGGGGGAGTTGGGGGCTGAGAAGTGGTCAGATGATTATGTCTATAATAAAAAAAACTCTTGTGCTCATCTACTAATATATACAGCAATAAATCATACAGCAGTACTATTCAATGAAAACAATCTGTTATAAGCTGTAAGTACATATATATATATATATATATATATATATATATATATATATATATATATATATATATATATATATGCTAGCTCCTAGCACTCTGTATGTACAGATGACGTGAAGGTAATTTATGACCATTTACGTAACCCCGTGTTATCCAGGCTCTGAGTCTGTACAATCAGAGGTGTAGACTCCTCACATATACACAGTGTTACAGGAATGGTCATACACAAAGGAGGATCATGGGACAGGTAGTCCGGAGGACTGGCCCATTGCAATCCTAAGAGGGAAACTGCGGCCCCCAGCATGCCCAGCTGGAGGGGAGGGAGAGAGGCAGGCTATGGATGACAAGTGACATGTGGCATCTGGCAGGAGGTGACGGTGGTAAGTGACATGTGGCATCTGGCTGCAGGTGTGACATGTGGCATCTGGCAGCAGGTGACAGTGGCGAATGACATGTGGCATCTGGCAGCAGGTGATGGTGGCAAGTGACATGTGGCATCTGGCAGCAGGTGACGGTGGCAAGTGGCATCTGGCAGTTGGTGACGATGGCAAGTGACCCATGGCATCTGGCAGCAGGTGATGGTGGCAAGTAACAGGTGGCATCTGGCCGCAGGTGACAGTGGCAAGTGGCATCTAACAGCAGGTAACAGTGGTAAGTGACATGTGGCATCTGACAGCGGGTGACCGTGGCAAGTGACATGTGGCATCTGGCAGCAGATGATGTTGGCAAGTGACGTGTGGCATCTGGCAGCAGGTGACAGTGTCAAGTGACACGTGCTATCTGGCAGCAGGTGACAGTGGCAAGTGACAGGTGGCATCTGGCAGCAGGTGACAGTGGCAAGTGACACAGGGCATCTGGCAGCAGGTGACGGTGGTAAGTGACATGTGGCATCTGACAGCAGGAGACGGTGGCAAGTGACACGTGGCATCTGACAACAGGTGACGGTGGCAAGTGAGACATGGCATCTGGCAGCAGGTGACATTGGCAAGTGACATGTGGCATCTGACAGCAGGTGACGGTGTTAGGTGACATGTGGCATCTGGCAGCAGGTGACAGTGGCAAGTTACACGTGATATCTGGCAGCAGGTGATGGTGGCAAGTGACACGTGGCATCAGACAGTCGGGTGGCTTGCCAGGCCACGGGAGGAAGGAGAAGAAGTCGGGCAATGCGCTGCGGGAGTCGGGACGGGCACTGGGCAGCCGAGTAGTGGATCTGGATCTAAGCCAGCCAGCACTGCGGAATGTCGCTAGCTGGAGGAGTCAAGACTCAGGAGGAGACACTGTTACACAGATGCTTTCTGGGCTGGCTGTTCTGTCTGCTGCTGCTGTCATGCGGCCTGGAGAAGGAGAGGAGGTGGGTGGTCTCGGAGCCTAGTGCAGGGCAGCATTGGGTAAAGGCCTCGTTCTGAGAGACTCTGCGAATGTGACATCACCGGTTGCTAGACGCCAGGCGGGGCGGCCCTAGCAACCAGTTTGGCAATAGTTTATTAAGGTGGCTGTGTGTCCTTATTTCATTCCGGGACATTGTATTGTCCCGGAATGGAGGTGCCCGGGACACGGAACACAAATAGGGATGTGCCGAACAACCCCTGTTCGGTTCGCACCAGAACATGCGAACAGGCAAAAAATTGTTCGAACACGCGAACACAGGTAAAGTCTATGGGACTCGAACATGAATAATCAAAGGTGCTAATTTTAAAGGCTTATATGCAAGTTATTGTCATAAAAAGTGTTTAGGGACCCGGGTCCTGCCCCTGGGGACATGGATCAATGCAAAAAAATTTAATGCTTAAAGTGAAACAATAAAAGTGTAATATTCCTTTAAATTTTGTACCTGGGGGGTGTCTATAGTATGCCTGTAAAGGGGCGCATGTTTCCCGTGTTTAGAACAGTCTGACAGCAAAATGATATTTCAAAGGAAAAAAAATAATTTAAAACTACTCGCGGCTATTAATGAATTGTTACATAACGGGTGACGCCGCCCCCCTCTGACGTCACGGGGAAAGCCTCAGGGAAGTCCCCATCAATCCCCCATGCATCAGAGGGGGGCGGGGTCACCAAGTGGCCCCGCCCTCCATTATTTAAGGACCATCAGAAAACGAGAAGCGTCACACAGCGGGAGCCTCCCATCATGGATGCGGAGCTGCCCGAGAATGAATAAGGGAAGAAGACCCCACGGAGGAAGATGCCGGACGAGAACACCGGAGCAAGAAGCAGAGGATTGGAGGAAGAACCAGAGGAAGAAGAGGATGGAGGAAAAAAACGAAAGAAGATAGAAGAAAGAAGATTTGGAAAGAAGATGGAAAGAAGAAGCATTTAAATAAAGGAATTGTCAAAAACTGTCTCTTGTCATTTCTAACATTTTTGACACTTTTTTTGTGAAATGGTAGGGGTACCCTTACTATTTCACACAGGGGTTACAACTCGTTTAAATGGCATTTGAACACAACAGCTGTTCCACAATATGACTTCTACCAGCATTTGCATACAATACATCTGCTTAATCAGAAATGAATGTTTTGATAATCATAAATAAATGTTTGATAAATAAAATGCCCTTACCCTATCAGTAACAAATGCTTTAAGTGGTTAAAGCATCACCTATGGAAAATAAAGGGTACTGAAGTTTGTTGCCATTTAGAGGGTGCACACAAATTTAAGGTTTGACATGTTGGGTATCTATTTACTCGGTGCAACCTCATCTTGTTATATTTTACAAAATTGGGTAATTTATTGTGTTTGTGTTCCCTAAAATTAGCGTGTGCAAAAACGGCTCCGGCAGCAAAGGGTCCAGTAAAAGTAAAAATCCTCCCCTTGCGGTGGGGCTATCCCCGTACTGCAAAGGTTAATTGCACCTAGGTACATGTTTAGGGGACAGGAAAAGCAGTTTTACTTGCCCGATCCAAGCAGACAACCAAAGCAGATGGCTCTCCCCTATTCTCCAGTGGTGAACTTCTCCTTGGTGTCCATGGGCTCTGTATCAGTGGTGATGACATCAGAGGGCATGTGACCACCAGAGTATTGGGGAGAAGAGGCTGTGGGAATGGATCTAGCAGCACAAAGGAACGTGCAGGAATGGAGGATCTGGGAAGTGAAATTACTTTTCTAGTCAACTAAAGACGCATTTAACAGTTGCAGTGTGAGAGCAAAGGGAGGATTTGGACTTTTCACCTTCAACTATTAAAAGCGTCACACAACATTAAACTTTTTTTCCACCTCCGAATTATAAAATGTATTGCCCTTTTTTGTAGCAGTGGTAAAAAAAAAAAAAAAAAAAAAAAAAAAAACAAAACAGGGAAGGTGCTTGTGGATTTATCCAATCATATTCTGCATATTAATTCTTCAACGTAACAAGGTAAATGGGAGGGGTGCATCCTTTGCTTAAATGCTTTGTGCTGAAAGATATCTCTCCAAAGTTCTGAGGTAAGGTCTGAACATGCTTTGTTCCAAGTCTGTGACTTTTAAGGTAGTAAAGATGGGAACAGGATGAGGGTACTTTACAAAAGTCCGTAATGGCAACTCTCATATATTATCCCTTACAGGATTCCTTTAACACATCATTTATGTGAGTGAACATCTACAACATGAGACACCACACTCCTCCCAGAGCTTTGAGCAGTTTAGATCGTGCCTTATGGATGAAGTCAACTGCTCGAATGACAAGGATGGTGAGTAGCAATCATTATTATTATTATTATTATTCAGGATTTATATAGTGCCAACAGTTTGCACAGCGCTTTACAACATGAGGGCAGACAGTACACTTACAATACAAATCAATACAGGAGGAATCAGAGGGCCCTGCTTGTTAGAGCTTACAATCAATCATACTTCTTCCCTAACAGTATATTAAAAGTTAACTGTCTGCTTGTTCTTTTCCCGTAGATTCCTCTACAAATACTATTTCTTGTTAGTGGAGAAAATAATTTAGAGAAGTGGTAAAAAAAGAAAAAGTCATAGTTAACATTTTTTGTACGTGGGTGGGAAGGATCAGAGAGATCCTTGGAACAAGTCTGAAGGACAAGACGTAGTATTTGCAAGGGTGTACTTCACTTTCATTTAATAGACTGTGCTTGGAGCGTTTTAGTGTTTTCCAGATTTTCGAGATTCTCTGGCCAGGGGGGAATCTCACGGGCCTGTTTGTGAAAGGGGAGGTGGGTTACGATTTTTTTTTTTTAGGATCCTTAGAAATGGTAATACAGAAGGGAAGCAACAGATGTGTTTTCAGAGGCAGACGGGAGGTGACACGGCAGACTGTAATGCCGCGTACACACGAGCGCAATTTCCGACAGAAAAATTCCGATGGGAGCTTTTCATCGTATATTCCGATTGTGTGTATGCCCCATCGGACTTTTTCCGTGGAAAATTCAGACGGACTTAGATATAGAACATGTTTTAAATTTTTCCAACGGAACTAATTACCATCGGTAAAACCACTCGTCTGTATGCTGTTCCGACGTACCAAAAACGACGCATGCTCTGAAGTAAGTACGAGACGGAAGCGCTCGGTCTGGTAAAACTAGCGTTCATAATGGAGATAGCAATTCCTCAAATTCTGTGATCTTTTAATGCGGTGCATTATTTTGTGCTTTATAATGCTAGAAGAATGAAGTTTTGCTGCTGATATTCACACAGAGTTCTCACAAATGTATTACTTTATTATTTCTCGTGATCTCATGAATAATCTTTTATTATTTTAAAGCCAGATCTCCAGAATAATATTTTGAATTCTTTTTTTTAGTCATCTTTTTAAAAAAATTTTTTTTCATATTTCATCAAGATCTCTTTTTTTATTATTGCAAAATTATTTTCTAGTGATCTCCTTTTTTTTTTTTTGGTGTGTCAAGTTACCACAATTACATTATTATCTTGTATTTTGTAACCTCAAGGAGGCTGGTTGGTGTCCCTTTTTAATTTGACATTGACTTTTTGAAATGTACCTGCCTACTCACAAACAAACTGTCCTATTTGTAGAAAAACACATAGGCAAGTATTTTCTGAAAATAAATTATCCATTTATTCTGGGTAACAAAATAAAGAGGAAGGCAACGCTGGAGAAACTTTTGGAATTTGCGAAGCCTTTTGGCCCCCAGGGCAGACATCAAGTTTGTTTAAAAAATAATTGTTATCTTGAGGAGTCCATATAATTTTGAGCCCAATCTGGTCCAGGACTCCCAGAGATGAGGATCAGCAGCAGATGAAATATATGTCCCCAGGCTGTGGTACTACACCAGCCTGCGTCTTCTGTCAGACCAGACTGAACCCAGGTCATCACTTTCTTCTCTTCACTGCAGCCTTCCCTCCACGCTTCCCTGCAGCCTTCCTTGGAGGTTTTGGCTCTGGTGGTGGACTTGTGGCAGGAGGAGGAGGAGGATGGGTGAGCTCATATACATGGCTGTTCTCTGTCAGCTGACCCCTCAACCCCTTCCGAAGGGCCTCAACAGTAATTGCCTCACAGAGGAAGCTTTGACCCTCCTCCAATTTCAACAATCTAGTGGCTAGATAGCAGCCATAGGCCTCTTCAGCATCAGGTTAGCTTCTGAGGACATCAGTTGCTTCCTAATGAGGCCCAGTGCTGCTTCCTCCATGACCGTCCCCTTCCTGGCCTTTTTGTTTGAAGGCGGAGGGGAGGTACTTGGGATTGGGTGAGGCTCCTACTGGGACCAGCCACCTCCTGGCTGACACTGGGCATGGCCACCTCCTGGCTGTCACTGGGTAGGGCCTCCTCCTGCCTGCCACTTTCCAGACCCTCCTCCTGGCTGAGCTCATCCTGTGTTTAAAAAAGGGACATAGTTTTAGTTTTTGCTTCATCAATCACACACAATTTTTAGCTCATGACTTGCAAATTGAATGTTAATAAATAGAAAAGACTATCATTCTGACCCCAGCATTTTTCATTCTTGTCCCAAACATTTTTGGCCACTACTGTCTATTCATATGTAAATCACTTTGTTTAAAAACATTAATTATCAATTATAACATCTAGTTAACATCATTAAGATTAGGACAATAAATATGTATAAAAATAATATACCTGGCTCCAGCTGGGTGCATCCACTTCTTCCAGGATGGAAGGCCCAGGTTGTTCCTCGTTAGCCTCTGCTGGGGTTGAGGGAAGGGTGAAGAGAAGGCTGCAGGGAAGGGTAGAAAGTGATTCCCTGGCTTCAGTCTGGTCATCCAGAAACCGCAGTTTGTTGAAGTACCACAGCCTAGGTACATACACTTGCGCTGCTGATGCTCCTGATTTGAGTGATTTCTGGATCTTATTATGCTCCTTCTTATACATGTTCCTCAAGATCCATTGAATTGCATCGGGGACCTGAGTCTTCACAAATTCCAGAAGTTTCTCCAGCCTTGACCTCCTAGTTTGTTTATTATAATATAAGGTGTTTTTCACCTCCCACAAATTTCTCATCTCCCTGTATCTGTCTATGAAACTGGCCATGAATTCTGGGTCCTTAAAGTGATTCATCTTTGCTGTAAGACAATACACAAGACAAAAACACTAATGTCAGCCTAAACTCTCATTATCTAATCCCAATATAGGCCTCAATCTTGAAGCAGTATAGGCCACTGTGATGGGCCAAGTTCAAATTTTACCTTCGTTTAGGATGCTTGCCACTTCCATTCGTCCTTCCTCCACATACAGATCGTACGTACGACACATGCGTGTTACCTTGATATACACTGCGCATGCGTGAAACTCCGCGTCACCCGCCACTGACGTTCTTTCTAGAATATTCCCCCTTCTCTCTTCAGCGCACAGTAGGAGCAACATGGTGGAGACACAGCAGGTGTGTGGTAATTCCACTAATGAGGAGGAGGAAAGCCCGGAGACAGAAATGACCCGATCCCAAAGGAGGAGATTTAAGGCCTCCAATATGGCCTTTGTTGAGATGGTGGACATATTGAGGAGGGATGACTATGATGGAAAGCATGGACCATACACCAACCCTAATTTGCGAAAGGCCAAGATCGTGACTAAAGTTGTGAAGAGTCTGCGGCAGAATTTTGGGGTATGATGCTCCAAGGAACAATTAAGGAAACGCTGGTCAGACCTTAAACTGAGGGAGCCAGATCAGTATAGAAGAATAAAGAGAGTGCTTCTAAAAAGTAAGTAATTGTTGTGTTCCTATTCTTATTATTACTTGCATGCTGCGCCATGTGCTTTTCTTTACTGTTGTACAGTTTAAAATGGCGACTTTCATATTCGTGGGCACAGTAATCGGTCATAGGAAACATTGTTCACTCATTAAATATGTATGTTTTGGGCAGATACAGGTTCAATACATTTGGTCATGCCAATTTGTATCAAATTAATTTTAGGACATTGCGGTCTAGATGTGTTTGTAATTAGAATGAAATGCAAGCTTGATTCAGTGTAATGTAAAGAAGAGGACACTCAGCAGCTTTTTACACATCTGGACTCAGGAGCACTAGTGTGGTACACAAGAACAAACTTTTTAGGGTGTCCCACACAGGTGCTCCAGTGGATACTTGGGGTGTCTCCATGTGTGAAAATTGTCACAAAAAGGTAAGTATTCCAGCTTTGGTAAGGTAAAAAATAATGTCTTCAGCTTGGAACTCTGCCCAAAACAGACAATTGTACCCCACTTCCCAGCAATGTTTCATATTCCTATTTCTGGACTCAAATATCTGTGTGCTAAGTATAACTTTTTTTTCATTCTCATAGGGGAGAAAAGACTCAGAGGACACCACTCAGAGGATACCAGGAACCCCATACATCACCAAGATGGGGAACTCAGCCCAGGACCACACCCCGAGGATCTGGAGGAAGGAAAGGTGGAGGAAGTGGGCGAGATTGTCACCAAAACAGGTGACTGTCTGACACCCCAGCTTCAGGTAATATATGTATACCTGCATATTTATAAGACATGTTTTTAATCCAATTTTTAGGTGATGTGCTGGTTGCGGAACAGAAATCTGAACATTTCACAAGTGACAGTACCCAAAGGCTCATCCACAACATCATGGTGTGAAATTGTGAAATCAACATTATAAGGAAGAAACTGAATGTTATGGAACAACAAATGAAGAACATGATTGATGTGTTGGGGGAGAATCTAAATTTCTTTCAAATCCCATCCATTTTCACATTTGTTGGACTAAACCAATTGTTTTTTTGTACATTTTAAAAGCCAAATTTTGAAGATGCACACAGTGTGTCAATATGTGCTATCTGCCTTTAGGAGATCTCAATGTACCCATTTTGTGGGTGCAACCCCTTCCTCGTAACTCTAGTAGGTGAAAGGAAGGGGTTGCACCCCCAAAACACGTCCATTGATCCCCCATGATGGGAGATAGCACATGTTGACATTAGGAATGGGATCAGGAGGGAAATACCCATTTTGACTCCCAATTTGTGTGCATCTTCAAAATTTGGCTTTTACAGGGGTAACATCACCCCATCTGATGAAGGCACTATCAAGACATTTTTGACACTATAATGTCTTATATTGCCTTCAGTTTTTATACGTTGAACTTTGTAAGTTCCAGAGTTGTGTATGTTATGTTTTGAAACATGCCTGTTTCTAAAAAAAAAATCTAAAAATAATTGAGAAAAAAATATATTATTTTTCTGAAAGTTTTTTTAACGCACATGTGAATGTGCACAGAGTAAAAAGTTTGATAATCAACAATGTGTGGCTTCTTATTTCAATGCCCAAAACCTATTTTTTAAAGTAATTTGGTGTTCACAGTGACAATGGGGCTTATTTACTAAAGGGAAATCCACTTGGCACTACAAGTGCACTAGGAGAACCTAGGAGACAGCCAAAAAGAAACACAAGCAATAAAGAAAATGCAAGATTTTATCAGATATTTTTTTATTCTGAAAAAAATATTTAGACATTGTCTGGCATTGCAATGGCCCCCCTACCCGTAAAATGATTGACATATTTATCTCAAACTTCACGGGAGCTTTGGGGTGCTAAGCCAGGATGGCCAGTATCCAGGCCCGTCAGAGGATTTGAAGGAAGTCCGGCCTCAGGCCCAACTGAGGCAATATAATTGTGGGCGTTTTTTCTTAAAAAATTGTGCAATATGCAGCAGGATAAAATGATGTGGTTGAGTTTGTATTCCGCCATGTGTATGGCTGTCAGAAACAGGCTGAACCAGCTGGCCATTATCCCGAAGGCATTCTCAATGACTCTTCTGGCTCTGGCCAGCCGGTAGTTAAAAACCCTACTCTCTGGGGTGAGGGTCCTCTGGGGAATGGCCTCATCAGGTGCTCGCCCGGACCGAATGCTTCATCATCAAGAAAGACGAACGGGAGTCCTTCAACGTTGTCCGCATCAGATGGCAATCCCAGGCCACCAGTCTGGAGCCGTTGGTAAAATTCGTATTCTTCCCCACATCCACATAGAGGAAATTATATTGTGCCGACACCACCGCCATTAACACTATACTATTAAACCCCTTATACTTATAATAGTAAGACCCCGAATGGGGTGGTGGCATGATGTGGATGTGCTTCCCATCTATAGCCCCTCCCCAGTTGGGAAAGTCCCAACGGTCGGCAAAATGGGAGGCCACAGTCTGCAATTCCTGTGGCGTTGAAGGAAACTGTAGAGTCAAAAAGGAAAAATATATATTAATACTTTTGCACATAACATTGCAAGCAGATTAGACACAAACATTATTGGCCAAGATCAGTATAACATTTATTTTAAGGAGTATTTTAAGCCAAAAATATAAGGCCCACTTATTAGATTCCTCACCCCCTCTCATGGCCCGTTGTAAAAAAAAAAATTTGGGGGGGGGGGGGGAATAGAGGGTTCGAGCTGAGTTTGGGACCCCAAAAAAAAGCCTCTGGCACTTTGCCAGAATTTAAGGACAACAGTAACATTTGCACACATTTTAGGGGGTGTTTTGGGTAAAACACTACAATGGAGCTGACAAAATACATTGTTAAGTGACTAGGCTACAGGTGTATATGGGCCCATGATAGCATGCTGGGGAGGTTAGTGAAGGCAAATATGCATGAAGGACAAAAAAGAGCATTAAAATATTACAGCATGCATGAGGATAATGAGGACATTCACAGCATATTACAATCATGGTAATTAGGGAATGATTTAAAAAAATGCAATACATTAGCAAACATTAAATACATAGAATGTGATGTTAAAGGAGAAAACTTACCCTAATATAGTCCTTCTGCAGGACCTGAATGATAGCAGAACAGGTCTCTGAAATAATGATCCCCAGAGCCTGGGGGGAGATGCCTGTAGAGAACTTGAGGTCCTGAAGGCTTCTCCCAGATGCCAAGTACCGCAACGTGGTGACTAGCCTCTGCTCCAGAGCGATGGCTTGCTGCATGCAGGTGTCCTGCTTCATAATATAAGGGGACAGCAAAGTCAACAGACGGTGAAAAACAGGGTCTGTCATCCTGAGAAAATTCCTGAAATCATCAGGATTATTCTCCTGGATCTCAGGAAGCAAAGGCATATGAGAGAATTGGTCACGCTGGAGTAAACAATTCTTGGTCCATGAACTCCTCCCCACCCTGTTTATGGACTGGGGTTGAGTCAAAGTATTAACCCCAACACCAAGCCCCCACACAGCACAAACTCTACGATGAGTACGTACCCGCAACATGGCTTCAAAACGGTCAGCTGCTCAGAACGAATGAACAGAACGTACTGAAGAACAGCAAGGCCTGTGAAGAGCGAGCTGAAAATCAGAAACGAGCGGACAAGAACGCACTGGAAAAACAGATACAAACTATCTACACGCTCTGAAAAGCAGATACAAACCCACTAGCACAAACTGAAGAGCAGTAACGGACTGAAAAGCACGAAAGCTGAAAAGCACGAATCGTCTCTCACCAAACTTCTACTAACACAAGATAAACACGAGATTAGCAAAAAGGAGCCCAAAGGGTGGCACGCTCGCTATTGCACTTCCTTTTTCTAGTCCCATCGTACGTGGTGTATGTCACATCGTTCTGGACAGTCGGAATTTGGTGTGATCGTGTGTATGCAAGACAGCTTGAGTGGAATTCCATCTGAAAAACTGACGAAAGCAAAACCGGTCGTGTGTACAAGGCATAAGAATTTGTCACCAGTGTAATAAAATGGATGGCTGAGCATATTATGCTTTGTCATATTGTTTTTCTTCTTAGATATTAATTTATTTTGATTTAGATGTAGTAAATTTTAAAAGAAAGATAACAATGTTCAAAAAAAGAGATGGTAAAAAAGAAAAGGGGTTAAATCATTTCAGTTCTTTAGTTCTTTAGCTTCCTCCTTTGTAAGATAATAATGAGTTAAAACAGTAATAAACCCAAAAGTAAACATTTATTATATTGCAGCTTACCAATTCTTAGATGTGATGGCTATTTTAGTTTTCTTCTTTATGCTTTATTTCTTTCTATTTTCATCTCGTGCTCCTGCCAGTGACTCCAGTTTAACCACGGACCAAGCCTCTTTTTGAGATTTGTTGTTTACAAGTTAAAAACAGATATTTTTTGCTAAAAAAAAATGGTGTCACTTTTATTCCTATTACAAGGCATGTAAACATGGAGCGCGGCGGGAGGGGGAGGCCCTCTCCCACCTCCGATAAAAATGATCTCGCGGTGAATCCACTGCAGAGACCACTATTATCAGAAACCGGACTGCCAGCCGAACAAGAGGATACCGGGGTTATGGCAGCTAGCTGCTGCCATAACAACGATATCCCTCTTCAAAGTAAGGATGTATATCGGCGTGCAGCAGTCCAGAAGTGGTTAATAAATGAATAAAAGCTCAGATTAATTAAAGCTGATGATTGCAAACACTCCTGCCAGTGAATATTTTTCAAAAGAACAAGCTGTCTTCCAGATGTAGCAGTTACAGGGATGAGTCAAACCATTTAATACTTGCAGGAGTGTTTGCAATGATCGGCTTTTATTTATTTATATAAAACCTTTATCCCAAAAGAAAAAGAAATGTTTGCTGCAACTGCTTATTAGCTGGAGTGTGGATTCACGTTGTTAGTGTATTTAAAGATGCTATTATCTTTAAAGTGATTGTAAAGGTTTGTTTTTGTTTTTTTTAATACACAAACAAGTTATACTTACCTGTTTTGTGCAAGGGTTTTGCACAGAGTGGCCCTGATCATCCTTTTTTGGGGTCTTTTTTGGGCGCTACTGGCTCCTCTTTTTCATCGAGTGCCCCCACGGAGAGCTGCATTCTATGAGGGCACCCATGCGGGCTCGCTCACGGGTCCTGCTACTGCGTCCATTGACACAGCAGGACTCGCCCCCCCCCCGGCTCCCGTGTCACTGGACTTGATTGACAGTGGCGGGAGCCAATGGCTCCTGCTGCTATCAATCTATCCAATGAAGACCAGAGACAGCGGCTGGAGCTGCTGGGCTTGTTCCCGTCGCTGGAATGATCGAGTTCAGGTAAGGAAAAGGGAGGCTCTGGGGGGGCAGCTGCAGCACAGAAGGTTTTTCCCCTTAATGTATAGAATGCATTAAGGTGAATAACCTCAAGACTTTACAACTCCTTAACACTCCCAGACTGACAATGCTGCTGTTCGAAGGTGCCCCCTGTGCTCCTTCCTCTGTGCTGCAGCTCAGTTTCAGCATCTTGGCAAATTTCTTGTAGCCTAGGCCATCTTTATGTAGAGCAGCAATTATTTTTTTCATATCCTCAGAGAGTTCTTTGCCATAAGGTGCCATGTTGAACTTCCAGTGACCAGTGTGAGAGAGTGAGAGCGATAACACCTCATTTAACACACCTGCTCCCATAGGGGTGCGCAGCCTATTGCATTAGGGTGTGCACCCGAAAGCTCAAGCACACATACGTGTGTATATGTATGTATGTATGTATGTATGTATGTATGTATGTATGTATGTATGTATGTATATATAGCTTCAACTCTTCTGGGAACAAGGTTTAGAAGTGTGTCTATGGGAATGTTCGACCATTCTTCCAGAAGGGCATTTGTGAGGTCAGGCACTGATGTTGGATGAGAAGGCCAGGCTCACAGTCTCCACTCGAATTCATCCCAAAGGTATTCTATTGGGTTGAGGTCAGGACTCTGTGCAGGTCAGTCAAGTTCCTCCACCCCAAACTCGCTCATCCATGTCTTTATGGACCTTGCTTTGTGCACTGGTCCAAATAATTTGGTAGAGGGGGATTATGGTGTGGGGATGTTTTTCAAGGGTTGGGCTTGACCCCTTCCTGTTCCAACATGACTGCGCACCAGTGCACAAAGCAAGGTCCAAAAAGACATGGACTTAGCAGGGGTGGTGGAAAATTAACTTCAAGTGGAATAATTCTCATTATAACCGTAACTAAAACATATACAACTAAATGTAACACTCTAAAAAATTAAAAATTCCAAAGTGCTACAATGGTGGGAACCTCCCAACTAAAAAGTTGTTGAACTTGAAGGTAATTTGTATTGCAATTATCTGTAGAGGGGTTAATTTTGTTTATGGAAAAATGTTACAAACAACAACTTATATACAATAAAACCATAATAAATAAATAAAACATTTACAAAATAATTGAATATGATTATACAAAACAAGAACATAATAAATGGTGCAAACCAAATTGCGCACAACACAATCCCTACGGGAGAGCTGGACTAAGGAACATCTGTATCTGTAGAGGGGTTTCCACCATCCCTGATAAGGCAGCTCTGATGGGCACCGATAGGCAGCACTGATGGGCACTAATTGGTAGCACTGATGTGCACTGTTAGGTGGCACTGATAGCAGCACTGGTTGGCACTGATAGGTGGCACCGATGGGTGGCACTGATGGGCACTGATTGTCAGCACTGGCACTGATAGGCGGCACTGATGGGCACTGATATGCATCACTTATGGGCTCTAATTGGTAGCACTTATGGGCACTGATAGGCTCTGATTTGCAGCACTAATTGGCAGCACTGATTGACACTGATTGGCACTATTATGCAGCACTGATTGGAAGCACTGATGGACACTGATGGGCACTGATAGGCTGCACTGATAGGCAGCACTGGTGGGCACTGATAGGTGGCACTAACTTGTTAGCACTGATTGCAACTGATATGCAGCACTGATGGGCACTGATATGCAGCACTGATGGACACTGATTGGCAGCACTGATTGGCAGCACTGATGGGCACTGATATGCTGCACTGATAGGCAACATTGGTTGGCACTGATTGACAGCATTGGTTGGCACTGATTGACAGCATTGGTTGGCACTGATAGGCAGCATTGGTTGGCACTGATAAGCAGCTCTGGCACTGATAGGCAGCATTGGTTGGCACTGTTAGGGAGCACTGGTTTTCACTGATAGGCAGCACTGGTTGGCACTGATAGGCAGAATTGGTTGGCACTGATAAGCAGCACTGGCATGGATAGGCAGTACTGGTTGGCACTGATAGGCAGCATTGGTTGACACTGATAGGCAGCATTGGGTGACACAGATAGAGGAGAGGGGGAGTTTCACATTCAGGAGATCGTGAGAATTGCCAGAGCAGTTCAGTGTATGAAACTGTCAGATAATGACACTGCATGCAGGGAGAGAGACCAGCTGTTAAAAGTCAGCGGTAATGTCGGTGGTGGGCGGGACTAAACAGTTACCAAACACCAGCCAATAGGATGGGTCTGGGAGGGCCGCTACATTTCTCTGGCCCCACCCCCTCTCTGAAGCAGCCCAATCATTGGCTGTGTTGGCGCTTGGTCCCGCCCACCCCGACACTGCGGCTGAGTTGTGATGACTTACAACTCAGCCGCGATGTTGGGGGTGGGCGGGACCAAGCGCTATAAACACCAGCCAATGATTGAGCTGCTTCAGAGAGGGGGCGGGGCCACATAAATGTAGTGGCCTGCCCAGACCACATTCCATTGGCTGGTGTTTGATGGCCATTCGGTCCCGCCCACGCCCGACATCACCACTGACTTATGACAGCTGATGTCTCTCCCTGCATGCAGTGTCATTATCTGACAGTTCATACACTCAACAGCTCTGGCAATTCTCACGATCTGCTGCCTGTGAAACAGTTTCACAGGCAGCGCGGGCCACACACTCTTGGATGCAGCATATTGGGGCAAATCTCTGGAGACAGCACGGGCGGGACAGACAATTTACACTGTTATACAAATTGCCCACTCACTACTTGACATTGTAGCAAAGTGTTATTTCGTCAGTGTTGTCACATGAAAAGATATAATAAAATATTTACAAAAATGTGATGGGGTGTACTCACTTTTGTGAGATACTGTATGAAACAATAAACACCTTGGTCATAAGTTTAGTCAGGAGTGTATTGTATAGAAAGTGCAATGGTCAGAAGTGTGTTGTGTACAGAGTGCAGGGGTCAGGAGTGTGTTGTGTACAGAGTGCAGGGGTCAGGAGTGTGTTGTGTACAGAGTGCAGGGGTCAGGAGTGTGTTATGTACAGAGTGCAGGGGTCAAGAGTGAGTTATGTAGAGAGTGCAGGGATCAGGAGTGTGTTATATACAGTGTGCAAGGGTCAGGAGGACTATGTTATCTACAGGAGTCAGGAGCGTGTTATGTACAGATTACAGGGGTCAGAAGTGTGTTATGTACAGAGTGTATGGGTCAAGAGTGCGTTATGTATAGAGTGCAGGGGTCAGGAGTGTGTAATGTACAAAGTGCATGGGTCAAGCGTGAGCTATGTAGAGAGTATGGGTCAAGAGTGCGTTATGTACAGAGTGCAGGGGTCAGGAGGAGTGTGTTATGTACAGATTACATGGGGTCAGAAGTGTGTTATGTACAGAGTGCATGGGTCAAGAGTGGGTTATGTATAGAATGCAGGGGTCAGGAGTGTGTTATGTACAGAGTTCAGGGGTCAGGAGTGTATTGTGTACAGAGTTCAGGGGTCAGGAGTGTGTTGTGTACAGAGTTCAGGGGTCAGGAGTGTGTTGTGTACAGAGTGCAGGGGTCAGGAGTGCGTTGTGTACAGAGTGCAGGGGTCAGGAGTGCGTTGTGTACAGAGTGCAGGGGTCAGGAGTGTGTTATGTAGAGAGTGCAAGGGTCAGGAGTGAGTTATGTACAGAGTGCAGGGGTCAGGGGTGTGTTATGCAGAGAGTGCAGGGGTCAGGAGTGAATTATGTACAGAGTACAGGGGTCAGGAGTGTGTAATGCACAGGTGTCAGGAGTGTGTTCTGTACAAAGGGCAGGGGTCAGAAGTAAGTTATGTACAGAGTGCAGGGTTCAGGAGTGTGTTATATACAGAGTACAGGGAGCAGAAGTGTGTTATGTACAGAGTACATGGGTCAAGAGTGAGTTATGTAGATAGTGCAGGGGTCAGGAGTGTGTTATATACAGAGTGCAGGGGTCAGGCGTGCAATATGTACAGAGTCTAGAGGTCAGGAGTGCATTATGTAAAGAGTGCAGAGGTCAGGAGTGTGTTGTGTACAGAGTGCAGGGGTCAGGAGTGTGTTGTGTACAGAGTGTAGGGGTCAGAAGTGTGTTATGTACAGAGTGCATGGGTCAAGAGTTAGTTATGTAGAGAGTGCACGGATCAGGAGTGTGTTATATACAGAGTGCAGGGGTCAGGAGGACTAAGTTATCTACAGGTCAGGAGTGTGTTGTGTACAGAGTGCAGGGGTCAGGAGTGTGTTATGTACAGAGTGTAGGGGTCAGAAGTGTGTTATGTACAGAGTGCATGGGTCAAGAGTTAGTTATGTAGAGAGTGCACGGATCAAGAGTGCGTTATGTATAGAGTGAAGGGGTCAGAAGTGTGTTGTGTACAGAGTGCAGGGGTCAGGAGTATGTTATGTACAGAGTGTAGGGGTCAGAAGTGTGTTATGTACAGAGTGCATGGGTCAAGAGTTAGTTATGTATAGAGTGCAGGGGAAAGGAGTGTGTTGTGTACAGAGTGCAGGGGTCAGGAGTGTGTTGTGTACAGAGTGCAGGGGTCAGGAGTGTGTTGTGTACAGAGTGCAGGGGTCAGGAGTGTGTTGTGTACAGAGTGCAGGGGTCAAGAGTTAGTTATGTACAGAGTGCAGGGGTTAGGAGTGTTTTATGTAGAGAGTGCAGGGGTCAGGAGTGTGTTATATACAGAGTGCAGGGGTCAGGCGTGCAATATGTACAGAGTCTAGAGGTCAGGAGTGCGTTATGTATTGAGTGCAGGGGTCAGGAGTGCATTATGTACAGAGTGCAGGGGTCAGGCGTGTGTTGTGTACAGAGTGCAGGGGTCAAGAGTTAGTTATGTAGAGAGTGCAGGGATCAGGAGTGTGTTATACAGAGTGCAGGGGTCAGGAGGACTAAGTTATCTACAGGAGTCAGGAGCGTGTTATGTACAGATTACAGGGGTCAGAAGTGCATTATTTACAGAGTGCAGGGGTCAGGAGTGCAATATGTATAGAGCCTAGAGGTCAGGAGTGCGTTATGTATAGAGTGCAGGGCTGAGGAGTGTGTTGTGTACAGAGTGGAGGGGTCAGGAGTGCGTTATGTATAGAGTGCAGGGGTCAGGAGTGTGTTATGTACAGAGTGGAGGGGTCAGGAGTGTGTTATGTACAGGAATCAGGAGTGTGTTATGTACAGATTACATGGGGCCAGAAGTGTGTTATGTACAGAGTGCATGGGTCAAGAGTGCGTTATGTATAGAGTGCAGGGGTTAGGAGTGAGTTACGTACAGAGTGCAAGGGTCAGGAGTGTGTAATGCACAGGTGTCAGGAGTGTGTTCTCTACAAAGGGCAGGGGTCAGATGTAAGTTATGTACAGAGTGCAGGGTTCAGGAGTGTGTTATATACAGAGTACAGGGAGCAGAAGTGTGTTATGTACAGAGTACATGGGTCAAGAGTGAGTTATGTAGATAGTGCAGGGGTCAGGAGTGTGTTATGTACAGAGTGCAGGGGTCAGGAGAGTGTTATGTACAGAGTGCAGGGGTCAGAAGTGTGGTGTGTATAGAGTGCAAAGGTCAGGAGTGTGTTATGTAGAGAGTGCAGGGGTCAGAAGTGAGTTGTTTACAGAGTGCATGGGTCAAGAGTGGGTTATGTATAGAGTGCAGGGGTCAGGAGTGTCTTATATACAGAGTGCAGGGGTCAGGCGTGCAATATGTACAGAGTCTAGAGGTCAGGAGTGCGTTATGTATAGAGTGCAGGGGTCAAGAGTGCATTATGTACAGAGTGCAGGGGTCAGGAGTAGGGATGAGCTTCGAGTTCGAGTCGAACTCATGTTCGACTCGAACATTGGCTGTTCGCAAGTTCACCGAACAGCGAACAATTTGGGGTGTTCGCGGCCAATTCGAATGCCGCGGAACACCCTTTAAAAGTCTATGGGAGAAATCAAAAGTGCTAATTTTAAAGGCTAATATGCAAGTTATTGTCATAAAAAGTGTTTGGGGACCTGGGTCCTGCCCCAGGGGACATGGATCAATGCAAAAAAAAGTTTTAAAAACGGCCGTTTTTTCAGGAGCAGTGATTTTAATAATGCTTAAAGTCAATCAACAAAAGTGTAATATCCCTTTAAATTTCGTACCTGGGGGGTGTCTATAGTGTGTCTGTAAAGGGGCGCATGTTTCCTGTGTTTAGAACAGTCTGACAGCAAAATGACATTTTGAAGGAAAAAACTCATTTAAAACTACCCGCGGCTATTGCATTGCCGACAATACACATAGAAGTTCATTGATAAAAACGGCATGGGAATTCCCCAAAGGGGAACCCCGAACCAAAATTAAAAAAAAAAAAATGACGTGGGAGTCCCCCTAAATTTCATACCAGGCCCTTCAGGTCTGGTATGGATTTTAAGGGGAACCCCGCGCCAAAAAAAAAAAAAAAACGGCGTGGGGTCCCCCCAAAAATCCATACCAGACCCTTATCCGAGCACGCAACCTGGCAGGCCGCAGGAAAAGAGGGGGGGGCGAGAGTGCGCCCCCCCCTCCCTCCTGAACCGTACCAGGCCACATGCCCTCAACATTGGGAGGGTGCTTTGGGGTAGCCCCCCAAAACACCTTGTCCCCATGTTGATGAGGACAAGGGCCTCATCCCCACAACCCTGGCCAGTGGTTGTGGGGGTCTGCGGGCGGGGGGCTTATCGGAATCTGGAAGCCCCCTTTAACAAGGTGACCCCCAGATCCCGGCCCCCCCCCTGTGTGAAATGGTAAGGGGGTACATAAGTACCCCTACCATTTCACGAAAAAAGTGTCAAAAATGTTAAAAATGACAAGAGACAGTTTTTGACAATTCCTTTATTTAAATGCTTCTTCTTTCTTCTATCTTCCTTCATCTTCTGGTTCTTCTGGTTCTTCTGGCTCTTCTGGTTCTTCCTCCGGCGTTCTCGTCCAGCATCTCCTCCGCGGCGTCTTCTATCTTCTTCTCCTCGGGCCGCTCCGCACCCATGGCATAGGGGGGAGGCTCCCGCTCTTCTCTTCTTCTTTTCTTCTCTTCTGTTCTTCTTCATTTTCTTCTCCGGGCCGCTCCGCAATCCATGCTGGCATGGAGGGAGGCTCCCGCTGTGTGACGGCGCTCCTCGTCTGACAGTTCTTAAATAACCGGGTGGGCGGGGCCACCCGGTGAACCCCGCCCCCCTCTGACGCACGGTGACTTGACGGGACTTCCCTGTGGCATTCCCCGTGACGTCACAGGGAAGTCCCGTCAAGTCACCGTGCGTCAGAGGGGGGCGGGGTTCACCGGGTGGCCCCGCCCACCCGGTTATTTAAGAACTGTCAGACGAGGAGCGCCGTCACACAACGGGAGCCTCCCTCCATGCCAGCATGGATTGCGGAGCGGCCCGGAGAAGAAAATGAAGAAGAACAGAAGAGAAGAAAAGAAAAAGAGAAGAGCGGGAGCCTCCCCCCTATGCCATGGGTGCGGAGCGGCCCGAGGAGAAGAAGATAGAAGACGCCGCGGAGGAGATGCTGGACGAGAACGCCGGAGGAAGAACCAGAAGAGCCAGAAGAACCAGAAGAACCAGAAGATGAAGGAAGATAGAAGAAAGAAGAAGCATTTAAATAAAGGAATTGTCAAAAACTGTCTCTTGTCATTTTTAACATTTTTGACACTTTTTTCGTGAAATGGTAGGGGTACTTATGTACCCCCTTACCATTTCACACAGGGGGGGGCCGGGATCTGGGGGTCACCTTGTTAAAGGGGGCTTCCAGATTCCGATAAGCCCCCCGCCCGCGGACCCCCACAACCACCGGCCAGGGTTGTGGGGATGAGGCCCTTGTCCTCATCAACATGGGGACAAGGTGTTTTGGGGGGCTACCCCAAAGCACCCTCCCAATGTTGAGGGCATGTGGCCTGGTACGGTTCAGGAGGGAGGGGGGGCCGCACTCTCGTCCCCCCCTCTTTTCCTGCGGCCTGCCAGGTTGCGTGCTCGGATAAGGGTCTGGTATGGATTTTTGGGGGGACCCCACGCCGTTTTTTTTTTTTGGCGCGGGGTTCCCCTTAAAATCCATACCAGACCTGAAGGGTCTGGTATGGAATTTAGGGGGAACCCCACGTCATTTTTTTTTTTAATTTTGGCCGGGGTTCCCCTTAATATCCATACCAGACCTGAAGGGCCTGGTATGGAATTTAGGAGGACTCCCACGTCATATTTTTTTTTTAATTTTGGTTCGGGGTTCCCCTTTGGGGAATTCCCATGCCGTTTTTATCAATGAACTTCTATGTGTATTGTCGGCAATGCAATAGCCGCGGGTAGTTTTAAATGAGTTTTTTCCTTCAAAATGTCATTTTGCTGTCAGACTGTTCTAAACACAGGAAACATGCGCCCCTTTACAGGCATACTATAGACACCCCCCGGGTACGAAATTTAAAGGGATATTACACTTTTATTGTTTGACTTTAAGCATTATTAAAATCACTGCTCCTGAAAAAACGGCCGTTTTTAAAACTTTTTTTTGCATTGATCCATGTCCCCTGGGGCAGGACCCAGGTCCCCAAACACTTTTTATGACAATAACTTGCATATAAGCCTTTAAAATTAGCACTTTTGATTATTCATGTTCGTGTCCCATAGACTTTAACGGTGTTCGCATGTTCGAACGAACTTTTTTCCTGTTCGCATGTTCTGGTGCGAACCGAACAGGGGGGTGTTCGGCTCATCCCTAGTCAGGAGTGTGTTGTGTACAGAGTGCAGGGGTCAGAAGTGTGTTATGTACAGATTACAGGGGTCAGAAGTGTGTTATGTACAGAGTGCATTGGTCAAGAGTGCGTTATGTATAGAGTGCAGGGGTCAGGAGTGTGTTGTGTACAGAGCATAGGGGTCAGAAGTGTGTTATGTACAGAGTGCATGGGTCAAGAGTGCGTTATGTATAGAGTGCAGGGGTCAGGAGTGTGTTGTGTACAGAGTGCAGGGGTCAGGAGTGCTTTATGTACAGAGTGCAGGGGTCAGGAGTGCAATATGTATAGAGCCTAGAGGTCAGGAGTGCGTTATGTATAGAGTGCAGGGCTGAGGAGTGTGTTGTGTACAGAGTGCATGGGTCAGGAGCGTGTTCTGTAAAGATTACAGGGGTCAGAAGTGTGTTATGTACATAGTGTATGGGTCAAGAGTGCGTTATATACAGAGTTCAGGGGTCAGGAGGACTATGTTATCTACAGGAGTGAGGAGCGTGTTATGTACAGATTACAGGTGTCAGAAGTGTGTTATGTACAGAGTGCATGGGTCAAGAGTGCGTTATGTATAGAGTGCAGGGGTCAGGAGTATGTTGTGTACAGAGTGCAGGGGTCAGGAGTGTGTTATGTACAAAGTGCATGGGTCAAGCGTGAGTTATGTAGAGTGTAGGGGTCAGGAGTGTGTTATGTACAGAGTGCAGGGGTCAGGAGGAGTGTGTTATGTACAGGAATCAGGAGTGTGTTATGTACAGATTACATGGGGTCAGGAGTGAGTTATGTAAAGAGTGCAGGGGTGTGTTATGAAGAGAGTGCAGGGTCAGGAGTGAGTTATGTACAGAGTGCAGGGGTCAGGAGTGTGTAATGCACAGGTGTCAGGAGTGTGTTCTGTACAAAGGGCAGGGGTCAGAAGTAAGTTATGTACAGAGTGCAGGGTTCAGGAGTGTGTTATATACAGAGTACAGGGAGCAGAAGTGTGTTATGTACAGAGTACATGGGTCAAGAGTGAGTTATGTAGATTGTACATAACATACTCCTGACCCCTGCACTATCTACATAACTCACTCTTGACCCATGTACTCTGTACATAACACACTTCTGCTCCCTGTACTCTGTATATAACACACTCCTGAACCCTGCACTCTGTACATAAAACTTACATCTGACCCCTGCCCTTTGTACAGAACACACTCCTGACACCTGTGCATTACACACTCCTGACCCTGCACTCTCTTCATAACACACCCCTGACCCCTGCACTCTTTACACAACTCACTCCTGACCCCATGTAATCTGTACATAACACACTCCTCCTGACCCCTACACTCTACATAACTCACGCTTGACCCCTGCACTCTGTACATAACATACTCCTGACCCCTGCACTGAGTGCAGGGGTCAGGAGTGTGGTGTGTATAGAGTGCAGGGGTCAGGAGTGTGTTATGTACTGAGTGCAGGGGTCAGAAGTGTGTTATGTACAGAGTGCATGGGTCAAGGGTGAGTTATGTAGAGAGTTCAGGGGTCAGGAGTGTGTTATACACAGAGTGCAGGGGTCAGGCGTGCAATATGTACAGAGTCTAGAGGGGTCAGGAATGCGTTATGTATAGATTGCAGGGGTCAGAAGAGCGTTGTGTACAGAGTGCAGGGGTCAGGAGTGTGTTGTGTACAGATTACAGGGGTCAGAATTGTGTCATGTACAGAGTGCATGGGTCAAGAATGCCTTATGTATAGAGTGCAGGGGTCAGGAGCGTGTTGTGTACAGAGTGCAGGGGTCAGGAGTGTGTTGTGTACAGAGTGCAGGCGTCAGGAGTGTGTTGTGTACAGAGTGTAGGGGTCAGAAGTGTGTTATGTACAGAGTACATGGGTCAAGAGTGAGTTATGTAGAGAGTGCAGGGATCAGGAGTGTGTTATATACAGAGTGCAGGGGTCAGGAGGACTATGTTATCTACAGGAGTCAGGAGCGTGTTATGTACAGATTACAGGGGTCAGAAGTGTGTTATGTACAGAGTGCAGGGGTCAGGAGTGTGTTATGTACAAAGTGCATGGGTCAAGCGTGAGTTATGTAGAGAGTGTAGGGGTCAGGAGGAGTGTGTTATGTACAGGAATCAGGAGTATGTTATGTACAGATTAAATGGGGTCAGAAGTGTGTTAAGTACAGAGTGCATGGGTCAAGAGTGGGTAATGTATAGAGTGCAGGGGTCAGGAGTGTATTGTGTACAGAGTGCAGGGGTCAGAAGTGTTTTATGTACAGAGTCTAGGGGTCAGGAGTGCGTTGTGTACAGAGTGCAGGGGTCAGGAGTTCAATGGGTACAGAGTGCAGGTGTCAGGGGTGTGTTATGTACAGAGTGCAGGGGTCAGGATTGATTTATGTACAGAGTGCAGAGGTCAGGGGCGTGTTATGTAGAGATTGCAGGGGTCAGGAGTGAGTTATGTACAGAGTGCAGGGGTCAGTTGTGTGTAATGCACAGGTGTCAGGAGTGTGTTCTGTACAAAGGGCAAAGGTCAGAAGTGAGTTATGTACAGAGTGCAGGGGTCAGGAGTGTGTTATGTATAGAGTGCAGGGGTCAGCAGTGCATTATGTACAGAGTTCAGGGTTCAGGAGTGTGTTATATACAGCGTGCAGTAAGCAGAAGTGTGTTATGTACAGAGTGCATGGGTCAAGAGTGAGTTATGTAGAAAGTGCAGGGGTCAGGAGTGGGTTACGTATAGAGTGCAGGGGTCAGCAGTGCATTATGTACAGAGTGCAGGGTCAGGAGTGTGTTATGTACAGAGTCTAGGGGTCAGGAGTGCATTGTGTACAAAGTGCAGGGGTCAGGAGTGCGATGTGTACAGAGTGCAGGGGTGTGTTATGTAGAGAGTTCAGGGGTCAGGAGTGAGTTATGTACAGATTTCAGGGGTTAGGAGTGAGCTATGTACAGAGTGAAGTTGTCAGTTGTGTGTAATGCACAGGTGTCAGGATTGTGTGCTGTACAAAGGGCAAAGGTCAGAAGTGAGTTATGTACAGAGTGCAGGGTTCAGGAGTGTGTTATGTACAGAGTGCATGGGTCAAGAGTGAGGTATTTAGAGAGTGCAGGGGTCAGGAGTGCGTTATGTATAGAGTGCAGCGGTCAGCAGTGCATTATGTACAGAGTGCAGGGGTCAGGAGTGTGTTGTGTACAGAGTGCAGGGGTCAGGAGTGCGTTATGTACAGAGTGCAGGGGTCAGGAGTGTATTATGTACATCGTCTAGGGGTCGGGAGTGCGTTATGTATAGAGTGCAGTGGTCAGGAGTGTGTAATGTGCAGAGGTCAGAAGTGTGTTCTGTAGAGAGTGCAGACGTCAGGAGTGTGTTATGTACAGAGTATAGGGGGTAAGGAGCATGCAATGTAAAGTCTGTAGGAGTCATAAGTATATACAGTCCAGTGCACAGCACCCCAAAGATTCATTTCAACCTCTATGAGACACTTCAAATACACACACACACACACACACACACACACACACACACACACTTAATTAGAATGTATCTGGGCTGTTTATCTGAAAATACATTAAAAATGAAGGGGAGTAAAGAAATATTCAATTCTAATTCATTGGTTTATGAAAAGTAGCATTTATCATACATATTTATATGACAGTAGCATGCACGCAATCCATAAGGAGCACCAATCACATTAGCCTGTGTCCTCAAAGGAATTCTATCACAGTAACACATACATATTCACATACATACACACATACCTATACACACACGTATATCTATACATACACACACAAGCACAAACTCAGATACGCACTCACATATGTACAGTGGCCTGTCAATCACTCTGGTGGCATGGCTTCCTCCAGCTCTCCTTGTCCACACTTCTTTGTGGGGGTGGCAGTGGTGAGGAGAAGGGGAATGATAGTCTGTGCCCTGTTTAGGGCCACCATCCCCATGTCTACACAGAAGGCCGGGTTTCTTGGAAGCAAAACGTTGATCAGCCCCAGAACTGCAGCAGAAATACGGGCATCAGTGGACTCAACACTTGGAGCACCAGGCAAGATTTGTGGGATATGTGCCCTAGGTGCCCCGTTTTTGTAGTGCATATTGTTAGTAGATTGCTCTGTTAGAAAGATACAGAATGATCTGTAATAAGAATGTATAGAGGCCAGTATACATAGTGATCTGTAATAAGAATGTATAGAGGCCCGTGTACAGAGTGATCTATTAGAAGGTTATATAGGAGCTAGTATACAGAATGATCTGTAATAAGAATGTATAGAGGCCAGTATACATAGTGATCTGTAATAAGAATGTATAGAGGCCCGTGTACAGAGTGATCTATTAGAAGGTTATATAGGAGCTAGTATACAGAGTGATCTGTAATAAGAATGTATAGAGGCCAGTATACATAGTGATCTGTAATAAGAATGTATAGAGGCCCGTGTACAGAGTGATCTATTAGATTAGTTTGATGTAAGATCGTCGATGTAAGTTATTACGAAACGCGTAGGGTGGAGCGACACGCTGACGTCACCTCGTACTCCACTCGTGTATCCAGTAGGAATGGGCTGTCTGTTTATGCTCCAGCCGGCGCAACAGACTTTCTGAGTCTTTTATATCTACTATTTTGTAAGTGTATTACTTCTTTTTACTAATAAATAGTCGTTGGTTTTACACTATTGGAGCATTTATTTTCTTCCATGCACCACGACTTTGTCTGCTGCATTGAGCCATTGTGAAGTGAGCTTCCACCATCTGGAGTCTGGGTGCTGTCCCGTGGAGCTGGTGTAGGGTACAACACACGCTTTCCCTGATCCTCTGTGATGGGGGATGATGGCGTTCTGGTAAGGGCACATCCCTGTTGATTGTGGTGGTGGAGTTCACATACGTCCGAAGATAACCATTCATTCACAATATATTCATCACAATATATATTCACTCACTTATGGACTATTATTTACCACTCACTGGTGTATGTTACAATACATTGTTTATTCAATGCGCATTTTGCTATTCAATATATCAGGACGTCAAATTTTTTAGGTTTAAAAATATTCACTTTCATGTTACATAGGTACATAGTTACATAGTAGGTGAGGTTGAAAAAAGACACAAGTCCATCAAGTCCAACCTATGTGTGTGATTATGTGTCAGTATTACATTGTATATCCCTGTATGTTGCGGTCATTCAGGTGATTATCTAATAGTTTCTTGAAGCTATCAATGCTCCTCGCTGAGACCACCGCCTGTGGAAGGGAATTCCACATCCTTGCCGCTCTTACAGTAAATAACCCTCTACGTAGTTTAAGGTTAAACCTCTTTTCTTCTAATTGTAATGAGTGGCCACGAGTCTTATTAAATTCTCTTCTGCGAAAAAGTTTTATCCCTATTGTGGGGTCACCAGTACGGTATTTGTAAATTGAAATCATATCCCCTCTCAAGCGTCTCTTCTCCAGAGAGAATAAGTTCAGTGCTCGCAACCTTTCCTCATAACTAAGATCCTCCAGACCCTTTATTAGCTTTGTTGCCCTTCTTTGTACTCGCTCCATTTCCAGTGCATCCTTCCTGAGGACTGGTGCCCAGAACTGGACAGCATACTCCAGGTGCGGCCGGACCAGAGCCTTGTAGAGTGGGAGAATTATCGTTTTATCTCCTGCGTTGATCCCCCTTTTAATGCATGCCAATATTCTGTTTGCTTTGTTAGCAGCAGCTTGGCATTGCATGCCATTGCTGAGCCTATCATCTACTAGGACCCCCAGGTCCTTTTCCATCCTAGATTCCCCCAGAGGTTCTCCCCCCAGTGTATAGATTGCATTCATATTTTTTCCACCCAAATGCATTATTTTACATTTTTCTACATTGAACCTCATTTGCCATGTAGTCGCCCACCCCATTAATTTGTTCAGGTCTTTTTGCAAGGTTTCCACATCCTGCGGAGAAGTAATTGCCCTGCTTAGCTTAGTATTGTCTGCAAATACAGAGATTGAACTGTTTATCCCATCCTCTAGGTCGTTTATAAACAAATTAAATAGGATTGGTCCCAGCACAGAACCCTGGGGAACCCTACTACCCACCCTGACCATTCTGAGTACTCCCCATTTATCACCACCCTCTGAACTCGCCCTTGTAGCCAGTTTTCAATCCATGTACTCACCCTATGGTCCATGCCAATGGACCTTATTTTGTACAGTAAACATTTATGGGGAACTGTGTCAAATGCTTTTGCAAAATCCAGATACACCACGTCTACCGGCCTGCCTTTATCTAGATGGCAACTCACCTCCTCATAGAAGGTTAATAGATTGGTTTGGCTAGAACGATTCTTCATGAATCCATGCTGATTACTGCTAATGATACCGTTCTTATTACTAAAATCTTGTATATAGTCCCTTATCATCCCCTCCAAGAGTTTACATACTATTGATGTTAGGCTAACTGGTCTGAAATTCCCAGGGATGTATTTTGGGCCCTTTTTAAATATTGGTGCTACATTGGCTTTTCTCCAATCAGCTGGTACCATTACAGTCAGTAGACTGTCTGTAAAAATTAGGAACAACGGTCTGGCAATCACTTGACTGAGTTCCCTAAGTACCCTCGGATGCAAGCCATCTGGTCCCGGTGATTTATTAATGTTAAGTTTCTCAAGTCTAATTTTAATTCTGTCCTCTGTTAACCATGGAGGTGCTTCCTGTGTTGTGTCATGAGGATAAACACTGCAGTTTTGGTTACTGAAGCCCCCCGATTCACTCGTGAAGACTGAGGAGAAGAATAAATTCAATACCTTCGCCATCTCCCCATCCTTTGTAACCAGATGTCCTTCCTCATTCTTTATGGGGCCAATATGGTCTGTCCTCCCTTTTTTACTGTTTACATACTTAAAGAATTTCTTGGGATTTTTTTTGCTCTCCTCCGCTATGTGTCTTTCATGTTCTATCTTAGCCGTCCTAATTGCACCCTTACATTTCTTGTTGCATTCTTTATAAAGTCTGAATGCTAAGGATGATCCCTCAACCTTGTATTTTTTGAAGGCCTTCTCCTTTGCTTTTATATGCATTTTTACATTGGAGTTAAGCCATCCAGGATTTTTGTTCGCTCTTTTAAATTTATTACCCAATGGGATACATTGGCTAATGCCCTTATAGCAAACCCATCTCTCCTCTGTATTCTTTGTTCCTAATATTTTATCCCAATTTATGCCTTTTAGCAAGGTTTGTACTTTAGGGAAGTTGGCTCTTTTGAAATTCAGTGTCTTTGTGTTCCCTTTATGTTTCCTATTTGTGTGATTTATACTGAAACTAATTGACCTGTGACCGCTGTTACCTAAATTGCCCCGTATTTCCACATCCGTGATCAGGTCTGTATTGTTGGTAATCAGTAGATCCAGCAATGTTTTATTTCTAGTTGGTGCGTCTACCATCTGACCCATAAAATTGTCCTGCAAGACATTAAGGAACTGGCGAGCCTTAAATGAATGCGCGGTTCCCTCCGCCCAGTCTATGTCTGGATAATTAAAATCCATAATTATGATAACACTTCCCATCCTTGGTGCTAATCCAATTTGTGATAGGAGATCCGTCTCCACTTCCTCCCTCAGGTTAGGGGGCCTATAGCATATTCCCAGTATTATTTTCCCCTTAGCTTCATCCCTTTGGAGCTCTACCCATAAGGATTCCACCTCCTCTCTAGCTCCCTCAGTGATGTCATCTCTCACATTCGCTTGTACATTATTCTTGATATATAGGCATACCCCTCCCCCTTTTTTACCCTCTCTATCCTTGCGGTATAGGGTATACCCTTGAATGTTTGCCAGCCAATCATGAGAGCTGTTGAACCAGGTCTCTGAAATTCCCACAAAATCCAAATCCTCCTTGTACAACAGTATCTCTAGTTCACCCATCTTGTCCGCCATGCTCCTGGCATTGGTGAACATGCCACATAGTTTAGACCGGTCGCATATTGTCCTCGTATTGGGTGTTTTGAGATTGCAACTAAGACTTGTTACTATACTCACCTTGTGTTTTTGTGCTTTGGTTAACCTACCACTAATGCCCCCAATACTACCCTCTGGAATATCTTCCACGCTGGCTCTGTCTCTGGACCCTCCCCCCCATCGCCTGGTTTAAAAACCCCTCTAACTTTTTGGCCATCTTCATTCTCAGCAGATCTGCACCCTCCTCATTTAGGTGCAGTCCATCCCTTCTATAGTACCGGTTACCGACTGAGAAGTCGGCCCAGTCCTCCAGGAACCCAAACCCCTCCTTACTACACCAGTTCTTCAGCCACTTGTTTACTTCCCTAATCTCCCTCTGCCTTTCTGGTGTGGCTCGATGTACCGGTAGTATTGCTGAGAATACTACCTTGGAGGTCCTTTTCCTCAATTTAGCTCCTAAGTCCCTAAAATCGTTCTTTAGGACACTCCATCTGCCTCTGACTTTGTCATTGGTGCCAACGTGCACCATGACAGCCGGGTCTTCCCCAGCCCCTCCCAGTAATCTGTCCACAAGATCCATGATGTGCCGAACCCGAGCGCCCGGTAGACAACATACTGTTCGGCGCTTCAGGTCTTGGTTACAGATTGCCCTCTCTGTCCTTCTAAGAATTGAGTCCCCTACCACCAGAATCTGTCTTTCCTTTCCCTTTGCTGCCCCCCCACTCTCAGTTCTTCCCCTGGCAGCTGTGAGAGTCCCTCAGCTCCAGCAGTGCTGGTCCCTGACTGGTTTCACCAATGTCACTCAATGGAGCGTACTTATTGGGATGCTCCAGTCCTGGATCAGCCTCCCTGGCACTTCCCCCTCTACCCCTCCTGACTGTCAGCCATCTACTCTTTGCTAGTGCCTGCACCTCTTTGTCTCCACCCGCCTCTGTGCTGGCCCCTGTGCTGGCCCCTGCCAGCACCTGCCGTGTACGTTCCTGGCTCTCCTTTAGTATGGAGGGACTTCTCAGTGCTGACAGTTGCTTCCCCAGATTCAGAACCTGGGCTTCCAGGGAAACAATGTGCTTACATTTTGCACAACAGTATTCGCCCTCGATCGGATGATCAAGGAACGCATACATGCAGCAAGATGTACAAAGAGTCACCTCTCCACACCCGCCGGGCATCGTACCTATTAAATTTAGTGAGGATTTGGGGATTTTACCCTGTCCAAATTACCTAACAGCTAGCTTCCTGGCACTAATACTCAAGACAATACACAGGTACACAACAAGACAATACCCAGGTACTCACAGACCTATGTGCAATTGCAGAACAGTCGCAGACTTACTTGCACTCGCAATACTCAAGTATACAGTACACAATACACAAGTACTAACGATCCACACACACTACTCAGAAAACACTCAGGTACTCACACTACACAGGTACTATGACCCCTGTTATAACCTCCTGTTTTAAACTCTGTTTTTTAACTCACCACTTATACCAGTTCCACTTACACAGAGTTCCACAGCCTCAGACTGAGCAGGCAGTTCCTTTAACCTCATGATTCTTTTCTGCTCTGACATGCACTGTGAGCTGTAAGGTCATATATAGACAGGTGTGTGGCTTTTCTAATCAAGTCCAATCAGTATAATCAAACACAGCTGGACTCAAATGATGGTGTAGAACCATCTCAAGGATGATCAGAAGACATGGACAGCACCTGAGTTAAATATATGAGTGTCATAGCGAAGGGTCTGAATACTTAGGACCATGTGATATTTCAGTTTTTCTTTTTTAATAAATCTGCAAAAATGTCAACAATTCTGTGTTTTTCTGTCAATATGGGGTGCTGTGTGTACATTAATGAGGAAAAAATGAACTTAAATGATTTTAGCAAATGGCTGCAATATAACAAAGAGTGAAACATTTAAGGGGGTCTGAATACTTTCCATCCCCACTGTATTTATCTAGGTAAAGACATATGCTATGTGGAATATTATATCCTGTAAGTAAACATGGTCACAATCTATATATGTCTTTCATAACAATGATTGGCATCTTAAAACAATTCTTACTTCTAATTTGTTCTACATCAAAATATTATATTTTTACCTTATGACAGAATTATCATTGGGTCAGTAGACACTGACATCATAATTATATCTATGACCTGGAATATAATATATAATTTGAATGATTTATATTCATATATATTTTGAAATTCCACTGGGTAGACAGAATTTAGATGTCCCCCAGAAATGTTTGAAATGAACTTTGAACAGACTCAATGAATATTTAGATAGAATCCAGCTATATAAACAAATCCTAGAGTCCTCACAAAAAGTTTAATCAAAGATATATTTCAACCTTTATTACAGTGTTAGGTCTTTTTATATACCCACCTAAGACATGTAAATATCTTTGGTTTCTACTTCGCAATTAGTTCAGTTGTGTAATTTAGGGTGGGTTATCCATTGAAAGTTGGGAAATGTATGAAGTCACAGTGACCTTTATTTCACCTCTGTCTTCAAGCCTAACCACTTTACATCTCCATCTGAAGTTTATGAAATATTTTATTTATTCATCATAATTACAACAACCCTCTAAAACTTGAGAAGACGAGAAGAAAACTGGTCATGGAGGCTGCTAAGAGGCCTACAGCAACATTAAAGGAGCTGCAGGAATATCTGGCAAGTACCGGCTGTGTGGTACATGTGACAACAATCTCCCATATTCTTCATATGTCTGGGCTATGAGGTAGAGTGGCAAGACGGAAGCCTTTTCTTACGAAGAAAAACATCCAAGCTGGCTAAATTTTGCAAAAACACATCTAATGTCTCCCAAAAGCATGTGGGAAAATGTGTTATGGTCTGATGAAACCAAGGTTGAACTTTTTGGCCATAATTCCAAAAGATATGTTTGGTGCAAAAACAGCAATGCACATCACCAAAAGAATACCATACCCAGAGTAAAGCATGGTGGTGGCAGCATCATGCTTTGGGGCTGTTTTTCTTCAGCTTCAACAGGGGCCTTAGTCAAGGTAGAGGGAATTATGAACTGTTCCAAATACCAATCAATATTGGCACAAAACATTCAGGCTTCTGCTTGAAAGCTGAACATGAAGAGGAACTTCATCTTTCAGCATGACAATGACCCAAAGCATACATCCAAATCAACAAAGGAATGGCTTCACCAGAAAAAGATTAAAGTTTTGGAATGTGATGATAATCAAAAGTATGTGGCGCTAATCTAAGTGTACCAATAATATTAGAAAAAACTCAAAATGCAATAAATCTCAATCCTTCCTGAATCAATAATCTTCAATACTTCCTTAATGGGCAAGTATACCACTCATGTTAAATTAAAGTCTCAAAATCCCTTAAAAACTCAATACTTCCTGAATAAACAATCTTCAATACTTCCTTAAATGGGCAATACTAACTTCTCCCATTAGGGGACAGCCAAACCAACTGAATAGTTAAATGCTGGTTATCATTCCTAATAAAATTCACATAAATCATCCAATAAATATAATGTTCTTCAACCAAACTAAGTCGAAATTGTGATTACAGGTGATTAAACTTAATAATAATAATAATAATAAAATAAAAAAAAAAAAAAAAAAAATATTCCTCAAAGTGTATCATACAAAGTACATAGTTTTCCTCACCATAATAAGTGAAAATTAAAAATTAAAAATGATTGCACAAAATAAGTAATATTGGTGACTAGATTGCTGCCAAAGCAAACAACTTAACTCTATATCACATATATAAACAAACGTGATCAAGTGCAAAAAAACAGTGACATATGTGCAAAATCATGCGTATACAATGAACTTGCGACTCTGAAATAAATCACCAACAAACTCTTCCACCTAGAAATATTCCTTATAAAATAGAAAAAACTGACATAAATGTGATCAAGTCCAAACAGCTATTGCTTCATGCAATGTGATTCATAATGTCCATACAGATGATTAATCATGACGTGCCAGTGAGGTGACTATGTGCTGGATTCCTCCTCTTTGAACAACTGGTGCAGCACACAAGTGTTTCCCCCAGCCTCTCGCCTTAATCAGCGGCCCCCAATGGGCCAAATCAAGCAGATGATTAATATTTCTCTGTGAGGGATGATGATGATCCAACAGCTGTCTCCCTCTTCCCAAGTGGTGTACGTGTGTCAAACTTTTCCTCCTGATCACCAGCGCTCACACAAACCCCAGCATGATAATGAGGAAGAAGGAGAGGCTTCCATAGTGAAGTATTTCAATACAGGTTTATTGATAAAACGTAGTAACTTACATTAAAAACAGGAACTGTCAGCAAGAGTACAGCAGAGACAATAGGGCTTCCGGGTACGGCCGTCAAAGGGGTAAAGTCACGTGCTGTGACGCAACGCGTCAGGGTAGGAGGAGCCAGGTGCCGACGCTTCCCGGGGACGGCCGTACCCGGAAGCCCTATTGTCTCTGCTGTACTCTTGCTGACAGTTCCTGTTTTTAATGTAAGTTACTACGTTTTATCAATAAACCTGTATTGAAATACTTCACTATGGAAGCCTCTCCTTCTTCCTCATTATCATGCTGGGGTTTGTGTGAGCGCTGGTGATCAGGAGGAAAAGTTTGACACACGTACACCACTTGGGAAGAGGGAGACAGCTGTTGGATCATCATCATCCCTCACAGAGAAATATTAATCATCTGCTTGATTTGGCCCATTGGGGGCCGCTGATTAAGGCGAGAGGCTGGGGGAAACACTTGTGTGCTGCACCAGTTGTTCAAAGAGGAGGAATCCAGCACATAGTCACCTCACTGGCACGTCATGATTAATCATCTGTATGGACATTATGAATCACATTGCATGAAGCATTAGCTGTTTGGACTTGATCACATTTATGTCAGTTTTTTCTATTTTATAAGGAATATTTCTAGGTGGAAGAGTTTGTTGGTGATTTATTTCAGAGTCGCAAGTTCATTGTATACGCATGATTTTGCACATATGTCACTGTTTTTTTGCACTTGATCACGTTTGTTTATATATGTGATATAGAGTTAAGTTGTTTGCTTTGGCAGCAATCTAGTCACCAATATTACTTATTTTGTGCAATCATTTTTAATTTTTAATTTTCACTTATTATGGTGAGGAAAACTATGTACTTTGTATAATACACTTTGAGGAATATTTTTTTTTTATTTTATTATTATTATTAAGTTTAATCACCTGTAATCACAATTTCGACTTAGTTTGGTTGAAGAACATTATATTTATTGGATGATTTATGTGAATTTTATTAGGAATGATAATCAGCATTTAACTATTCAGTTGGTTTGGCTGTCCCCTAATGGGAGAAGTTAGTATTGCCCATTTAAGGAAGTATTGAAGATTGTTTATTCAGAAAGTATTGAGTTTTTAAGGGATTTTGAGACTTTAATTTAACATGAGTGGTATACTTGCCCATTAAGGAAGTATTGAAGATTATTGATTCAGGAAGGATTGAGATTTATTGCATTTTGAGTTTTTTCTAATATTATTGGTACACTTAGATTAGCGCCACATACTTTTGATTATCATCACGGTACTTTTTAGGGTGGGTGAGGCCACCTCATATGTTGGCAGCTTCTCTACTTTTGTTCCATTGCCTAGGACCCTCTGAGAGGGTGGTTGTGCGCATTAGTAATTTATTATTAAAGTTTTGGAATGGCCCAGCAACAGCCCAGATCTGAATCTGATTTAAAATTCTATTGAAAATCTGTGGGGCGATCTGAAGAGGGATGTGCACAGAAGATACCCTCACAATCTGACAGATTTGGAATGTTTTTGCAAAGAAGAGTGGGCAAATATTGCCAAGTCAAGATGTGCCATGCATATAGACTCATACCCAAAAAGACTGAGTGCTGTAATAAAATCAAAAGGTGCTTCAACAAGGTATTAGTTTAAGGGTGTGCACACTTATGCAACCATATTATTTTATTTTTCTATTTTTACTTCCCTCCACACAAAGTTTGTTTTTCAACTGAGTTGTACAGTTTATAGGTCACATTAAAAGGTGGAAAAAGTTCTGAAATGATTTATCTTTGTCTCCTTTTTTACATCACAGAAACCTGACATTTTAACTGGGGTGTGTAGACTTTTTATATCGAGTGTATTTGTTTAGATATATGTACGCAGCACTATATAACTATAATGATTTACGAGTATATGTGGGAACATATTAGGTGCTTGCAGCAAAATTTGGGTGATTTGATGGTTTAATTTATATTGATTATTATTTCTTGCTAAGTTGGAGTTGCGCACACGGCTTATTTTATTTTTTAACTAGGCCTTAGCCTCATTAGAAGTTGTAATAGCCTTTTTATCAAAATCCAAACCAAGACATAAAGCCTCTGTGTCTGGCTCTTTTTATTGTAATTGTTTTTATAGATGGAGGTCAACTAGGGCTATGAATACTAACAAACATTCTCATGTAAATATAGTTTACTAAAAAATGTTTCTGTATTAATGTGGTCAAGTGAACTTTTTTATATTATATCCTCTATATTAATTCCTTTTTGAAGGCATAATATATAACAATAAAGATTACATATTGTCAGGTTCTCAACACCAGGCCACAGGCCAAAGAAACATCCTCTATTATAGGTTTTTGTTTTATCCAAAACCTAAACTCCAGCCATACATCTAAATACTTGGCTGAAATACAGTACATGCCTGAGGGATGTATCAATTGTTTTACAATTGTGTTCAGTCAAGTCAGTCATGCGATCCAGAAGCCCAGTTCTTTCATGCAATCCAGACAAAGATCATTTTTTCAGTCTACACTCTTCCACTTCTATTGAGAGAAATACAGGAGGTATCTTGTTCTCCATTTTTCCCCTTTCTATCTCTGATGTCTGTAATTTCAGACCCTGACCTGGAAAAAAAAAAAACATACAGATTTGTAGAGTCAGCATGAATTTAGGACTTGTAATTTGCATACTAATTGTAGTAACTAGAGTTTGGTGGTTTTGAAAGTTTTGAAGTTTTTGGATAAACATGGCAGCCTTCATATACCTGCAGCTGGATAGGACAACACAGACAGTAAAGATAACCTGTATATATTGCAGAAACTGGAAACCAGATAACATGTTAGTTGCCTGGGAGAACAACATCTACAATAAAAATTTGAAATATAGATATTATTTTATTTAATATTATTATTATATATTTTTATTATTATTTTAGTATTATATTATTATTAATTGTTTATTTTTATTTATTTTTATTTTTATTTTTTTAAATAAGAATTCCAGGTATTTTATACATAACTAGCTTGGACCAAGATAATTATGCATACACTATACTTGGCCAAAGCCCTTGGAAGCTGAAAATCACTGAAGTAGACATTACTACTGCAGTGATTTCTACTTGCTTCTGGGTCCCATGCTGAGTGGCTGCCCTGCTGTAACACAAGAGGTTGGCTGCTCTACATGGCAAAGCATTCTTTTATTAGATGAGGTGGGCGAGCATGACATCACCGCCCCAATTCTGCACCTCGTCCAATCAGAGAACGCTTTGCATTAATTTGGGGAATGCAAAGCATTCTTTGAATGGTGCCTGCGCGGAGCAGCCAAACTCCTGTGTTCAGAATGCATCAGGGCAGCCTCTTAGTGCAGAGCCTGGAAGCAAGCAGAGATCACTGGCGTAGAAATGTCTACTTCAGTAAGGGTGTTTTTATGAAATATTATATACATTTTAAATTTAAAGAAAACATTTTTTATTCTTTAACATTACTATTGTAGATGTTGTTCTCCCAAGCTACTGATGTAACTCTTTCTTCTGGTTTCCAGTATATTCATTTCATTTTTATTTCAGGTCCTGTTAGGAGATATATTCCTATATTCAAATTTATTATGAAACATGATTTGCCTTTTCCGACTTATGTACATTTAGGCTGTCAGTTGTAATAACATAATGGAGGCACTAACCCTTCTCCAATATACAAAGAAATTTGTTTTCTTTAGCAGTCTGTGTCCTCATTGGAGAGATTTCCCATCACTTCCTGAAGCAATGAGAAGGGTAAACCTCCAAAAGGTCCCTTTTACATGGGCAGCTGTCTCTACCACCCTCTGAAAATCGATCTGTGGTGGAAGGAGGTAGAGCCACAGCTTATCGGTGGTCAGAAGGCAATGCTGTCACCTGAATGTGTTTTTTTTCTTTGGCTGATTTTTTATTTGTTTTTTTGTATTGAAATATCGGATCACAACCGTGAGTCATTCATTGGCTCACGGGTTGTTGCATGGTCTTATTGCCTTTAAAGTTGGAGTAAACTTGTGAACTGATAATTAGTGATGGGCCGAACATCCCCGGTTCGGGTCGCACCAGAATTCCAGAACATTTAAAAAGCGAACCCTATTAAAGTCGATGGGACCCAAACTCCCCAAAAGTCCCCATTTTGAAGGCTTATATGCAAGTTATTGGCCATAAAATGGGCATGGGGGCCTGGGTACTGCCCTGGGGACATGTATCCATGCAAAAATGTTTTTAAAAAGTATCATTTTTAAAGGAGCAGTGATTTTAACCTCCCTGGCGGTTTTCCCAAGTGTGGCTCGGAGTTAAAATTCAGGACCATTAGCGGTAACCCCGAGCCACACTCGGGATTACATCGCAGGATCCTGGTGTGGCTTTACTTACCTTGTCCCCGGGATCCTGCGATGTCCCCCGCAGTGTCCGTGGGCTCCGTCCTCTGCCCGAAGCCTCTCCTTGCCAGGCTCCGTTCCCTGCGAGCGTCGCGACGCACGGGGGCGGAGCCTGGCGGCAAATTAAAAAAAAAGTAAAAATCATAACATATACAGTACTATAATCTTACAGATTACAGTACTGTATGAAATTATTTCACATCCCTTTTGTCCCCAGTGCTTTGGCCCATGCCCTGCATGCAGTTTTATGTGATATATACTGTTCTTTCTGCCTGGAAACTGGAAATTGTCCATAGCAACCAAAAAGTGTCCCTTTACGTCAAAAGTGGCTTTAGACCAGCTAGAAAACAGCGATAGTAAATTAGAACACTTGCAGAATTGAGCGATAGTGAATCGTGGGGAAATTTATTTTATTACTATTTATTTTTATTTTTATTTATTATATTATAATTTATGTTTTTGTGTTTCAAACTTTATCATACCCGGGATATCTACTAGACTCTTGTTTGGACAGATTTAAGTGTGTTATTGTTAAGAATTACAGACCTACAATATAAAACGCCAAATTTCCATGCAAAATAATTGTACCGCTTTCAGCACCTAAAATCCGAAATAATCATACCGCCAGGGAGGTTATTGATGCTTAAAGTGAAACAAAAAAAAATGAAAAAATTCTTTTAAATATAGTGCCTGAGGGGTCTCCTTAGTCTGCCTGTAAAAGGGCACATCTATACCGTCATGTATAGAACCTGCAGCAGCAAAACTGACATTTATTTAATGACATTTAAATTGATTTTTCCGGCTGTAAGCTTTCTTGAAAAAAAAAAAAAAAAAAAAAAAAAAAAAAAAATAGAAAAATGTGAAAAAAAAAAAAACCGGCGAGGGGGTCCCCACCCCCAATCCATATCAGGTCCTTTGGCCATCTCTACCTATAATATGGCTTAATAAGGCTTACATATAGGTACTGTAAATATCTCCTAAACATGCACTGTTTAGGATATATTTACTGTAGATGCAGCTGGTGATGTCACCAGCGCATGTGCTCTGAAGGAACAGCATACCTGTGCTGTAAACAGCGGCTCCTGGGAGCATGCACAGGAATGACATAATCGCAGCTCCGGCCACTCACAGCCAGAGTCCACAAACCCGGAAGGAAGATGGGGTGAAGATAGAAGCACCTTCAGTGGTGAAAGTGTGCCGCTGGAGGGCTTCATTCCAATTCACACAATGTGCTAGTAAGCGATTCCTTGCAGGTTTAAAAAAAAAAAAAGCCAACAGTTTACTACCACTTTAATGGGCATGTTTGACAGGTGGTGCTGCCTTTCAAAATTGGCAGGTTCAGTTATAAATTTGCCTTGGCCACAGTAGGTCTACAGACCCCTTTGGCCCGCCATGTCCGCTTGTAGGAGGGTGGTTGAGGGGGTGCTAAAAACAGGGCCGATCCTGGGCAGGTGCATGGGGTGCTCTGCACCCGGGCGCTGCAGAAAGAGGGGCACTGAAGTGTCAGAGTGCTCCCCTCCTGGCTCCCTCCTCCTCTCCTTGTTCTGTGAAGTAGCGTCGCTATGGGGAAGGCGGCCGCGGTGCAGTCCGCCAGTGAACACAAGCGGCCGTGCTGTGACAAGGGGGAGGTGAGCTGGTGGATGTCAGCGTATCTCCCCCGCTCGCCCCCCCCTTCTCCTGTCAGCTGAGCATGGCTCTCATCTTGTTAGCTGCTCAGCTTGATGCCTGATTTGCTTCCGTCCCCATTGGCCATAGTGGAGGGCCAATCAGAAGATGCTAGCAGTGCATCATGGGACATGAAGTCTGTAAAGTGTAAAGGAAGGCTTCCTCTGCTGTGCCCAGTGATTGCAGGTATGTGCAGGGGGAGGGGTGGGTGAGTGAGCCTGTTACTTTATCAGTTAGCAGCAGCAAGACAGAATGTCTGTGTACACTGCATGCTGCTCAGAACAGCCTAGGAATGAAGGGAGGGAGGGGGAGAGTGAATGTACCTGAGCTCCTCACTGACTTCCCCCTGACTTGGCCACCCTTACCATTAATGTAGAAGGCTGTAAGGGGTGAGCAGTAGGCTGACACATAAGCAAGTCACTCAGCTTGGCCACCTGACACTCCCCCCTTCCAGACATTGGGGTGTAAGAAGTAAGTCGCACACAACATGCTATACCATCTCTGCAGACTTGAGGGAGAGCCAGGAGAAAATTGTCTGTTGGGGTAATTTAAGGGGATAGTCTGTACTGGGAATGGGAAGGGGGGCAATATTTGTTGTACACTGGCCAGTATGTTACCTCTGTGCTATGTGCATGGCACACTTCTGAGCACTGTCTGAAACACACACTTGAACCTTCTACTCCATGCACTCCTCAGCCCAACAAAACAATCACACCTCAGCCTAACACCCGTACAATACACATTCCTGAACCATCTGCTGTCTGTGCGTATCGCACTCCTGTGCTTTCTGTGTAAAACACATTCCTGTGCTTTGTGTTCTGTGCAGTATGCGCTTCTTATCCCTATGCTCTGTGTAACACACACTCCTGTGCTCTGTGCGATACTCACTCCTGTGCCCTGCAGCCTGTGCAATGCATACTCCTAAGCCCTGTGTGTTGAACACTCCTGAACCCTGTACAATATGGGGGGTGAGTACCTGCACCTATTCTCTGGGAAGAAAAAAAGTCCCAGGTTATGTTTGAAGTCTCTGACCATCTCTTGTATCATTTCTACAGTCTCTGACCATCTCCTGTACTATTCCTGCAGTCTCTGACCATCTCTTGTATCATCATATCTGCAGTCTCTGACCATCTTCCGTAGTATGTCTGCAGTCTCTGACCATATCTTGTATCATGTCTCCAGTCTATGTCCATTTCATGTATCATGTCTGCAGTCTCTGACCATCTCCTGTACTACATGGGTATGTCTGTAGTATGTCCGGGGGCTCTTTCTACCAGACTCGCTAACAGAAGCCCTCTCTGTGTCCATCAGAGAGACTCCCCCTCCAGGTCCCACTAGAGTACTCTCTTCCTGTAATTTGTTTATTGTTAAGAGATCATGGGAGGATCCCAGGGTAACGAATACTCCTTAGGGAGCATCTCTGTGTTTGAGTCATTGACATAGAAACATTTGTAATGGGGAGGAGTTAGTAAGATGACCACGCCCATGTGGGGGCGCCAGAAATATTTCTGCACCCAGGCATCGGTGACCCTAGGATCGGCCCTGGCTAAAAATGCTGCTCCCTGGCTGCCTATGTGAAAGAGACCTAAACGGGACACAGACTACAAATTAAACCCTACTAAAGGTTATATTCTTTCCTCAATCCATCAAGAACTATTTAACAAAAGCTTGGGCTGGGTTTGAAGCACTCTAGTGTCCACCGAGACATGCTAGCTTATGTTATAATTGTTCTGGAGTTAATGGATAACAGCAAAAAGTCTGACATAAAATTTCTGTTTCTTTTTAAAGGTTATCAGAAAGAGGATCTTCCTATGCATCCTGCTTTGTCTGTCTCTGACTTACTTATTTTATGTAAAGTTTCAGCTGTGAGTATAAAAATGTATCTTCTGTTATTTAAAGGGGTTTTGCTTCTTAAAAGATAAAGGGGGAACTTCTTACATGTGCTACTTGGTAGGATCATACCACCCAGAGCTGCACTAACTGGGACCATGAGCAGCTGCTGTATGAGCGGGAACAAAGTTAACCTTCAGAAACCCAGCAGGCTGGGAAACGGGGTCACAGAGCAGGCATGGAAATCCATTCCAGGAGGATTTTTCGGGGGGGGGGGGGGCGCAATAGTTTTCTAACCCGTGAACAGGGCCGGATTTCCCACAAGGCCACCGAGGCCAGGCCTCGGGGCGGCAGTGGTACAGGGGCGGCGCCGCTCCTGCAACTAATTCTCGGCCGCCCCCCACACTAACATAGCAGCATGTGATGCAGCGCACCCGGGGGCCAGAGAGGTGGGGGCGCTGAAGCACTAGAGTGCTCCTCTCCCTCTTCTTCCTCCTCTCTGTGTGTGTCCAGACTGAGGTGGCGTCCTCCGCAGGGCACCGCCGCTGCTGGTTTTACTATGCTCAAGCCTGTCCCCCCTCCCTCCTCCTGTCAGAGAAGGAGAGCAGCCGAAGGAGATCGGAGCGGCTGGTCTCTGTGCGAGGGAGGGGGAGGGGGCGCGTGTTCTCCTGTGTCCTCCTGTGTCTCTCACTCCCGCCCAAGCCTGTCTCCATCTGTACACTAATGGAGGGGGGGTTGTCCTGGGGGGTCTGTACTAGTGAAGGGGGGGTTTGTCCTGGGATGTCTGTACTAATGGAGGGGGAGTTGTCCTGGGGGGTCTGTACTAGTGAAGGGGGGGTTTGTCCTGGGATGTCTGTACTAATGGAGGGGGGGTTGTCCTGGGGGGTCTGTACTAGTGAAGGGGGGGTTGTCCTGGGATGTCTGCACTAATGGAGGGGGGGGTTGTCCTGGGGGGTCTGTACTAGTGAAGGGGGGGGGTTTGTCCTGGGATGTCTGCACCAATGGAGGGGGGGTTGTCCTGGGGGGTCTGTACTAGTGAAGGGGGGGTTTGTCCTGGGATGTCTGCACTAATGGAGGGGGGGTTGTCCTGGGGGGTCTGTACTAGTGAAGGGGGGGTTTGTCCTGGGATGTCTGTACTAATGGAGGGGGGGTTGTCCTGGGGGTCTGTACTAGTGAAGGGGGGGTTTGTCCTGGGATGTCTGTACTAATGAAGGGGGGGGTTGTCCGGGGGGGGGGTTTGTACTAATGAAGGGGGGGGTTGTCCTGGGGGTCTGTACTAATGGAGGGGGGTTGTCCTGGGGGGGTCTGTACTAATAAAGGGAGGGGTGGTTTGTCCTGGGGGGGTCTGTGCTAATGGACGGGGTTGACCTGAGGGGGGGTTGTACTAATGGAGGGGGAGTTGTCCGGGGGGGGTTTGTACTAATAGAGGGGCGTTTGTCCTGGGGGGTCCGTACTAATGGAGGGGGGTTTGTTCTGGGGGGGTCTGTACTAATGAAGGGAGGGGGGTTTGTCCTGGGGGGATCTGTACTAATGAAGGGAGGGGGGTTTGTCCTGGCGGGGGTCTGTACTAATGGATGGGGGTTTGTCCTGGGGGGGGGTCTGTACTAATGGAGAGGGGTGGTTTGTCCTGGGGGGGGTCTACACCCAGGACTCCAGAGGGAGAGGACACTGCTGAGGGAAAACCATTAGAGAGAGAGAACCCGGCTGCCCTGTGCCACCAGAGGGAAAGCCACACAGCCTGGTGCCATCCCCGGCGGAGAAAGGAATGGAGTCATTGCAGGAATACAGATCTGGGTGCTACCCAGCGGAATCGCCACGGGCAATTCAGAGTGAGCTGACTCCTGATCAGAGGAACCATTGCTGTATCGCTGGGTCAGGTGAGAGGGCCGATCGGCCATTATCTACTAATGTCCATAGGAACTGCAGTCTCTGACCGTCTCCTGTATCATGTCTGCAGTCTCTGACCATCTCCTGTACTATGATTGCAGTCTCTGACCATCTCTTGTATCATGTCTGCAGTCTTTGACCGTATTATGTCTGGGGGCTCTTTCTGGTGGTGTGTGTGTGGGGGGGGGGCGGCATTGAAGGGCCCGGCCTTGGGGCGGCAAAGGGAGTAAATCCGGGCCTGCCCGTGAACCAAGCTAAAGTATACTATATATAACAAGGTCTCTTCTGTTTGATAATAAATGCAGTTATGTTGACTCCCCAGTTGTCTGCCCCACTTACAAATATATGTAGATCTTCCACCTCTCCATAAAGAGAGCCTGTCACAAACTAAAAAAATAGCAGGAAAGGGGACAGAAATTAAATATTTTAAATGCTTACTTGTAGTGTTTTTCTTTCCCATGGCTTGTTTCTATATTACCTTGCAATGTGTCTTTGTACTTGAAATAAAATTGGAACATTGTGTAGTGGGGAAGCGCAACTGCTCTTTAATCCAAGTCCAGGCAGGAATGGGGGTAGGACATGGCACAGGGCACAAGGTATTGTTGACCCTGGCAAAGGGCCAGGAAAGAGCATGGGGTGACCCGTCCAGGCTTAGCTGATACCTGCTGAAGGTCCTCTCTATACCCGCTTCAGGTCTGATGCCAATGGAGCCCTCCCCACCTCTCAGTGACGGTGGAAGTTCCAGGAAACGTCCCCATATAGAGGTTACAGGAAAGGGGAATCACCTGAAGAATGCCTTTTCAGCTATTTTCAAAACTATTTGTACACTGATGGCACCCAACTCTATCTTTCTACCCCTCAGCTCAGACCACCTCAAGCATCAATTATTTACTAATGGACATATGAGTCTGGATGTCTCACCACTTCCTCAAACTCACCACTTCCTCAAACTGGGCTCATAATATTGCCTCCCCCCATGCCCTTTGCCAACTTCTCCATTGAGGGGAATGGTACAACTATCACTTCCTCCCTGGATGCCAGGGTACTAGATGTAATTCCGGACTCACATACACACCCAATCACTTGACAAATCTTGCCACCTCATCTTCAGTAACATCTCAAAAATAAACCCCTTCTCAACTAACAATGCCACAAAGCTACTAATTCACTCCCCTATTATCTTTCACCCTGACCATTGAACCTGCTTTTAGGCTTACCTTTACATAGTCTATCCCCCTTTAGTTCCTCATTAATGCTGCCGCCAGATACATCCACTTTACCAACTGTTTAGTGTCCACCACCCCTCACTGCCAGTCCCTCCACTGGCTTCTGCTCACCCAATGAATAAAATTCAAAATACTAATAGTAATCTACAAAGCCAAAATGGAAATACGAAATACCTCATGAATGGGATTTTAAAGGCAATTGTGAACAATAAAGATTGTATTTTCATAAAAATTGAAAAATGTATTAAAACAATTTAGACATGATAAAAAAAAAAAATTTTCCCAAAAGGAATCCAAAAAAGGACAACACACAGGTACATGTATCATATTACAAGATATGACATAAACCCACTACACACAGAATACCATCCATAAAATAAATGAATGATGATGGGTAGTGGGGGTATCCAACACGTTTCGATATATGTATGAAAATATAGTCTTCTTCAGGGACTGATGCCACTCCTGAAAATACAGATTAATATATGAATACAAAGTTGGAAACCTCATACAAAAGTGTGGGATATAAACATTTTAATATTTTCAAAAAACAAAACTTACAATATAATATTAGAAGGGGCATTCCTTCAACACACATGATCATCCTTTAAGTCTGCAGAAAATGCGTCTTTCATCACATATGGGGGTTACTGAACAATTCCCAAACAGGCGCCAGAAAACCAAGGAACAGGGGGGAGACCCAAAAATTCCAACTGGAAAAAAAAAAAAAAAAAAAAAAAAAAGGGGATATGGCATTTTATATATCAATTATGTAGTATATCATGCATATCACTGCGCATCCCCTGGGAGCATCCCCAAACCACAAAGTGAAAGGGGGAGCCAACCCTGTAAAAGGAGGCGATCAATCCCGGGGGAAGAGGGAGTCCCTGCAATGAGGGAATTACCAAATCCCTGAGAGAGTGCCCCCCCCCCCGATACTAAGAGAAAGGCACAAAAGCATGCATGTGGTTTATGAAGCAAGTACTTAAACCAATCTCATATGTGTTCAGACCAACAGGATGGGAGAGAAGTGGTGGCCACAACAATCTCGATCCGACTGGGTTGTAAACAAAAAACCCCCATAGACAGATTCTGTCTGACTAAAAAGCCTCCATGACGGAAGGAATGGCACCAAAGAACCCCCGGCGTCTTCCTTATATATCCCCATGCGGGCCGTCAGTGCCGTCGCCGCATGACGCGGCGACCATGACGCCCCACGCATACAAGGATGCAATGTGTCATGCAAAGTCGTGATGCACAGACGTAATACGTTGCACGGCGAGTGGCGCAGATGGCGACAAAGAATAGATTGCATAGTATGGCAACAGAGATAAAACTATAAAGAGCCTTCGCGCTACTATGGTAGATTAGTGAATGGACTAAATTATAGTATAAATTCCTATCATACGTGATCAAATCTCAAAGTGCATATAGTGCTTTAAGTGCAATCACAATACCTAAACAGCAACTGCCTGCAGCAGAATCTTCAGTGTATCACAATCCACTCTCAGTAAATATTGTAAAAGTGATCCCGCGCTACAGTATAAAAGAACTTTTCACTACATAAAGCAAATGAATAAAATTATAAAATTAATTCAACGGTCAAAAACAGTGCAAGTGTATTCAATAATAATATATTAATAAAAAATCCCAGGGCAAATGATTCCGAATAGTAATAGTCTCTTAACAACGTTATCCAGACAGTATCCAAAAAAAAAAAAAAAAAAAAAAAAAAGAAAAAATGTGAAAGAGCAGTTTCAATATAAAATGCAGTGGACAAGGAGAAGTTCAAGTCCCATAAATGTGCTCACAGAGCCCTCACCTTCATAACCTGATAGAATAGCATATGGTGTTGAATTGAGTTCGGTTACGTTGTGTTGCTCCAACTTCTACCACCAGGAGGTCCTCTGTGCCACCATATGTAAAATTATAATTGCCTGAGGTGCCAGCAAATAGCCATAAATAAGAATTCAATCCGCCATATTAATCTGTACCACCAGGGGGTCTTCTAATCCACCAGACAAATCTCCCAACTCAAGCTGTGCATCCACGTCATCTCATATCCTCATACTGTCCTCCTTTCAGGTTTCCAAATGTATCTATTGCTTCCGACTGTAGGTTATGACACAGACCCACACAGGCTGTAGGTGTTTTGTGTTTCACTCTTTATGTGCGGGCACTTTTTTTGGCACCGGGTGGAAGTTTTTGAGGTGTGTTTTGCACGCCACTGGCTTTTCGATAAAAAAAAAAATCTCCCCATTCTGCCTAGTGACACTTGATCTCTGCTCCCTGTCATTGCAGCAGAGATCAGTGACGTCACACACCAGCCCATCCCCCTGACAGTTAGAAATCACTCCCCTAGGACGCACTTAACCCCTCCCCCTAGTGGTTAACCCCTTCACTGCCAGTGTCATTTATACAGGAATCAATGCATTTTTATAGCACTGATTGCTGTATAAATGACAATGGTCCCAAAAATGTGTAAAAAATGTCTGCCATAACATTGCAGTCACAAAAAAAAAAAAAAAAAAAAAGGGAAGAAGAAGAGCTGATCACCGCCATTACTGGTAAAAAAAAAAAAATTTATAAAAATGCCATAAAACTATCCCCTATTTTGTAAACGCTATAACTTTTGCACAAACAAATCAATAAACGCTTATTGCGATTTTTTTTACCAAAAATATGTAGAAGAATACGGATCAGCCCAAACTGAGGAAAAATTTTTTTTTTATATATTTTTGGGGATAATTATTATAGCAAAATGCAAAAAAGAATGCGTTTTTTTTTTTCAAAATTGTCGCTCTTATTTTGTTTATGGCGCAAAAAATTAAAATCGCAGAGATGATCAAATACCACCAAAAGAAAGCTCTATTTGTGGGAAAAAAAAAAAAAGTCATCAATTTTGTTTTGGAGCCACGTCGCGCAATTGTCAATTAAAGCGACTCAGTGCCGAATCACAAAAACGCTCTGGTCAGGAAGGGGGTAAATCCTTCCGGGGCTGAAGTGGTTAAGACTTCGATAACTAGAAAGGGGTTTGTAAAGGGCATTAACACCCTAAGCACCCAGGTGCAAAAAAATAAAAGGGGCACTGGTGCAATTGACAAAACAATAAAAAAGTCAAGGAATGATAAACGAATGAGGGAAGTCTTTTTAGTCCTTAAAAATCCTCTTTTTTTTTTTTTTTTAATAAAAATAACAAACATGCCTATATTTACTTGCTCTGTGCTAATTGATTGCACAGAGTAGTTAAGTATAGGCATGTTTGTTATTCTCTTCTTCTGGGGTGGCTCTGGACGGGTGTGCCTACCTGCCAGGCTGGACTAAGGTGTGTTGGACTTTTATACAACTCATTTGCCTAACTTTGACTCTAATGGGGTTATTTACTAAAACTGGAGAGTGCAAAATCTGAAGTAGCTCTGAAAAGAAAACTGCTTCCACATAACTCCCAACTGTCCCTGATTTCAGGGACTGTCCCTGATTTGGAACAAAGTCCCTCTTTCCTCCTCATTTGTCCCTCATTTTGGTCTGATACATATAATTGTATATAAAATGCACTTATTATCTTTCAAAAAGTGTTTCCCAGTGCTAAACCTTTTATCAAATTTCCAAATTGCTGCATTTGTGGATCTAAAAAGCCAGTAAAAATGAATTTGTGATTAAAAAAGTATTTTTTTTCAATTTTTTTTGTATAATTCTTCTTTAAGGGGGCGTGGCAGAGGGTCTGTCCTATGCCTACATACTTTTGCTGATAGGTGTCCCTCATACCCATCTCAAAATGTTAGGAGGTATGGCTTCCAGGCATAATTTAACAAGCTGAAGTTAGATGCTGATTGGCTACCATGCACAGTTGCACCAGATTCTGAGTGCTCCAGTTTTAGTAAAGGAATTCACTCATCCTGGAACCCATTACTTACTCCTGACCTCTGTAAGATGCCGGGGTTGTACACCGAGCTCCATAGATTTGCTAAATGCAAACAGACTATGCAGTTGCACTCATTTTCCCCAGAGCTTAGTAAATGTGGTAAAGCTCTGCTTATTTCCATATTCCAATGATGTGCAAAACAAAACAGTTTTTTTTTTCTAGCATCTGACTGGGTATTCTTTACAAAGTGAAGCTTTACCGCATTTATTAAGATTTGGGGAAAATGAGTGCAACTGCACTTGCAAATTGCATAGTCTTTTTGCCTTAGTAAATCTACCCCGTTGAGTCTCTTCCACCAAAATTATGTATTTGCTAGCAGTTTTTTACATCTTAGGTGAAGTTCGACATTAGGCTCCATTCACACCTGATCCCAGGTGGAATCGCCACAAAACCCTGCAAAATGAAGGATGTGTTTGCCATGCCATTACTTCTTAATGGCACCCCAATCGAGCCACGATTTTGCCGCAGTTGTCACGCAGTAAATTGTGCTACAATCACAAACGTGATTCCACCTGCGATCACTTGTGAATGGAGCCTAAGGGTGAAGTTCCGCTTTATGTCCTCTTTACCGATCCTCTACCACATCCACATTTGGCACAATGTTTTTTTTCTTTTTGATAGGTACCAGCTCCCAGTTCCTCTCAGGTTGCCTATGCAATCCAAGTAAAAATCCTACCCCCCTTGCCCACAGCCTTCTGGTACACATCACAGGTCCCAGTAGGCTGCAGGACCATTAAAAAAGCACAAAGTGGCTCGCGTATTCACAGTGGGAAGCCGACTGTGAAGTCACAAGGAGTCACAGCCAGCTTCCCTCAGTAAACATGCCGGGTCCCAGAGGACAGGTGAAAAACAGGCCCCAGGTGAGGACAGCGCTGGATCCCTGGATAGGTAAAAAAAAAAAAAAAAAAAACAAAAAACCTACGAAGAGAAACCAATCAGGAGTATATAGCTGGCAATCCTTGCCACATCGCAAATAAAGAGAAACTTTAAACATGAAGTGCCCCAGAGATTTTATGGGCAAGGAAGGTAAGCCAGAATGAAAAGGAGTAATATCGTAAAAAAGTGTAAATGTATTCAATATACATATATATATATATTGAAAATGCACAAGTATGTACACCTAAAAACAATGCATTTGAACATCGTCGAATAGAACAGCAGCTGAATACTGGAACACACTAGCCTCAAAAATGGAGGTTACAGTAAATGTGTGGTCACAGATGATCCCAACATGTTTCGGAGATGGGGGGGTATAGGTAGTCAATTCCTTCTTCAGGGGGGTTTTTTTTTTACAGGCTGTTTGTTCTATTCAAAAAAGTGTACATAAAGAAAAACACATAAATACATATAAGTGCTAGAGAAAATATAAATGTATATGAATACAGCAGGTTAACAGCAAGAGATCTATTTGTGGAACATGGGAATACATCATACTCACAGAGGATCATGTCCTTAGAAATATAATACACATCAGGAGTTCACAAATAGGAGGGGCTTACATCTCTGCATTCGCTCAGTTGCATGTGGGACTCTGGAAACCTAGAGTGAGTCTGTAATAATGCGTCTCACATTCACCAAGGGTGATGGAATTGCTAAGAGGCCTTTGTGTGTAAAAATGCTGAGTAGCCTTGCAGCTTCACCCTGGCCAGAAAACACACCAAAAATCGCAGAGATCACCATAAGTGATCTAACAAAAATATATATTCATGGTATCAGATCATGGGTGAAAAATGAATGCACAGCTACCTAGAAATAACAAGTAATGGGTAAGTATGTATATATTTGTTGCTAAGCTGAAAATTAATCATCTGAAAACAAACCCAAAAGCACTCACCTTTTTCTATAGTATTAAAGAGTAGCTGGTGCAGTGCTTACTGTGAGCCTGACTGTGTAGCTAAAGAGTGTTTGGGCTTACCATGTTTATAAGGAGCTGTGTAAAGGTATCCACCCATCCAACCAGGTGTATAAATCAATAGATGGGAGTGTTTAAGGCAGTGATCGTCGTACCCATTAAATTAATCACCTATTCCTGTCAGAGAGGTATCACATGAGTGATTTCTCGGCTTAAGCGACGTCTGGTGTGACCTCGTCATAAGACGTGATCACGCCAGACGCCAACAGAGCCACCGACACAACAGATGGGTGATCAGTGCTGGTCTGATGGAAGGAGACATGCACGCATGCCCGGGACGGCACATAGGCCGTCACTAGGCAGGCGGAGGTGGGCTGTAGCCCAAAAATATTGGCCCTGAAGTGCAAGTAAAGCATTAGGGGGCCCCTGTGTGCTGGGGAGTCTTAATGCGTCAGGAGGCCAAGGAGAAACAGTGTGTCTAAGGCACCCACATTGAGTTTAAATAGTAAATAAAAAGTTAATACAGAGTTTTTAAAAGTTTTTTAGCGTTTTTAAGAAATTTTTTTAGCTTTTTTTGTTATTTAGCATTTTTTTTAGCGTTTTTTTATATATATGTTGCGGGCACCTACTTTTAGGTAGGTGACCTTTCCTAGTGGTTTCTATTTTAGGTAAATTTAGACAGGCTTGTGCTATTACAGCAGGCCTGTCTGTTGTTAATTTCCATTTGCGTGGCAGGTAGTTTGTGTGTTAGTCCTGGCCAATCATTAATTTGGTTGGTATCACCCAGGACTCTCATATAAAAGTCAGGTCAAATGGTCAGTGAGGGGTTCCTGTTCAGGAGAGTTCTTCCAGAGAGAGCGAAGCCAGAGGTTCCCCCTCCTGGGGAGCCGACGGGCCCCCCTCCGAGGAGGGTGGGGGGGGCTTCACTGGGACTCACTGCAAAGTTAGTGACACCGGATAGCATATGGTCGCTGGTGCCATAGGATGCCCCTGCGGGGAAGGCAGTGGTCCATAAAGGAAAAAAAAGGGCACAGAGGAACCATGTAGAAGAAATAGCAACTAAGCGGAGGACAACTGGGTGATCGATCGCTTATGAGCGACACGCGGGCTATTGATCAAGTGAGTGAAAAGCCCAAGGGAGTTGTACTGTCCAGAGGCTGTGGGTTTTTGGTACGCAAGTCAGTGAGATGGGCAGTGATGGCCTTTGACTTTGGGTTCAGCAATGCCCCAGGATTGCAATCAGTCAAGCGGGAGGAGTTATTCAGAGTGACTTATCTTTAGCTCAACTTGGAAGTACCATGAGATGGGAAGTAGTGGTAAAAAAGTAGTGGTAAAGCTGCAAGCACACATATAGAGATACGGACTGTTCTTAGAAGTTCTGCAGATAAAGGCGTTATTCAGAGTGACTCTTTATCGGTTATTCTCTATCAAAGATCTACTTCCATCTTCCCTGATAAAGTAATCATCCAGTTTTGAATCACTATCATCCGCAATGAAGTCTTTGCAAGTGAAGCAAGGAAAAGATCAGAAATCATCCAAAGAGCATCGCAGAGGAAATCCTTCTCCCATCCCAGTTTTGTGTTGTTGAATAAAGCAAGTGAAAAAGCACTAAGGACTGTGACTTGTAAATCTATGGGCTGCGAGGGTTAGGTGGTAAACGTGAGTTATGGATATAACATTTAATCAGCCGCTCCTCCGGGACTATTTGCTACATATATATTAAAAAAAAAACAAACAAAAAAAAAACGCTAAAAGACTTTTTATTAGCTTTTTATTTTATTTTATTTATTCAATAAATTTATACTTTTTTTTACGATATTACTCCTTTTCATTCTGGCTTACCTTCCTTGCCCATAAAATCCCTGGGGCACTTCATTTTTAAAGATCCCTGGATAGGTAAGCGTCCTTTTTATTAAAAGTCAGTAGCTACAGTATTTGTAGCTGCTGACTTTTATTTTTTTCTTTCAAGGATGAAGATCCTCTCCAAGATAATACATTTGAACTGGATTCAATTTACCTTTACTGTGGATGAATCTTGTTTCCAGTGAATGGAAATAGACTTCCTCCAGAGGTGGTTCTGGCCAGCTCAGTAGAATGCTTTAAAAAATTATGGATTCTTTCCTAAATGTACATAATATAACTGTGTACTAACATTTCCTGACACCTTCATGGCAGCACACACTGGGATGTGACTCCGCCCCCACAACCTGACAGGATTGGTTAGCTATAAATTTGAAGGGGAGACACCCCGCTGCATTCTCTTTTCTATCCTCACCTGACAGATTGGGATAAGCAAGATTGCTCCTGTTTTCAAGATTAAAGAAAAAGCCTCTTACCGCACTCGCCCCAGCAGGTTCAAGCCTCTCCTGTTTGGAAGTCCCTCCTGTACAGTCTCTAAAGGAGCTTCTATGGAGGGAACCCCTGGTCTGGTGGTCTCAGGGGACGTCTGGATGTCTGGCACAGTAAGCTTTAAAGAAGCTTCATATATTTCAGTGGTCTCCTCTCTATTATGCCTGTCCTTTTTTCCCTTTATCAAATTAGGTTTTTTCCCCCTGCTTAAGGGGATTGCTGGCACCTGTTGTCCACCACTGTGGAACCGTCATGGCCGCTGACGCTCCTCCTCCGCTCTGCACGCTCTCTACTGTGCCCAGAGTTAGGTTACTGCCTTGGGAAGGTTATGCCCTTTTCCAAGATGGCGCCGAGGCGTTCGGGACGCTCTGCGCAAGCGCGGGAGTGTCATTTTGCCGCAACGACGGCACCAAATTTAAAAACACAGTCATTCTCTGTGTTTTTGCTGAAACTAATCAAAAAAACTTGGATTTCACTGTATGTTTCCCTGCTTTGCCAGAAACTAACTCAGCAAACTAAGGAAAGTTGGATCAACTTCTCCAGACTCTCTTGAGCCTTTAAAAAAAAAAAAAAAAAAAAAATTTTATTTTTTTTCCTATTCCTTTTCAGACTTCCTGTCACTATTGCTATGGAGACCACTGCCCGCGCAGACCACCATCAGCAAACAAGGTAAGAGGCCATCTGTCATTGGTAAGTATTGAAGAAGGGGAGAGAAAAAGAGAGCCGGACCACTAACGCTGCGTTTTTGGCAGCTCTACCAGGTCAAGAGCTGCAAGTTCAAGGCATGGAAGAAGATCAAGTCATGCGTCAAGCAGGAGGTCCCGCAGAAGCCGTTCAAGATCTTCCTCCCGCCACCGAAGACATAGCCGCTCACGTCACAGCCGCTCACGCCGCAGCCGCTGCCGTCATAGTCGGTCACACCGCAGACGGTATCACATCATACCGCCAGAGCCGCCACACCCGTCCTGCAGCAAACGCTTGCTAGGTATGCGGCGCGCCGGCCTTGCCAGATAAACTAGCCTGCCGATCCTGCTTCAATGAGGCAACAAAGGAAAAAGAATTAGACGCAAGAGTGGCTATGGAGCTCATAAGAGAATCTGTACGAGAATCCATAAGGGAGACAACGGCACCACTAATGGATGGGCCTACTCCCAGCACATCGGCAGCAGATGTCCATCAACCCCAGGCATCAGAATCTTCCTCAGAAGATGAGGACCAGGGGATGTCAGCAGGCTTTGATTTTTCCCTTGTAGAGCCTTTTGCAAAATCAGTTAAGGAAGCGATCGGCTGGGAAGAAGATAAAGTGGAACCGCAGAAAGTTCGGAAATATTTCCCAAATTTAAGAAAAGATCCTGAAAACTTCCCTTTTATAGGTGAACTGGAAGATCTAATTAAAGATGAGTGGGAAAGATCTGATAAGCGGTCCAGTCTCACCAACAGACTGGCAAAGATGTATCCTTTGAAAGAGTTGAAAGTCAGTTCATTGATGAACGCCCCCGTCGTTGAATCCTCCTTGATGCATCTTGCACGCCATCTCACTCTGTATATTGAGGACGCAGTTTCCTTTCGGGACATTCTTGATCAGAAATTGGATCTGGAATTGAAAAAAGCATATTCCACGGCTGGGGGCACTTGCAGGCCAGCAATTACCACAGCAGCAGTGGCTAAAGCCATATCAGGTTGGGCAACCCGGGTGGAGAAGGACCTTCAGGACGGCACTGAATTGGACAAAATAATCTCTTCTCTTCAGGAGATCAAGTTGGCAGGGACTTTGTGGCAGTCATATTATAAGATCCTCGGCAAGATTAATGCTAGCCTCAGTCACGGCAAGAAGGGCCCTGTGGCTGAAACTGCATCTAAAACAAACTGGTGCAGAATTCCATACGATGGCTCAAACCTGTTCGGGTCTAAATTGGACGCCGCTATCTCCAAGGTAACAGGAGGAAAATCGGGATTAATTCCCTCAGACAGGAGACCCAAGTCCCAAAAGGGTCCGTCCTACAGACGCAACCTTTCCGATAAATACAAGGAAGCTAGGTCCTACCGCCCCGGTAGGGAGTTTAGCAGGGACTGGAAAAATACAAGACCTTCCTTCCTGAGGATGCAGAAGTCCAAGCCTACCCCGGCAGGGGAGCAGCAGAAGTCCTTTTGAAAATTCGCCTGCCCACCCAACACAGGTGGGCGCCAGGGTCAAGAACTTCGTACAGATCTGGTCAAGTCATATAAAGGATCTGTGGACTCTATCCACAATCAGATTTGGGCACGAATGGAAGTTTATGGGCAGACTCCTGGGAAATCACTTCCAATCAACCAGACTGCCATCTTCACTAAACAAAAGGAAGTTACTAATAAAATATATTGTAGAATTGAAGCAAAAAGGAGCAATTCTGGAAGTTCCATCAGGTCAAAAGGGGAGGGGTTTCTATTCCCCCCCTATTTTTGATAAAGAAGAAGACCGGAGAATACGCCCTGTATTGGATTTAAAAAATCTCAACAGGAACATCAAAATAGAGGCTTTCAAAATGGAGAGCCTTCAGTCCATAATTCTGGCAGTAAACCTGGGCGACTGGATGCTATCAGTAGATTTATCAGACGCTTACCTACATATTCATCCCGCCTTTCAAAAGTTCCTCCGATTCGCCATCAACAAATGCCACTTCCAATTCCAGTGCCTCCCTTTCGGCATCTCGTCGACTCTCCAGGACTTTGGTTGGTTAGTCAATTGGAAAAAGAACAGTCTGCAGCCCGCGCAAAATATGGTATTTCTGGGAGCGGATCTGAACACCAAATTGAACAGGGTACAACTCCCTCAGGAGAAGGTCCAGCCTCTAATACAGAAGATGCGGAGATTACTGTCAGCGAGGCATCTACCAGCCAGAACCTGCTTAAGTGTGCTAGGCTCCATGTCTGCAACTCTACCCATGGTGCAGTGGTCACAATGGCACATGAGAGTCCTGCAAAACATCTTTCTAAGGCAGTGGGATGGAGTATCGATGCGTCAGACCATTACCATTTCCAGACCAATGAAGCAATCAGTATGGTGGTGGACACATTCGACCAACCTCAGAAGACACAGGCTGATAGTTCCTCCACTTCTGATGCCTGCCAGAGCGGCTGGGGAGCTCACTTTCAAGATCAAGCAGCACAGGGCCAATGGCAGTTCCAGGACCAGGGTATAGTATCAAATATACTGGAACTCAGGGCAGCTTTCCAGGCTCTCATGGCATTTGCACCAGCCCTCAGAGGGAAGGACGTGCTTATCTGGATGGACAACAAGGTGGCAGTGTCCTATATCCAGAAGCAGGGGGGTACCAAGAGTCTCACACTGATGGAGGAAGTCCGTCCTATCTTGGAATGGGCACAGGCACACCTAACAGACTTAAAGGCAATATATGTTCCTGTGGCACAGAACATGTTAGCCAATTATCTGAGTCGAGAGACTCTCTCGAACAACGAATGGTCCTTGAGCCTCCAGGCCTTTTCACTTCTTACAGAAACGTGGGGAATGCCAGAGGTTGACTTAGCAGCCACACCTGCGAATACAAAGTGTCAGAGGTTTCTGTCAAGAGCGTCATTCCCTTCAGCCGAGGGAATAGATTGTCTTATTCACCCATGGAACTTCAAATTGGGGTACATATTCCCTCGAACCCGTTGCTAGATTCCTGTCCAGGCTCCGGAGATCCTCAGCCACAGTAATCGCAGTAATCCCACTTTGGCCGAGAAGACCATGGTTCATGACTCTATTGCAGCTCAGCCTTCAACCTCCAATCCCTCTTCCGGTAACCCCAGATCTGCTATTTCAAGGCCAATTTCTACACCCAGCTCCAGAGAAGTTGCATCTGACAACCTGGAAGTTGAATGGGCTAGGTTAAGGGAACAAGGGTGTTCTCAGGAAGTAATATCAACCCTGATGCAAGCCAGGAAGAATACCACCAACACCACCTATACAAGAATTTAGAGCAAATTCTTTCATTGTACAGCAGAAGGGTTGGGACCCCATTGCTCCAGAACCTTCTCAAATCTTAGAGTTCCTCCAGTCAGGAATCGACAAAGGCTTAAGTTCAAGTACCCTTAAGGTACAAGTATCCGCTTTGTTGGCCAAAACAGGCACTAGATGGGCATTACATCCTCTGGTAATCCAATTCCTGTGTGCCTGTCTGAAAATCGAACCTCCTAAGAAACCAGTTTTTCCATCATGGGATCTCTCAGTAGTCCTCGATGCCTTCACCAATCCTCCTTTTACTCCATCTGAATCAATCTCACTGTGGGATTTAACTCTAAAACTGTCTTTTCTCATTGCAATTACATCAGCAAAGAGGGTATCTGAAATCCAAGCACTGATGGCATCGGAACCTTACTTGGTATTCTTCCCTGATAAAGTAGTTCTAAGACCTTCAGACCACTTAATCCCGAAGGTAGCAACTTCCTTCCACTACAACCAAGACATCTTACCATCCTTTACTAATGATCAAGGTGAACCTCATCCTCTGGATGTTAAAACAACCATCATTAGTTACCTTGCGGCTACAACTCCTTTTAGGAGGACGGATGCCCTCATGGTCATCCCCCGTGGAAACAGACGAGGTCAAGCGGCTACTTCACGTACTATCGCCTCCTGGTTAGTCAAATCCATCAAGAAGGCATACTCCATTCGCCATCTGGCAATTACTGAAGGCATCAGGGCTCACTCGACTAGGGCAGTGTCTACCTCCTGGGCAGCATATTGCAGGGTCTCACCGGAGACGATTTGCAAAGCAGCGACTTGGTCCTCCAGACACACTTTCATCTCTCACTATAGAGTGGACTCTGCTCACTTGGCTATGGCAGACTTTGGTAGATCCTTTGTTAGAGCCAATTCTTCTGCATTAAAAGGAATAAATATTATTTTCTTGCACCCACCCGACTGGCGAGTTATTTTCCAGTGTGTGCTGCCATGACGGCGTCAGGAAAATGGAAAATTGTATACTCACCTTTCCGTAATTTTCCTTTCCTGACGCATCTTCATGGCAGCACACAGATTCCCACCCCGTTTTATAATGATATATTTACAGAGAATGCAGCGGGGTGTCTCCCCTTCAAATTTATAGCTAACCAATCCTGTCAGGTTGTGGGGGCGGAGTCACAACCCAGTGTGTGCTGCCATGAAGATGTGTCAGGAAAGGAAAATTACGGAAAGGTGAGTATACAATTTTCCGTTTTACAGGTAAAGTTGATCCAGGGAAAATCCGATTGCCTCTCTGGGATCAGGAAGGAATTTTTTCCCCTGCTGTAGTGAATTGGATGATGCTTTTCTGTGTTTTTTCGCCTTCCTCTGGATCAACTGTGGGTATATGGGATTGTATGATATTTTTTATTTTATTTATTTATTTTTTATGGTTGAACTGGATGGACTTGTGTCTTTTTTCAACCTGACTAATTATGTAACTATGATGTAAGGTGGGCTCTCTGGGGACCCTGATGTAAGGGGGAATCCACACTCAGACAGGGATGGACTGGCCATCAGGACTACTGGGAGTTTCCCAGTGGGCCGATGGCTCAGTGGGCCGATTTCAGCCGCCGCCTATTGCATCTGCGGTGTCTACAATTTACCCATCAATCGCCAACAGCTGGCGCCTGACACGTAGATCGAGATGCATGCAGAGTAGCGCAGGAAGCATCTGTAGTAAGTTCTCTCTCATGTCACGCTGCTGCTGCTGCCCCCCGGCAGCCTCTCCTCTCTTCTCGTCCATCCCCATTTGCTTGTGACATCATCTGGGATGGACGAGAAGAGAGGAGGGGCCGCCGGGGGGAGGAGCAGCAGCGTGACATGAGAGAGAACTTACCACAGACACTTCCTGTGCTACTCTGCATTTGAAGAAAACAAGTAAATGCTGTGCCCCATGTGCCCTGATGTGCCCTGAATGTGCCTGATGTGCCCTGATGAGCCCCATGTGTCCTGAATGTGCCCTGATGTGCCCCATGTGCCCTGAATGTGCCCTGAATGTGCCCCATGTACCCTCATGTGCCCCAATGTGCCATGTGCCCCATGTACCCTCATGTTCTGTGCCCTGATGTGATGGGCTCTGTACCCTGATGTGCTGTGCCCTGACGTGCTGGGCTCTGTACCCTGATTTGCTGTGTCCTGTGCCCCGATGTGCTGTGCCTCGATGTGCGCTGTGCCCCGATGTGCCCTAATGTGCTGTACCCTGATGTGCTGTGCCCTGATGTGCTGGGCTCTGTACCCTGATGTGCTGTACCCTGATGTGTGCTGTGCCCTGATGTGTTGGGCTCTGTACCCTGATGTGCTGTACCCCGATGTGATGAGCTCTGTACCCTGATGTGCGCTGTGCCCTGATGTGCTGTGCCTGGATGTCAGTGCTGTACCCTGATGTGCTGTGCCCTGATGTGCTGGGCTCTGTACCCTGATGTGCTGTGCACTGTACCCTGATGTGCTGTGCCCTGGGCCGGTCTGGATAAAGTCCAGGGCCACATTTTTGTCCCAGTCCAGCCCTGCTCTGTACCCTGATGGGCTGTACCCTGATGTGCTGTGCCCTGACGTGCTGGGCTCTGTACCCTGATGTGCTGTGCCCTGTACCCTGATGTGCTGTGTCCTGATGTGCTGTGCCCTGTACCCTGATGTGGCCTGATGTGCTGTGCCCTGACATGCTGGGCTCTGTACCCTGATGTGCTGTGCCCTGTACCCTGATGTGCTGTGTCCTGATGTGCTGTGCCCTGTACCCTGATGTGGCCTGATGTGCTGTGCCCTGACGTGCTGGGCTCTGTACCCTGATGTGCTGTGCCCTGTACCCTGATGTGCTGTGTCCTGATGTGCTGTGCCCTGTACCCTGATGTGGCCTGATGTGCTGTGCGCTGATGTGCTGGGCTCTGTACCGTGCTCTAATGTGCACTGTACTCTGATGTGTTGTGCCCTGGGCCGGTTTGGATAAAGTCCAGGGCCACATTTTTGTCCCAGTCCAGCCCTGCACTCAGATATGTAACGATTATATATATATGTATATATACACACACACACGTATATTATGTACATGTGTATGCCCGCCCAAGCGTATTACTTTCTTTACTTCACTGCTATGGGCTCTAGCCCTGGATCTTTTGTAGACCTAGCAACTCCCCTGTTGGGGGGGGGGGTCCCTTGCTGTGGAATGAGGGGGGTACCTGGCTGTGGCATGAATGGGATCCATGGCTGTGGAATGAGGGGGATCCATGGCTGTGGAATGAAGGGGATCCATGGCTGTGGAATGAGCGGGGTCCATGGCTGTGGAATGAGGGAGATTTCCCTGGCTGTGGAATGAGAAGGGGGTCCCTTGCTGTGAAACAAGGAAGGAGGTACCTGGTTGTACAATGAGGGGGGTCCCTGGCCATTGAATGAGGGGGTCGCTTTGCTGTGAAATGAGGGGGGGTTGGCTGCTGAATGAGGGAGGGGATTCCCTGGCTATTGAATAAGGGTGTCCCTTGCTGTGGAATAAGGGGGGGAACCCTTACTGTGTAATGAGAAAGGGCATCCCTGGCTGTGGAATGAGGGGGTCCCTCTTGGAATGGGGGGGCTGGCTGTGGACCATCTCCTGTTGCATGTCTGCAGTCTCTGATAGTTTTCTGTAGCATAATGCCCTGCACACACGGTCGCACATTCCGACGACAAAATCCGTCTGATTTTTTCTGACGGATTTTGGCCAAGCTTGTCTTGCATACACACGGTCGCACAAAGTTGTCTCTGAACGCGGTGACGTAAAACACGTACGTCAGGACTATAAACGGGGCAATAGCCAATAGCTTTCGTCTCTTAATTTATTCTGAGCATGCGTGGCACTCTGTGCGTCGGATTTGTCTACACACGATCGGAATTTAAATGATCGGATTTTGTTGTTGGAAAATTTTATATCCTGCTCACTTTGTGTGTTGGAAATTCCGACGGAAAAAGTCCGATGGAGCCCACACACGATCGGAATTTCCGACAACACAATCCGATCGCACTTTCTCCGTCGGAAAATCCGACCGTGTGTACAGGGCATTACATTCACTAAATATGTGTGGCCCGTTGGTGATGTCAGGGGATATTGTCTGCACCAGTCATACAGTATGCATCAGGAGACTCATCTAGTATCTACAACAGCCGTTATTAATCTGTTGCAGTAATCTAAATTTGCTTGTGTCACTGAGTCATCTCATGTCCTTTTAGCTTCTTTCCTAATGTACCCACTGCAACATCTTGGGGAGCTCCCATCGTGTGGGAGGGAGCCTACGACTCTGAGGAGGAAAATCGATTCCATCAGAAACAAAGGACCGTGGTTGGACTCTCAGTCTTTGCTGTAAATAAGTGAGTGTTCTTATCTTCTGATCCATGTGATTGCATACACTATTTCTTGTTTAGTTGAGTCTATAATTGATTTAAGTCAGTTTTATTTTAAAATTGTTAAAGCTGAACTCCAGACAGACATGAGAGACACAATTTAAAGTTATTCTAAAGTCTTCTTTTTTTTTGGTTAAAAATAACAAATATGTCATACATACTACTCTGTGTAGTGGTTTTGCAAAGAGCAGCCCAGATTATCCTCTTCTCGAGTCCTCCACCAGGGCTCCTGGCCCCTCCCTCCAGCCGAGTGCCCCCACAGCAAGCAGCTTGCTATGGGGGCACCCAAGCTGAGCCGCTGCTCTCTGTATTCGGCCCCGCGGCCTGGGGGGGTGTAGCGATCGCAGGAGGAGGCTTGAGGAGAACTGTGAGGGAACATTGCTTCTACACAGTCATTGGCAATGTCTCTGTCACCACACGGTCGGTGGCAGGGAACTCCTGGAGCAGAGGGGCAGGAGAAGCTGTCGGAACGCATGGTCCAGACAAGTTCCTCATCAATGACTCAGGGCTGGAAGGTCGGTGAGTGTTACCACAGTGGATGGCTGGAGGTGCCAGGGAATCTGGAAGGGAACTCTGCTTCTACACGGTAACTAGCAGAGACTTTATCATGCACACGGTGGATGGTGGAGAGTCCTGGATCAGAGAAGACACTGTGGGGAGTTGTGTTAAATCAGTGTGGCCAGTGACCAGTGTTTGCGAGTTGGACTGGCTGGGAACAGTAGTCCATTTCCTAGAAAATAGACTTTAACCTACTAGGCCTCCGGGGAGAGGTTCTGCAGGCCTCAGGCCTAGTAGCAGCGAGTCACCAGAGCCAGAAGAGGGGCTTATTCAGAGTGAGTTCTTCATACCCATTAGAAGAGGATGTGTTATATACCTCAAATGAAATTATAAGTTGTGCAGGAGGAAACCAGTTGTGCAAGAGGAAGCAAGTTTGGGCAGGATATGAAGCGACCATTACTTTTACACGGTCAAAGGTGATGTTTCTATCCCTCACACGGTGACGAATGGAGAACACGTAGGAACACCAGTCTGCATGGAGATGCAAAGGAAGCAATAGTCTGCATGGAGATACAGAGGGAGTAACAGTCTGCAGGGAGCTGCAGGAGAAGAATTCTACTTAGTCAAGTATGCACATTCAATCTTCAGGCTCTAACTATGATCGAAGTATACTGAAATCTGTAAATATGATGGCAATGATTAATTCTATGGGCATCCCATATCCCAATCCCTATCCAAGTTGTACCCCCCCAATAAAACAACGAAAACAAATCTTGCAAATGACTGTTCATTGTCTCTGGAAAGGATGCATGAAGTCTAGCAGTGGGGTGATTTGGCGGATCAGTAGTGCTAACACCATGGCTACACCTATATCCCTATGTACCAGCTCACCTAGAGAAAGAGATCTTAGACAAGGAAACGCAATGGGTGGATGAGGCGGAGCGAAGTTTCCTTTGGATCCCTTTGCAGGTGGACTTTCCAAAATTGTCACCCAAGATAGCTGAAAGATACGTCTCAGTGCTGCACACCTGAGCAGTGGCGTCAGTGGGGGGGGCTGATGGTGGCTGAAGCCTCGAGTGGGTCCCCAAAAGCGGGGACTGATCTATCCTCTAGCGTGGCCGAGTGTAAAAGCAGGTCCTGCCTTCTGGAGCCGGCAGTGCCTGATGGACGTCCCACTGATCCATTGTGGGGACCGCGGGACGTGTGACATCCATCATAGGCGCTGCAGGCTCCAGAAGGCAGGAATTACAATGTGGACGCCGCTCCACTGTCAGAAGATCCCCACTTGGCGTTCGGGCGGGCAGCTGTCCTGTCCTGGCTCTGGCTGCCTGGAGTGCCTGCTGTTTACTCTACTATGTGATGGGCGTACCGCTGAGCTGCAGGAGGAGGTCACATCATCTGAAGTCTGGTCAGGTAGATCAGTGTGTTAGGTAGGTTAGTGTGTGTCAAGTAGGTGGGTCAGTGTGTGTCAGTAAGGTATGTCAGGTAGGTGGGTCAGTATGTGTCAGGTAGGTCAGTGTATGTCAGTGTGTGTCAGGTAGGTCAGTGTGTGTTAGTGTGTGTCAGATAGGCCAGTGTAGGTCAGTGTGTGTCAGGTAGGTCAGTGTATGTAAGTGTGTGTCAGGTAGGTCAGTGTATGTTAGGTAGGTCAGTGTTTGTCAGGTAGGTCAGTGTGGGTCGGTGCGCATCAGGTAGGTCAGTGTATGTCAGTGTGTGTCAGGTAGGTCAGTGTGTGTCAGGTAGGTCAGTGTGGGTCAGTGTGTGTCAGGTAGGTCAGTGTGGGCCAGTGTGTGTCAGGTAGATCGGTGTATGTCGTGTAGGTCAGTGTGTGTCAGGTAGGTCAGTGTGTGTCAGGTAGGTCAGTGTGGGTCAGTGCACGTCAGGTAGGTACCACACAACCCCCCCCCAGCCTTTACACTTGACTGTGTCAAGTCTTGTTTTTAATATACGTTTATATATACTTTTAATAAACAAACCATTCGTATTCACACTATTAGTGCCCGTCTCTTTCGTCCATGAGGATATCCTATTGTTTGCCACGGAGGAGGTGATTACTACAACTTTACCTATTGCAAGTGCCCCCCCCGTAGGGGGATAAGGATCTGGATACCCCATTGTTTGCTGTGCCAAAGAGGAGGTGATTGCTCCGGATACTGCCATTATACTCGGCCCCTGGATGATGTGACTCTATCATGAAACGCCGCGTAGGGCAGAGCGACGTGTTCTCGTCACCTCCCACTGCTGCTGTTGTTTCCAGTAGGACGGGCTGTCTGTGAGCTTCCGGCCGGCGCTCCAGACTACACTACATGCCTACTATTGTCTACTAACATGTGAGTTTAACCTTTTACTTATCCAATAAAGTTAATGATTTTACACTATATGGAGCCTTTTTTCCTTCTATGACCATATCCGCAATGCTGTGGGCTGATGTCTGAGTACCTGTCAGAGTGAACATCTTGAGCCTGTCCCTGCAGTCTTTGATGTCCCATCTCGGTATAAAGTCTCTGATCCATTGGTCGTGGTTCGAAGCAGTATTAACAAACAGGTTCTCTGATCCTCTGTGACGGGGGATCGTGAGTTTCTGGTAAGCGGCCAGTCTGATTTCACGGTGGTGGAACAAGCACACTTTTTTCCCACAGCAAGAATTTGTTTTATGCTTTTTGGAACTTTTTTAAGATACTTTCATATCACTTGGGTGATTCATTTTTTATACACGGACTTTGAATTATCACTTTGAACAATTAATTTTGGATTGATTATTTATTTGACATGTATTTTGCATATTATGTATACACTAAAGGGGAACTCTTCACTTAGTTCTAAATATTTGGTTTGGTGATGATATGTATGATCACCAATCTGCTCTAGCGCGATTCAACCCCCCCTTTTTTCTTATTTACTCACCACATGCGCTTTACCCCTGTAGGGGTACAAGGATCTGAACTCAAGGGGAGCATGGAAGTCACTTCATTTGCTGCACATGATCTGTGGCTAAACATAGGCATGGGTCACCTTGGATAAACACAAGTCACTTGAGATTTTGTCATTTTGCACCACTAAAGATTGGACTTTATAATTTATAAATTATTCTTACATACATATATATGAGATATAATAATTTTTTTGATGAAATTTCTTAATGTAGCAATAACTCTCGGTGGAGCTGCTGGTTTAAAGCGGGCTGTTAAGGTCACCTTCGTTACCTTAATTTCACCAGAACCGTGTCTAGGGTCCCGTTGAGTTTAGTTCCAGACAATGTAGGCACTGGACACTTGAGTATCTTTTCCAATGCTTTAATAAACGTAGTTTAAGGAAGTAGCAGGAAAGAGATAGATAAGAAGAGTTTAGCTGCAACTGTATTTCTTTTTCCATTGAAACCAATTAAATTACATTTTGGAGAATCAATATTTACATGTTTGTTTTTAGTTAAACTGAGTTCAGATCCTAAATCTATGAACTATATAGTATTCTTGCCATTTAATAAACCATGTAACCATGGCCTTCCACATTCATCTATTAAAAGTGAAGTCACATATTTTAATGTTGGAGATGACTCAGAACCTTTTTTCTTAAATCCTGATGGTGATGGAAGTAATCCATCCCTCTCATTTTCATCATTGTTTTTCATATTGATTGAACTGTCATTAACAGTCAATGTACTGATCTGTTTGACTTCTGAAGCATAAGGCAAATCAATCCAACTATTGTTTGAAGAAAGAATATATTGCTCAGAAATATGTTCTGTATTTTCTACTTTCAGAGTTTTCCTCTGTGTGCTATGTAGGGAAGTTTTTCCTGTCTGCTCTAAAACTTTAGTTCCGCCTGTGACGTGTATCTCACCATCTCTGGGTGTGACCATACACGTGGCAATTCTCTGAAGGCCATTTTTTTTTTGTTTGTCTAAACTGTGTCTACATGTAGCAGCTTTATTCAATATTTTTGTTTTAAGCAAAACTTCATGTTCCTGGTCATCAACCTTGATAGACCACTTATCTTGTACAATATATATATATTATTATTATTATTATACAGGATTTATATAGCGCCAACAGTTTGCGCAGCGCTTTACAGTATGGGGCAGACAGTACACTTACAATACAAATCAATAAAGGAGGGATCAGAGGGCCCTGCTCGTTAGAGCTTACAATCTAGAAGGGAGGGTCAAGTGGAGAAAAAAAAAAATGAAAGTACAGTTGTTAGGTGTGGGTAGGATAGGCTTCTCTGAAGAGAAGGGTTTTCAGGGATCTTCTGAAAGCTAATAAAGTAGGAAATAAGCAGACAGATTGGGGTAAGGAGTTCCATAGGATTGGAGAGGCTTTGGAAAAGGCCTGGAGGCAAGCATGGAAGGAGGTGACAAGGGAGCTAGAGAGCAGGAGGTCTTGAGAGGAACGAAGAGAGCGAGTAGTATATATATATATATATATATATATATATATATATATATATTTCACTTTATCCATATCTAGAATATATGATGATATACATAAGCAAGTCAATAATTCTCAAAAGACCCAATTGCATTCATAAACTCTGATATTCTAACAGTAAGGAAGTTCTTTTTTCAGGGATGTTGAGTCCTTTTGTGTTGTGGGAAATTAATGTGGGATATTTTCCTAGCTTGGCCATGCCCAAAAAAAAGGGGGGGGGGGGGCGCATGTGCAGTCCTCCGCTCGCCTTGACTACGTTGCAGCCTCATCTCACCTGGGTCCAGCAAAGCGGAAGTGTCACCCGGCAGCCCCTTGTCTCCTGAGCTGTCATTATCCTCGGTGACAACCTCCTTCCTCCGACCGGATCCTCCTCCGTCACCTACCTCCCTGATCGGGGTCCCAGAGCTGAGCATCGCTCCTCCCGTCCGGCGGCTCCATCACTGTCTATCTTGGAAGATGACGTTACCCCGAACATAATGACTACTCTGTAGATTACATTTTCTCCTCGTTGTTTGACGATCGCAAAAATAAACATGTCAAACTTTAAAAGGCTGGTTCTAGGCCAGCGATTTATGCACTGGAAGCTCGGTGCCGTCACTCTCATTTTTATGGCTTTTGTGTTCTTAATACAAAGAGAAGTAGTTGATCGAGAAATGGACGAACTTGCAGCACATGATGGCTCCCATGTGAGGAAAAAAAAGATGTTGGACATGGTAATGGATGCTGTAAATAACATTAAAGACTCAATGCCAAAAATGCAGATCAAGGCACCTGAAAAGCAGATTGATGATGGAAAAAGACGGCGTTTACCTGGATATTACACAGCGGCAGAACTTAAGCCTTTCCTTGAGCGTCCACCTCAGGATCCGAATGCACCAGGAGCTGCTGGAAAGCCATTTAAAATGGAAAAACTCACCCCTACGGAGGAGGAAGAGAGGGAACAAGGAGAAAAGAAACATTGTTTTAATGCCTTTGCTAGTGACAGAATTTCATTACATCGAGACCTGGGACCAGACACAAGGCCTCCTGAGTGTATTGAACAGAAGTTTAAGCGCTGTCCACCTATGCCAACAACCAGCATCATAATTGTGTTCCACAATGAGGCCTGGTCTACTCTTCTGTGCACTGTATACAGTGTTATATACACATCACAGGCCATTCTTCTCAAAGAAATTATTATGGTGGATGATGCCAGCACAGATGATTATTTGAAGGATAAGCTGGATGACTATGTGAAACCTCTGCAGCTTGTCAAAGTGGTCAGACAAAAAGAAAGAAAGGGGCTTATTTCAGCCAGACTGTTGGGCGCCGCTGTAGCAACAGGGGACACATTGACCTTTTTGGATGCACATTGCGAGTGTTACCATGGTTGGCTGGAGCCATTACTGTCAAGAATTGCTGAGAACTACACTGTGGTGGTGAGCCCAGATATCGCCACCATTGATCTCAATACATTTGAGTTTGTCAACCCTTCCCCATATGGAAATAACCGCAATCGGGGGAACTTTGACTGGGGTCTGTCATTTGGATGGGAAAGTGTGCCCAGTTCTGAAAACAAGAAGAGGAAAGATGAAACCTATTCAATAAAGACTCCAACATTTGCTGGGGGCCTTTTCTCAATCTCCAAGGAATATTTTGAGCATATCGGAAGTTACGATGAAGATATGGAAATCTGGGGAGGCGAGAACATTGAAATGTCCTTTAGAGTGTGGCAATGTGGTGGACAGCTGGAGATCTTGCCCTGTGCAGTTGTGGGCCATGTATTTCGTAGCAAGAGTCCTCATACCTTTCCTAAAGGAACACAGGTGATCATCCGGAACCAGGTCCGTCTGGCTGAAGTCTGGATGGACGATTACAAAGAAATATATTACCGGAGAAATCGTGAGGCAGCATTAATGGTACAGCAGAAATCATTTGGTAATATTTCCAAGAGGCTCCAATTACGGCAAAATCTTCAGTGCAAGAATTTCACCTGGTATCTGAAAAATATCTGTCCGGAAATGTATGTCCCAGACCTGAACCCACTTATCTTTGGTGATATTATAAATGTTGGAAGTCAGAGGTGTTTGGATGTTGGAGGAGATAATAGTAATGGAGAGAAACCTCAAATCTTCTACAGCTGTCATGGACTTGGGGGAAACCAGTATTTTGAATATACGTCAGGCCATGAAATTCGACATAATATCCAGAAAGAGCTGTGTTTACGAGCTAGTAAAGGAATTGTGATGCTCAAAAGGTGCGGCTATAAAGGAAAAGGCATGGTAGTGCTACTGGAGGAGAAGTGAGAGCTTCGACAGGAGCAACAGTTATTCAATGCTGTGTACAACATGTGCCTTACAGGAAACGGGTTGAACCCAAGCCTTGCACCCTGTAACCCTGAAGACCCTTTCCAAAAATGGGTGTTCTGTCAAAACAAATAATGAGATGAAGGAAGGCTGTTTTTACTTAACACTGTGATGAGAGTACACTGTAACTTTTTATGCAAATGCAGCTGACTTTGATTATGGTGTAGACATTAAAAAAAAAATGGAACACTTTGCTATGAGGAAAGAACACTCTGGACCTTGTGTCAGCTACATATGCCAAAGAATGTTTTAATCTGTTTTCCTGTGTGTTTACATGTTAATTATTAGGTCAGGGATTGCCGGGGGGTGTTTTGATGGTTTACAATGAGTACCGATTTTTCGATGATGTACTCCGAGGGCTAAGCACAATTACGTGTTTTGTTTTCAGCACTTGTGTTACGAAAAAGTACTTGTCTTTATTACAGAGGGACTATTTTTTAAAGTAAACATCTCCTTGGAGAAACATTAAGGTGATAGTAAACTCAAGAATTAGATAATCTGTGGACAGGCGGGGTATTTATAAAAGAAGTGGCCCTAGAAGTCTCTTCTGTCATAAACGTTCCTCCTGCCTGTCAGCGGGTAATTTCATCTGAGCCGCACATGCGCAGCTCAGATCACATTTACAGCCTGCTCCGTGTGCTGCGGCAATGTGACTGTCATGCATATGCGCAGGAGTGACCTCACCTCGGCCATTTAAGTGGGCAGAGATACCAAACCCGGACGGTAGACCGGGTGACGGTGGACCCCGCCAGGGACTAGGGAGGGCCCTGAAAGTGCAGCGCTGGAGGGCTCCTTTTGTAGGCAAGTCTGTCATAATAGGATGCGGTGCATACAAGTGCATTATGACTTGAACCTGCAGGGGGAGCCTTTTTTTTTTTTTTTTTTTTTTTCATTTTTTGCAAAGACTTTACTACCACTTTATGGGGCCAGTTCACACAACATGCAATCCAGCGGGTAATTTTTCTGCATTAAAAAAGCCTGGACAGTAGGTTACATGGAATTTCAATAGCAAAGTTCACACCATTGCAGGAGGGGAAAGATGCACTGAAACGCATCAGAAAAACATGCATGAACTGTGTTTCTGTGGTGTGAACCGGCCCCTGTTTCTGTTGTTGACCTCCTTTTGAAAATGCTAGCTCCTTGCCTGAATGCTAAATTTCTGCCATCCATACTGGCCTGGAACATGTATGCAGATCAGAACCAGTGCCGGGACAAGGTCGTGTAGAGCCCAGGGCGAACATGCCAAACTGCAACCCCCCCCCATATTATGTGTCTGCAAACCCCCCACTAATCTGCATGCTTACCCCCTAAGCATAAATCCCCTCTCCTCCCAGTACAAATCCACCTTCCTGATGAAATCCCCCCCCCCCAAAAAAATATCACCCCTCCTAGCATAAATCCATATACCCCTCAAATGTCGTCTCTGAGTACACATCCTCTCCCCCACACTTCAAATTGCCCCTCCCAGCACCCCCCCCCCCCAACCCCCCTCCTAGCACAAATCATTCTTACTAGCAAAAATCCCCCCCCAAAAAAATCCCCCCCTATCACCTTTTCTAGCACAAACCCACCAAATTTCCTCTGCAAGCACAAATCCTCTTATCCCATCTCCCCCAAAACACAAATCCTCCTAAATCACCACCCCTGGCACACCCCCTCACTAAAATTCCCTTCCTAGAGCAATTCTTACCCCCTGCCACCCCCCCCCAAATTTCTCCTCCCAACCTCCTCAAAGTGTCCCCCACTTCGCATGATACCACAGTGCCCAGGGCAGCCGCCCCTCCTGCCCACCCTTTCTCCCGGTCCTGATCAGGACACCCACATGATATTCATTCTACCAGTGCTCTTTTACTGCTTCTTCCTCCATTGCAGCTGGGACCAAAACCCCCAGTGTCTGCGGGAGTGGGGAGATGATTTAAAGTGGAACTATGGGTAGAATAAAATATTACATATATGATGAAGTCCCATCTATAGCAGTAATGCAGCAGTTGTTTGCATTTCCTATACCTAAGCCTAAATAGAAAGAAAATCTGTGCTAGTTCTCAATGCCTTGTTTGCAGCTAGCACAATACTCCAATACCTGGTATTAAAAGAATTCATTAAAAGATAATACCTGAATTTGCATATTGGATGGTAATTTTAATTGATTATTTTGGGTTTAAAATTTCTGTATTCATTGCACTTTTTATGATAATTTCCATTACATAGTTTGCCTATTGAGCTGTTATTTTTACATTTCCTGAAACAGACCAGGTCACCCAGGAAAGGAGGCATTTACTGGGTTTGGAATAAACGATATACTATGGTAGTGCTTACAACAGTCAAATTTATTCCTTCCAGGTTCGCGCAATTGGCTGTTTGAGTGACCGTGCTGCTATGATGTCGCTTCTGCACATGTGCACGGGAGCCACAATTGGGCCACTCAAGTGTGCCATCCATTGTGAGCGCAGTGCGCATACTGTGTACATTTAGGAGATATTCACTGTACCTACGGGTACATCTTATTATAGGCTTACCTGTAGGTACAAATGGAAAAAAGTGGAGTTTACTACCCCTTTTATGTATGAACCGCTTATTCAGTAAAGCAGAGAAAACAGTGGAACAAATAGTAACCCAGAGACACACATCAGATCTACATTTGCAAAAAAAAAAAAAAAAAACAATCTGTGACCCAGATTTCAGTTAAATAATGTGGCTCAATAAAGAAAAATGCTACTGCGGCTTACTCTACACCACTTTTTGATTTAATAAGTCAGTATATTCTGTTATTAAAATGGTTCATTTCCTTTTTGTGTATTTATAACAGACTATATTTTGGTAGGTAATGTATATTTTCATTCTTAAATTAGAAATGAGTGCAGGATTAAGACATTGTGCGTCCAATGATTGAATATTGTAAATAAGCTACCGCCCACTTAAAGTGGAACTGTATCCGCTTGGTGCCTCCAGCACTTTTGCTATAATGTAGAAGTATGCAGGGTATACTTGTATTTTATGGCAGTGTGTCCTCCTACATAACCCCCATATAAGCACACAGAGGTATCATCATGCCAGCTCCCAGGCTCTTATTCTCCGTATTTGTAATATATATGTGGCAGTCCGTGTACAGATAAATTGTTAGTGGAGATGGAAAGAGGTCTTATGGCAGAAGAGGAAAGCAAAGTCTGTCTACTTGCTAACAGTTTTAATTCTGTTTTAACCACTTCAGCCCCGGAGGGATTTACCCCCTTAATGACCAGGCCATTTTCTGCGATATGGCAGTGCATTACTTTAACTGACAATTGCGCAGTCATGCTATGCAAACAAAGTTGACCTTTTTTTTTTTTTTTTCCACGGATGGAGCTTTCTTTTGGTGGTGTTTGATCGCCTCTGCGGTCTTTATTTTTTGTGCTATAAACAGAAAAAGACCGCCAATTTTTTTAATAAAAAATATTTTTTACTTTCTCCTATAAAACATATCCAATAAAAATATGTAAAAATTCCAATTTCTTCTGCTACATATTTTTGGTAAAAAAATCCCAGTTAGCCCATATTGATTAGTAGGAATCGCACAGATCCCTCGCTCCCGTCTGACAGCACGACGGTCTGCGTTGTTTACATGCCTGTCATTCCCAAGAACGATCGCGGGTTCCAGTGATTTGGCTCCCGCTGTGTCCAATTGGAGTGGGTTGCCGGCGGCGCACATGCACGCCCCAGACCAAAGGAGCGTGAACAACATACAGGTTTGTTGTTTCAGGCTGCCCTGCCACAGTATGTGTGTGGCAGACGGTCCAGAAGTAGTTAATAAGACAAAGGTAAACATGCAAAAATACTGCATTGCAGCCAAATAGCAGTCATCTTCATTGTTCTGACTGCTCGGACGTCAGAACTGTAATCTGATTGACTCCCGTGACTTATTTCCAATTTTTCGTCATTTTTCAGAGAGAAATTCCGGTTTTGTTATTTAGAGAACAATTCCCAACTGGTCAGTACTGTGCACTGGTCACATTTTACATTTACCGGAGATCCTTAGCTGCTTTTGTTTTGAAGGTATAGCAAAAGGCCAGGGCAGAGCGTTTACTGAAAGTGTTAAATGGTCGCTTTCGGTAAAGTCAAGCTATGGTAATTGCAAAGTCCATTCCAAGTTTGTGGTGGGAATCATGACATTCCTTCATCTTTGTCTCACTAATAATGAAATTCTTAGGGCTCCTTCAGATCGGCAGCTGGGGGATGGTAAAAAAACAGGCCGCTCCTCCCCAGCTGCCTACATGGATTGCAACAATAATACACATGCCACAACCTCAATACTTTGCATTTTTAATTTTGGGTACAGAGTTTGATAGGCGGCACTGCCATCAAACTTGCCCATTGACTTCAATGGTGGCCGCACCTTTATCTTGAGCCAAATGCTCAGGTTGCAGTTGCAGCGTGGTCATGCAATGTGCAGTTGCCATTTGCCAATTTAAAAGTTGTAAAAACAGGAATTCAGGAGGTGGCCAAAAAAGACATAATTTAGGAGCCCAAGGTAAAGAGGTAAAGTCCAACTAGACCATTATGAGTGCAGGCAGGGACAGAGAGCTCATCCTAGCCCCAGGCTGCAGCAATGTCGGGGGGGGGGGGTCCATGGGCCGCGCATCGTCGGGCTGGCCCATGTGCATGGGGTGGTGTGACTGGCGGTCTCGGCCCAGACTCCAGCCAGGCCACGCCACCAATGTGTTTCGCTCCACCCCTTTGGGTGATTAAGCTCCAAGTTGCGTGGCCTGGCTGGCCTGGCTGGGCTGGGGCTGCCATTCATCTCGCTTCATGCACATGGGTCTGCTTCATGGTGTGCGGCTTGTGGACCTTTTCCTTCAACGTTCAAGATGTTGCAATAGCCCTCCTGAGTGCCTGCCAGCTGTTGCTATAATGTTCTCTGAAAAATTATCCACCACGGATCGCTTTTCAGGGGGAGTAAACAGTGCTGCTAATATGAATACATGAAAGAAGCCTTTAAGTAAATGCAGTGCTGGGGGTGCCTGTAATTTGGCCTCAAGTTTTCAAAAAGCAAATTACGAGGGCAGGAGGATCCCACCTACAAACTAATTGTTCCCATGGTTACAGGGAAATATTTTTCCTCCCAGTGTGAGATATAAATGTTTTTTACTGCAAGAATTTTAAATGGTTATTGCTGGTTTTGTATAAATTTTAATAGAAATGTATATTTTTACATTTTGAAGGATCTCTTTCAATGGTCATATTGGCCAAAATGGTGTATTATGTTCTCCCATATACAAAGACTATTAAGCTTTTTTTTTTTTTTTTAGAATTTTTGTTGTTGTGAAGGGTACATTAGTGTGGACTAAAACCCAAACACATATTTAGATTTCTGTTTTTGTTCCAACTTATGTCCAATATATCTGACCTGTGAGGTGTTTTTTATTTTTTTTTTTTTGGTATGTTCAAGGTTTATATGTCTTTTGTATGTTTCATGATTAACAGTCCAGTATTCTCTAGCATTGTAAAAAAAAGTAGAGAAGTGCAGGGGAGGGGAAAAGGAGGTGCTGTTTTTGCTATCCAATCTGTTTCTTACTTTTTTATTTGGTAGTTTACACTCTAAAGATAAACGTTTGAAACTGATTGGCTTCTTGTAGCAGCATGTCAACTTCCTCTTTCTCCACTTAGGATGATTTATTTGCTGCAATGTATATACCACTGATGTGTATACTACAGTGTTTAAGACTGGTGGGTCGTTTTTTTCCATTTACTTGTTTTTTTTCCATTGTTAAGTCATTACTATAATGTAAAAACAAATGAAAATCAAATCCAATCTAAGGAAAAAAAAAAAAAAAAAAAAGGGGGGGGGGATAGGTGTAGAGATTAGGTTAGTTGAAAGAGATTAGAGAGAGTTATAGCACAGTGCCTCTATAAGCTTACACCTTGGTCTAATTATGGCAGAATATTAACTGTATGTTTGTAAGGAACTACACGTGGGAACTATGTTTTTTTTTTGTGACGTAGTGGGGAAGTAATAACAAAAACAATATATACTCTATAAAACCAAAACCAGCATATTAAGCTTATCTTCAATGTGTCCAATGAGGATCAGATTTCCAGAGGTCAGCTGACTGGTGAGGAATGTGAAGTGGGAGTGGCTGGAGGAGATCTTATCTCCTGATTTCGGCATAGGTGTCACTGCTACCAGTAACCTCAAAGTCGGAGACACAGTGAAGCCGGACACACAGTGAGTAACACTACCTGTGATTATTGCCATTAAAAGTCCCCACTACAGTTCTCAGATCAGCAGATTACCTTGATCAAGAGCACCTAAGTTGGCTGTTTAGAACTCCACCCAGTACTGCCACTGATCCCACCCCCCACTAGCACTGCCACTCATCCCACCCCCCACCAGCACTGCCACTCATCCCACCCCCCACCAGCACTGCCACTTGTTCAACTCCCCACCAGCACTGCCACTCATCCAGGGCCGGATTTGCCACAAGGCCACCGAGGTGTAGTGGTGGTGGTGTAGGGGCGGCGCCGCTCCTGCAGCGACTTCGCGGCCGCCCCCCCCTTTCGTGCTGCCCATTAAAGTCTATTATGGGCACCAGTGCCCATAGAAAAGATGGCCGCGAGCCGACCACGCAACTGCGCATGCACCGTTCCGAAGCCGGCTGGGCTCGGGAAAGCTCGTAAGCACTCGGCCGGGCGGTGCATGCGCAGTAGCGTGATTGCGCCGCCCGGCGCCATTTAAAAAAAAATCAAGAGTAGGTAGTAATGTCAGTGGTGCGGCGGCGGGGGAGAGAGATGACATCTCTCATTGCCAGCACCGCTGTTCCGCCCTACTCCTTCTGGCAGGCAGCATGGCAAGGGACATCCCAATCTGGTGGCAAGTGACATCCCCATCTGGTGGCAGGCATGGTGGCAAGTGACATCCCCATCTGGTGGCAGGCATGGTGGCAAGTGACATCCCCATCTGGTGGCAGGCATAGTGGCAAGTGACATCCCCATCTGGTGGCAATTGACATCCCCATCTGGTGGCAGGCATGGTAGCAAGTGACATCCCCATCTGGTGGCAGGCAGCGCGGCAAATGACATCCCCATCTGGTGGCAGGCATGGTGGCAAGTGACATCCCCATCTGGTGGCAGGCAGCGCGGCAAATGACATCCCCATCTGGTGGCAGGCAGCGTGGCAAGAGACATCCCCATCTGGTGGCAGGCAGCGTGGCAAGTGACATCCCCATCTGGTGGCAGGCAGCGTGGCAAGTGACATCCCCATCTGGTGGCAGGCAGCGTGGCAAGTGACATCCCCATCTGGTGGCAGGCAGCGTGGCAAGAGACATCCCCATCTGGTGGCAGGTAGCGTGGCAAGTGACATCCCCATCTGGTGGCAGGCAGCGTGGCAAGTGACATCCCCATCTGGTGGCAGGCAGCGTAGCAAGTGACATCCCCATCTGGTGGCAGGCAGCGTGGCAAGTGACATCCCCATCTGGTGGAAGGCAGCGTGGCAAGTGACATCCCCATCTGGTGGCAGGCATAGTGGCAAGTGACAAGAGATGGTGGCAAGTGACACGCTCAGGGCTCCCAATGATTCTGCATTATGGTGAGTTGAACTATTTCAGTTTATATTACAATGTAATGATAGAAATAATGTGTTTCAATCATCCTGACACCATAACAACCATGGTGCCGGGGATGATTGAAGCACTAACACCAGCCATTGCCTTGAAAATTTGCCTGCGAAAAATCCTTACCCCTCGCGCGCTTACCCTGAAGTATTTTTAGTCTGTACAATTAAAGCCAGTTATTTTCAGTGTTCTCGTGCATGGAGATATGTTTTTAATTGATCTATTGTAGAAGTCATCGATAAAGGACGTGGTGTTTGTGTATGTGTGTGTGGGGGGGGGCGGCAATGAAGGACCCGGCCTTGGGGCGGCAAAGGGAGTAAATCCGGGCCTGCTCTCATCCCATTCCCCCCCACCTCCCCCCACCAAGGAGTAAGAGAAGGAATAAAAATAGAGAATACATGGAAGGGAGAGGAAAAGAGGGGGAGGAGCAAAGAAAAGGGAGAGAAAGAATAGGAGAAAGAACAAGAGAACAACAGCTAGAGAGAGGGATGGGGGGGGGGAAACAGGAAGTTGGGATAGAAGGAGATAAAAGGGAAAGAAAGGAGAACAAAGAGAAAGAGTGGTACATCCTAAAATGTACCATAAGGGGTTTTAATACTGTACGAGTGGAAGGGACTCAGGGAGCGCTAAATGTCCGTGGGTTAGGGGCGCAAATCACTTGTCTTGCCTTTGGTGCTGACAACCCAAGCTATGAAAATAATTTTACTGTTAGGAGTCCCCACAACTTGGGAAATTTTATCAAGGGGTCACAACACTAGAGAGGTTGAGAACCACTGAGTTATGCAACGTACACATGGTCGGACTTTTCGACCTTTCGACCAAATCCGGCGGCCAATCCGATCGTGTGTGGGCTTCACCGGACCTTCAGCGGACTTTTCCAGTCGCAAATCTGACAGACTTTAGATTTGGAACATGCTTCAAATCTTTACGTCGTAACTCCGCCGGACCCAGAAATCCGCTCGTCTGTATGCTAGTACAATGGACAAAAACTGACACTAGGGCAGCTATTGGCTACTGGCTATCAACTTCCTTATTTTAGTCCGGTCGTACGTCATCACGTACGAATCCGTCGGACTTTGGTGTGATCGTGTGTAGGCAAGTCCTTTCGTTAAAAAGTCAGTCGGAAGTCCGCTGGAAAGTCTGTCGAACCTGTCCGGTCAAAAAGTCTGCCCGTGTGTACGCGGCATTAGAGTAATTAGTTTTGATGCAGAAAAAAACACACTGACTGTATGTGGAGTGAACTGGCCCTGAGTGAATGTTGTCACCCAACTATAGGAAGTATGTTAATGGCAAGATCAGCAGATGAAATTAAAGAAAAAAAAAAAAATAGTCACCACATCTAAGAACTTGGAATCTACAATTGATTAAATTTTTCTTGAGTTTATATAACTTAAAAAAAAGAAACAAAAAACAAAACAAAAATTCACCCAAAACAGTAAGGCTCCATGCACACTGGACGTTAAAATAATGTTATAAAAAAGCCAGTAGCTTTGCAATGAGTCTTTCAATGTTTTGTAACGTTTTTGCAATAGCGTTTATTAGTGTTAGCGTTTTTGAGCGTTTTTTTTTTTAATGGATCAACTTTAAAAAATGCTGGTGAGCCACGTTTTTGAGCGTTTATCAATGTTTATCGGCGTTTATGAGGGTTTGGCATTTTTTGCCGTCAGGAAAACGACTTCTGAACGCGATTTTATGGCGTTCAGAAAACAGCCCATAAACTCCACTGCTAATAAATGTCCAAAAATTTCCATGTGTGCATGGACACATAGGATAACATAAAGGGGAGTTTATGGGCTGTTTAAAAAAAATGCCCAAACTCCCAAAAGTAGACGTTTATGAGCTTCAGTGTGTATGAAGCCTTATAGTCTACCTTTAATTATGTTTTCCTGGCATTCTAATGTGAGGTCTTCTTGTTCCTTTCTCTCCTGCCAGGTATCTGGAAAGTTACCTCGCTGACTTCCTTGCTTCTGCCAATATTTACTTTATGCCAAACCTCTCCTGCGTGTTTTACATCCTCACCGATCGCCCAGATGATGTGCCTGATATTAAACTGCGTCCCGGAGTTTCCAAGGTCATCCTCCAGGTTCCCAAGAGAAGCCGCTGGCAGGATATCTCTATGCTACGTATGAGGGACTTGCTTGAGCTTGTTTTGCCTCGGGCTGTAGAGGAAGTGGACTACCTCTTCTGTATGGATGTTGATCAGGTAAGTCAGATCCAGGATTCCACAACCTACATGGAGGCTTACATACCATTACTATTAGCTTGATATGACATGCTACTTTTGGCAGGGCTGGACTGGGACAAAAATGTGGCCCTGGACTTTATCCAGACCGGCCCAGGGCACAGCACATCAGGGTACAGCACATCAGGGTACAGCACTGACATCAGGGCACAGCACACATCAGGACACAGCGCACATCAGGGTACAGAGCCCAGCACATCAGGGCACAGCACATCAGGGTACAGGGCACATCAGGGTACAGCACATCAGGGTACAGAGCCCAGCACATCAGGGCACAGCACATCAGGGTACAGCACATCGGGGCACATCGGGGCACAGGGCACAGCACATCAGGGTACAGAGCCCAGCATGTCAGGGCACAGCACATCAGGGTACAGAGCCCAGCACATCAGGGTACATGGGCATGGGGCACATCAGGGTACATGGGGCACATGGCACATCGGGGCACATGGGGCACATTCAGGGCACATGGGGCACATCGGGGCCAACATGGGGCACATCAGGCACATTCAGGGCACATCAGGGCACATGGGGCACAGCGTGTACTTGTTGTTTTCTTTAAATGCAGATTAGTACAGGAAGTGTCTATGGTAAGTTCTCTCTCATGTCACGCTGCTGCTCCTCCCCCCGGCGACCCCTCCTCTCTTCTCGTTCATCCCAGATGATGTCACAAGCAAATGGGGATGGACGAGAAGAGAGGAGGGGCCGTCGGGGGGGAGCAGCAGCAGCGTGACATGAGGGAAAACTTACTACAGACGCTTCCTGCGCTACTCTGCATGCATCTCGATCTACGCGTCAGGCGCCAGCTGACGGCGATTGATGAGTAAATTGTAGACACCGCAGATGCAATAGGCGGCCGCTGAAACTGTCCCACTGAGCCATCGGCCCACCGGGAAACTCCTGGTAGTCCCGATGGCCAGTCCATCCCTGGTACAGAGCCCAGCACATCAGGGCACAAGTCACATCAGGGTACAGAGCCCAGCACATCAGGGCACAAGGCACATCAGGGCACAACACATCAGGGCACAGCACATCAGGCCACTTCAGGGTACAGGGCACAGCACATCAGGGTACAGAGCCCAGCACATCAGGGCACAACACATCAGGGTACAGGGCACATCAGGGCACAGCACATCAGGGTACAGGCCACATCAGGGCAGAGAACATCAGGGTACAGCAAACCAGACTACATTAGGGTATAGAGCACAGCACATCAGGGCAGGGTACAGAGCCCAGCACATCAGGGCACAGCACATCAGGGTACAGCACATCAGGGCACATCACATCAGGGTACAGGGCACAGCACATCAGGGCACTGGACATCAGGGCACACGACATTGAGGCACAGCACACCGGGGCACAACACATCAGGGCACAGGACATCGGGGCACAGGACATCAGGGCACAGGACACATCAGGGCACAGCACATCATGGTACAGAGCCCAGCACATCAGGGCACAGCACATCAGGGCACATCAGGGCACAGCGCACATCGAGACACAGCACATCGGGGCACAGGACACAGCACATCAAGGTACAGAGCCCAGCACATCAGGGCACAGCACATCAGGGTACAGAGCCCAGCACATCAGGGCACAGCACATCAGGGTACATAGGGCACATCAGGGCACATTGGGGCACATTCAGGGCACATGGGGCACATTCAGGGTACATGGGGCACATTCAGGACACATGGGGCACATATGGGGCACATCAGGGCACATCAGGCACATCAGGGCACATGGGGCACAGCGTTTACTTGTTGTTTTCTTCAAATGCAGAGTAGCACAGGAATCGTCTGTGGTAAGTTCTCTCTCATGTCACGCTGCTGCTCCTCCCCCCGTCGGCCCCTCCTCTCTTCTCGTTCATCCCAGATGATGTCACAAGCAAATGGGGAGGGACGAGAAGAGAGGAGGGGCCGCGGCAGGGGGGAGCAGCAGCAGCGTGACATGAAAGAGAACTTACTACAGATGCTTCCTGCGCTACTCTGCTTGCATCTCGATCTACGCGCCAGGCGCCAGCTGTCAGCGATTGATGGGTAAATTTGTAGACACCGCAGATGCAATAGGCGGCCGCTGAAACTGAGCCATCGGCCCACCGGGAAACTCCCGGTAGTCCCGATCACACATCAGGGCACAAGGTACATCCGGGTACAGAGCCCAGCACATCAGGGCACAAGGTACATCAGGGCACAACACATCAGGGTACAGGGCACATCAGGGCACAACACATCAGGGTACAGGGCACACCAGGGCAGAGCACATCCGGGTACAGCAAACCAGACTACATCAGGGTACAGGGCACAGCACATCAGGGCAGAGTACAGAGCCCAGCACATCAGGGCACAGCACATCAGGGTACAGCACATCAGGGCACATCACATCAGGGTACAGGGCACAGCACATCAGGACACAGCACATCAGGGTACTGGACATCAGGGCACATCAGGTCACACGACATTGAGGCACAGCACACCAGGGCACAGGACATCAGGGCACAGGGCACATCAGGGCACATCAGGGCACAGGGCACATCATGGCACAGGGCACATCAGGGCACAGGACATCGGGGCACAGCACATCGGGGCACAGAGCCCAGCACATCAGGGCACAATGTACATCAGGGCACAACACATCAGGGTACAGGGCATATCAGGGCACAGCACATCAGGGTACAGCAAACCAGGCCACATCAGGGTACAGGGAACAGCACATCAGGGCACAGCACATCAAGGTACAGAGCCCAGCACATCAGGGCACAGCACATCAGGGCACATCACATCAGGGTACATCACATCAGGGTACAGGGCACAGCACATCAGGACACAGCACATTAGGGTACTGGACATCAGGGCACAGGTCACAGTACATCTGGGCACACGACATTAAGGCACAGCACACAGGGGCACAGCACACCCTCCTCTCTTCTCTTCCATCCCAGATAATGTCACAAGCAAATGGGGATGGACGAGAAGAGAGGAGAGGAGGGGCCGCTGGGGAGCAGTGCTGCGTGACATGGGAAAGAACCTATCACAGACGCTTCCTGCGCTACTCTGCATGCTGGCTAAATCTTGATCTACCCATCAGGCACCAACTGTCGGCAATTTGACTGGTAGATTGCCGCTGAAACCGGCCCACTGAGCCATCGGCCCACCGGGAAACTGCTGGTAGTCCGATGGCCAGTCCATCACTGCCTTTTTGGCTAGCTATTTTTTCTTGTTGCTTCGAAGGCCCTACTACTTAGAAGGCATTTATCCTATTCATTGCAGTTGTAAAAAACGGCTCTATAATATGTTGTATGTCCACTTGACCACCGGAAGATTTACCCCCCTTAATGACCAGGACGATACGGCACTGTGTTATTTTGACTGACGATTGAGTGGTCATGCAACGCTGTACGCAAATACATTTTTTCCCCACAAATAGAGCTTTCTTTTGGTGGTATTTGATCACCTCTGTGGTTTTTATTTTTTGCACTATAAACAAAAAAAATACAGACAATTTTGAAAAAAAAAAAAAATCGAATTACTTCATCAATTTAGGCCAATCTGTATTCTGCTACATGTTTTTGGTAAAAAATAATCCCAATAAGCGTACATCAATTAATTTGCCATTTGTCAATATGATCATCAGGTACTCATGCTGACCAGTGAGTGCTTTCCACTGCGAACATTATGATGAATACTCACTCCGGGGCTGTGTATTGTAGTGTATGGTGTACAGAACACTACATCGACAGCACAGGGCATTGTGGCTGCTATGTGTAGCAAGGTCTGGAGGGGTGGCCAATAGGATTGTTTCTCCTTTCTTCTCATGACCTGTTTCCTGATTGGCCAGGAGGCGAATCAGTGTGATAATAGCGAATATTCATTCGCTATTGTCACAAAAATGGCTGGGCTTGGAGCGCAGTGCTCTGTGCCCCGAGACCATCCTTTTTTGAAGCCAATTAGAGCCTCTGGCGCTAATCACATCCTTAACCCCCCCCATTGGAATCCATGCGTCCGGTGCCCTGCATGTAGATTAGAGGGCAGGATGCATGGATAGGGGGCGGCGCCCGTAAGCCCCTAAATGGACGGGCCGCCACTGGTGGCCAAGATATTTGGAGATATTTTCATTTTTTGTTCTGGAATTGATGTGGAGTTACAACTCCTGTCATGTACTTACTGTTGTCTGTGTCACTGCTGGGTAGATTTTCCTATCTACAACCCCAGTTCTGAAAAAGTTGGGATACTGTGTAAAATCTACATAAAAACTAAATGCAATGATTTGCAAATCTCATAAATCCGTATTTTATTCACAATAGAAAATAGAAAACACATCAAATGTTTAAACTGAGAAAATGAACCATTTTACCACTTAAGGACCGCTCACAGCCTTTTTATTGCAGTCCAGCGGCACTGCTGTGCTGGATCACATACATGTACGTAATACAGCATTTCCGGGTAAAGTGCACATGCGCAACCGTCGCCCGAAGTGTACTGTCATTTGGTACAGCACAAGTTGGTCAGCAGGTCCTAGACAATTATTTATGACTGGGACCTGTTGATTGCCTTAGCGAATCACAGTACAGAGCTCTGTGTTTAGTAACAACATGGGCTCTGTACAGAGAGCAGCAATGTGGCTGTGTTTTCTCCCTGCATAGCAGGGAGAAAAAAAATCCACATTGGTTAGTAAAAGCAGCACATATTACACATTGTTAGGTACACAGTTCATTTGATTGCCCCTAGATGTTAACCCCTTCCCAGCCAGTGTCATTAGTACAGTGACAGTGCATAATATGGTCACTGATCACTGTATTAGTGTCATGGGGATGTCCGTGTCAGTTCCCACTCAGTGTCAGATTGCTTGCCGCATTCACACAGTCCCACTATCGCTGATCATTGCCATTACTAGTATAAAAAATAAATAAAATAATTAAAAAAAAAACAATTCCAATATATACACTGTATACCATAGTTTGTAGAGACAATGGAGTTGATTTACTAAAGGCAAATAGACTGTGGACTTTGCAAAGTGCAGTTGCTCCAGAGCTTAGTAAATGAGCTAAAGCTCAGCTGACTTCCATCATTCAATTGTGTGCAAGCAAAAATGCAGGTTTTTTTCCCCTTGTAGTCTATTTGCCTTTAGTAAACCAACCCCATAACTTTCACACAAACCAATTAATATACACTTATTGGGATTTTTTTTAACAAAGACATATAGCGGAATACATTTTGTCCTTAACTTATGAAGACATTTGATTTTTTTATTGGATATGTTTTATAGCAGAAAGTAGAATAATGTTTTTTTTTGTTTGGTTTTTTTTTTAATTTTTGATCTTTTTTCATTTATTTAATATGAAACCCAATGGTGAGAATGAAAAGAAAGCTCTATTTGTGAGAACAAATGACATATATTTCATTTATGTACAACGTTGCATGACCGCACAATTGCCAGTTAAAGTAGCGCAGTGCCAAATAGCAAAAAATGGCCTGGTCATGAAGGGGGTAAAACCTTCCAGAGCTTAAGTGGTTAAGAAAAAAAAATAAGGTCATTTTGAAATTGATGGCAGCAACATATTTCAAAAAAGTGGTACTAACAAGGAAGAGCTGGAGGCTGGGTTCACACTAGTGCGAATTGGATACGGATTCCCCAGCATCCAATTCGCATAGCAGGAGATTGTGACCGGCTCTCTATGGAGCCAGTTCACATATCTCCGCAGTGGCTCTGGTGCGATTTGCACAGTAGTCCTGTGCATCTTTTGGTTCGTTTTAGCCAAAAGTTCAGGCTGAATTTGGACCTGAAACGGTGAATGAGGACACACCGGACTCCTGCTGTGAGCCTCTGTGTGCTCATATGTGAACCCAGCCGGAAGAGGATTTTGAAACTATTTAGGTTCATTGGCAACAGGTCCGTAACATGACTGGGTATAAAAATAGCATCTTAGGGAGTCAGAGTGTCTCAAAAGTAAAGATGGACAGAGGTTCACCAATCTGTGAAAATCTGTATCTAAAAACTCAAAGTTTTAACTGGTTACTTTCCATAGTACAGACTAGGGTTGCAGCAATTCCGCTTTTTTTATCGGTGAGTAGGTGAGTTATAAAATTTTTTAAATTGCCCCCTAGATGGCGCATTAATCCCTTTCTATACAGCCGTGGCCAAAAGTTTTAAGAATGACACAAATATTCATTTTCTCAAAGTCGGCTGCCTCTGTTTTTATGATGGCAATTTGCATATACTCCAGAATGTTACAAAGAGTGATCAAATGAATTCTATAAAAAAATCTATAAAAACACATTTTGAAAAAACTAATTTTTTTTTTTACTTACCAGAAACGCCTGTTGCTAGGCAGTCTTCCTAATCTACCACTTCCTATACCGCGGAGCTCTTCTTTTTCTTCCTCCCTCGCGTGTTCTTCTGGGTAATGGGGCGCGCTGTCTTCTGGGACCTGTGTGTGTCCCAGAAGACAGCCGGCCATTCACAAAGCACAGCGCGACTCGGGCATACGCAGTAGGAAACGGGCAGTGAAGCCTCAAGGCTCCACTGCCTGTTTCCCTTAGTTAGGATGGCAGCATCGGCAAACAATCCGACGGATGGATCAGCCTGAGCCTGAGATTGCAGGCTCCCTGGACAGGTAAGTGTCCTTATTAAAAGTTAGCAGCTACAGTGTTTGTAGCTGCTGACTTTTAAAAAAATAAAAATCGGCGGGAACACCGCTTTAGTCCCATAAAAATCATTTCCATTGCATTTGTGAAGAGGACTTCAGGGCGCCCAAGAAAGTCCAGAAAACGCCAGGACCGTCTCCTACAGTTGATTCAGCTGCGGGATCGGGGCTCCACCAGTGCAGAGCTTATTCAGGAACGGCAGCAGGCAGGTGTGAGTACATCTACACACACAGTGAGAAGAAGACTTTTGGAGGATGGCCTGGTGTCAGGAAGGGCAGCATAGAAACCACTTCTCACCAAGAAAAACATCAGGAACAGACAGATATTCTGCAAAAGCTACAGGGATTGGACTGCTGAGGACTGGGGTAAAGTCATTTTCTCTGATGAATCCCTTTTCCGATTGTTTGGGTCATCCGGAAAATACCTTGTCCGGAGAAGAAAAATTGAGCGCTACCATCAGTTCGATGTCATGTCAACAGTAAAGCCTCCTGAGACCATTCATAATCCCATTGAAAATTTGTGGTCAATCCTCAAGAGAGGGGTAAAAAAAAACAAAAAAAAAACACAAATTCTGACAAACTCCAAGCATTGATTATACAAGAATGGGCTGCCATCAGTCAGGATGTGGCCCAGAAGTTGACTGACAGCGTGCGAAGGAGAATTGCAGAGGTCTTGAAAAAGAAGGGTCAACACCGCAAATATTGACTCTTTGCATATCATTGTCAATAAAAGCCTTTGACACTTATGAAATGCTTGCAATTATACTTCAGTATACCATTGTAACATCTGACAAAAAGATCTAAAAACACTGAAGCAGCAGACTTTGTGAAAATTATTATTTGTGTCATTCTCAAAACTTTTGGCCACGGCTGTACACACACGCAGGAGCGGCAGGGGAAATCGCATGTGATTTGGACCACATTCCTGTTCAAATTGCATGCGATTCTTTGCAGTGCAATTTGCGGCCATGCATTGTCTATTGACGCAAATCGCACCGCAAAGTATTGGTTTCAATATTGAGAGCATTTGGGCGAGTATCGATAGTAGCTCAAATGCTTGATAATCAATACATCCCTAGTACAGACCATCATTTCAGACACTTATAATTGAGACCTTGGTCAGAATCAATCCCAATTATTGATTAATTTCATTTCTATATTTGCAGATATTCACTTCCAATTATGGCCCCGAGGTTCTTGGTGAGCTGGTGGCTCAGTTACACTCTTCCTACTACCGTTATAACAAAGTATTCTTCGCCTATGAAAGAAACCCTCGATCTGCAGCGTACATACCTCCAGAGAAGGGGCACTATTATTATCACGCTGCCGTGTTTGGCGGCACGCCATCGCGTCTCTTTAACCTTACCTCCAGCTGTCTGAAGGGCATCTTAAGGGACAAGGAGCACAATATGGAGGCAGTGTGGCATGATGAAAGTCATCTCAACAGATATTTTGCCTTGGAAGAGCTGCCACTGAAGATACTGTCACCAGAGTATTGCTGGGACAACAGATTGTGGTTGAAATATCATAAACTGGTCTGGGCAAAAAAACATTATTCAAAATTAAGGGTATAACTCAGTCAGATGAAGATGATTAATGACAACTAAGTGACAAGATCATATAGCCATAAGGACCTGTGGATTTGGGTACAAAACTAGACAGGGTTTTGATTGGGGTTCTACTTTTAGCCTAATAGATTCTGATTGGTTGCTAATGGACAACACCAACATCTTTCCTATCATAAAGGTATCAGTTTTGCTGGCCAATGCATTTCTAGGGGCAGGTTGAATTTTTACCCCAAATGATTACCAATTAGACACAATTGCCTTGTCCCAAAATCGAATAACTCGTAACAAACAATTGGATTTTGCCTTTCAGTAAGGTTGCCAGTGGCAGCCCGTAATGCAGGACCCAGGGATTCCAATGGGGGTGGGGGGGGGTTTGAAGCACGTGATTAGAGCCAGAGGTTCTAATAAGCTTTAAAAAAAGGGTGGGCTTGGAGTGCAATCCACCCAGTTGTGTGACAATAGGGAATTAATATTCGCTATTGTCTTCCTGATTCTCCTCCTGGCCAATGAGGAAGCGGGTCCTGAGACCCGTCACCCGATTGGCAGAGAGGAGAAGCAATCCTATTGGCCGCCGAGGAGGAGGAGACGCAGGGGAAGCCGCCGTGCAGCACCAGGAGAAGGAGACACCGCCCGGAGGAAGAGCTGCCCACAACCTAGATGGGGTAAGTGTGGGGCTGGTGACCAACCAACCAACTGGGGGGGGGTTGTTTGCCGCCCCCTCCTCAAAAATTATACCACCAGCTGCCACTAGAAGTTGCTCTAAACTGAAGGAAAGTCTTTTATAGTTTACAAGAAGTTTTTGCTCTTTACACTGCCTAAAGTGAATTTTAGACAGTGAAATACACAGATGGCATACTTGCTGTATTTGGGAGCTGTTTACCTGCCAAAGGATTTGCATCGCTGTCCACCCAGTCATGCCATTTACACAGCCCCGTCCCACTGCACAGCCAGGAAAGTCGCACCATTTTTTTTTGTTACAGTTGGAAGTAGTTGAGTATTGCACCAGTTTAATTTTTTGAAAGTGGGCCCCAGGAGCTTATAGCCACAATGTGCTAGTATGCACAGCACATTAGCACATTATGGCAGACTTACCTGGCTAGCAATCCCCTCCAGCGCTCCTGTCAATCACTGGCACTGCCCATAGGTGTGCGCAGCCTATTGCATTAGGATGTACAGCCCAAATGTATTAAAACATGGACGGAGTTAATAAAGCAGTGGATGGTCTCAGTAGTTTTTCATTTTTAGTATTTTATTTTTATTATTATTTTTACAATTTTTTTTAGGAGCCCTGTTGGGGGGCTTTGGTGAAATATCAGCAGGAGGAATCTGGGCCACACGGGGTGATTAGAGTGTGTCCAGGCACACCCGGCACACCCCTTGTGCACGCCTATGGCACTGCTGTCGTCTCCTGGTCCTCCTGCCAGGTTCCGACTCTTCGGCAACATGGTTGGCCGGGTCACGATGATGCACACGAGAGTCACATTTTCATGGCACAGAGCCATGCCATAAATGTATGCTGAGCTGCGCATGAATTACTCGGTGTACACCAACACACTAACAGGCAGGGAGAAAGATTTATGACAGAGGAGGATAATAAGATTTCATCTGTTATAAAAAATCCAACCTGTCATTGTTTTTCTTTTTTAAGTTTAATTTCATTTCAAACTCTAAACTCTGAAAGGGGGGAGATTTACTAAAACAGGTGCATGCAGAATCTGGTGCAACTGTGCATAGTAAGCCAGTGTTTCTCAACTCCAGTCCTCAAGACGCCCCAACAGGTCATGTTTTCAGGCTCTCCATTATTTTGCACTGGTGATTTGATCAGTTTCACTGCCTTAGTATTTACCACAGCCCTTTTATCTGAGGGAAATCCTGAAAACATGACTTGTTGGGGCGCCTTGAGGACTGGAGTTGAGAAACATTGTAGTAACCCATTAGCTTCCAGGTTTTATTGTCAAAGGTTCAACATTCAATTCAACAAGCTGATTGGTTACTATGCACAGCTGCTCCAGATTCTATGTGCACCAGTTTTAGTAAATCTTCCCCACAGTGTTGTCATCTGCCCACCCCCTCTACTCTGCTGATTAGTCAGTGAAAGGACAGCAGAAGATTGATGAGCTCATCCTTCTGCCCAATTCCTATTATCATGTTCCTCGTCCGCTCAATATAGCACTCCTCATGGACTTGCTGTTCTGCCCCTCTCTCTCCTAGTCTGATTGCTGCTTTACAAAGACACCAGGTCAAATGTAGGCACTTAAACTGCTTGCATTGAAAAAGATAATGTATTAATAAATACAGAACTGCAGATAAGTGTGCCATTTATATCATCATGGAGATGTAATCTGAAGATCCAAAAAAGACAGTGATTAAGCCTAGGTTCACATTGGAGCAATGTCCATGAAATCGTGCAAGCTCAGCTGCACAGATCACAAATCACCCCCGAAATCTCCAAAATTATTACAGGAACTACTTTTGAGAATCGGTGCACCGATTTGGACGGTGCCATTGCAATAGCTGCCGATTTGGCATGCGATTTGACATGTCAAATCGCATGCCAAATCACTTCAATGTGAACCTAGGCTTAAAGAAAAAAGAGATTAGGGAGATTTAAAGTGTAACTCCACTTTTGCTAAAAACACAAAAAAACTAAAATAAACAATCCTCTCTGGGTGATTATCGTTCATTGCGAGGATTTTACCAAAATTGGTAGCAGATTCCTACCTTGTTCTCCTTTGAAGAAAGAAGCTGTTAGTTCCATATCTTTTTACATACTGAATCCTGAATGAGAGGCCCTGTGTTCATTATAACCACCTGGTTTAGGGATGCAACAATACCGTTTCTCTATCGGCGAGTACAAGTACCAATACTTTCAGTCAAGTACTCGCCAATACTAATACTTTGCGGTGCAATTTGCATCAATACAAAATAAATGGTCGCAAATCGCACTGCAAAGAATCTCATGCGATTTGAACAGGAGTGAGGTGTGATTCGTGTCTGAGTCACATGCGATTTCCCCCTTGGCTCCTGTGTGTATAGAAAGGGAAAATCGCCATCTAGTGGGCAGTTTATTAAAAATGTGATAACTCACATTAAAGTGGTAGTAAATGCTGTACTACCACTTGTACCTACAGGTAAGCCTGTAATAAGGTTATTATGCACCGTTTAGGAGATATTCAGAGTGCATGCAGCCGATGACATCATCATTGATAGGAGGAGAGAGCAGCGGAACAGAGATATCTGTGCAGCTTCCCCTTTCGCTGTCCTTTCACCGGCCAAGGGCAGGTCCAGGATGGTTGGGCTCAGAGGAAGCCAGTTGAATGATGCTGGCCAACAGACCAGGGACATCCTGTGGCAGAAAAAATGTACTACAGGGGATCTCTGGATTGAAGTTGAATATTGCAGCAAAAGCTGGTTTTCTTATTTGATCTTTTAATGCACTATTCATTTCTATTTATTTTTGTCTGGAGCTCTGCCATAATATTATATATATATCAGTATTTTTTATTTGTCTGATTCCCTGTTGAAGATTTTCCTTCACTTCCTGGTAAAAAATAGTTTTCAGCTGGACAGGAAATGGTTGTAAATCTCTCCGATGGGTCCCCAAATAGCAGTAAAACCTGGGGGTTCTAATCCTTCTATAGTCCATCCAAAACTGGAAAATATTTCTGCTTGGCATACCCTTTGAAGTGGTATTAAACCCAAAACCAAAAATGTATTGTGTTGCAGCTTACCAATCATTAGATGTGGTGGCTGCATTTGGTTTTTATTTCTTTAGCTTTTTCCCCTCTGTTTTCACCTGGTGATCTGGCCAGTAATACACCTCCTGTATTAGTGAGACACAACTCTGAATGAATAAGCACAGGCGGCACAGCAGACAGCAGCATTGTCAGTCTGGGGAGAGGGGAGTGTTAAATGTATTAGCAAATTTCATTACACTAGCAAACTAAAGCCAAACTCCAACTCAAACTTTATAAGCAGTTACAGCAAACAGTTTTTTTACCTTTTGGGATAAATGTTTTACAGGACTAAATAAAAGCTGATCATTTTAACCACCCCTGCCAGTGTTAAATGGTTCGTCTCATCCATGTAAACTGATACATTCTGCAGGAGAACTTAAAGTGTTACTAAACCCAGGACCCTGCATTCACTATATCTGGTCTCTCACAGTACACAGAACATGGAAATGCAATTATTTTAGTAAATATAAACTGCTAAATACCTTTTCTATTATCAGTTCCTGGTAAAGCTTGTAGGAGGAGTTTTCATACTGCATTGAGCTCTCCTATCAGGATCCAGGACCCCTGACCCTCTGTCTAAACAGTGTTGACCCTGTGCTGATCACATGCACCCCCCCCCCCCCCGAAAAAAAAAAACGCTCTATCAATACACACCAAACTGAGCATGTGCAGCCTGACTCCAAAGGCTCTGTCTTACTCTGATATGTTCTGGAGTCAGTGGAAGAAGAGGAGGATCTGTGCATACAGGATCAAGCAGCCTTTTTACACAATGAGGAGGAATAACCCCTTAGGTTCCACAGTGCGTATAACAAGCATGCTTTACTGCATATACAGACTGAATTTACTGTTGTGGGTTTAGTAACACTTTAAGCTTCTGAAAAATAATAGTCTTGCTGGCTGGATCACTAGATGAAAATAAAAGAAAGAAAGCCTAAAAAAGAAAACCAATGCAGCCATCACATCTGAGAATTGGTAACCTGCAATATAATAAATGTTTGCTTTTGGGTTTAATACCACTTTAAATCTTCCCCACTCTTGCCAAAACCAAAGAAAAGGATTTGCCCTTACATAAGCTTTAACTATTTTTGCACAATAACATTCATGTAATATCCTTTTTTAGTGTCAATAGGAAAGGTTCCCCACAGGGTTTTGAATTGCAGCAACAAGATACAAAAAATTTGAAAAAAATATATAATTTTATTTAGAAAAAATTGTTACATCAAAGAGACATTTGTTTGTGTTAAAACATGAGCTCTGTAGGTAAAGCTAATACATGTACATAAAAATGCAGCCACTGAATACAAAAAAAGAAGAACATAGCGCTGTAACATAACAAAATGTGGAAAAAGTGAAGTGCTGTGAATACTTTCCAGGCGCACTGTATATAAAATGAACTATTTATCTTTTAAAAAGTGTTTCCCAGTGCTAAACTGTTCATCCAATTTCTAAATTGCTGCATTTGTACATTTCAAAAGCCAATATAAAAGGAATATTAGTGGGAAAAAAGCACTTGGGGGGTTTAACTAAAAAAATTTTTTGTGCCATTCTCCTTTAAGCAGCGCGTGGCAAGGGGTGTGCTCTATGCCTACATACTCTTGCTAATAGGTGTCCCTTGCTCCCATCTCAAAAAGTTGGGAAGTATGATTAAAACGTCAGTTGAGAGGGCAGGAGATCTGACCACACCTGACAACACTAAGGAGAACTGGGGCTTATGGTCATGTGACTGCCAAGATTAGCTTCCCGTTAGCCGCCGGTAACTGTGCCGGAAGCGCGCTCTCGGCACAGCTCTATTTGCACTAATGTACGCAAATATGCATCCACTCGGTGCCAAGGCCAACCCGCCATGGGGCCGCAGATTTGCTTGCGCTCAGTGCTAAGGATGAGCTCAGGCGTGTTCCCAACTCCACGTGCCCGCGCCTGCCAGGAAGCTGACACTTCGCAGCGCTAATCACAGCTAGTGAGACATTTCCTGATCTGTGCAGCCGTGGATCGGGGATGGTCTCACTGCCTGTGATTAGCACTGCGGAGCGTCAGCTTCCTGGAGGGCATGGGCACATGGAGTTGCGAACACGCCTGAGCCCCTCATTACTCATCGCCAAGAGGTTTAGGCCCCTTTCACACTTGTGTGACTTGGGACTGCAAAGTCGCATGACAAGTCCTACCCCATGATTTCCAATGAGTACCATTCATATTGAATGATTAGACTTCCCAGCAGGGGCGTTGGTAGGTCTGCAAAAGATCTGGGGCTAGAGCCCATAGCAGCGGTCACCAACCTTTTTGCATGGCTGCGGGGGGGGGTGGGGGGGAGACCGGTGGTAAACAATTTTTCACGGGCGATGGCTGGTATTGGTGCTTCAATCATCACAATGGCACCATGGTTGATAGGGTGTCCGTGATTGAAGTGCATTATTTCTATTGTTACATTCTAATATATAATGAAGTAGTTCAATTCACCATACTGCAGAATCAGTGGGAGCCCTGGGCGTGTCACTTGCCACATCTCCTGCCACCAGAGGCAGCCTGTCACTTGCCACATCTCCTGTCACCAGATGCAGCGTGTTACTTGCCAACGTCACCTGCCACTAGATGTGGAAAGTCACTTGCCATGTCGCCTGTCACCAGATGTGGATTGTCACTTGCCACTTTCACCTGGCAGCAGATGTGGATTGTCACTTGCCACGTCACCTGCCACCATTTGCAGATTGTCACTTGCCACATCTCTTGCCACCATTTGCAGATTGTCACTTGCCATGTCACCTGCCACCATTTGCAGATTGTCACTTGCCACGTCTCCTGGCACCATTTGCAGATTGCCACATCTCCTGTCACCATTTGCAGATTGTCATTTGCCATGTCACCAGCCACCAGATGTGGGTTGTCACTTGCCAACTGATGTGGATTGTCACTTACCATGCCAGCCTGTGCCACCAAATGTGCATTGACGCTGCATTGGTGGCAGGCTGACAGCACTGGTCCATTTAGTGAGAGCAGGAGAGCGGTGATGCGGGACAGGCAGTGAGAGGTGATGTCATCTTGCTGCTACCTGCCGCACCTCCGACTTTGAAGCAAGGGGGTCTGGCTGCAAAATGGAACTCCATGATGACAGGAAGCACATGACCTCCACTCCACCGTGCCGTGAGGGCGGAAGAGCGTTGATGTGTGGCGGACAGTGAGAGATAATTCACCACACCTCGCTCCCAAATTGAAGAGGCCCGGATATGAAAAGCGATGATGTGTAGCGGGCGGAGAGAGATGTCATCTCTGCCCGTCTGCCCGCTCGCTTCTCTCCTCTCCTCCACCTCTCTCATGCAGCCAGCTTGCCCGCTGCAGCAGCCGCAACCCGCTGGTTAGGCCGGGACCCTGCGGCAAGAGACTCAGGGCTATGGGCCCCAGATTCGGGGCTATAGCCCCAATAGCCACCCCCTAACAACGCCCCTACTTCCCAGTACTACTTTGGTCCGACTTTGATGCTAGTTGAGGTTCATAGACCTCAAGTTTACACAGACATTCCCTGAAATCGCGTCAAAATCGCGGCCGTAAAATTGCGTGGCTTTGAAGTCACGGTAGTGTGAAAGGGGCCTAAAGAGGTCAAGTTTAAGGTTATATATATATATACACACACATATACGTTTGAAGGCTGGCCGTAGGCTAGCCTGGATTTGTAGGAGGAGTCTGAGGGTATATATCCCTCCTCCTCCATCAGATCCTTCGTTGGATCATTTCCGGGTTACGCTGGCACACGTCACTTCCGGGTCCCTGCTGAGCAACGGTCGGTGGCAACCGTGGTGGTAGTTCCTCTCTCGGTGCACCACCGAGGAGGCCGCCCACCCACCCACCCACCTTCTTTTCATCTAAGGATATCCGGCATCACGAGGGGGCAGCCCGCCCACTTCTCCCGGTGTTCACGCCGGGGGGGTGATCGGCCGCCCGCCAGCTCCTCTCCCCCATGCAGATCCGGCATCAGGAAGGGGCCGCCCACTTGTGCTTACGATGACATGGAGGACTGCCTGCCCTCGTTACATACTCTATCTGGCATCTACTAGGGGGCGCCGCCTGCTTCTCCGGTACTCACGCTGGGGGGAGGGGGGCGTCCATCCTCCCTCTTCTCCCTAGTCATGCCAGCATGGGGGGGTGTATCGTCCGTCCATCCACTTCCCCCAGTGTTTGCAGAAGGGGGGGCTGTGTCCTCTGGCTTTCGGATGGGGGGTCGGAGCTTCTTCCAGCCGACTGCATTCCAGTAATATCCACCGATTCAGTCCGGCCTGATAAACTGCAACCAGCTTATCTTTTTACTTATTATATATTCATACCGTCCAGGGCTATACATCACCCAGATCCGCATTTCTGCGGGCTGTGCGGCCAGGTGTTCATGAGCTGCAGTCAATCAGCCATACAAATCAATGTCAGGCTCTGCAGCTGTTACATGTGATCTCACATGGAGCGATGGCCTGCGGTTAGGGGTGGTTGAGTGACTTTGACAAAGGATGGGGAATTTAATACAGGGTTTACCTTGATTGTTGGATAACAGATGTGATTAACCATACCCCTTAACAACCCAACTTTTATACCCTTACCCCAATAACTAAGACCACACCAAGATTGGAGTAATAAAAGGCCGTAGCAGCCTACTTTATTTAACATATGTTTATATGTTTCTATCTTAAAATATATATATCAACCTTAAACAGCAAACAACATCTGTTATACAACCCACTGAATTTCTCAAGCGTTGGTCTGGGAAATAGCTTAATAATCATCTGTGTCCATAACAAACTTGCACTGCGGTCCCATCAAATTTATAACATAGGCCTTAAGCCGACAAGCTGGCTCAGAGACTACCAATGATCGCAGTGCCCCATTATCACTTCTCGGCTAACCTCCGTTAACCGGGAACCACCATCAGGACCCATATCAACGCTAGCTCCCAAAAACTCTTACTTTTTGCCATCTTCCTTCTTTTGCACAGACCAACGCCCGCCACCGCACCCAAGAATAATACCTTAATCTTGGGTGTCCCTCCACACCCGAAGTGCTCTCTGTATTCCATCTTGTAAACCTAAGGCCCACAAATCTATACCGACCTCATTCAAATGAACCCCATCAGCCCGCAAATACCTCCATGTCTCAAACTCAAGTTCAAGGTGTCTAACCGCCAAACCTCCATTATTAACCACAAACTTGCTCACCTCCCTATTTATTTTTTTATGGGCCCTGTTAACCCCTTCCACTGACCTGGCCATTCTCCATGACATCCGAGCCACCATGTCAGACCAGACAATGACCATCTTAGGGAAAGCTTCCCTCAAACGCCACACATCGAACTTGCGTGATGTCCACCATGGCTCTTATGCCCAAGTCATTGCCGCATACGTGAATGACTAATACGTCTGGCGGCCTGTCTCGTTGCGCATAATGATGCACCTCCTAAACCAATCTACCCCACAACATACCTGGGATCCCCAACCACTTGATATATGTCTCCCACCTACTAAAACCCAATTGCCTACCCTCAAATCGTGCGTCCCCTCTCCGTGCCCCCCAACACACGTAGGAATGGCCCATAATCCAGACCATCCCCGGCACCAAATCTAAAAATAGAAGAAAACAGAAGAAAAAAAACATACTATAACCCCTGTTATTCAAAATCCCTTAAACAACTGACAATACCAAGAATTACATTCCAACCTATTCCTCTACAAACTTACAACCAGATGGGGCCGAACATAAGATTGGAACCTGTTAGATTCCCACCGCCCAATTCGTTTCACTGCTTCCACATCCATCCCGTTTCTAGCAGCTTCCGTAGCAGCCCCTATCCAAAATGAATGGGACGAGAAATCCTTCTCCTCCAGCCCCAACCCCCGTATGCATTTTGTAAAAACTGCCTCAAAGTGGAATCTAGATAAAAACTCGCCCTCTAAATGTAGCAAAAAGGGGCCCTGACCCGCTGGACGAACCCTCAAAAATTCCCGAACCGCCCTTACCGGCATAGGTGCGATCCCGTAACTGGATACACTTGCACAATTCTACCTTTTCCCATTTGATCCGTCTTAGATTTGCGTAACAACAACCTTTAACCCCTCTTCTCCACACGTCACCTCCTGATAACCCAACCCCCCTTGTACCTTCTTAGAAGGGCTAACCAATTCCCCTATACGAAAAGCCCCAAAAAACGCCAACAAAAAAGCCACTTTAAACAAAAGAACTTCGTAACCAGATGAGCACACACTACCCAACTGTGTTATAATACCTTGCAGGATCTCAAATGTTACTGGTCTTCTGGAATCCCGTCGAACCATCGACTTCCTATAACCCTTTAGCGCCTGCCGCACCCAGAAATCTTTAGTGAAATCTGGCTGACCTTGCAATTTAAAGAGAAAGGCCAAACCAGCTACTCTCCTATTAACCACCGACGCGGACACGCCCTCCTCCATTTTCCTGGCGAGCTAGTACAGCAAGAGCAACCACACCTCCCGACCGGCCGGATCCTCCCCCATCCCTTTTACAAACTCCATCCACTCACCCCATACCTTCGTGTATGCTGCCCATGTGGACCCACTCACCGACTTCTTTATCCATCCTGCGACGATGCCAATGCTATCCCCCACAGCCACTCGGGACAAGGTACCCCTTGTTGCTCCGCCTCCAGCGCCAACTCTCGGAACCTGTCCCACGAGACAACGCATCAGCTATAACATTTTCCACACCCGGTAAATGGACAGCATGAATGAAAACATTCAGTTGCAGAAAGCGCAAGACCAGGTGTTGCAGCAACCTAATCACTGGCGGAGATGACGCCGTAATCCTGTTAATCACTTGCACCACCCCCATATTGTCCCCATGGAAACGCACCTTTAGATCCCTGAACGATGCTCCCCACAGTTCCACCTCCAGCACCACCAGAAACAATTCCAGCAGCACTAGGTTCTTTGTGAATCCCGCCTCCACCCATGACTGAGGCCAAGGCCCTGCGCTCCACTGGCCCTGAAAAAACGCCCCAAAACCGGTGGAACCTGCGGCATCAGTGAATAGTTCCAAGTCAAAGTTGCACGTTCATTTCATTACAACTGTACGACTACCCACCACGGTCTGTGGATACACTAGCCCTGAGGGTTTCAGTTTGCTATCCGTCTCTGTTTTCTGTTGTAGCCTTTCGTTTCGTAGCATTTCTGTTAGCTAGGGCTCACATCCAGGGTCTGTCACGTCTACGGTCCCATACGGGCTGAGGTTTCATTTTTAATTGATTGTCGTCCCACAATCTTCTCGCCCGTATACCATACGTCATACACGCACGTTCACCATTACACCTTTACTACTACTACCCACCACGGTCTGTGGGTACATCAGCCCTGAGTGTTCGTTTTTAATTACCTGTCTTGGCGCTGCAGGTTGCTCGGGCTCTCTTACTGCATACACTAGGGTGGTGTTGTCATTAGGTTCACATTCTCGCGCTGTTGGCTTGTCATTTCTGCACCTACATCCTCATACTTGTCAGGTACGAAGGGGTGTTGTTCAGGGGTTGGTTGGCTGTTCTCTTTTCTCTAGTTTGTGTTTCCTTAGATCAGGGCATGATGCGTGTTCCGGAAGCAACAAATTTGCATTCGTCTCTCCATCATCGCATGGGGGTTCAGTGCAGGTTAGCACCCCATCAGGTAGGGGTGGATCCATACCAAACTCATAGCTGAGTTTTATCACTGGTGTACCCCTCTACCGGCGTCAGCTGGGGTGCAGTATTTTTTAGGCGGTTATTCCTAACTCCGTCCCAACTTTTTCCATCCACCAGCAGAACATGTTTCTACGCATGATTCTTAACCCAGTTCATGCGGTACTTAATACGCTCTTACATCCATGCTATAATTGTTAGGCAGGATGGAGGGGATCATAGCCCGCTCGGCTAGAGCGGAGGTGTCAGTGGCGACCCCGGCTCCTGCTCTTCTCTGGGCGCCTGCAAGCAATGTTGGCATTCTTCACAGTAGCATGTGGAACTAGGGGCTAGCCTGGTCACAGGCGATCGATCTGGCCTATGGTTCTTTATCCAGAGTATTCTGAGGGCTTCTACCAAGGGTGGGAAGGTTTCATAGGTTCATGTCTCTGGCGTTCGCTGCATATTGCCTCCGCATTTTGGCCATCTTCCAACTCTATCAAATATCTATCAGGTGACCAGCATTTCAAGCCCCTACAAACTCCTGTCAGGCTGTTCATTTTTGCAGCTCACCCTCTCGAAGCCATGATAAGGGTAGTCAAGGATCTTCTCTTGGCACAGCTACCAGTTACCAGCCAGGTTTTGGTGGTGTTTCAGACTTCCTGTCTCCTACCCTTGGCTCAGTTACCAGATGACATGCACCTTGTTAAACTTATGTAAAAAGACTCTCACTCCTCTAGCTCCACCGAAAAGGGCATTTAACCTTCCCCCTCTAATGCATATGATTTCCGTGGGCTAGCTTTTGCTTTTAAAGGGGAACTCCACACTTCATTCTCCAATGCTCTTGTCTCCCCCATCTAACCCTTTGGATTTCCATGGGCTAACTTTTAATTTAAAGGGGGACGCCACTCCATTCTCAAAAGGCTGTGAGCTGCCTTCACCAATCCAAACCACCTCCTTTTTCAGAGCATACAACAGGGCCAGCTAGGAAAGGGGAGAGAAAAGCGATAGCTCAACCCCCTCCTGCACCATACAAGGCCACATGCAGTCAACAGAGCTGGTTGCCTTTGGGGCATGTTGGGCTCAGCCCAATACCAACCACAAAGAATCTTGTACCCACTAGTTTAAAGGGGTTTTCCACATTCCATAAAGCCCCCTGTCTGCAGCCCCCCACAACCCCAGCCTAGGGTTGTGTGGAAGAGGCCCTTGTCCCCCTGAATAAGGGAACAAGGTGGTTGACTTTTGGGGTGCCTGAGCCCCTCCTGCCCCCAAGCATGCACCCCCCTTTCATGGGCTGGCTTGCTGTGTGTTTGGCTAGGGGTTTGTTAGTGTGTGGAAGGGGCACAATATTTTTTTATTTTGGGGTGGGATTTTTCACATGGGGGTTCTCATTTTAAGCCTTTGCAGACCCAAATGGCCTTGTATGTATTGGGGGGGGGCAGGCTATTTTTGGTTTTGTTTAAAATCTTGCAGCTGCAATGTAGATTTGTATGTTTTCTCTAAAGCCGTACATCTTTGAAGCAGAATTTTGGATACATGCTACAGATTCACCACTTTACAGGCAGAGTAACCCCCCTACAAGTTACTGGCTTTAGGGCTAGTTCACTCCATAGAAACGTAGTCCGAATGCGTTCCAGATGCTTTTCTGCATGAGCATTTTTTATGCGTTTATGATACGTTTTTGATGTAGTCCAGTACTTTTTTCCACCTTCTTTTTTCTTAACCTTAAATAAGGACATGCTGGATGACGTGCCTAATTTTGGACAGGGGGTGGCTTATTTTGTGCTAGCTGCATTTGGGTTAGTCTGGGCATGCTCAGGGACTTTGGGTTTTTCTTGTGCTTTTTGTGTGTGAACAGCACTTGGATGTTTCTGGGCATGCTCAGAGAGTGTGTTTTTTGGGTTAGTAATTCAAGGACATTCTTAACAGGTGTACCCACTTTGAAGTTCTGTCTCTACATTGGGTGAACTTGCATTTTGTGTGTTTCATGGACTGTCCATGTGTTTTCAATTGCCTCATTAGCTCACAAACCTATGTTATATAAAGCTTGCAGCATTCTTTACCTTGCCCCGAAAAGAGGCAAGATTGTGTGTAGGGCCGGCAAGAGAGTACATTTGGGTGTCCTTATCGAGTTTGTAACATATGTATTTTCTCTTTGTATTTTGTTTATGTATTTGCAAAACAGATGCGTTTTCAAACAAGTTTTATTTTTAATTTGATTTATTGTATTTTTTTGGGTGGGGGACATTTTCCCCTGAAATTTTTTTTGATGTTGTCAATGTAGGTCGTTCACTTTGATTTAATTGTCTGTGCTGCATTATTTTGCAAAATCTTTCTCAAGATGTTGTGACTAATGTTTAATGTTTAAATCCTTAATAGATATCCATTTGTGGGTGCAGTCCTTTTTAACTCCTGTTAATTTCCAATGAAAAATGGTCAAACCTCAAAAAAAAATATATATTCTGTTAGTTTCTCAAATTTACATACATGTGTTTTTTTTTTGCTTTCCTCGCTCTTTTCCAAGTCCTGTTTTGTTGACCAATAAAATTTATATCACATTTTTATGTTTTATGTGTTTTGTTACTTTTCATGCAACAGATTTCCCAGCTGCAGCTTAACTAGGCTGATTGGCATGGCAAATCAAAAAAAGGTGTGATTTGTCTACAAGTTACTTTCCTGGTGCCTTCATTGTAGCATATGCATGGATTGTGCGCATGCTGCCATGGATAGGCACCAGGAAAGGAACATTTACAGAGTGGTAAGTATTAAATTTACCATTTTAGCGCAGTGATTCTCAGCCTCAGTCTTCAAGTATCCCCGACATGACATGTTTTGGGAATTTATCTTGGCTAAAATAGCTGTGCAAAATACAAAGCCATTCACTGATTTAAAGCACCTGGGCAAGATGAAGGAAAACCAGCAATCATGTTCCTAATTTTTACAGACAGTCTATTGACTGGAATGGTACCAGCTGATTGGAGAAAAGCCAATGTAGCACCAATATTTAAAAAGGGCCCAAAAAACATCCCTGGGAATTACAGACCAGTTAGCCTAACATCAATAGTATGTAAAATCTTGGAGGGGATGATAAGGGATTATATACAAGATTTTAGTAATAAGAACGATATCATTAGCAGTAATCAGCATGGATTCATGAAGAATCGTTCTTGCCAAACCAATCTATTAACCTTCTATGAGGAGGTGAGTTGCCATCTAGATAAAGGAAGGCCCGTAGACGTGGTGTATCTGGATTTTGCAAAAGCATTTGACACAGTTCCCCATAAACGTTTACTGTACAAAATAGGGTCCGTTGGCATGGACCATAGGGTGAGTACCTGGATTGAAAACTGGCTACAAGGGCGTGTTCAGAGGGTGGTGATAAATGGGGAGTACTCAGAATGGTCAGAAGTGGGTAGTGGGGTTCCCCAGGGTTCTGTGCTGGGACCAATCCTATTTACTTTGTTTATAAACGATCTGGAGGATGGGATAAACAGTTCAATCTCTGTATTTGCAGACGATACTAAGCTAAGTAGGGCAATAACTTCTCCGCAGTATGTGGAAACCTTGCAAAAAGACCTGAACAAATTAATGGGGTGGGCGACTACATGGCAAATGAGGTTCAATGTAGAAAAATGTAAAATAATGCATTCGGGTGGCAAAAATATGAATGCAATCTATACACTGGGGGGAGAACCTCTGGGGGAATCTAGGATGGAAAAGGACCTGGGGGTCCTAGTAGATGATAGACTCAGCAATGGCATGCAATGCCAAGCTTCTGCTAATAAGGCAAACAGAATATTGGCATGTATTAAAAGGGGGATCAACTCCAGAGATAAAACGATAATTCTCCCGCTCTACAAGACTCTGGTCCGGCTGCACCTGGAATATGCTGTCCAGTTCTGGGCACCAGTCCTCAGGAAGGATGTACTGGAAATGGAGCGAGTACAAAGAAGGGCAACAAAGCTAATAAAGGGTCTAGAGGATCTTAGATATGAGGAAAGGTTGCGAGCGTTGAACTTATTCTCTCTGGAGAAGAGACGCTTGAGAGGGGATATGATTTCAATTTACAAATACTGTACTGGTGACCCCACAATAGGGATAAAACTTTTTCGCAGAAGAGAGTTTAATAAGACTCGGGGCCACTCATTACAATTAGAAGAAAAGAGGTTTAACCTTAAACTACGTAGAGGGTTCTTTACTGTAAGAGCGGTAAGGATGTGGAATTCCCTTCCACAGGTGGTGGTCTCAGCGGGGAGCATTGATAGCTTCAAGAAACTATTAGATAATCACCTGAATGACCGCAACATACAGGGATATGTAAGGTAATACTGACACATAATCACACACATAGGTTGGACTTGATGGACGTGTGTCTTTTTTCAACCTCACCTACTATGTAACTATGTATATATGTAACTATATATGGCCTGTCGGGGGTACTTGAGGACAGGGTTGAGAAGCACTGAGCTAAAATCAAGCTCCAGACAATCCTATTCTAATTTGGGCATTTGAGGGAAACCAAGTGAGTGTTCGAACCCCTGCTTGTCTTTTTTAGGTTGGGCTTTGTGTCCCTTTTCTTAAAATTGGCTTCACTTCCTGTCACATAGCCAAACAGGAAGTGAGGGTAAAAACCTACCAATGTCTTTCCTTGGGGGCACACAGGTCAATCTAACTAGTGTCCCCATTAGTCAAATTGCACTCTAGCACTTTGTTGTGTACACCTCACATTATTAGGTATTTTGCGGTTTATTAAAGGCAAATCTACTCTGCAATACAAGTGTACTCGCTGTAAATCTGAGGGGAAGCATTTGTTAGTCCAGTCCTGCAAATCTGCATCTGCTTTACTATTAATTTACATCAAAATATGGATTCCTGCAGCTAAATGCATCTAGATGTGCGACCGCTGTCTATGTAAGATGTGCGAGTGCTGTATGTGCCTGTGGTGCATATCTGGTTCCCGTAAGCGGTGGACAGCACACAGGAATGACATCACGCCCCTACAGGAAGTTGCTTGTACTGCTGCAAATTTCTTCCCACCACCATGCCCCGCTCACTATTCTCTGAGGAAGAGATGATCCTTATTTGCAAATTAAGAAAAATATATATTTTTTTTTAAACGTGGTGGTGTTTGGGGTGGTGTTTGTGTGGGTCCCTAACACACATTCAGACATATTAGGGCCAATTTAGACAGGATCTGATTTACCTACCAGCATGAGTGTGGGAGGAAACCAGAGTACCTGGAGGAAACCCACTCAGGCACAGGGAGAACATGCCAACTCCAGGCAGATGGGATTCAAACCAGCAACCCTTTTTGCTGCTTGGTCAAAGTGGTCAACGTGCTAACCACTACACCACTGTGCTGCCCAAATATATATCTATAGATGTAGGTTTATTTTGTCCACCAGCAGAGAGAAGTTGGGTAGATGCCACACTCCCAATTCTGGAGGCATAATAATGGAAAATTGTATCATACTTAATAATTTTCCTTTCCTGGTGTCTATCCATGGCAGCATACATGTGATAGAGCTCCGCCTTCAGGACTAGTGAATAGCATAAATTAAAGGTCATAGCCCCTCCCCAAACATGCTTCGTAATATAGAATACCGAGGGTGGGAGATTATGCTGCCATGGATAGGCACCAGGAAAGGAAAATTACGGTATGATACAATTTTCCGTTTTCCTGGTGCCTCCATGGCAGCATACATGTGATAAATAACTAGATCACACTGGTGGGTTTAATGCTTTAACGAAAATAATTTAATTAGATACAGACATAGCAGCACGAAGTGCTCTTCTCCCGAACTCTACTGTCATAAGAGCTCCGGGATCAACACTATAATGTTTAAGGAACGTGTGTCGAGAAGACCAAGTGGCAGCCCTGCATACTGTTTCCAAAACAACATTTCCCTCGCTGCCCAAGAAGCTGATACCGCTCTTGTTGAATGAGCATTCACCTGAGCCGGAGGTTCCAAGTTTTTCACCCTGTAAGCTTTCTGAATTAACTTGACAACCCAGGATGCCAAGGTTCTGGTGGAAGCTTCCTTTCCTCTATTCTTGCCCCATGGGATTATGAATAAACTTTCAGAGATCCTGAAACTTGCTGTGGCTTCCAAGTAGGCCTTGAGGACTTTGGATATGTCTAACTCATGACAGGAGTTTGATTCTGAGTCCATGAAAACTGGTAACACCCATGGTTCAGATAGATGTGACATTGTGGTGACCTTAGGCATAAACCCTCGGAGAGGGCGAAGTTCTACCCTGTCTGAGAAAAAGGATATGTGATCATCCCCAACGCCAAGAGTGTGGAGTTCCGTAGTCCTCCTGTCGGATGTGATGGCCAACAGAAAAGTTGTTTTTAAAGTCAGGTTCCAAATTGAGACCTCTTCAACCGGCACAAACGGACTAGTAGATAGGACTTCCAATATTAGAGGAAGATCCCACTTTGGAAAGGAACGTCTGGGTGGAGGACGTATCTTCAATATGCCCCTGAGGAACGTAACCACTAGAGGATCTTCTGCCCACCTGGTGTTAGTCAAGACCAGTTTGAAGAAAGCTCAGAACATCAGCAATGGAAGGAGAGACAGGATCAAACCCTTTTCCTGTGGCGTGGGATAAGAACTTGTCCAAAATCCCTGCATATATTGCATTGGTTGTAGGTTTTCTGGCTTTTAACAGGGTGGATATGACCTCCTGGGAACAGCCTAACAATTCAAACCTCCTCCTTTCAATCTTCATACATGAAGATCCAGCTTCTGTGGGCCTGGATGAGCCAGCCTGCGCTGGGTCAACAACTGAGGGAAGGGGGGAATTATGATCGAAGGATCCAAACTGAGGTGCATGGCTAGTGAAAACCAAGGTCTCTTCGGCCAATAGGGTGGCACTGCTAGCACTTGGACTGGTTCTCTCAGGAGTCTGAGGAGAAACTTCGATATGCGTGAGCAAGGAGGAAAGCCGTAAGCTGTCTTGAAGTTCCAAGGACATAACGCATCTACTCCCTCCGCTTGTGGGTGTGGGAGGCGAGAGAAGAATCTCCTGAGTTTGGAATTCTCCTGCGTAGCAAAGAGATCCACCTGTGGGGTCTGCCATAGATGGGAGATTTGGTTGAACACATGGGGGTGGAGAGACCACTCCGAGTTCATTTTGCCTGGGAGATATATTGCCCTGAGGTCTCTGCCCACAGCATTACAGGTTCCACTTCCCTCAGAAGTGTCTTGATGTGGGTGCCCCCTTGCTTCTGAAGGTACGAGATTGCAGCCTTGTTGTCCAAACACAGAAGCACTCTCTACCCCTTGACCTGAGATGCAAAAGAGGTTAAGGCTAGAAATGCTGCCCACATTTCTAGGACATTGGACACTATCCCTCTGGTGGGAAAGGACCATCTTCCCTGAATCCAGAATTCTCTGCAATGGACACCCCACCCCTGGCTACTCGTATCTGAAGTAATTGTGGTCCATGAGTGGGAACCCAAATGATGGGACCGGGAGAGATTCTCTGGATTCGTCCACCAGTGCAGATTCCTGCTCATTGGTGTTGTTAAACAAATTGTCTGGGATAGATGTTGCAGTCTCCATTGTATTATTTTTTTTATATATAATCTTTATTTTGAAAAAAATTTCAGTTAACAAACAAGTAGACATGTAACAAGACATAAAAGTAGTAGAGGATATGACATGACAGGTTATGAAGTGATGGGTTCCGTATCGGGTATAGGCAGATCACATGAAAACAAAAATAACCCAGCAATGAACACCATTTAGGGAGTCGTCTTGGGGGACTTATTATTAACCTGTTATAATCATGAAATGAACTCTAACATCAAGGAATCACCCCTATCATCCCTTTCCGGTACATCGCTATAAAGGATGTTTGTCTCTAAGAAAAGGTAAACCTGAGACCGCACATTCAGACCCTGTGCCCATCACCATAAGGAACAAAGTGGGGTAAGGGAAACACATTTAAATAAAAGAGAAAACACAAAAATAAATAGAAATAAAAATAGAAATAAAATTAAAAAAAAGATAGTACTGTGTCCTTCCTCTGAAAAGAACCAAAAAACATCTGCCAACGTAGTAGGCTATGGTAATCTGTGACAACTCTGCCAGAGTTCTACTATCTCTGAGTCTATTTGGCTCTCTGGCGCTCTGCACTCTTCCCAACCCAGCTCCATCAAACAGAGGGAGCCGTGGTCGCTGAGGGTCCCTGAGCAGATAGCCCAGGTAAGTTTACATAATTTATCCAGGTAGCCCACTTGGAGTAGAACTTCTCGTATCTATCCTTATATTGTGCCATCCACTTCTCCGCGGCCTTAATTTGATTAACTAAAGCCACCCATTCAGCGTGAGTAGGTATACGGGGTGTTTTCCAATGGATTGGGATTAAGCGCCGGGCCGCATTAAGCAGATGGGGTAGAACGGATTTGCGGTATTGGGCCAGAGGAGTAGTGGGAACATGCAGCAAGGATTCCAACGGGGAATCTGGGAGTTCCAGGTCCAGAATAACCTTGATCTGAGTATGAAGTATAATAAAAGTATTCCTGCGCTACCCAATTGGAAAAAAATTGGGTAGCGCATGGATATCAAACCAGAATGGCCGTAATTTAGGGCATTCCCATCAGATGTGAAGGAATGAGCCTCTGAGGCCACATTCTCTCCAGCAGGCATCTGAAAGGGAAGGATATATCCTTGTGAGCTTGAAGGGTACTCTATACCACCTAGTCAAAATTTTATAACTATTCTCCTGCATTTTCGTATCCACCGTGCTCAAGTGGGTCAATCTATATAAATGTTCCAACTGAGGCTCTTTGAAGATGTGCTGAAGGTCTCTCTCCCATTCTTTAATGAACCCCGGCTTCACTCCAGTATGCATATTCAGCAATAGGTCATATAGTACTGAGATGGCATGGGGAATAGCCGAGTCTGCCATACATAAACGCTCGAATGGCGAGGCTGAGGTAGGTGACCGGACTCCCTGTGGGAGACTGTTGACAAAGTGCTGAAACTGTCTGTAACGCCATTCATCCATAGGGAACGAGCCAAACTGTTCCCTTAACACAGTCAGTGTCAGCAAGTTAGTTTATAAGGGGTATTATGACACCAATCTAAAATACGTTGTAAAGATACTGCTTCATAGTAATTGCGGACTACAGGTACCCCTAAACCTCCCCCTGCTTTGGGTCGCTGCAACGTATGGAGAGCTAGCCGAGGACACTTCCCACCCCATATATATTTAATAAACAGACTGTTGAGGGTTGAGAAAAAAGTCCTAGGAAGAGCAATCGGCACCATCTACAGGAAAAACAATATACGAGGTAACACGTTCATTTTGGGAACACTGACTCGGCCCATCCAAGAAAATGCCGCCCTATCCCATCTTTTTAGATCTACTTTAATAGTAGCAAGTAGCGGTATATAGTTGCTCTCGTAAAGCCGAGAACAACTCGCAGGCAAATATACCCCTAAGTATTTCAGGGCGGTTGGGCACCACGTAAATAAGAAAGCCGATTGCAGCTGTGTACGCAATCCTGACGAAATATTTAATGACAGAATTTCAGACTTGTTATAGTTTATTTTGAAATTAGATAGTAAGTTAAATGCTTTCAGCTCTGCCATAATATTAGGTAACAATATCAGGGGATCAGAGACATAAAACAGGACGTCGTCTGCATAGGCAGATAGCTTGTGTTCCGTCGGACCTACCCTAAAGCCCCTGATATCGCTATTGAGGCGGATCCTATTGAGCAGCGGTTCGAGGGTGAGAGCAAATATGAGGGGGGATAACGGGCACCCCTGGCGTGTACCATTACTAATCGGAAAGGTATCGGACAGTAGCCCATTAACCTTCACCTTGGCAGTCGGGAAGCTATATAGAGAGGATATCGAAGCCATCACATTGGGGCCCAGGCCGAGTCTGGTCAGCACCGTTTTCATGTAGGTCCAATCCACCCTGTCAAACGCTTTCTCGGCGTCCGTGGAAAGGAAGAGACAGGGGGAGGTCGTCCCCTGAGATTCAACCCAATGAATCAATTGGAGAGCCCTATTTGAGTTATCCCTGGCCTCTCTGCCCGTAATAAATCCTGTCTGGTCAGGGTGGATCACCTTCGGGAGAATCTGCTTGAGTCTATTGGCCAATATCTTGGCCAGGAACTTAATGTCGGTGTTCAAAAGTGATATAGGCCTATAATTTCCTGGCAAAGTGTGGTCTTTCCCCTCTTTTGGGAGAACTGTAATATGCGCCATTAGTGCTTCTGAGGGCATTGCCGTACCGGAGGCCAAGGCCGTGAAATAGGCACACATGGGGTTAGAAAGCACCTCAGAATATTTCTTGTAGTAGGTGTTAGTATAGCCATCTGGGCCTGGGCTTTTTCCATTAGGGAGGTCTTTCACCACCGCCTGGATCTCTGATACAGAAATAGGGGTATCTAGTTGTGGACAAGGAGTGGACAAGGAGTGGACAACTGAGGCGCCCGTCGTGGAGGTAAGTTTATGTACGTGTCCAGTGGCCCATTGTTGCTTAAGAGCTCTTGCCAGCAACCTACCGCATTTATTACCAAATTCGTAGAATTTGTGCTCCAAATGTCGTATTCGTACCTTAATTTTGGTGTCTGGTAGAGTAGCTAATTCCTGTCTAAGGGCAGATAACTCTGACGCCATACTAGGAGTAACATTTTTCTTATGTACGAGTTCTGCTGAACGTATTTTGGCTAAGAGGGTCTGTAATTCCCCTTCTCTGGCTTTTTTCAATCTTGTCCCCTGGGAAATCATCTTCCCTCAGACCACTGCCTTATGACCCTCCCAAACGGATCCCATGCCCACCTCGCCTGGTTTATTCTCTGCAAAGTACAAACGCCAGCTCCATGTCTGAGCCTCCGCTGATAAGGGATGCAAGGAGATGGAAACCGGCGCATGGTCAGAGATGGTAATAGAACCTATGGAAGCTCCAGCTAAGGAGTCAAGGGAGTACTGGTCCATCATCAAGAGATCTATGCAGGTATATGTATTATGAGTGGCCGAAAAATAGCTGTAATCTCTGTCAGTGGCATGGAGTAATCTCCAGCAGTCTACTAAATGGTGTGACAGAAAGGACTTCCTAAAATACTTCAGAAAGGCAAAGGAATGCGCGGAGCGACCCGACGACGTATTTATAAATGGATCAGGGCTAACATTAAAGTCTCCCCCCAAAAGGAGCTGACCCTCCCGAAAGGCAGGCAGGGACTCCAGAACAGAGTCTAGGAAGGTAGGTTGTTTGTTGTTCGGGGGGCGTACACAGCTGCAAAAGTAAATTTACGGTTAAAAATGGTGCCCTTAACGAACACGAATCTACCCTCTGGATCAAGAAATTGATCCATCATGACGAATGGACAGTGTTTGTGGATCGCTATAGCGACCCCCCCTGATTTAGGGCGGGGGGAATTGCTGAGATATCATGATGCATATAGATGGGTAGGGAGGCGGGGGGACCGAGTCAGTGCAAAAGTGTGTTTCCTGCAAGAAAATGACATGCGCCCCCATACGTTTCAACTCAAGCCACAACTTACTGTGCTTTGATGGGGATCCTAGGCCATGTACGTTGTAGGATACGACTTTCAGGGCAGCCATGGTGCAAAGTCACACAGCAGGATCACTAGGCCAGTGGCAGGAGAGAGATGAGACCGACAGCACATCCCGGCCCACAGCGAAGAACGCAGTAAGCACACAGCACATAAGTAGGAACCTAAAAGGTAAAGCACAATTATAGCAGGTATAAACTTAGCATAAAAGGAACATAGAAAACAAAAACCGAAACCACAAAAAAAAAAAAAAAAAACAGAACGCCCAAAGGGCATTACATAGTGCAACATTGCCACTGGTCGGGAGCCTCCACCCCCCCCATAGTGAGGAGACGGTGAAGGCCAGCGAGCAGAGGCAATCGCCAAAAAGGGATCATAACTCCAGGGAGTTGTCCTATTTGGGGAAAGTGGTAAGGCACCAAGAGCGAGTCCGCTGGGAGGACCGCAACCAGTATAAGATACTTAACCTATCCCTAAAACCTGGGAAGAAAAATAGTGAGGTTAGTGAAACAGTAGCTAAGGGGGGTCAAGTAATGACTGTAGGCAGTTCAGAAGCCATCGGTAGAAAAAACATCCATTCAGGTCTCATCTTGTGGAGGATGAGGTGTCGGTGTATGTCCAGGGGGGCCTCTCCTAGATCCACTTCGACGTCTGTGGCGGCTTGATTGCCACGGTGCGGGGTGTGTGGGGAGAGGTATATCTGGAGATGTCCTCCAATCCGGGATATCCACCTGAGGCAGTCCAAGCGACTCCAAGAAGCGGGGTAGGTCAGCTTTACTTCGCAAAGTAGATTGTTTGCCGTCTTTAGTTACCGAAAGACTGAACGGGAAACCCCATCTGTAGGGCAATTGAGCATCTTGTAAGGCCGCCAGTAATGGTTTAAGAGCACGGCGTTGCATCAATGTGCGCTTGGAGAGGTCAGGGAAGGAGGATAATTGGGCGCCATCAAAATCCACATGTCTGACTCCTCTCACTTGGTTCATAATGCGTTCTTTGAGTGAGTATTTATGCAACTTGCAAATAATGTCTCTGGGGTTGTCCGGGTCTTCAGAGGGAGGTCGCAGGGCTCTGTGAGCCCGATCTATTTCAATATGTTCGGGTGCCTGGTGGCCTAGTATCTGTTTAAAGAGCCCTTGCAGGGAGGGTATAATGTCCCTCGGGCCCGTTGCTTCGGGGAGGCCTCTGATACGAATATTAACCCTGCGGCTCAAAATTGTCCATCTGATCCAGCAGAGCCTCAAGCCTGCGATCCTGCATTTTACAATGCTCAGTAAGGGCTAGCAGAGTAGCGGTAGTTTCTTCCCATTGCGTCTCCAGGGCCTCTACTCTACCTCCCAAGTGTGCTGTATCGGCCTGCAGATCGTCTATATCCTGTCTCAGGGCCTTCTCCACGCAAACTGCTCTAAGTCCGCCTTGGTGGGGAGGGATAGAATGTGAGATCTAATGTCCCTATCCTCCCAGGGATCACCTCCATTTGTGTGTCTATCAGCGCTGTCTGAGCTGGAGGGAGAGGAGGGGGGAGGCAGGGTCAGCACAGTCATGTGTGGAGAGCTTATGGGGGACACATCCCTGGCCGCATGGGAGCCGGGCGCCATCTTGGTTTTACTTGCCGGATCTCTGCGGGCTCCAAAAAATTTGTCCAGCGATTCGGACTGGTGCTGCGGTGTCCGCTGAGGTGGCATCCTTTGGGCTGTGTTTCCCCCCTGGGAAAGCTGCCGTTCAGGCTAGGTTCGGTGCGGGTCTCCCGGAGCTCTGAGAAAGCACGTCCTCACTCGTGCATGCCGAAGCCACGCCCCCAGTCTCCATTGTATTAATAATCCCATCTGAAAGTGGCTCAGGTGCCAGTGAGACCACGGAACTAGAGGTATGCACGGGGACATTGTGCCAATAAGGCTCAGGCACTGTGAGGCTGATAAATGGGTCCTCTGTATGGTCTTGGACATCTTCTGAATGATGCTCTCCATCTTCAGTTGGGGTAAAGAGATTGTGCCCAGGTGCGTATCGAACATTGCTCCTAGATAGATCATCTGTTGTGTTGGAACTAATTGGCTCTTTCAGGGATTCACCAACCACCCCAACTCCGATGATTGTAGAAAAAATTTTCTGTGGGATATAAGCTGGCTCGGGTTGTTCAATAGCAAGAGGATATCGTCCAGATAGTGGTAAATTCTTAATCCCCTCTCTGTCAGAGGGGCCAAGACAGATATTAACACTTTTGTGAACACCCGAGGGGAGGTGCACAGCCCGAAGGGCAGAGCCTAAAATTGCAGGTGGATATGACCCACCGCAAACTTTAAATACTTTTGTAAGGATGGTAGAATAGGGACGTGGAGGTAAGCATCCTGCAGGTCTATCGATATTAACCAATCTCCTGGTTGTATGGTTTGGATAATCATTTGGAGCGACTCCATCTTGAAGCTTTCGAGATGGATGTATTGATTTTGTTTTTTCAGATCTATTACAGGTCTCTAGTCGCCTGTTTTTTTCTGTACCAGGAAAAGGGTGGAATAAAAACCTGTAAATCGCTCCGATGGGGGAACAGGTGCTGCTGCCCCTTGACCCTGCAGAGACTCCATAAATTGGTTTAGGGCCAGTGCTTTCTGTGGGGAGGCTGGTGACTGCGTTTCCTTGAAAGATGTGTGAGGAGGCTGATGAGAGAAAGTCCAGAAGTGACCGTAACAGATCGTTGACAGGACCCATGGGTCTTGACACTTGGAGGCCCAGATGGGGAAAAAATGCTTTAGCCGGGATCCCACTGGGGGCATCCCTGCCCCTTTGGCGTCAAAAAGACTTTGTCCTCTCCTGGGAAGCGGTGAGGGACTTGTTCTTTCTGGCTCCCAAAAAAGATATCTGAGTGCCTCTCCATGATCTCTTGTTATCCCTAAAGGGGCGAGACTGCCTGAAGTCTCTGGAATTTGATTGCCGGTATCGGGACAAATAGGCCTTTGATCTCCGGACCTTCCTGTCCTGAGGAAGTAAGCCAGATTTGCCCCCTGTTACTCGAGACATTGCTTTGTCGAGTTTCTCAAACAAACAAAGATTTTCCATCAAAGGGAATCTTGCACCAATTTTGTTTTGATGCCAGATCGGCTGTCCAAGGTTTTAGCCATAAGGCCTGTTTTGCCATAACCGAGTGCAGCATTGAATTGGCCAAACAAAGGATTGTGTAAATCTCAGCCTCAGCTACGAAATCTGCCGCCAACTTAAGCTCCTCCAGAGCTTTGATTATGTCATCTTTGGGGACGTCTTGGTGCAGGGCTGTCTCAATATTTTCCATCCGCGACCTGATGGCATTGGAAACAGATGTCAGCGCAATGGCTGATCTACAAGCTGCCCCTGCCGCTAGATAGCTGCTTTTGAGGTCTAGGTCAATTAGTCTATCTAGGGGTTCCTTGAACGACGTTGAATCCTCCATCGGCAACGTTACATTTTTCGCCAGACGCACTACAGCCGCATCAACCACAGGCACTGAACTTAAGGACTGAGTATCCGAATCTGCCAGTGGATACAGTTTGGTTAAACGGGCTAGGGAAAACTTTTTGTCAGTTTTGTTCCACTCATTCTCTATGATCCCCCTGATCTCCCCCATTAATGGGAAGAAGATTTGTTTTCTCTTGAGGAATGGGAAATAGGTTTTTGAGGAGGTTCTTCCGGATCTTCCCAGGCAATGGTGCTTCTCACCGCTTGGACAAAGGGCTGAGCCAGGGAGAAACTGGATGGTTCAGAATCATCTGGGGGCTCCTCGGATGAATCTACCGGTGGAGTTTGTTTAGCTATTTTTCCTGATGTAGGCAAAGGAGTACTAACAACTGATGGACCCGGAATGTCGGGGTCTAAATCCAATACTTGTGCAGCTTGTGAAACCGGGTGAGCGGGGATCATAGCCGTCAATTCAGAGAGTCTTTCATGTTTTGTTGGCCTTCTAATTCCTGGTTGGCTGCGTAGTCCCTGAGACAGTCTCTGCAGACAAGCTTATCAGGGAGTGGTACTGCGCCACATGCCCAGCACTTTTTCCTTGACGCCTGCGGTGGGGGTGAAGGAGAATGAAGATGTCTTTGAGATCCTCATCTTCAAGAAGACCTATGGTGTGAAGAACGTGACCTCCGCTCAGGGCTATCGTCATTGACATGGTGCCTTGAGGACTTTCTGGACCGCTTTGAAGGAACAGGGCTGAAACAAACAAAGTTTGTTCATCAGTGGCGCACTCTTTTTTTTTTTTTTTTTTTTTAATACTCACATACAGATGGTCCCATGTCTATTGGATACAAGAGGATCTTGACTGTGCGACGAATGGCTCATGGTGAATTATGGGCAGGAGGATCAGCTGTAGGAAGGCGAAGCAAGAGAAAAGAAATATAGAGTCTATTTGCACAACTAATTAAACAAGGCTACCGCAATAGAAATGGGATCAAAGTGTATCAAATACCAGAATTACTGAAGTAATATGTACTGCAGGGCACACACTTGTTATACAGAGCAGCCCTGAGCCCAATTTGGAGCCAGAATTTAAAGCTAAAAGGGTGTCAGGTCACCTAGAGGCTGGGTGACAGATGCACACCGTTGGGATCAGGAGTGCACCACAAGGCAGTGGACCCTACGGCTGACTGCTGCGGATGGGAGTCCGGGTGGTAAGGAAGGCAGGGCCGCTGGGACACCAACACTGATCCCACCAGGGTTAGAGCGTAGGATTCCCTGGGGAGCGGAGTCTAAGAGCCAGCAGGTGTTCACCAGAGCCTCTAGAGGTGAGGATGGGCTGGGCTGCAACTGGCTCCAGGTCACGACCCCCCAGGGTCCCCCAGCTCACACCCACAGTAGGCAACAGGAGGATAGGGATAGTAAAGGAATAAGCCAAGATCATGGCCACAAGCAGACAAGGACAACAGAGTTCACGCCAAGGTTCAGGGTCACAGGCAAACAGGGATAGTCGGGGACATGCCAGAGGTCAGGGTCATGAGCAGACAGGAATAGTCGGGGACACGCCAGAGGTCAGGGTCACGAGCAGACAGGAATAGTAGAGAACACGCCAAGGTCGGTAACAGAAACAAACGTAGAGCACACGGCAGGCAGGAACAGGAAGCCAAACACACAAAGGTTGATCAGCAGGGCTGGCCTGCAGTGCAGAGGTTAATATAGAGTTCTCTGATAGGAGCCGGGGGTGGAGCCGTGCTAGAGGAGAGTTAATAAAGGCAGTCAGGTGAGAGTCAGCTGGTCTTTAGAATGAACACATGGAAACAGGTAAGCTGATAGACAACACTATTGCATAACCATGACAAAGGGGAGGGGAAGTTTAATTAGAATTACCTACTCTATTACTAGCAAAGAATACAGAATTTCTGTATTTTTCCCTGCACCAAGATGGCCGCCGAAGCCTCACTTCCCCACTGCACATGCGCACTAGAGTCAGGAAGGAATCCCTATAGGTAAACACGCTCCGCACTGAGCCCTGGACCGTGCCTGCGAACAGAACTCGAGGATACGCCGCTCCATGTCAGGAAGGATGGCGGAGCACCCCCCTCTTCCCACCGCTCATACAGCGAGTGGGAAGAGGAGTGAAAGGAACCAGAACAGGTGGGAACGTCCGGAATTCTCACCGTTGCACAAATGGGACTCTGGAGGTAAAAACGGGAAGCCCTGAATGCGCATGCGTGAGGCGGGAATAAAACTCTTAAAGGGGACAAATTTTACTGCAGAGCATAAATGTATCCTATAGTATCCTCATCACTCTGCTCTTCCAAAATAACATACTGATCAGATCACACACATATCTTTAGGATATGAGGGGGACAAAAATATTCTAACCTGACCCGGGAAAACCCAAAAAGAGCTGATCCTCTTGTCGCATTCACCAACATTCGTTTGTTCTTGATTTTGCCAGCAGACTGCGTTCCTATGAGGAAACTCTGCAAGACCCCAAAAGATCCACAGAAGGGCTTCCCAGTCTTATCAGCGTTAATAGCGGCCCAAGAACATGGACTGCGCACGGAAGAGGCTGAACCCAGCGGACGCTGCCGACTGCAGAGGTATGGACGTACTGCTACTCTTCACCAGTCAAGAGGTATGAGGAAAAAAAGGAGAATGTTGGGGGAGGGGCTATGCCCTTTAATTTATGCTATTCACTAGTCCTGAAGGTGGAGTAGAGGCGGAGCTCTATCACATGTATGCTGCCATGGAGGCACCAGGAAAATGGTCTAGCATGGGGGTCTTCAAACTACGACCCTCTAGTTGTTCAGGAACTACAATTCCCATCATGCCTTGTCATTTCTGTGAATGTCAGAGCTTTACACTGCCTCATGGGATGTGTATTTCTGCAGCTGGAGAGCCGTAGTTTGAAGATTCCTGGTCACTCTAGCATGTCTTGAAAAAAGGTGGGTTCTCATGTGCCTTGTATAATGCCCAAGAAATATCAATAAGAAAATACAAGTGGGTCATGGCACAATCTCTGTACAACTCGATATTTCGGCAAAATAGGTAAAAGGAAGATGCACTTGAACAATTAATTCAAATTATAGGAAATCAAACAGCCTCTTGCACTAAATCTATTTTTTTTTAAATCTAACTGATTGCAGTGTATGGTCACCTTTAAAGATCAAGATTGGAAAATATTAATTTATTGGGTTTAGAAACACTTCTCTGTTTATTGTAATGTATTGAAAGATTTGGGTAAAAATAAGAAAAAAACACATTTCAAACATATATTAGGAATGAGATTAGCATCAAAAGGGTTAATTAACTGAGAACACCTACTAATTGCCTGACAAGATGCATCCAATGAGATGAAATTAACCAAATGTATTGGGCGATTATCAATGAGAAAACTGCGGTTACCCTAGCACCAGTTGCAGTTTACATATTTATTATCGTTTTGCTCTTCAAAGTGCGTCGGTTCGCACGTTCGGTTAATTACTTTTCCAGCGCACCAATTAAGGTGTGAACCGGCGCAGCGCATTCGTCTTAGTAAATCACCCCCATTGTGTTTTTTTCAAAATTGTCGCTCTTCTTTTGTTTATAGCGCAAAAAATAAAAACTGCAGAGGTGATCAAATACCACCAAAAGAAAGCTCTATTTGTGGGGGAAAAAAAAGGACATCAATTTTGTTTGGGTGTAGTGTCGCACAACCGCGCAATGTTCAATTAAAGCGACGCAGTGCCGTATCGCAAAAAATGGCCTGGTCATTGAGCAGCCAAATCTTCCGGGGCTGAAGTGGTTAATGTGTGTTGAAGCCAGGGGCGGACTGACCATCGGGCAATTCGGACAGGGACCGAGGGCCCGTGGCCAGTAGGGGGCCCCATGACAGCTTCCACTTCGATCTACCCGTCAATCACAGCTAGCTGACGGTTAGATCGGGTCCCGAATCACTGCTAAGAGACTGCTGCAGTGTAAACGGACCTCTTGTGATGCACTCCTCCCTGCCGGCCCCTCCTTCCCTCCAGTCCACCCCAGGTGATTGTATTTGTCATCACCTCGGACGGACAAGAAGAGAAGAGGGGTTGGCGGGGAGGAGTGCATCACAAGAGGTATGTTTACAGCCGATTCTCGCGCTACTCTAAGAATTGCTGTCATCTACCGGCCCCTTGGACCAGTATCAGCCTTCCTTGATGACTTCTCTGCCTGGCTACCCTACTTTCTCTCTTCTGAAATCCCCACAATTATTCTTGGGGACTTCAACATCCCTGTTAACACTAATGCCCCGTACACACGGTCGGACTTTGTTCGGACATTCCGACAACAAAATCCTAGGATTTTTTCCGACGGATGTTGGCTCAAACTTGTTTTGCCTACACACGGTCGCACAAAGTTGTCGGAATTTCCGATCGCCAAGAACGCGGTGACGTACACCACGTACGACGAGACTAGAAAAGGCCGGTTCAGAACCAAGTGTGGCACCCTTTGTGCTCCTTTTGCTAATCTCGTGTTAGTAAAAGTTTGGTGAGAGACGATTCGCGCTTTTTCAGACTTGTGGCTTTCAGATCGTTTTCTGCCGTTCAGTTGGTGCTTGTGGGTTTGTATCTGCTCTTCAGTGCGTGCAGTCATTTCGTATCAGAGTTTTCTGTGTGATCTTGCCTGCTCGTTGCTGTTTTTCAGGTCGCTCTTCACAGGCCTTGCTGTTCTTCAGTGCGTTCTGTTACTTCGTTCTGAGCAGCCGACCGTTTTCTAGCCATGTTTCGTATGCGTACTCCTCGTACAGTTCGTGCTGTGCGGGGGATTGGTGTTGGGGTCCTGACCTTGACACAAGTCCAGTCCATGAACAGGGTGGGGGGGAGTTCATGGACCAAGAATTGGTTGCTCCAGCGTGACCAGTTCTGTCACATGCCTTTGCTCCGTGAGATCCGTGAGAATAATCCTGATGATTTCAGGAACTTTCTCAGGATGACGGACCCCGTGTTTCACCGTTTGTTGGCTTCGCTGACCCCCTATATCAGCAGGCAGGATACCTGCATGAGGCAAGCCATCACTCTGGAGCAGAGGTTGGTCGCTACCCTGCGGTATTTGGCCACAGGGAGAAGTCTGCAGGACCTCAAGTTCTGGACAGGCATCTCCCCCCAGGCTCTTCTTTGTGGACATTTACTGCTTGTGTTTGTTTTAGCTGAGCCTGACAGAAATGTGTGGAGTGCAGAAAATGTCGTGATTGTGTAACCTTATACAAAACACTGTTGGCTGGTATTTACTAAATGCAAAGACACTTTTCACTACAAGTGCACTTGCAACTGCACTGAAACAGCACTTGTAGTGCAAAGTGGATTTCCCCTTAGGAAATAACCCCCATTTTCTCCTAAAACAACAATTACATCACCCCAAAAGTGTTGTAGTGTTGAGACAATAATCCACACATTCTTGATGAGCAATCTTTTTAATACCTGCACAATCACATGTGCATTTACCAAAGGTTTTTCTGACAAACCAACATGTTTGTTGTATAACAATTTTTGTGGTGTCATTATCCAAAATCAAAATGTCCATTTTATAGAAAACAGGCCTGTGTAAAACCAACATGTGCTAGCTGCCATCACGGGGGATCAAGGGATGTGTTTTGGGGGAGAAAGCCCTTCCTCACCGCTACTTTATAATTGAGGAAGGGGTTGCACCCCCAAAACGCGTCCATTGATCTCCCGTGATGGCAGATAGCACATGTTGACACACTGTGTGCATCCTCCAAATTTGGCTTTGGGAAAAATCACAAAAACATTTTGCACATTGTAGCAGACAAAAGAAGAAAGTGATTTGGAGGGGTTTTAAACTCGCTCCAAAACATCAATGATGTTTTTATATTTTGGAATAACATCATTGATGTTTTGCTTGATGTTTTCCAATTGTAAATTACACCCCATGATCTCCCCGATCAGGATCTGGGCACTTTCGGATGTGAAAGGATCTGGATCCACAACCTCACGATCACCTAAAAAAAAAAGGAAACCCAAAATAAATTAGTTTTAAAAAAAATGCCGCAATCCATCTCTTATCTGAGCCTGTGGTCGCAGACACTCACCTGTTGTGGTGACTACTTCCACCACGTCTTCTTCCTCCTGCTCATCTTGTGTTGGGGGGATTTCCCCTTCTTCCAGAGGGGGGGGGGCTCTGGTCTCCTCGGATGAGGGGTGTCCTCCGAGTCTTTTCTGCCCTATGTAAAACAAAAATGGTATAATTAGCACACAGATATTTGATGTCAGAACTATAAAGATGAAACATTGCTTGGAAGTGGGGTACAATTGTCTATTTTAGCCGAGTTCCAAGATGTAGCTTTTTTAGTGCCCTTTGTCAAGCTGCAATACTTTACCTGTTTGGTAAAAGCTTCACAGATGTAGCCCCCCCCCTATAGTATACACTGGGGCACCTGTGTGGCCCCCCTAATAAAAATGGTGTTCTTGTGTCCCACACTATAGTGCTCCAGTGTCAAGATGTGAAAACAGCTGCTCAGTGTCCTCTCCTTACACACAATCTAGTTTGCATTTCATTTTAGTAACAAAGCCATCTACACAACACAATTCTTTGAAGACAAGTATAGGGCGTCAAAATGGTGGCCAAATGCATATGGCCTAAACAATGGTATTTTATCGTCCGAAATAACAATGTGTGATCCGAACGAATAATGTGCCCATGAACATGAAAGTTGCCATTTTAAACTGTACAACAGTTCCTAAAAGCACATGGAGCAGCACGAACGTAATAAACATAAAGAATAGGAACACAGCACAAATACTTACTTTTTTGCAGCACTCTCCGGATCTTTCTGTACTGCTCATGTTCTCTTAATTTCAGGTCCGACCACCGCTTCCTGAGCTGATCTTTCGATCGTCGTACCCCGAATTTCCGGTGCAGACTCCTGACCACTTTCGCCATGATCTTGGCCTTTCTGATATTGGGGTTGGGGTAAGGCCCATACTTTCCATCATAGTCGGCCTTCTTCAGAATGTCCACCATCTCCAACATCTCCCCAAAGGACATATTTGAGTCCTTTAATCTCCTTCTGGATCGGGACGTTTCAGGCTCCAGCCTTTCCTCCTCCTCCTCCTCCTCGTTGCTGTACTTAGCACTATCCTGCTGTCTATCCGCCATGTGCTCTTCCTTCACTGCGCCGAGCGAAAAGGGGCGGGGAATAGACTAGAAAGAATGTCAGGGGCGGGCGGAGTTATACGCATGCGCAGTGTGTATAAATCATAACGAGCGCGTCTTACGTACGATCTGTGAGCGGAGGAAGGAGCATCGGAGATGCCGATCGTGCTAACAAAGGTAGGATCTAAACTTGGGCCTATACTGCTTCGAAATGGAAGCCTATATTGTAACAAGATTAGGGGAGTTTGGCCTGACATTAGGCTTTGTCTTGTGTTGTGTCTTACAGAGAAAATGAATGGGTTCAACGACCACAATTTCCTGCCCCTGTTCATAGACAAGTACAGGGAGCTGCCCTGTCTGTGGCAAGTGAGACACCCCCACTATAACCACAAACAGAAGAGGCAGGCAGCGCTGGAGAAACTGCTGGAGTTGGTGAAGCTGGTGGTCCCCACAGCAACCATCCCTTATTTGAAAGCTAAAATTGGTGGCCTGAGGAGCACTTATCTTAGGGAGCGCAAGAAGGTCACAGATTCCCAGAGGTCCAGAGCTGCAGAAGATGACGTTTATGTCCCCAGGCTGTGGTACTATGAGAGACTGCGATTTCTGTCAGACCACACTGAAGTCAGGGAATCCCTCTCCACTCTTCCTTCCACTCTTCCTTCCACCCCAGCTGAGGCTTCCGATGTCCAACCTGGGCCTTCCAGCCAGGAAGAAGTGGAGGAGCCCAGCTGGAGTCAGGTATAGCATTCTTCTACAGATTTCTGGTCAATAAATAAATGATGTTTATTAGATGTTATTATTGATCACTAATTGCTGATTAAAAAAAGTGCTTTACATATCAATAGACAGTAGTGGGCACCCAAAATTGGGACAAGAATGAAAACTGCTGGGCTCAGAAGGATAGTCTGTTATATTTGTTAACATTGAATTAGCAGCAGTCAGGAGGTGAAAATTGTGTGTGATTGATGAATAAAAAACTAAAACTATGTCCCTTTTTCATACACAGGAAGACCTCAGCCAGGAGGAGGCTGTGGAATGTGGCAGTCAGGAGGAGGCGGGGATTATTAGTGTCAGCCAGGAGGAGGCGGGGATTAGTGGCAGCCAGGAGGAGGCAGGGCTAAGTGTCAGCCAAGAGAAGCCAGGGACAAGTCGCAGCCTAACTGAGTCTCAGGTCCCTCCCCTCCGCCTGCAATATAAACGAGCCAGGAAGGCCACTCCGAGTCCCGTGCAGGATTCAGCGTACAGGCTGATCCAGGAGGCTTCGGCGTCCCTCCGAGCCTTCCCCAGTCCTGAAGAGGCCTTTGCCTGCATGGCTGCCACAAAATTGCAGGGCATGCAGGAGGGTCAACGCAAGATCTCTGAGGACCTGATTTATAAAGTCCTTCGTAAGGGGTTGAGTGGGGAACTGACACACAAGACGGATGTCATTGAGAGGGACGATCCTCCTCCTCCTCCTCCAAAGCCTGTAAGGAAGCGTGGAAAGAAGACCAAAGAGTGATGACCCTGGGTTCAGTCTGGTCTGACAGAAGATGCAGTCTCTCGTATGACCACAGCCTGGGGACACAGATGTCATCTGCTGCTTTCCGGATCTCTGGGACTTCTGGACCAGACTGCCCTCCCTTAGATAAGGACTCCTCAGGCCACCAATTTTGCTTTTAAATAATTGATGTCTGCCCTGGGGGTCCAAGGCTTCACCCACTTCTGCAGTTTCTCCAGCGTTGCCTCCCTCTTTGTTTATAGTTGTGACCCCTTAATAAAATTTTTTTAGGGAAATTCTACTCTCCTGTGTGTATTTTCATCCAAAAAGGACAGTTTGTTGGTGACGATTCAGGTACATTTCTAAAGTACAATGTGAAATTAACAAGGGACAACAACACCAAACAATCTCCTACAGATTAAATAGAACAACATATTAGTGGTGTTGTGGGAACTTGTCACCAAAAACACACACAAACATTTTCGGGAGTACAAATCAAAATCACCAAAAAATAAAAAATAAAAAAGAGAAACACAAAAAAAGAATCTACATTAAAGTCCAAAAATAAAAAAAAATTTTGTTGTCAGATGTGAGAAATCTAAATATATTGAGGGAATCCCAATAAATAGTAACGAAATAAGTTTGTGAGAAGTGTGTGTGAATATGAGCATCAAAACTACTTAATTCTTGTCACATTATAAAGAAGAAGAGAGTGCGCTGTATTAAACCATTTTGAACATTGCAGCATGACGAAAGTGCTGTATCCATTCCGAACGCTACGTTTACCAGAACGAGCTGTCCCGTGTCGGAATTTCTTCTGAGCATGCGTGGCACTTTGTGCGTCGGAACAGGTCACACACGGTCGGAATTGACGCGATCGGATTTTGTTGTCGGAAAATTTTATCTCCTGCTGTCCAACTTTGTGTGTCGGAAAATCCGATGGAAAATGTCCAATGGAGCTTCTCAGTCTAACCTCATTGATTGACCTGAAGCAATGGATACAGGCTCCTACCCACTCCAACGGCAACACCCTTGACCTTGTCTTCTCCTATCTGTGCAACCTTTCCAACAATCCACTCCCACTCTCTGATCACCACCTTATTAGTTTTGCTCTCTCCCTGTCTTCCACCTCTTCTCCCTCCAACCGCCTAACAGTTACACGTAGAAACCTTCGCCACCTCAACCCTTCTCTTCTCTACTCTGCTACTGATCACCTCTATGACAAAATCTCACCTTTGTCCTGCCCCAACCTAGCTACTTTCATCTACAACAGCTCACTGTCTTCCTCCCTAGACAAGCTTGCCCCCCTCAGTACACGCAGAATTAGGCCCCGACTGCTACAACCCTGGCAAACAGATGACACCAGAAGTCTCAGAAAACGTAGCTGCGCTCTTGAGCGCCTGTGGCATAAGACTAAGACCCAGGAAGACTTCACACAATATAAATCTGCCCTCCTAAAATACTATTCCTGCCTTCACACTGCCAAACAGACCTACTTTATCACACTCATTAACACCTTCTCATCCAGTCCATGTCAACTCTTCTCTACCTTCAACACTCTACTCTGTCCTCCACTGCCTCCACCCACCAACTCACTCACTGCCCAGGAGATTGCCAATCACTTCAAAAGTAAGATTGATACAATTCATGAGGAGATCGCCAATGCGCAAAAACCTCCCCCATGCAACACCCCATGTCCACAGATACAATCATTACTTCCCTCATTCAACCCTGCTACTATTACTGAGGTTGCTAAACTTTTATCTAACACTCATCTAACCACCTGCCCCCTGGATCCTGTTCCCTCGCAAATGCTACGCTCACCCTCTGACTCGATTCTACACTCTCTAACTCACATTTTCAACCTCTCCCTCTCTTGTGGCATCTTCCCAAACTCTCTAAAACATGCGCTAGTCACCCCCATACTTAAAAAGCCCTCAATGGACCCCACCAATCTCAATAACTTACGTCCCATCTCCTTACTCTCCTTCTCCTCCAAACTTCTTGAAAGACTGGTCTACAACCGACTAAGCGACCATCTGACCATGAATAAACTTCTTGATCCCCTTCAGTCCGGTTTTCGCCCTCAACACTCCACAGAAACTGCTCTCCTTAAACTCTCAAATGACCTACTAATGGCTAAAACCAGTGGACACTATTCTGTACTACTTCTCCTGGATCTCTCTGCTGCCTTTGACACAGTGGACCACCCCCTCCTCCTCAAAAAAACTCCACTCATTTGGTCTCCGTGACTGTACTCTTCGCTGGTTCTCATCCTACCTATCACACCACTCCTTCAGTGTCTCTTACAACTCTACTTCCTCCTCTCCTCTTCCTTTCTCCGTTGGGGTCCCCCAAGGTTCTGTTCTTGGACCTCTCCTTTTCTCAATCTACACCACCTCCTTGGGTCAGTTGATTGCCTCCCACGGCTTTAAATATCATCTCTATGCTGATGACACCCAAATCTATCTCTCCACTCCCCAGCTCTCTCCATCTGTCTCTTCACGCATTACCAACTTACTAGCAGACATATCAGCCTGGATGTCCCATCACTTCCTCAAACTCAACCTATGCAAAACCGAGCTCATGATATTTCCTCCCTCAGGTGCCACTTCCCCTGACTTCCCTGTCAATATCAACGGCTCAACTATCAACCCATCTCCCCACGCCAAGGTCCTAGGTGTAATCCTGGACTCTGAACTAACCTTTCGACCCCACATTCTATCACTATCCAAAACTTGCCGCCTCAATCTCAGCAACATCTCCAAGATAGGCCCCTTCCTAACCAATGTCACCACAAAGCTTCTAATCCACTCCCTGGTCATCTCCCGCCTCGACTACTGCAACTCCCTCCTCATTGGTTTACCTCTAAATAGGCTATCCCCATTTCAGTCCATCATGAACGCTGCTGCCAGGCTCATCCACCTCACAAACCGCTCAGCGTCTGCTACACCCCTCTGCCAATCCCTTCATTGGCTGCCACTCAGTCACCGAATTAAATTCAAGATACTAACTATAACTTACAAAGCCATCCACAACCTGGCCCCCAGCTACATCTCTTAACTAGTCACAAAATACAACCTAATCATTCTCTTCGCTCCTCCCAAGACCTCCTGCTCTCAAACTTCCTTGTCACCTCATCCCATGCTCGCCTTCAGGACTTCTCCAGAGCCTCCCCCATCCTCTGGAATGCTCTACCCCAATCCGTCCGATTTTCTCCTACTTTATCCACTTTCAGACGATCCCTGAAAACTCATCTCTTCAGAGAAGCCTATCTGGCCCCCACCTAACAACTGTACATTTATCTTCTCAATCAGCACATCACCCACACTTATTACCTCTTGTATCTCTTGACCTTCCCTCTTAGATTGTAAGCTCTAAGGAGCAGGGCCCTCTGATTCCTACGGTATTAAAGTGTATTGTATTTGTACTGTCTACCCTCAAGTTGTAAAGCGCTACGTAAACTGTTGGCGCTATATAAATCCTGTATAATAATAATAATACTCTGCATCTAGGAAGGAAAGTGCAGCATCTGCTGTCCTGTGTCCCTCTATGTGCCCAGCATCCTGCTCTGTGCCCAAAAGCCCTGATGTCTGCCCATACCCTGCTATCTGCCCCATGCCCTGATGTCTGCCCATGCCCTGCTCTGTGCCCCCATGTCCTACTGTCTGCCCCCAAGCCCTGCTGTCTGCCCCATGCCCTGCTGTCTGCCCATGCCCTGCTCTGTACCCCCATTCCCTGATGTCTGCCCCATGCTCTAATGTTTACCCCATGTCATGCTCTGTGCCCCCTTGCCCTGCTCTGTGCCCCCATGCCCTGCTGTCTACCCTATGCCCTGCTCCATGCCCCCATGCCCCGCTGTCTGCCCCCATGCCCTGCTCTGTGCCCCCATGCCCTGCTGTCTGCCCCCATGCCCCGCTCTGTGCCCCCATGCCCTGCTCTGTGCCCCTATGCCCTGCTCTGTGCCCCCCATGCCCCGCTGTCTGCCCCATGCACTATAGTCTGCCAATACCATGCTATCTGCCCCATGACCTGATGTCTGCCCATGCCCTGCTCTGTGCCCCTATGCCCTGCTGTCTGCCCCCTCGCGTTGCTCTTTGCCCCATGCCCTGCTCTCTGCCCATGCCCTGCTCTGTGGCCCCATTCCCTGATGTCTGCCCCATGCTCTGATGTCTACCACATGCCATGCTCTGTGCCCCCTTGCCCTGCTCTGTGCCCCCATGCCCTGCTGTCTACCCTATGCTCTGCTCCGTGCCCCCATGCCCCGCTGTCTGCCCCCATGCCCTGCTCTGTGCCCCCATGCCCTGCTCTGTGCCCCCATGCCCTGATGTCTGCCCCATGCCCTGATGTCTGCTCATACCCTGCTATCTGCCCCATGCCCTGATGTATGCCCATGCCCTGCTCTGTGCCCCCATGCCTTGCTCTTTGCCCCATGCACTGGTCTCTGCCCCCTTGCCCTGCTCCGTGCCCCCATGCCCTGATGTCTGCCCCATGCCCTATAGTCTGCCCATACCCTGCTATCTGCCCCATGCCCTGATGTCTGCCCATGCCCTGTTCTGTGCCCCCATGCCCTGCTGTCTGCCCCCATGCCCTTCTCTGTGTCCCCATGCCCTGCTGTCTGCCCCATGCTCTGATGTCTACCCCATGCCATGCTCTGTGCCCCCTTGCCCTGCTGTCTACCCTATGCCCCGCTCTGTGCCCCCATGCCCCGCTCTGTGCCCCCATGCCCTGCTCTGTGCCCCTATGCCCTGCTCTGTGCCCCCATGCCCTAATGTCTGCCCCATGCCCTGCTCTTTACCCCATGCCCTGCTCTGTGCCCCCGTGCCCTGATGTCTGCCCCATGCTCTGATGTCTACCCCATGCCATGCTCTGTGCCCCTTTGCCCTGTGTCCCCATGCCCTGCTGTCTACCCTATGCCCTGCTGTCTGCCCCCATGCCCTGCTCTGTGCCCCCATGCCCTGATGTGTGTGCCCCCATGCCCTGATGTCTGCCCCATGCCCTATAGTCTGTCCATACCCTGCTATCTGCCCCATGCCCTGATGTCTGCCCATGCCCTGCTCTGTGCCCCCATGCCTTGCTCATTGCCCCATGCCCTGCTGTCTGCCCCATGCCCTGCTCTGTAACCCCATTCCCTGATGTCTGCCCCATGCTCTGATGTCTACCCCATGCCATACTCTGTGCCCCCTTGCCCTGCTCCGTGCCCCCACACCCTGCTCTGTGCCCCCATGCCCTGATGTCTGCCACATGCCCTATAGTCTACCCATACCCTGCTATCTGCCCCATGCCCTGATGTCTGCCCATGCCCTGCTCTGTGCCCCCATGCCCTGCTGTCTGCCCCCATGCCCTGCTGTCTGCCCCCTATGCCCTGCTCTGTGTTCCCATGCCCCACTGTCTGCCTCCATACCCTGCTCTGTGCCCCCATGCCCTGCTCTGTTCCCCCATGCCCTGCTCTGTGCCCCCATGTCCTGCTCTGTGCCCCCATGCCCTGCTGCCTGCCCCCATGCCCTGCTGCCTGCCCCCCCATTCTCTGCCCCCATTCCCTGCTGCCTGCCCCCATGATGTGCCCTGTGATGTGTCCCATGACTTACTGTGTGCCCCGTGATGTGCTCTACTGTGTGCCCTTGTGGTGTGCCCCATGTTGTGTCCTACTATGTGCCCCATTCCCTACTATGTGCCCCACTGTGTGCCCAATTCCCTCCTGTGGGCCTTGTGATGTGCCCTGAGCCCTACTGTATGCCCCATGATGTGCCCTGTACCCTGCTGTGTGCCATATGATGTGCCCTGCTGTGTGACCCTTGATGTATCATTCAGTGCCCCATAGTGTGCCATCTTGCTTCATGTAATATACCCTGCTGTACCCCATAATGTATCCTCTTGCCCCCACGTAATATGCCCTGCTATGCCTCATAATGTGCCCTGCTGTGCCACATAATATGAGATTCTATCCCTCCTAATGTGCTCTGTTGTGCCCCTTAATGTGCCCTCATGCCCCCATGTATTATGCCCTGCTGTGTCCCATTATGTGCCCTCTTGTCCCCATGTAATATGCCCCATAATATGCTATGTTGTGCCCCATAATGTGCCCTCATGCCCCTATGTAATATACTCTGCTGTACCCCATAATGTGCCCTCCTGCCCAGTGTAATGTTCCATGCTGTGCCCCTGTGCTCTATAATGTTCCCTGCTGCCCCCCCCATGTAATGTGTCGTACTGTGCCCCCCCCAACCTGTAATGTTCCGTGGTGTGCCCCATAATGTGCCCTGCTGCTATCCATGTAGTGTGCCCTCCTGCCCCCCACACACACATATTGTGCCCTCCTGACCCCCTGTGCTATGACCTGCGGACTTCTATACTTTGCCATGGTTCCTCCATGCTCTGCCCTGCTGCCCCCTGTGTACTGTGCTTGCTTGACATCCAGTGCTCTGCCCTGCTGCCCCCTGTGCACTGTTTATCTCAGGTTCAACCCAGAATTGAGGCGTCCACGCAGTGGAATATGGGGGGTGGGGCTTTGTGTGGGTGTGGCTTGAGTGTGGGCGGGGACACAGGGGGCCCCATGATCTACTGTTGCCCAGGGGCCCCATGAGTTGTCAGTCCGCCCCTGGTTGAAGCAGAAGCAAGTGTTAATGAGCTCTTAGAGAACTTTCTGCAAGTTCTTTAGGAGAATAAAGCAGAGTTCCCCAGCCAAACAGTAGCTGGAACCCCATAAAGATTTCTGCAACTGCACCTGGATTTCCCAAGGATGTCACAGCCCTCAGCCTTGGTCTTACTCCCCTAGAAATAAGAGACCTCTGCTCTGGGTTCCAGCCTAATAAATATGACAAAATGAGAGAGTGAATAGCGAAATTCAACTGTATCTGAGTATCACAAAGTGAAAACTAAGCTTTTTAATTAATTTTTAATATTCAAAACAAACTTGCTCAATCACTCATGTCTCCATGCTCTATTTTGTTGAGAAATCCAGAGAAAAACCACCCCCTAGCATTTCTAGCTGCGGACATCTTGAGTAAGAGCAGGTGATTCATTTAGCATTTACTTCCTGGAATCCACTGGCCCTCAGCTCAGACAGCATGCAGGCAGAAGAGGTTGCTCAGGTAAGAAAATTCCTCCTCCCCCTAAAGAATCCTGGGATGTATGACAACATTTTGCGCAGGGGGCATGCGGGGAGGGGGTGTTTCTGGGAGGGTGTCAATAGACGCCCTCCCAAAACTGGATGGTTGAGTTGTAGCCGACATTCGGCTATAGCGCGGTCCCTGGGGGGGCAGCGCCGCTTCAATACAAAATGCCGCCCAAGGCGAATGCCTTGTTTGCCTCATCGCAGATTCGCTCCTGATTGGATTGTTAGTACAGCAAATCCAACCTGAGCTGTCAGTTTTTTTTCATTCAAAAATTGTAGTGTGTACGAGGCATTAGAAAAGCCATCTGTGTACAACAGTCAGTGAATGTTATGTGGGCCAGCAAGTGTTTATTCTACTTGAGCTGATTCGGAAATACATTGCTTAAAGTGGAGTTCCACCCACTTTTACAACTCTTCAGCATCCTTCACTAAACTGTGCACTGTAAACGAATTGGATATTTTTAAATTTTTTTTCTTAGCACTTACTGTATATCTGCTGTATTCATTTTTCACTTCCTCCTCTCTGGCCGCGGCCCATCGCATCATTTCCTGTTTGCAATGTCTTCTGGGAAGGGGCGGCAACTTCCTCTGACACTGCCGTTGCTATGGAAACCTGACCTGAAACCTATTATACTGCTTGTGCTGCTGTAAGTTTATAAAATAACAAACTACTGCTATAAACTAACAAAACAGACCTTAGTTTACAGACTAACTTTACTAGAATACATTAAGCTTGTGTATTATAGGGGTATTTTTATTTAAAAGGTATAATTTCGTCCGGAACACCACTTTAACTACTTCAGCTCTGAAAGATTTTACCCCCTTCATGACCAGCCCATTTTACTATTCAGCACTGCGCTACTTTAACTGGTAATTGCGGTCATGCAATACTGTACGTAAATGAAATCTTTATAATTTTTTTCACACAAATAGAGCTTTATTTTGGTTGCATTTGATCACCATTGGGTTTTTCGCGATATATACGAAAAAAATAATGAAAATTTTGGGGAAAAAAAATCTAATTTCTTTTTTTTTTTTTTTTAAATGTAAATTTTTTATTTTGAAATTCCGGGGAAGGTACAGGTCAAATACAGCAGTGACATAAGACCATCATGTGAGCTTATCGCAACAACATCATACAATGGTTCCAACAATTGGTGCAGATGTCTGCAGTGTCCATGATGCTTATATTACTATCATAAAATGCATGTTCCGATACATAACGTCAGTCTCATTGGTCATTGGGTAATATATTCCACATTTATTTCATAATAAGAAATACCTTCGAACTACCCAGTCCCCAAAGCTTTTAAAACTGGAATAAACAAGGAAGAAGAAAAAGGAGGAACACCACGGTTCCCTAAAAGATAAGTGGAGAGAAAAGCAGTAGGTGAGTACCAAAGATGGCAGACTGAAGATTAGTGAAGAGAGAGAGGGGTGAAGAAAAGGAAAAAAAAAAGGAGGGGGGGTCTCAAACCCGGAGGCGATGAATTTGCTCCTACTACATGGAGCAATAAAGCCGGTATTGACACTCTGTTCATGGTCCAAGTAGAGACACACCTTTATCAGACAGAATAAACAGACTCCATAGTCCCCATGCCTTAGAATGTTTTTCTTGTATATTTTGAGCCGTAAGAACCAGGTCTTCTAATTTTTTATTTCTTCCACCCTACGCAGCCAAGTCCCAATGGAAGGTGGGGTATTTTTTTTCCACAGTAGTGGAATGTAAGATTTGGCGGCATTCAGTGTGTCGTATAATTGATTTTTGGTAACGTCTTACTGGGATTGTGGTATCATGGAGTAAAAAGAAAGCCGGATCGTCAGGAATCTTGGGGTCTGTAAATTTTTGGGTAACCGTCTGAATGGTCATCCAGAATTGTTTCAATGGAGAGCAGGACCAGAATATATGTATAAGCGTTCTCCTGTCCGCCTGGCATCTCCAGCAGCTGTCCGTGGTATTTGGATAATATTTGTGTAGCAGCTGTGGTTTATAGTACCATCTGGTCAAAATCTTATAGTTAGATTCTTGTGTTTTCGTACAGATCGACGATTTTAAAGAAAACCTAATTATGTTTTGTTTTTGGGTTGCAGTAAAGGAGCGTTGTAGGTCCATCTCCCACTTCTGTAAGAAAGACAAGTGTGGTTGTTCCGATGGGGTGTAAAGCAGAGCGTAAGTTTTGGATAATACTTGTGGTAAAATCCCCTCATCCAGACAATAGTCCTCAAAGGTTGTCAGAGTGCAATTGAATTGGGCTGGATTAGCCAGAGAGTGTAGGAAATGGTGTATGCACACTGCTTTCCAAAATGGAAGTTGAAAATGACCTGTTTCACTGGTCAATGACTGGATTGAGGGCCATCGATTGCCTTCTAGAAAATGAGAAGCACGGTCTCTGCCTGCCAAGAGAAGCGTTTAATATTCGGATTGTCCGAGTCTTAGAGGGAACGCCGGGTTGCCCTATACAGAGAAAAGTGGGGATTCTCTAGTAGTGAGAGAAGCTTTAAATACAGCCAGCGATCCCGCTCGGAGAGTTGTGCCTAATATGGGGTGTGATTTCAGTGGGGATAGAGGACATCCCTGTCTAGTACCATTTGAGATGGGGAGGGGATCTGAGAGGATACCATTAGCTTTAACTTTAGCCGTTGGCATGGAGTAAATTTGCGATATCCACTGAAGCATATTGCCTCCCAGACCAATATGTTTAAGTTCTGAGGTCATAAACACCCATTAACCCTGTCGAATGCTTTCTCGGCGTTCATGCTGAGAAAGACGCAGGGTGTCTTAGTCACAGAGGCGATATGCACCAGGTTGAGAGGTTTGGTGGTATTGTCCCTAGCTTCTCTGGAGGGGATAAAACCCACCTGATCTAGGTGAACTATCTCCTGTAAGTGTCGAGCCAAGCGAGTGTCCAAAATCTTCGTAAAAAGTTTAAGATCTACATTTAGAAGGGAAATAGGTCTATAGCTGCTGCAGGAGGATGGATCTTTACCTTCTTTAGGTATAATGGATATGTGGGCCTTAAGATTATTGCTAGGGAAATTTACTCCCAAAGTAAGGGCGTTGAATAACTTCACCATATAGGGGCCGAGGAGTGGCAGGAGGGTTTGGTAGTATTGTAATGTGAACCCGTCAGGGCCTGAGGCCTTTACAGGTTTCATCCCACCTAATTGCTCCTTGCAGCTCCTCCAGGGTGATGGGGGCTTCCAGTTCCACACTAGCCTCTGAAGTGAGTTGAGGAAGTCGGGACAAAGCTATGTAATCCTCCTCTGCCTCCTCATTTGGCGACCCTACTTGAAGGTTGTAAAGGGATGAGTAGTATTCCCTAATTTCCTCCACAATCTGGGTGAGGAGGACCTTTCTTTGGACTGAAGGAGCTATAATTTTGGGTATATATGTTGTAAGTCTATGATCTCTTACTGACTTTGCTAATAGTTTCCCACACTTATTGCCTGTCTCATAAGAGAGTTTCCGGTGGAATTGAAGTGCCGCTTTAGCCCTGTAATGAAGTAAGTCTACTGTTTGTCGTCGGAAGGATAGTGGTTCCTTTTCCAAGGAGGCTATCGGTGTCTGTTTACTGCGGGATTCAACCTCATGTATCTTGTTAAGGAGCAAACGCAATTGTTCTCTTTCTCGTTTGATACGAGCACCATGTTTAATTAGAACCCCTCTAATGACTGTCTTATGGGCTTCCCATAGAATGCCCGGGTCACACTCCAGTCTGTCATTAGTTTGGAAGTAGTGCTTCAACTCATTTGCAACATCTGTCAGTACCGTAGGGGTCTGTAGTAAACTTTCGTTCAACCTCCAAAACTGGGTTCTGATGGTTGACACTGTGGAGAGGGTATATCTCATAGTAACAGGAGCATGGTCCGACCACGTGATGTTACTTATGGTAGAGTCGCTCACTGCTTCCAATTGACGATGGGGGATCATGAAGTAAGCTATTCTTGAGTACGCCCTATAAGGAAAGGAATAAACGGTAGTCCCTTTCTCCAGAGAGATGCAGTCTCTAAACGTCTATCAGTTGGGCTTTGTGTAAGTCTTGAGTAATGCGTTTATGGATGCCAGGACGGACAGAGGAGAGACCCGACGAGGTGTCTACAGAGGGGGACAGGGGTATGTTGAAATCACCACCTACGATCAGCTGACCCTCTGCAAATTCCAAGAGCATGTCCAGTAACCGTTTTAGAAAGATATCCTGGCAATCATTGGGAGCATATATTGTGGCCAAAGTCATCAATAGATCCCTTTATCAGGGCCGGTCCCAGGCGGGTGCACGGGGTGCAGTGCACCCAGGCGCCAGAGAGGTAGGGGCGCTGAAGCGCCAGAGTGCTCCCCTCCCTCCTCCTCCTCCCCTCCGTGTCCAGAAATAGCTCTGTCCGCAGCAGCTCACCGCCGCGGAGCGGCCGCGCCGGCGCCGCTGTGCTTTACATTGCTAGAGCGAGCCTGTCCCCCCTCCCTCCTCCTCCTGTCAGAGGAGAGCAGCCGCCGGAGATCGGAGCGGCTGGTCTCTGTGTTGAGAGAGACCAGCCGCGCAGTGACTTCGCTGGGGGGAGGGGGGGCGGCCCGTGCCTGCAGCCTGACACAGGTTCTCTCTCTCCTCCGCTGTCTCTCACTCCCGCTCGATCTGTTCTTCGCGTGGCTGCACACTGTCCTCTCTAGCTGCTGCCCGGGTGTTAATGTGTCTGTCTGTACTGATAGAGGGAGGTTTGTCCCTGGGGCGGTCTGTACTAATGGGGGGGTTGTCCTGGGGGGGCGGTCTGTACTAATAGGGGGTTGTCCTGGGGGGTCTGTACTAATGGGGGGGGTTGTCCTGGGGGGTCTGTACTAATGGGGGGGTTGTCCTGGGGGGTCTGTACTAATGGGGGGGTTGTCCTGGGGGGTCTGTACTAATGGGGGGGTTGTCCTGGGGGGTCTGTACTAATGGGGGGGTTGTCCTGGGGGGTCTGTACTAACGGGGGGGTTGTCCTGGGGGTCTGTACTAATGGGGGGGGAGTTGTCCTGGGGGGTCTGTACTAATGGAGGGATTTGTCCTGGGGGTCTGTACTAATGGAGGGGGGTTGTTCTGGGGGGTCTGTACTAATGGAGGGGGGGTGTTTGTCCGGGGGGTCTGTACTAATGGAGGGGGGGTCTGTACTAATGGAGGGGGGTTTGTCCTGGTGGGGGGTCTGTACTAATGGAGGGGGGTTTGTCCTGGTGGGGGGTCTGTACTAATGGAGGGGGGTTTGTCCTGGTGGGGGGTCTGTACTAATGAAGGGGGGATTTGTCCTGTGGGGGTCTGTACTAGTGGAGGGGGGTTCTCCTGGGGGGTCTGTAGTAATGGAGGGGGTTTGTCCTGGGGGGTCTGTACTAATGGAGGGGGGGTTTGTCCTGGGGGGGTCTGCACTAATGGAGGGGGGGTTTGTCCTGGGGGGTCTGTACTAATGAAGGGGGGATTTGTCCTGTGGGGGTCTGTACTAGTGGAGGGGGGTTCTCCTAGGGGGTCTGTACTAATGGAGGGGGTTTGTCCTGGGGGTCTGTACTAATAGAGGGGGGGTTTGTCCTGGGGGTCTGTACTAATGGAGGGGGGGTTGTCCTGGGGGGGTCTGTACTAATGAAGGGGGGCTTTGTCCTGAGGGGGGTCTGTACTAATGGAGGGGGGGTTGTCCTGGTGGGGGTCTACTAATAGAGGGGGGGTGGTTTGTCCTGGGGGGGTCTATACTGATGAAGGGGGGTCTGTACTGAGAGGGGTTTATACTTAGTGGGGGTCTATACTTAGTGGAGGGAGGTCTGTACTGAGGGGCGACTAAAGTTGGTGGAAGGAGGGTGACACCATGTTATACCGCACCTGGTGACACCAACCCTAGTGACGTCGCTGCAGCTGCAGGCTCTTCTTTCGCCCCTTCCCCTCCCTCTCCCTCTCCTCCGCACGTGCACTGCTATACTAGTGAGCGGCGCTGGCCAGCACAGCCTCCCACTATGTTTCTTCCCCCGCCTTCATATCAGCCAGGGAAAAATAGAATAGAAAAAGGAGAAGAGGATTGTGGGACATGTAGTCCCGAGGACTGGCAGCCCCACTGTAACACGGAAACTGCAGTCCACACAGCATGCTCAGCTAAATGGGAGAGAGAGAGATACAGGAGCCTGGGAAAGTTTTCAGGGAAGTACACCCAGGACTCCAGAGGGAGAGGGCAGTGCTCAGGGAACACCATCAGAGAGGAAACCCCGCCGCCCTGCGCCACCAGAGGGAAAGCCACACAGCCTGGTGCCATCCCTGGCGGAGAAAGGAATGGAGTCATTGCCAGAATACAGATCTGGGTGCTACCCAGCGGAGTCACCACGGGCAATTCAGAGTGAGCTTACTCCTGATCAGAGGAACCATCGCTGGGTCAGGTGAGAGGGCCAATCGGCCATTATCTACTAATGTCCATAGGAACTGCAGTCTCTGACCATCTCCTGTATTATATCTGCAGTCTCTGACCTTCTCTTGTATCATGTCTGCAGTCTCTGACCATCTCCTGTATCATGTCTGCAGTCTCTGATCATCTCCTGTACTATGTCTGCAGTCTCTGATCATCTCCTGTATTATATCTGCAGTCTCTGACCTTCTCTTGTACCATGTCTGCAGTCTCTGACCTTCTCTTGTATCATATCTGCAGTCTCTGATCATCTCCTGTACCATGTCTGCAGTCTCTGACTGTCTCTTGTATCATGTCTACAGTCTCTGACCATGTCCTCTACTATGTCTGCAGTCTCTGATCATCTCCTGTACCATGTCTGCAGTCTCTGATCATCTCCTGTACTATGTCTGCAGTCTCTGATCATCTCCTGTACCATGTCTGCAGTCTCTGATCATCTCCTGTACTATGTCTGCAGTCTCTGATCATCTCCTGTACCATGTCTACAGTCTCTGATCATCTCCTGTACCATGTCTGCAGTCTCTGATCATCTCCTGTACCATGTCTGCAGTCTCTGATCATCTCCTGTACCATGTCTACAGTCTCTGATCATCTCCTGTACCATGTCTGCAGTCTCTGACCATCTCCTGTACTATGTCTGCAGTCTCTGATCATCTCCTGTACCATGTCTGCAGTCTCTGATCATCTCCTGTACTATGTCTGCAGTCTCTGACTGTCTCTTGTATCATGTCTACAGTCTCTGATCATCTCCTGTACTATGTCTGCAGTCTCTGACCATCTCCTGTACTATGTCTGCAGTCTCTGATCATCTCCTGTACTATGTCTGCAGTCTCTGATCATCTCCTGTACCATGTCTGCAGTCTCTGACTGTCTCTTGTATCATGTCTACAGTCTCTGACCATGTCCTCTACTATGTCTGCAGTCTCTGATCATCTCCTGTACCATGTCTGCAGTCTCTGATCATCTCCTGTACCATGTCTGCAGTCTCTGATCATCTCCTGTACCATGTCTGCAGTCTCTGACTGTCTCTTGTATCATGTCTACAGTCTCTGACCATGTCCTCTACTATGTCTGCAGTCTCTGATCATCTCCTGTACCATGTCTGCAGTCTCTGATCATCTCCTGTACCATGTCTGCAGTCTCTGATCATCTCCTGTACCATGTCTGCAGTCTCTGATCATCTCCTGTACTATGTCTACAGTCTCTGATCATCTCCTGTACCATGTCTGCAGTCTCTGACCATCTCCTGTACTATGTCTGCAGTCTCTGATCATCTCCTGTACCATGTCTGCAGTCTCTGATCATCTCCTGTACTATGTCTGCAGTCTCTGACTGTCTCTTGTATCATGTCTACAGTCTCTGATCATCTCCTGTACTATGTCTGCAGTCTCTGACCATCTCCTGTACTATGTCTGCAGTCTCTGATCATCTCCTGTACTATGTCTGCAGTCTCTGATCATCTCCTGTACCATGTCTGCAGTCTCTGATCGTCTCCTGTACTATGTATGCAGTCTCTGATCATCTCCTGTACCATGTCTGCAGTCTCTGATCGTCTCCTGTACTATGTCTACAGTCTCTGATCATCTCCCGTACCACGTCTGCAGTCTCTGATCATCTCCTTTATTATGTCTGCAGTCTCTGATCATCTCCTGTATTATGTCTGCAGTCTCTGATCATCTCCTGTACCATGTCTGCAGTCTGATCATCTCCTGTACCATGTCTGCAGTCTCTGATCATCTCCTGTACCATGTCTGCAGTCTCTGATCATCTCCTGTACTATGTCTGCAGTCTCTGACTGTCTCTTGTATCATGTCTACAGTCTCTGATCATCTCCTGTACTATGTCTGCAGTCTCTGACCATCTCCTGTACTATGTCTGCAGTCTCTGATCATCTCCTGTACTATGTCTGCAGTCTCTGATCATCTCCTGTACCATGTCTGCAGTCTCTGATCGTCTCCTGTACTATGTATGCAGTCTCTGATCATCTCCTGTACCATGTCTGCAGTCTCTGATCGTCTCCTGTACTATGTCTACAGTCTCTGATCATCTCCCGTACCACGTCTGCAGTCTCTGATCATCTCCTTTATTATGTCTGCAGTCTCTGATCATCTCCTGTATTATGTCTGCAGTCTCCGATCATCTCCTGTACCATGTCTGCAGTCTCTGATCATCTCCTGTACCATGTCTGCAGTCTCTGATCATCTCCTGTACTATGTCTGCAGTCTCTGACCATCTCCTGTACTATGTCTGCAGTCTCTGTCCAGCTCTTGTACCATGTCTGCAGTCTTTGACCGTATCCTGTATTATGTCTGGGGACTCTTTCTAACAGAAGCCCTCTCTGTGTGCATCAGAGAGGTTCCCCTCCAGGTCTCATTAGTGTTCTCTCTTCCTGTATTTTCTTTATTGTTAAGAGATCATGGGAGGATTTCAGGCTAACAAAGACTTCTTAGGGGAGCAGCTCTGTATTTGAGTCGTTGCCATAGAATCATTTGTAAAGGGGTGGAGTTGGTAAGATGACCACGCCCATGTGGGGGCGCCAGAAATATTTCTGCACCCAGGCGCCGGTGACCCTAGGATCGGCCCTGCCCTTTATAAACATATAACAGCCCTCTGCGTCTAGTAAAGAATCATGACATGTCCATGGTACTCTGCCCGAAAGGAGTGTGGAGACACCTTTGGATCAAGTAGCCACCCCTGCTTGAAAACATAAACCAAACCAAGATACCCTAAAAGAAAAAAACCTAACGGAAAGAACTATGTAGAGAATTGTTTAATCTACAACATTGCTAGTATACATGCAAAAAATAAGACCTACAATTATACAAAGGTAAGTAAAATGAAGTGCAGCCGTCACCATACATAGTATCCTGTGCCTCCCCACGTGACATAAGCCGGTTCACAAACCTGGCAACATCAACTAATATTGCCCCCTTTCAGACATCCAGGACTGTAGTGTGCCCATAGACCCCCACTATTCAGGATCCTTTGTGAGAGGGAAAACACCACTGCCCTCACACATCAGAGGGTCGTGTCCCTGTCATGGGAGCTGTAGGTGGCTCTTTGCTTCAGTGTGCAGGATATGCACCAAAGGGTAACCTCCCCCCCAGCTGGGCATAGTTCCCGTCCCCCGGCTACATATGAGGGGCGGGGGAGGGGTCAAAGGCTCCCACTACCTCATCCTAGTCTTAAGAGAAAAACGCATAGAGTCTGCATCTGACAATCCAAGCTGCATGCACCATTATCACATTAATTCCATGGAGAGCGAAGCGCCAGAGAGGAGCCAGCCGGCGGCCTCAAAAAAAATGTCCAAGTGTACCTGTCAGCATAGAAAGAGAGTCCTGGAGCCATACAGCAAGGCTAATAGGTGCAGGGACGGCATGACAGTGCTGGACAGCACAGTTGCCACTTTAAGGTTGTTTCCCCTTTTAGAAAAGGGGAGGGGAGATAGCCACGATGTAGGAAAAGTAGGAGAAAGGGGGAAGTGACGTCAGTCACAGAACGGAGGAGGAAGAGATTACACAGCACCCTCACAGCTCTGCATCTCTATCTTACATCAGCTAATGGTGGCGATGGAAGGTTTTTTACAGCAGTTGAGAGCGGCGCTTGCCGCTCAGGGCGCGGACTGGCTCCATGAACAGCTAGCAACAATGTCGGCGGACGGCGAAACGGACTCCAGCGGGGGGGCCAGCAACACCACGTGCGCGGCGGTCCTGGCCGCCGGAGAGATTCAGCCCAGAGGCAGGCCCCAGCGTGTCACTAACAAAGCGACAGCAAGCAGGAGGGGACGAGCAGCGGCCCTCTGGATCTCAGGGGAGCAGGAAGGGAGAGGTGAGGGGAACCCGGCGTAGAGGCAATGTCTGTGGGGGAAAAGAGCCTAGCACAGCCCACGGCTCTTCCCCCCTGCACGTCGCAGATGTACTGAGAGGACGGATGGGGCAGCGGGGGAGGAGCGGAGTGGCCATGGGACACAGGAACAGGGCATCATGCAGGGTGAGACAGCGAGGACAAAGGGGCAGCCAGCAACGCTAGACAGTCCAATAGAGGAAGCGGGAGGAGTGCTGGGTCAGGGGCAAATGCAGGAGACAGTCAGCTTTTCCGAGCAGGACAAAGTCGCAGACGTAGGAGCCCATCACAAGAGGCACCGAGAGGGTCTGGTGGGACGGCGGTGAGAGAGGGACGTGCACAACACCGCAGACCCACTACACCCAGGTCGAATACTTCTGGGGTACAGGCGGCTGTCGTCAGCAACGAGATCAGCAGCGACAGATCGGAGGGTGAGCTGTCCAGATCTGACGGAAGTGAAGATCGTGGAAATCCAGCGGCGGTGGTTCCAGGAATGGCAGCTGATGGGCCCAGTCCTGGGCAGCCTGGTGAGTGTGACTCTTCATTGTCTATTTCCACTGCATAATTTGTTGGGACAGAGTAGGCAGAGTGGGTAGGCGGGTCCTAGGGAGACACCGGGGGTGGCGAGTCCAGAGACCAACCCAGCACCGCCGCCAGAGGCGGCCCCCCAGTCTGGGAACGGGGGGTTCAGGGAACTACTGTCAGGATTGAAAGAGTTAATACAACAGGTGGAGGCTAGGAATACAGCCGGTCCGGAGCGTGCTTGGGCGCCGGAACAATCCGCCAGCAGTGTGCCCCACAAGTGCCATGGGCGCATTGTCCGTGTCCACTGCGGGAGCGACTAGGGCTGTCGGCGAGTCTTCCAGCCCAACAGCTAGCATGGCAGCTCCTGCGGAACAAGAAAAAGTGGGTGATAAAAAGGCGAAGTCGGTTAGGTTGGCAGACTCCGCAAAAAGCAAAGTGTACGTATGCTTGGAGGGCCCCCTAGGGGCTCATCTGAAAGCAGATGTCAGGGAAAAAATTTGGAAAGGGGAAATAAGGGAGATATTCACGTTGTTGCCATTGGAAAAGTTCAATCTGGACAGATTGAAGCCGGTAGAAGGCAAGAAGGAAGATGAAGAGGAGATACTGGTTAATTCCGTGTACCTTTCAAAATTGGCTTCAGGCCTTTGCTATTTTAGCGAGCGTGGTAGGGCGAAAAGGCCCCCAAACACTGCTCAGCGCTGTTCATTTACCTGGAAGCCATTAGTGAGGCACATAGGACTTATGAAGGTACGGCCTGGCTACGGTACGACGAACAATTTCGACAACGGATGGCTGTACAACCGACACTACGCTGGGATCATAAGGATATAAGCCTTTGGATGAAGCTGATGACTGCGGCGCGGGCCTCGAATCAGTTTTTTCAGGCAGGGGTCGGAGGTTCAGCAGCCCCAGGACAACCGACAAGAGATGGGTTTTTTGTTGGCATTTCAACTAGGGCACATGCAAATATGGGGTTAACTGTCGATACAAACATTCGTGTTCTGACTGCGGGGGATCACAGGCGCTGTCTAAGTGCTTTAAAAAGGGAAAAAGCCATGCCGGAGATCCTGCAAACAAGAGGGAGGACACCGGTGCGGGTGGAAAGGATGCTACCTTTCCTCAGTAGGTACCCCGACCGGATGTCGGCAAACATATTGCAAGCAGATTTTACTAATGGTTTCAGAATACCTTGTTCTTTGGCGACTGTCCCACCGAAGGCTAAGAATTTACGGTCAGCACTGCTGCACCCAGCGGTGGTCTCCAAAAAAATTGGGGAAGGAGGTTATGCTGGGGCGCATGGCGGGCCCCTTTCCAGAGGTGCCAATTTCAGGTTTGGTGGTCTTTCCGCTGGGAGCAGTTCCCAAAAAAGAGCCTAATAAGTTCAGACTCATCCACCACCTTTCATTTCCGAAGTGGGGGGGGTCAGTTAACGATGTCATTGCACCCGAAGAGTGTTCGGTAATGTACCATTCTTTTGATGCGGTGGTTTCCTGGGTGAAGAGATACGGTCAGGGGTCCTTGATGGCTAAGTCGGACATTGAGGCAGCTCTCCGGTTGCTGCCGGTGCATACGGACAGCTTTCGACTGCTCGGTTGTACGTGGAACGGGGCATATTACGTTGACTGTTGCTTGCCAATGGGATGCTCCATATCCTGTGCCCTATTTTGAACTTTCAGCTCATTCTTTGAATGGGCAGTTCGGGATGTGTCAGGTATCAATTCAGCCATTCATTATTTGGATGATTTTTTATGTGTTGGCCCGGCTAGGTCTAATATCTGCGCGGTCTTGTTAGGGACGTTACAAACCCTGGCTGATCGATTTGGAGTGCCACTAGCTTCGGAAAAGACGGAAGGACCAACGGCGTTGATTACATTTTTGGGAATTGAAATAGACTCGATCAGAATGGAGTGCCGTTTGCCGAGGGACAAGTTGGAAAAGTTGAAGGAGGAGGTGCGTGGGACCATTGGTGTACGGAAATTGCAATTACGCCAACTACAATCCCTGCTGGTCAAGCTAAATTTTGCTTGTCGCATAATTCCGATGGGTAGGATCTTTTGTCGCCGGCTGGTGGGAGCCACTGCAGGTGTCCGGGCGCCTACACATTTTGTGAGTCTCAGCAGAGAACACAGGGAGGATTTGCGGGTGTGACAGGAGTTCCTAGAGTCATTTAATGAGAGGGCGCTTTGGATGTCAGGCCCCATTAGTAATTGTGACCTGGAACTGTTTACAGACGCAGCGGGTTCTACAGGATTTGGAGCTTTCTGTAAAGGACAATGGTGTACAGCCAGGTGGACTATAACATGGCAGGAGGCCGGGTTCTTGCAGAACCTGATTCTGTTGGAACTGTTTCCAATTGTTGTGGCTATGGAAATTTGAGGGGAATCCTTTCGCAATTTTAAGGTCCGTTTTAATTCCGACAATCTGGGAGTGGTGCAGGTAGTGAATCGGCTGACAGCGGCATCCGTGCCGGTAGTCAGGCTTTTGAGACATTTGGTCCTACGCTGCTTGCAAGTGAATGCATTAATTTATGCTGTGCATTTACCGGGAATTGACAACACTTTGGTTGAAGCTTTGTCTCGTTTTCAGTAGGACAGGTTAGCGCCAGATGCGGAACAACACGGGGTCGCCTGTCCCGACTGGATGTGGAACATTGCTTTGGGACCGCAGCAAAGTGGATCAAGCAATCAGTGAGTATGGCTACGTGGAATGCCTACTCAAAGGTATGGAGGGACTGGTTTGCCTGTTTGAACGAGCTAGGGATACCCCCAGGGGGGCCAGAAATAGCTCAGGCTGTACTCCTTTTTATTATGCAAGGCTTGGAAAGGGGAATCTCGGCAGCTGCCATCGACCGCGAATTGGCAGGTTTGGCCTTTCTTTTTAAGTGGCAAGGGCAAAGGGATTACACAAAAGACTTTTGTGTAAGACAGGCAGTCAAAGGGTACAGAAAGGCACATAAGTGTAGGGATGGCAGGCGCCAGGTCTCATTCGAGATGTTACAAGTTTTACATGGTAGTTTGGAAAAGGTCTGCAGTTCCTACTACGAAGGTGTTTTATTTCAGGCAGCCTTTTCCCTGGCTTTCTTCGCAGCTCTACGGGTAAGCGAGTTGGTCAGTCCTTCCAAGAAGGTGCAAGGGGGGTTATTATATCATGATGTAGAACACGTACAGAACTCTATCAGGATTTGGATCAGGCGATCTAAGACTGATCAAGCCGGAAGGGGCAGGCAACTGGAGTTCCACAAGATTGAGGAGTCCAGCATTTTCCCTGTTCGGGCGGTGGCGTCATTTCTGGACGTGCGACCGGGAGTTGGGGGGGCGTTTCTCATTCATGAGGTCGGTTCATTTTTATCTAAATTTCAGTTTATAGCGGTGTTCAAAAAATGCATGGCACTTGGGGGATACGACCCGGACAATTTTTCTTCTCATTCCTTTGGTATAGGGGCGGCCACGGAGGGTCTTAGTCAGGAGGCCATTAAGCGCATAGGTCGGTGGGACTCGGACAGATTTAGATTGTACGGTCGCCCACACATGTTAACATGACGGTCAGTTAATGTTGCGTTGGTTTATATGTCACAGTTATGGGGATTTATTTTTTTCTGTGTTGTTATTTTGTTCACAGGTCAAGAAGTAGGACTAGTTTGGATTCTCGGACACTCCTACGTTTATTGGGGGGCTAAGAGAGCTGATGTTCGGCCAAACGGCAGACAGCTTCGCATCCCAAGACAGGAGGTAAAAATCAGGTGGATTGGTGTCCAGGGTATGCGTTGGTACAGGGTATTGGGGAAAGTTCATGGGTTCTCCCGGCTTGATAGGGCCCCCGATGTCCTGCTTTTACATGTGGGGGGGCAATGATATGGGAGCCAGATTGATGTGGGACCTTATTCGGGACATACGTGATTTTTTTCTTCGAGCGGCCTATCCGGGTATGGTAATAATATGGTCAGATATGGTGGGAAGGTTATCATGGAGGTGGGCATGGTCGGCAAAAAAGGTTGATAGGGCTAGGATAAAAGTCAATAAAGAAGTTAGTAGGTTTTTCATAAAAAAATGGGGGTTTAGCCATTCGCCACAGAGAACTGGAAGTAGATACCTGGAGGTATTTGCAGAGTGACAGGGTACATCTCAATGAGGTAGGGATGGATTTGTGGTCACTGGGCCTACAGGAAGGGATACAGCGAGGGCTTAGGGTGTGGAGGTGCTCACAAGGGTAAGGGGTTACCCCTTGCATGCTGTGGCTGTGTTGGGGTCGCTGGAATTTGAGCGACAATGGTTACATGTATGGAACATGTTGTACCCATCCATGGGATAGGAGTTGTTTATGGTACCCATTCATTTGATGGGGGTTATTTGTACCCATCCATGGAAGGATAGGGGGTTGATTTCAGGTTTTTAAGTTACGATGGGGTAACCTGGAAGGGGTTAAAGGTTAGGTCACTGGGGACGTTTGGGTAATGTCTCCGAGTCAAGGGGTTGCCGACTGGAGGCCAAAAAGGTAATAAGAGGTTGTTTATAGTGACCAAGGGTAGGCTTGTTTTTTCTTATATTACCCCTTAAAAAGTTTATAAAAATATTATGGTTATTTATTGTTATTTATTTTAATTTATAGTTGTTAATAAATAGGCCATAAAGGCCATTTACTCCAAGAACCGGGTCGTATCATTTATAAGGTAAAAGGGGGGAGAGAATTGGGGTAATAAGGTCGCCAGTAGACTGGGTTTAAGTCCTACAGATGTCAAGAGAGTCCCGGAGCCATACAGCAAGGCTAATAGGTGCAGGGACGGCATGACAGTGCTGGACAGCACAGTTGCCACTTTAAGGTTGTTTCCCCTTTTAGAAAAGGGGAGGGGAGATAGCCACGATGTAGGAAAAGTAGGAGAAAGGGGGAAGTGATGTCAGTCACAGAACGGAGGAGGAAGAGATTCCCACCCTCCCGCCCTATTGGATACATATGGGGTGATAGGGTTGTTTGGTAGATTTGGCTGTGTTGGGGTCGCTGGAATTTGAGCGACAATGGTTACATGTATGGAACATGTTGTACCCATCCATGGGATGGGAGTTGTTTATGGTACCCATTCATTTGATGGGAGTTATTTGTACCCATCCATGGAAGGATAGGGGGTTGATTTCAGGTTTTTAGGTTACGATGGGGTAACCTGGAAGGGGTTAAAGGTTAGGTCACTGGGGACGTTTGGGTAATGTCTCCGAGTCAGGGGGTTGCCGACTGGAGGCCAAAAAGGTAATAAGAGGTTGTTTATAGTGACCAAGGGTAGGGTTGTTTTTTCTTATATTACCCCTTAAAAAGTTTATAAAAATATTATGGTTATTTATTGTTATTTATTTTAATTTATAGTTGTTAATAAATAGGCCATAAAGGCCATTTACTCCAAGAACCGGGTCGTATCATTTATAAGGTAAAAGGGGGGAGAGAATTGGGGTAATAAGGTCGCCAGTAGACTGGGTTTAAGTCCTACAGATGTCATGCTGACAGGTATCAGAGCTCATAAATAAAAAATTGAGGCTTTAAAACCTTTACTAGCTTAGACTAATAGCCCCGCCTGACCTCCTCCTCCATGGCACATAGCCTTCGCAGCAGATTTAGACACATTACAAATGCAGTTTCAGTTTAGAACTCCTAATGTAGACAACGCTCAGGATGTCCTGAAACATTACACAGTAAAAAGTGGAACAGCAGACATTTATATGCACGGCAGATATGGTTTAGCGGCACATCCATAAAATATGAAGGCTCAAAGACCTTGAGTGTATCAGTGAAGGGGTGACAGTCCCGCAGCCTGCAACCCAGGGGCGGATCCAGGGGGGGGCAACAGGGCAATTGCCCCCTCCGAGATTGTGGGTGAGTGGGTGGGCAGGGCAGGCATCGCTGTGGGTGAGAGTCGAGAGCTGGCGGGCGGCTCCACAGCTGAGAGCACGGGCGGCTCCGACTCCGTTGGTGAACAGCTGTGTGCGGCTCAGTGACAGTTTGTGAGCGGCTGCTGGCCAATCAGGGAGCTGGCGTGCGGGGGAGCAGAGAGATAACATCATCTCTCACCGCCCAGCGCCGCCCTGCATACCTGCAGTTCCGCCCTCACTGTAGAATGTACAGGCAGCCACGGCAGCAGAGAGATTACATCATCTCTCTGCTGCCCCTGGGGCGGGATGCAGCGCTGACACATCCGCTCAGGATGAGCCCTGTGTTCGCTCTGCTCCCATCGCTCTCCCAGCGGCAGCAGCCAGCCCATTCCTCCCTGCCCAGCACTGATGACAGGGGGGGTCACCAGTTAAATAAGCCTAACTCTGACTGGAACACAGCAGACAATTATAGCAGGCAAGTGACAATCCCCAACCTGTGGCATGGGACGTGGCAAGTGACAATCTGCAACGTGTGGCATGGAACGTGGCAAGTGACAATCTGCAACGTGTGGCATGGGATGTGGCAAGTGACAATCCTCAACGTGTGGCATGGGACGTGGCAAGTGACAATCTGCAACGTGTGGCATGGGACGTGGCAAGTGACAATCTGCAACGTATGGCATGGGACGTGGCAAGTGACAATATGCAACGTGTGGCATGGGACATGGCCAGTGACAATCCGCAACGTGTGGCATGGGACGTGGCAAGTGACAATCCGCAACGTGTGGCATGGGACGTGGCAAGTGACAATCCGCATCTAGTGACAGGTGACGTGGCAAGTGACAATCCGCAACGTGTGGCAGGTGACAGTGGCAAGTGACATGCTCGGGGGTCCCACTGATTCTATGGTGAGTTGAACCATTTCATTTTTTATAACCATGTAATAATAGTAATAATGCGCTTCAATCATCCTGACACCATAACAACCATGGTGCTGTGATGATTGAAGCGCTAACACCAGCCATTTCCCCGTTAAATTTACCGCCAAAAAAACATATTTTCTGGCAGTGCCCCTCCCGAGACTAGGCTCTGGATCTGCCCCTGCTACAACCAGGCACCCAGAGTTCAGCAGGGAAAGAAGATCATTTCTATATCTAGTCCTTGTGTGCTGCTAGGCCGCAGCGCATAGCAGAACCAGTTCCAGGGGGTGGTAGCCCAACCAAAAGAGAGAACAGTATCCTCATGTACTGGGTGTCCATTCATGGCTGCAGATAGCCAACTGTGGGGGCCATGTGTGAATCCGGGAAAGAACCTGCAGGGTGGCAGCAACATGGGGTATAGGAGGTAACTTAGGAGATGGTTCAATAAAGGGCAATAGAAGAAAGAAGCGGAGGATACAGAAGCTCACCATTCCTCCAGCATTTATTAGATCTCCCGTGTATCCTCGGTAGGGATGAGCCGAACATCCCCCTGTTCGGTTCGCACCAGAACATGCGAACAGGAAAAAAGTTCGTTCAAACGCGCGAACACCGTTAAAGTCTATGGGACACAAACATGAATAATCAAAAGTGCTAATTTTAAAGGCTTATATGCAAGTTATTGTCATAAAAAGTGTTTGGGGACCTGGGTCCTGCCCCAGGGGACATGGATCAATGCAAAAAAAAGTTTTAAAAACGGCCGTTTTTTCAGGAGCAGTGATTTTAATAATGCTTAAAGTCAAACAATAAAAGTGTAATATCCCTTTAAATTTCGTAGCTGGGGGTGTCTATAGTATGCCTGTTAAGGGGTGCATGTTTCCCGTGTTTAGAACAGTCTGACAGCAAAATTACATTTCAAAGGAAAAAACCCATTTAAAACTACTCGCGGCTATTGCATTGCCGACAATACACATAGAAGTTCATTGATAAAAACGGCTTGGGAATTCCCCACAGGGGAACCCCGAACCAAAATTTAAAAAAAAAATGACGTGGGAGTCCCCCTAAATTCCATACCAGGCCCTTCAGGTCTGGTATGGATATTAAGGGGAACCCCGGCCAAAAATTTTTAAAAAATGACGTGGGATTCCCCCTAAATTCCATACCAGTATTTTAAGGGGAACCCCGCGCCAAAAAAAAAAAAAAAAAAAAACGGCGTGGAGTCCCCCCAAAAATCCATACCAGACCCTTATCTGAGCACGCAACCTTGCAGGCCGCAGGAAAAGAGGGGGGACGAGAGTGCGCCCCCCCTCCTGAACCGTACCAGGCCACATGCCCTCAACATTGGGAGGGTGCTTTGGGGTAGCCCCCGTAAACACCTTGTCCCTATGTTGATGAGGACAAGGGCCTCATCCCCACAACCCTGGCTGGTGGTTGTGGGGGTCTGCGGGCGGGGGGCTTATCAGAATCTGGAAGCCCCCTTTAACAAGGGGACCCCCAGATCCCAGCCCCCCCCTGTGTGAAATGGTAAGGGGGTACTTACCCCTACCATTTCACTAAAAAACTGTCAAAAATGTTAAAAATTACAAGAGACAGTTTTTGACAATTCCTTTATTTAAATGCTTCTTCTTTCTTCTATCTTCCTTCATCTTCTTCTTTTGGTTTACCAACACAGAGCACTCTTCTGTCCTTTGCTGAGCCATTCAGAGGGTTCCGGCCATAAATCATTAGCCGGGACCCATAGGCTTGATTGGCTTGTGCTGCAGCTAATGCAGCTAATAACAGCACAGCCTCCCCAGTCCCGGAAGAAAGCCGTGACATACAGGTACGTGATTGTGCCTGTACGAGCCGACCCATCGCAGTTAATGTACTGTAGTGGTTTGGCAACTGGTTAATAGTGCTCTGGCTTAACGTTGATAACATCAGTTTATTAACCCCATAAGATATGCCCATTAATGGCTGTGGAGATACATTTCTGGAGATACAGTGCATCCGGAAAGTATTCATTTTTTCCACATTTTGTTATGTTACAGTCTTATTCCAAAATGGATTAAATTCATTATTTTCTTCCAAATTCTACAAACAATACCCCATAATGACAATGTAAAAGAAGTTTATTAAAAATAAAAAACGAAAATAATCCCATGTACATAAGTATTCATAGCCTTTTCTCAATACTTTGGTGAAGCACCTTTGGCACGAATTATAGCCTCAAGTCTTTTTGAGTATTATGCTACAAGCTTGTCACACCTATTTTTGGGCAGTTTCTCCCATCAGGTTGGAGCGTCGGTGCACAGGCATTTTCAGATCTCTCCAGAGATATTCAATCGGGTTCAAGTCTGGGCTCTGGCTGGGCCACTCAAGGACATTCACAGAGTTGTCCCGTAGCCACTGTTGGAAGATGAACCTTCACCCCAGTGTGAGGTCCAGATGGCTCTGGAGCAGGTTTTTTTTAATCAAAGATGTCTCTGACCATTGCCGCATTCATCTTTCCATCAATCCTGACTAGTCTCCCAGTTCCTGCCGCTGAAAAACATCCCCACAGCATGATGCTGCCACCACCATGCTTCACTGTATGTATGGGATGGTATTGGCCAGATGATGAGCGGTGCCTGTTTCCTCCAGACATAACACTTGCCATTCAGGCCAAAGAGTTCAATCTTTGTTTCATCAGACCAGAAAATTTGTTTCCATGTTCTGAGAGTCCTTCAGGTGCCTTTTGACAAACTCCGGGCGGGCTGTCATGTGCCTTGTACTGAGGAGTGGCTTCCGTCTGGCCACTCTACCATACAGGCCTGATTGGTGGAGTACTGCAGAGATAGTTGTTCTTCTGAATCTCCTCTCTCCACAGAGAAACATTGAAGCTCTGTCAGAGTGACCATCAGGTTTTGGTCACCTCCCTGACTAGGGCCCTTCTCCCCCGATCGCTCAGTTTGGCCGGTTGGCCTGCTCCAGGAAGAGTCCTGGTGGTTCCAAACTTCTTCCATTTACAGGTAATGGAGGCCACTGTGCTCATTGGGGCCTTCAATGCTGCAGACATTTTTCTGTACCCTTCCCCAGATCTGTGCCTCCATACAATCCTGTCTCAGAGGTCTACAGGCAATTCCTTGGACTTCATGGCTTGGTTTGTGCTCTGACATGCACTGTTAACTGTGAGACCTTATATAGACAGGTGTGTGCCTTTCCAAATCATGTCCAATCAACTGAATTTACCACAGGTGGACTCCAATCAAGTTGTAGAAACATCTTAAGGATGATCAGTGGAAACAAGATGCACCTGAGCTCAATTTTGAATGTCATGGCAAAGGCTGTTTATACTTATGTACATGTGATTTTTTATTTTTGATAAATTTGCAAAGATTTCAAACAAACTTCTTTCATGTTGTCATTATGGGTTATTGTTTGTAGAATTTTGAGGACAATAATGAATTTAATCCATTTTGAAATAAGGCTGTAACATAACAAAATGTGGAAAAAGTGAAACGCTGTGAATACTTTCCGGATGCACTGTATATGTTTTGGGAGGTGGTGAGTGCGAGCTATGTGGATGTAAGTCTGCCTTGTGTTTTTTCTCAAAACTGTCACTGTTTGATTGTCATTTTTAAAACAATAAGGCTACCTGTGTTTGCCCATACAGTTTTGGGGTGATTAAAACTAATTTATCATCACCCTCTTCAATAACTATAAACACCTGACCAAGGTTTTCACCCTTCCCCAGTTTTGGTTACTTAAAGCATATCTAAACCCAAGAAGAGAAATTAATAGTATTGCAGAGTGTAACTTCAGCTCCCCGCCCCCTGCTTTCTGAAAGCTCAGACAAGCTTTATATATTCTGCACTTTGAACAACTGTAAAGAATGCTGCAGTCAAACGGGTACAACTTATGTAGAAGGATTTGTTTCATCTCTGTGTATCACCTGAGGCCAGTCACTTCACTGGGTATATGTAAGGGTTTGCAACCACTTTAGCAATACAAAATACCACCATTATGCAGTGCATACATGGGCTGGCTTCCAGAGGCTTGCGTTTATAAGTGGGATTCCTTGTGGCCATGCAACAGGACCCAGAAAAGGTACAGTTGTGCTCAAAATTTGCATACCCTTGCAGAATTTGTGAAATTTTGGCATTGATATTGAAAAAGATGACTGATCATACCAAAAAAAATGGCTTTAATTTAAGGATATTGATCATATGAAGTCATTTATTATCACATAGTTGTTTGGTTCCAATTTAAATCATAATGATAACAGAAATCACCCAAAGGACCCTGATCAAAAGTTTACCCTGGAATGTCTGGCCTTGGTACAGACACGCCAGGTGACACACACAGGTTAAAATGGCAATTAAAGGTTAATTCCCACATCTTTGGCTTTTTAAATTGCAATTAGTGTCTGTGTATAGTCAATGAGTTTGTTAGCTCTCACATGGTTGAATTGAGCAGGCTAGATACTGAGCCATGGGGCGAAGAAAAGGATTGTCTAATCACCTTGCGTAACAAGGTAATGGAACTTTATAAAGATGGAAAAGGATATAAAACGATATTCAAAGCCTTGATTTAGGTAGACCAAGAAAGATTGCAGCCACAACTGCCAGAAGAATTGTTCTGGACACCTACCTGACCTTGGCTTGATATCAAGAGACCCCCAAATTTTCCACTTCTTAATAAGTGATTGAACAGTACTGACTAGTATATTCAAGGCTTTGGATCTTTTTTTTATAGCCTTTTCCATCTCTATACAGTTCCATTACTTTGTTATGCAGGTCTTTTGACAGTTCTTTTGTGCTCTCCATGGATCAGTATCTAGCCTGCTCTGTGCATCCACATGGCAACTTATAAACTCTTTGACTATTTATACACAGACACTAGTTACAATTTAAAAAGCCACAGATGTGGGAAATTAACCTTTAATTGCCATTTTAACTTGTGTGTGTTACCTTGTGTGTCTGTACCAAGGCCAAACATTCCAGGGTATGTAATCTTTTGATCAGGACCATTTGGGTGATTTCTGTTATCATTATGATTTAAAAAGGAGCCAAAACAACTGTGACAATAAATGGCTTCCTATGATTAATACCCTTAACCGCTTGCTGACCCTATACAGTACATATATGGTGGCAAAGTGGCTCCCCTGTGCAGGATCATGTACCTGAATGTTATCCTGCACTTCAGAGTCTGGGACGTGCACGTGCGTCACCAGTGACCTGCTCCCGCTGTGATTGGACACAGCGGGAGCCAATCGGTGTGTCCGGCGGACGTGATGTCCGCCAGGACCCACTGATCGTTTGGGAGACAGGCAGAACGGCCGTTTACCAAAAACATATAGCAGAATACATATTGGTCTAAATTTATGAAGATTTTTGATTTTTTAAAAACTTTTTATTGGATTTGTTTTATAGCAGAAAGTAAGAAATATTGTTTTGTTTTTTTTTTCAAAATTGTTGGTCTTTTTTTGTTGATTTGAACAGTACTGACTAGCATATTCAAGGCTTTGGATCTTTTTTTATAGCCTTTCCATCTTTATACAGTTCCATTACTTTGTTATGCAGGTCTTTTGACAGTTCTTTTGTGCTCTCCATGGATCAGTATCTAGCCTGCTCCGTGCATCCACATGGCAACTTATAAACTCTTTGACTATTTATACACAGACATTAATTACAATTTAAAAAGCCACAGATGTGGGAAATTAACCTTTTAATTGCCATTTTAACTTGTGTGTGTTACCTTGTGTGTCTGTACAAAGGCCAAACATTACAGGGTATGTAAACTTTTGATCAGGACCATTTGGGTGATTTCTGTTATCATTATGATTTAAGAAGGAGCCAAAACAACTATATGATAATAAATGGCTTAATAAAATCACTATCCCTAACCGCTTGCTGACCGTATACAGTACATATACAGCGGCAAAGTGGCTCCCCTGTGCAGGATCATGTACCTGAATGTGATCCTGCACTTCAGGATCTGGGGCGTGCACGCGCGTCACCAGTGACCCACTCCCACTGTGATTGGACACAGCGGGAGCCAATCGCCGGAACCCACTGATCGTTTGGGAGACAGGCAGAACGGCTGTTTACCAAAAACATATAGCAGAATACATATTGGCCTAAATTTATGAAGATTTTAGATTTTTTTTTTTAAATGTTATTGGATGTGTTTTATAGCAGAAAGTAAGAAATATTGTTTTTTTTTTTTTTTTCAAAATTGTTGGTCTTCTTTTGTTTATAGCACAAAAAATAAACACAGCAGAGGTGATAAAATACCACCAAATCAAAGGTCTATTTGTGGGCAAAAAAAGGAAATAATTATTTGGGTACAGCGTCGCACGACCGCGCAATTGTCAGTTAAAGTAATGCTGTGTCGTATCCCAATAAAGGGCCTTGTCATGAAAATCTTCCGGAAGGCAAGTGGTTAAATAAAAGACAGTTTTTTGGCATATTTTCAATATTAATGCCAACATTTCACGATTTCTGCCAGGGGATGCAAACTTTGGAGCACAACTGTATACTAGCTTTTCATTTACTTCACCATAGTGACCTGTACCTGAACAGCGGAGCTGGGGGGATTTTCACCCGACAAGAAACATTCTGGGATCCAGAAGGTCATTAAACTATCTCTATACAGAAGTAGCCCTTTCCTGTATTAAGCCTAACTGACCCGGACAAGACAGATTCCTCTACCTACCTACAGTACTTCCACACTGTGGGTTCACAGACTGGCCCAGTAATGGCTTTATATAGCGTTCCTGTGTCTAAGATGGTCACCCAAATCTCAGTAAAATGTTAACACTTCCCTGCTGTGTGCAAAATTAAAATAAAGTTTGGCTGGAGTTGTGCTTTAGGGCCAGAACTGACAGCCGTATGTTGACATACATTACAAGCCATATCATTTTATTTTTTGCTAGTTAAAGTAATCCGATAAACTGCTGCAAGCGACCCCCTATGGTCAGTGTGCAGAGGGGTAGTCTCTCAGCACAGGAACCAGAAGATTGCAGTGACTGCCTGCTGTAGTAGCACTACAATGATTATCAGCTGAAACATCACTACCTAAATTATGAAATTAGCATATGTACATTGGTCCCAGCTAGACCAATGTAAATATGCAATTAAGATCATACCTGGAGCTCAGCTTTAATGCTTCCCCATTGCTCTTCCATGCCTCTTAATAATTTAGTGCCGCAACATAAAAGTAAAGCCGTCATGTAAAAAATCTCTTTTGTCGTTTTATGTTTTGCCAAATTGTTAATGACCCATTATTTATATTTCATCAGATTTTGAATGACAATTGCGCAGTCATGCAACGCTGTACCCAAATGAAATTTTTATAATTTGTTTTTCACACAAATAGAGCTTTCTTTTGGTAGTATTTAATCACTGCTGTTTTTTTTATATTTTGCTAAAAAAACGAAAAAAGACTGAAAAAAAAAAAACAGTTTCATAGTTCTTTATAAAATTTTGAAAACTGGTAATTATTCTCCTTCATTGATGTGTGCTGATGAAGCTGCACTTGTGAGCACTTATAGGCTACACTGATAGGTGGCACTGATGGGCACTGATGAGGCAGTACTGATGGGTGGCACTGAAGTGCACTGATGGGTGGCACTGAGAGGCAGCACTGATCGGTGGCACTAGTGATGAGGCACTGATGAACATTGATTGGCAGCACTAGTGGGCATTGATAGGTGGCACTGGTGGGCAAAGGTAGGTGGCACTGTGGGCACTGGTAGGTAGCACTGGTGGGCAATGGCAGGTGGCACTGGTGGGCAGAGATAAGGCAGCGGTGGCTCTCTGTGTGAGGGACCGATGTCCCTCTGACAGAAGCTGGTGATTGGCTTTTTTTTTCCCTCATGCTGCCAGTGTGAGGGAAAAAAAAAAAGATTACCGATCTTCTGATTATATCACATGATCAGCTGTCATTGGCTGATAGCTGATCTTGTGGTAAGGGTTGGGGTCTCATAGACTTGGTAATCACAGAGCGTGCCGTGCGTGCCCCCGCACGGATGCGCATGCTCAGGAGGACGTCGATTGACGGCCTCCCAGCAATTAAGGCCCGTGCTGTAGCTGTCATTCGGCTATAGTGCAGGCGGGAGGTGGTTAAAGTAGAATTATGAAGCATGCCTAACTAATCTTAAAAATTCTACTAACACCTATGCTGACTAACCTGTGTAAGAAAGATCTTGTCACGGAACGTCCCACACTCCGCTTGAGTGCTTCCGTCATATACCGCTTCCTAAGTTCTGGAACACGAGTCCAATGGATCTGGCTATAGGAACCCCAAGAACTAGACAACACCAGTCTTGGAGTACATCAGAACTAACTTTTATTTTGGGATCTCACACACATTTATACAGCAGGGATGACTCAAAGCTAACCTAATTAACATGAGCTAATTTACTACAAAATGTACCCAGACCAGATGACAGACTTGTGGGCACCGAGCTTCACACATTAATATAAACACAATAGCTGGAGCTAATTACAATTATCAATACAAACAACAATCTACCCTCTCCTCAGCCTAGACCATTCGTCTACTAGCCAGTGCTGGTGACTAATGTGATCAGCTCTCTCAATTAACATAAACACAGGTTGATGACACCAGCATCTCCTCACAGGATGTGTCCCAACAGAATGAATCAGTCTTATCAGCAGGGGACTGCTGGAGGAATCCCCCCTCCCTCTTCAGGGACACAGATCCACAGCAAGGAGTCCCCAACAGAATCAAACAACAAACAATATATACATATATACACGACTGAGTCCGATTAGTACAGTTCAGCCTGGATTTCTCATTCACCTCACAAAGAGTATTGTTCCATTGAAAATCCAGGGCCCATAATCAAAAGGCAACAGGCTTGCATACAGTCCTCTCCAACAGCCTCTGTTCTGGCTAGGTCTGTCACATTTCTCCCCTTTCGGCAGGAGACTAACACAGGAGGAGACCCCAGACGGGTTGACTCCGAAGTTAGTCCATAGTTCCAGTCCTCTACTGCCTGTACCCACACAGTACCCCAAACAAATTATTCCAAACAGAGTATTACTCACCCAGCCATCCTCTGCCTCTCTCAGAGAACATATCCGCCGCTGGGGAGAGGCCCGGACTGGCCCTTCTCCCTGGAATCCTTTCTGCCGCTGGAGAGAAGACAGGGGGACTGGGCTCACTCCATCCTGCTGTTGGGGATCTGGGCCGACTGCCCAGCATCCCTGGGGTATACAGGTGGGGACTGAAGCCCCATCAACCGACACCAGATCAAGCTGCAGTTGTGAGGTGATGACTGCATTCTCTCCTTGGATCCTGATCTGCAGCTCGCGATAGACTGCCACCTCCTCACCTTGGGCCTCCACAATTGCTGCAGGTGTGGGGCAGAGATCTCGGACCCTCTGTCCGGTTGCCAGCACTTCTGCTGGGGGTTTGCCAGGTGGTTCCTCCTCTACAGAAACGTCTATTAAATCCCCAGTCTCTGGAAGTGGTAAAAGTGTGGGACAGAGGTCTTTTACTCTCTGTCTGGCTGCCAGGGCTTCAGCTGGATTGTTTTTAACATTCCTGGGCTCGGTCTGCTGCTGGGCAGAGGGGCCAATCACCCCTGCTTCTTGAAGCTGTAGAGGGACACTAGGTGCTAGGCAGAGGCCAGCGGTGCTCTGCCCTGTTGCCAGCGATTCAGCTGGGAGTAGCAGCTCCACTACATCAGCTTGTCGTCGGAGAGAGGGGCCAACTGCCCCGGCTCCCTGGAACTCCACAGTTGTTGCCGGTGCTGGGAAGAGGTTGGTAGCACTCTGCTCTGTTGCCAGCACTTCTGCTGGGGACTCTGCATCCTCCGCTCCGGCTAACCGTTGGGGCAGGAGGCTGGCTTCCTCCACTCCCAAACTGTGTAGTTGCCATTGGAAAAGGGAGCCAGCTGCTTCCTTTTCTATTCCCTCATCTGGCTGCTGGGACGACATGTCGATGGTACTGTCTCCCATGTGCACGGATCTTTGCTGGGGAGGAAAGTCTGCTTCCTCCACCCTGGCCAACTGTTGGGGAGGGACAACACACACCTCCTCTCCCTTCTCCCCCTGTATCTGCTGCTGGGAAGAGATTGCCACCTTCTCACCCTGAGCCTCCGAAACTGCCACAGGTGTGGGGCAGAGGTCTTGGACCCTCTGTTCAGTTACCAGATCTTCAGCTGGAGAAGTTTGTTTTAACTCCATAGATGCTGCTGGCAGAAAATCACATGTCCCTGTCAGTGTTGTGGGAGAAAGGCCGACTACCTCTTCTCTCAAGAAGGCCGAAGGCACTGTTGGTGCTGGGCAGAACACAGTGAACTTTGGCCCTGATAGCAGCTCTTCTGCTGGAGGCTCATCAGGTTGTTTTTCCTCAGCAGAAAAGTCTATCAAATCCCATGTCTCTGCAACTGATGTCTGGGGATAGAGGTTCACCATCTCCTGTCCATGGAACCCAGAAGATGCTATCATTTCTGGGCAGAGATTAGCAGAGCTCTGCCCTGTTGTCAGCACTTCAGGTTTGGGGACGGCAATCTCTGGATTTTCCACTGCCGATTCTCTGGCATGCTGCTGAACTTGTTCTAGCAGTTTCCTGTATGCCCTTTCCAGATGCTGTTCCTTCCTTAGCAAATGGTCCAGATCAGGTTTGAGCTCTGAGACCCATGCAAGACCGAGTATAGACTCTCTATATTCTCTCAGGTCCTCAAGGTCAGGTTCCCCTTCATCGCCAAACATAAAAAGATCTGTAAGGTTCTCCCACAGCAATCCAGGGCCGCCAAAGTCATATCCCTCCGGAGAGCATTCTGTCACTGGCCCGTTGCTCTTGGGTTGGTAAGCACTTGCCCTGTTTTATACCAGCGAGACGGAGGGCTGCAATCCAGAGCTCCACCCGAATTTGCTGCCTAAGCTCCAGGTATTCATCCTCAGACACAGTCCTGGTGTATGTTGAAAGGATGATCCGCAGCAGCCCCGGGAATTCTGATGCCAGGTCCATATCTCCGCTGGGGTGACTGAAGTCTGCTATCCTGATCTTGGATCCAGGTGGAGGTTTAGATTTCCCAGACTACAGGAAGCTTTCCCGCTGCTTGCCACCAATGTCACGGAACGTCCCACACTCCGCTTGAGTGCTTCCGTCATATACCGCTTCCTAAGTTCTGGAACACGAGTCCAATGGATCTGGCTATAGGAACCCCAAGAACTAGACAACACCAGTCTTGGAGTACATCAGAACTAACTTTTATTTTGAGATCTCACACACATTTATACAGCAGGGATGACTCAAAGCTAACCTAATTAACATGAGCTAATTTACTACAAAATGTACCCAGACCAGATGACAGACTTGTGGGCACCGAGCTTCACACATTAATATAAACACAATAGCTGGAGCTAATTACAATTATCAATACAAACAACAATCTACCCCCTCTTCAGCCTAGACCATTCGTCTACTAGCCAGTGCTGGTGGCTAATGTGATCAGCTCTCTCAATTAACATAAACACAGGTTGATGACACCAGCATCTCCTCACAGGATGTGTCCCAACAGAATGAATCAGTCTTATTAGCAGGGGGCTGCTGGAGGAATCCCCCTCCCTCTTCAGGGACACAGATCCACAGCAAGGAGTCCCCAACAGAATCAAACAACAAACAATATATACATATATACACGACTGAGTCCGATTAGTACAGTTCAGCCTGGATTTCTCATTCACCTCACAAAGAGTATTGTTCCATTGAAAATCCAGGGCCCATAATCAAAAGGCAACAGGCTTGCATACAGTCCTCTCCAACAGCCTCTGTTCTGGCTAGGTCTGTCACAGATCTTTATACTTTTCTATTTTCAGCTAGCTCCACTCCAATCACAGGATCCAGCTCCCAGGGCCGGTCCTAGATGGGGTGCACGGGGTGCAATGCACCCAGGCGCCAGAGAGGTGGGGGCCCCGAAGCGCCAGAGTGCTCCCTTCCCTCCTCCTCCTCCTCTTGATTGTGTCCGGCGGCGGCTCTCCGCCGGTGTTCCAAGAAGAAAGGCGCCGCTGCTCAAGCCCCTCCTCAGAGAAAGAGAGCAGCTGCCAGCCGGAGATGACATCGGAGGCAGAGCGGCTGGTCTCTGCGTGGAGAGAGACCAGCCGCACAGTGATGTTGCGCGGGGGGGGCGGAGGAGCGGTCCGTGCCTGACACATTCTCCTCTCTGTGTCTCCCGCTCCTGCCTGCTTTGATCTGCTCTGCTCTCCACCCGGGGCGCGGCTGGCTGCACACTGTCCTCTCCTCTCCAGCTGCCACCCGGGTGTATTTATGTACCCTAATGGAGGGGGGGCTGTACTGTACTAATGGAGGGGGGCTGTACTGTACTAACGGAGGGGGGGCTGTACTAATGGAGGGGGGCTGTACTAATGGGGGTCAGTACTAATAATGGGGGTCTGTACTAAAAATGGGGGGCTGTACTAATGGAGGGGGGGCTGTACTAATGGGGGGGCTGTACTAATAATGGGGGCTGTACTAATCCAGAGGGGGTCTGTACTAAAGGGGTCTGTACTAATGGAGGGGGTCTGTACTAATGGGGGGTTCTGTACTAATGGAGGGGGGTCTGTACTAATGGGGGGGTTCTGTACTAATGGAGGGGGGTCTGTCCTGGGGGGGTCTGTACTAATGGAGGGGGGTCTGTACTAATGGAGGGGGGTCTGTACTAATGGAGGGGGGGTCTGTACTAATGGAGGGGGGTCTGTCCTGGGGGGTCTGTACTAATGGAGAGGGGATCTGTACTAATGGGGTCTGTACTAATGGAGGGGGGGTCTGTACTGGGGGGTCTGTACTAATGAAGAGGGGGTCTGTCCTGGGGGGTCTGTACTAATGGAGAAGGGGTCTGTACTAGTGATGTTGCGCGGGGGGGCGGAGGAGCGGGAGGAGCGGTCCGTGCCTGACACATTCTCCTCTCTGTGTCTCCCGCTCCTGCCTGCTTTGATCTGCTCTGCTCTCCACCCGGGGCGCGGCTGGCTGCACACTGTCCTCTCCTCTCCAGCTGCCACCCGGGTGTATTTATGTACCCTAATGGAGGGGGGGGCTGTACTGTACTAATGGAGGGGGGCTGTACTGTACTAATGGAGGGGGGCTGTACTAATGGAGGGGGGCTGTACTAATGGGGGTCAGTACTAATAATGGGGGTCTGTACTAAAAATGGGGGGCTGTACTAATGGAGGGGGGGCTGTACTAATGGGGGGGCTGTACTAATAATGGGGGGGCTGTACTAATGGGGGGGCTGTACTAATCCAGAGGGGGTCTGTACTAAAGGGGTCTGTACTAATGGAGGGGGTCTGTACTAATGGAGGGGGTCTGTACTAATGGGGGGTTCTGTACTAATGGAGGGGGGTCTGTACTAATGGGGGGGTTCTGTACTAATGGAGGGGGGTCTGTCCTGGGGGGGTCTGTACTAATGGAGGGGGGTCTGTACTAATGGAGGGGGGGTCTGTACTAATGGAGGGGGGTCTGTCCTGGGGGGTCTGTACTAATGGAGAGGGGATCTGTACTAATGGGGTCTGTACTAATGGAGGGGGGGTCTGTACTGGGGGGTCTGTACTAATGAAGAGGGGGTCTGTCCTGGGGGGTCTGTACTAATGGAGAAGGGGTCTGTACTAGTGATGTTGCGCGGGGGGGCGGAGGAGCGGGAGGAGCGGTCCGTGCCTGACACATTCTCCTCTCTGTGTCTCCCGCTCCTGCCTGCTTTGATCTGCTCTGCTCTCCACCCGGGGCGCGGCTGGCTGCACACTGTCCTCTCCTCTCCAGCTGCCACCCGGGTGTATTTATGTACCCTAATGGAGGGGGGGGCTGTACTGTACTAATGGAGGGGGGCTGTACTGTACTAATGGAGGGGGGCTGTACTAATGGAGGGGGGCTGTACTAATGGGGGTCAGTACTAATAATGGGGGTCTGTACTAAAAATGGGGGGCTGTACTAATGGAGGGGGGGCTGTACTAATGGGGGGGCTGTACTAATAATGGGGGGGCTGTACTAATGGGGGCGCTGTACTAATCCAGAGGGGGTCTGTACTAAAGGGGTCTGTACTAATGGAGGGGGTCTGTACTAATGGGGGGTTCTGTACTAATGGAGGGGGGTCTGTACTAATGGGGGGGTTCTGTACTAATGGAGGGGGGTCTGTCCTGGGGGGGTCTGTACTAATGGAGGGGGGTCTGTACTAATGGAGGGGGGTCTGTACTAATGGAGGGGGGGTCTGTACTAATGGAGGGGGGTCTGTCCTGGGGGGTCTGTACTAATGGAGAGGGGATCTGTACTAATGGGGTCTGTACTGGGGGGTCTGTACTAATGAAGAGGGGGTCTGTCCTGGGGGGTCTGTACTAATGGAGAGGGGGTCTGTACTAATGGGGTCTGTACTAATGGAGGGGGGTCTGTACTAATGGGGGGTCTGTACTAATGGAGGGGGGTCTGCCCTGGGGGGTCTGTACTAATGGAGGGGGGTCTGTACTAATGGGGGGGTCTGTACTGGGGGTCTGTACTAATGGAGGGGGGTCTGTCCTAATGGAGGGCGGTCTGTCCTGGGGGGTCTGTACTAATGGAGGGGGGTCTGTACTAATGGAGAGGGGGTCTGTACTAATGGAGGGGGGGTCTGTACTAATGGAGGGGGGTCTGTCCTGGGGGGTCTGTACTAATGGAGAGGGGATCTGTACTAATGGGGTCTGTACTAATGGAGGGGGGGTCTGTACTAATGGGGGGGTCTGTACTGGGGGGTCTGTACTAATGGAGAGGGGGTCTGTCCTGGGGAGTCTGTACTAATGGAGAGGGGGTCTGTACTAATGGGGGGGTCTGTACTAATGGAGGGGGGTCTGTCCTGGGGGGTCTGTACTAATGGGGGGGTCTGTACTGGGGGGTCTGTACTAATGGAGAGGGGGTCTGTCCTGGGGGGTCTGTACAAATGGAGGGGGGGTCTGTACTAATGGGGGGTCTGTACTAATGGAGGGGGGTCTGTCCTGGGGGGTCTGTACTAATGGAGAGGGGGTCTGTACTAATGGGGTCTGTACTAATGGAGGGGGGGTCTGTACTAATGGGGGGTCTGTACTGGGGGTTCTGTACTAATGGAGGGGGGTCTGTCCTGGGGGGTCTGTACTAATGGAGGGGGGTCTGTCCTGGGAGGTCTGTACTAATGGAGGGGTGGTTTGTCCTGTGGGGTCTGTACTAATGGAGAGGGAGATCTGTCCTGGGGGAGTCTGTACTAATAGAGGGGGGGTTACCTGGGGGGATCTGTACTGGGTAAGGTCTGTACTGAGGGAGGGGTTTATACTTAGTGTGGGTTCTGCACTGATGGAGGGGGGTCTATATGTAGTGGAGGGGGGTCTGTACTGAGGGGCGACTATAGTTGGTGGAAGGGGGGTGACCCTAACCCTAGTGAAGCCAATGCAGCTGTGGGCTCTCCTTTCCCCCCTCCCTCTCCTTTCCCCCCTCCCTCTCCTCCTGCGTGCTGCTGTACTAGTGAGCGGTGCTTGCCAGCACAGCTGCCCACAATGTTTCTTCCCCCGCCTTCATATCAACCAGGGAGGAAACAGTATAGAAAAAGGAGCAGAGAAGAGGATTGTGGGACATATAGTCCCGAGGACTGGCAGCCCCACTGTAACACGGAAACTGCAGCCCACACAGCATGCTCAGCTGAATGGGAAAGAGAGAGAGAGAGACAGGAGCCTGGGAAAGCTTTCAGGGAAGTACACCCAGGACTCCAGAGGGAGAAGACAGTGCTGAGGGAACACCATCAGAGAGAGAACCCCGCTGCCCTGCGCCACCAGAGGGAAAGCCACACAGCCTAGCGCCATCCCTGGCAGAGAAAGGAATGGAGTCATTGCAGGAATACAGATCTGGGTGCTACCCAGCGGAGTCACCATGGGCAATTCAGAGTGAGCTGACTACTGATCAGAGGAACCGTTGCTGTATCGCTGGGTCAGGTGAGAGGGCCGATCGGCCATTATGTACTAGTGTCCATAGGAACTGCAGTCTCTGACCATCTCCTGTACTATGTATGCAGTCTCTGATCATCTCCTGTACTATGTCTGCAGTCTCTGACCATCTCCTGTACTATATCTGCAGTCTCTGACCATCTCCTGTACTATGTCTGCAGTCTCTGAACATCTCCTGTTCTATGATTGCAGTCTCTGATCATCTCCTGTACTATGTCTGCAGTCTCTGACCATCTCCTGTTCTATGATTGCAGGCTCTGACCATCTCCTGTTCTATGATTGCAGTCTCTGACTGTCTCTTGTATCATAACTACAGTCTCTGACCATCTCCTCTACTATGTCTGCAGTCTCTGGGCATCTCCTGTACAATATCTGCAGTCTCTGACCATCTCCTGTACTATGTCTGCAGTCTCTGATCATCTCCTGTATTATGTCTGCAGTCTCTGGGCATCTCCTGTACAATATCTGCAGTCTCTGACCATCTCTTGTACTATGTCTGCAGTCTCTGACCATCTCCTGTACTATGTCTGCAGTCTCTGATCATCTCCTGTATCATGTCTGCAGTCTCTGACCATCTCCTGTATCATGTCTGCAGTCTCTGACCATCTCCTGTATCATGTCTGCAGTCTCTGACCATCTCCTGTATCATGTCTGCAGTCTCTGATCATCTCCTGTATCATGTCTGCAGTCTCTGACCATCTCCTGTATCATGTCTGCAGTCTCTGACCATCTCCTGTATCATGTCTGCAGTCTCTGACCATCTCCTGTATCATGTCTGCAGTCTCTGGCCATCTCCTGTATCATGTCTGGGGGCTCTTTCTAACAGACTCTCTAACAGAAGCCCTCTTTGTGTGCATCAGAGAGACTCCCCTCCAGGTCTCATTAGTGTACGCTCTTCCTGTATTTTTTTTATTGTTAAAAGATCATGGGAGGATCTATTCCTAGGGTAACAAAGACTTCTTAGGGGAGCATCTCTGTGTTTGAGTTGTTGCCATAGAAACATTTATAAAGGGGAGGAGTTGGTAAGATGACCACGCCCATGTGGGGGCGCCAGAAATATTTCTGCACCCAGGCGCCGGTGACCCTAGGATCGGCCCTGCCAGCTCCCCTGTGTCAACCAGTGGTGGCTGCAGGGGAGCACAGACAACGGATGAGCCATTGTTAGTCTATGGTTGATGTCACAATCACAGGCATTGCCAGCCATTGTTGAGCGCTCTCTCCCCTCCCCTGTAGTTGTCGCTGGGTGACACAGTGGAGACCATGTGACCAGAGTGGCCTGAATAATAGGTTAAGTTTAAGCATCTTTCTTACACAGGTTAGGCCGCTATAAACGGAGCAAATTTCTTTCCTGCAAACACAGGGATAAGACAGTAATTATTGCTAGTGGCTACACCAGCCGCTAGCAATAATCCCATATAAAATCCAGCAGGCTGGTTGTACCCAAGTTGATCGATCGACTTGGTACATTCAGCCCGCCCATACATGGTTTGAATCAAACTGTCTATGGCCGGCCTTAGTCAGAATAAGTGTTAGGAGGGGGCATTTTTAAGATGAGTAAGGTATATCTCAGAATTAAAATTTAATATTACCCCGTGACATCTTCATCAGCTATGTAAAATTCCTGTAGGGGCAGCTTCTTGGAGGAAGAAATATCAGGGGGCCTTAGGTCAGTTTTTATTGTCCCCCAGCAACACATCTTCCAAGAACCCTTTCCCAAGAGGCAAGACAGCAGCATTGTATTGCTGGGAATAAATCAATGTATGCATGTGGAGGAGGATAGAAGAAGGCTGGGATAGGGGAGAGTCTGTAGTCAGGAAGAGGAGAACTCCGGTAGGGCTGACAACACTGTTTTGGGATTGGGAGCAGAGACACCATGTTTTCAGCTCATTAAAGGAAGTTAGGAGCTCACTGGATTTCTAGCAGATCAAGTCTGTTTTCGTATGCTTGCAAAATTTTTAAAAGAAAAAAAAAGATTGGGCAAGAATTTGATTAATGTACTGCATTTTTTTATTTTACCCAGACAATTTAATGTAGTCGATGATAGTCTCCCAAACAGCAAAAGCTCTTCACTCTGCCAGTATAGCAAAATATTGCACCTGTTGCAAATAGTAGTTATGTATTAGTAGTATGTTAATGTTTAATAATCATTGTGTCACTTACTGCTGCCAAAAATCATTTTATTATTGTGGCCTTTTTATATTGTTATGATGATGTGCTCTAAAAATATTTTTTGGGTAGGGCAGTAAGCCTGACCCGCAGGTTGCTATAAAAGTATTCCATTCTATTTATAACCATTGACTAGAACCCTTGTTTCGAATTCTATTTTAGAGTAATAAGACTTACCTATATATTGTATATGTTACAGGCAGTGCTGGGACAAGGCCATCTGGTGCCCAGGGCGAGGATGGCAAATTGCTCTGCGCCCCCCCCCCCCCCCCTGCCCCCGGGTATAAAGAAAGAGTCAGTGTCCTTTCAAAACCAGAAAACACAAAAAACAATACAATAATGTAGCTGCAGCCCCATCGCAGTATATCTACTGCGGCGGGTCGGCAAATGGTTAAATTGTAAGTTCACTTTACAGAAAATCTGTAAGGTTAACTTACATTAGACCCCTCCCCATCCCTCCCAGTCTTGCTAACCTGGAGTCCAGCGATCCCCCGCACTGACCCCTTTACATTACACATCACCCTGCATCTCTGGACCCCTTTACATTACACATCACCCTGCATCTCTGGACCCCTTTACATTACACGGACCCCTTTACATTACACCTCCCCCTGCATCTCTGGACCCCTTTACATTACACATCACCCTGCATCTCTGGACCCCTTTACATTACACATCACCCTGCATCTCTGGACCCCTTTACATTACACATCACCCTGCATCTCTGGACCCCTTTACATTACACCTCACCCTGCATCTCTAGACACCTTTACATTACACATCACCCTGCATATCTGGACCACTTTACCTTACACATCACCCTGCATCTCTGGACCACTTTATCTTACACATCACCCTGCATCTCTGGACCACTTTACATTACACACCACCTTGCATCTCTGGACCACTTTACATTACACATCACCCTGCATCTCTAGATTCCTTTACATTACACATCACCCTGCATCTCTGAACCACTTTACCTTACACATCACCCTGCATCTCTGGACCACTTTACCTTACACATCACCCTGCATCTCTGGACCACTTTACATTACACACCACCTTGCATCTCTGGACCACTTTACATTACACATCACCCTGCATCTCTGGACCCCTTTACATTACACAGCACCCTGCAGCTCTGGACCCCCTGCATGTTATACAGACCCCCCTTCAGTGCAGATGCCCCAATCAGTATAGCCCCCCCATTCAGTGCAGACCCCCCCTGTTCAATGCAGACCCCCCTTCAGTGTAGCCCACTGTTCAGTGCAGACCCCCCTTCAGTGCAGACCCCCCCTTCAGTGCAGATCCCCCTTCAGTGTAGCCCCCGTTCAGTTCAGACCCCCCCTTTAGTGTAGTCCCCTGTTCAGTGTAGCCCCCCCATTCAGTGTAGCCCCCCCATTCAGTGTAGCCCCCCTGTTCAGTGCAGACGCCACCCATTCAGTGCAGATGCCCCCTTTTAGTGTAGCCCCCCTTCAGTGTAGCCCCCGTTCAGTGCAGACCCCCCCTTCAGTGTAGCCCCCCATTCAGTGCAGACCCCCCCTTCAGTGTAGCCTCCGTTCAGTGCAGACGCCCCCATTCAGTGCAGATGCCCCCTTTTAGTGTAGCCCCCGTTCAGTGCAGTGTGCAGACCCCCCCATTCAGTACCTCAGATCAGCGTGGCGGCACATGCTCAGCAGATCCCCTCCTCCTGTTTACACATAAACAGAGAGGAGGGGGAGAGGGGGAGGCGGCTTCACTCTGCTCGGCTGTGCCTGTGTGACATCCCGGATCGTACAGGCAGACAGCCCGACGGCCGCGAGAGGAGAGGATGGTAGGTGCAGCACCCTGCACCCCTGCACACCCCCTCCCCCTCGCATCACAATGTAGATCACCTCTCCCTGTGCCTGTCACTGCGCCGCTGCCTAAACCCGCGGCTCTGCCACCGCTTCAATCACAGAGGGGGGGCCAGCCTGACACCCCCCCAGTGTGTGGTACTTGGGGCGGCCAGCCCCCCACTTAGTACACCTCTGCACAGCTTTGCAAGCAGGCACAGCTCTGCAATGTTGTAGGGGCGGCCGGTGATAGTCACTTGCCCAGAAAGTTTAACATCACACTGCCTGCCAGCGCTGCACCCCCTTCCTACAATAAATTGCTCCGCCCAGGGTACCTGCCCCTTCCGCCCACCCCTTGTACCGGCCCTGGTTACAGGTAGGTTAGAATGAACAATAAGACTGCATTTAACAAGAGTAAACTTAAAGGCCATATATAACATAATTCATATTTTTTTATTGACTGGAGATATTTACAAAAGCTATTGCACTGATATGTTTCAGTGTTTTGCACTAATAAGCAAAGTGAATATTTGACTGTAATGATAAAAAGCTAGTATGCATTTTTACAAAATGTCGACAAGTTTTAAGAAAGAAACGTAGTTCCATTTTGAATGGAGTGTGATGAGGGCAGGTTGTATACAGGGTATACTTTGTAGATTGTTAGATACCTCTAGCTTACCCCTTCTTCACCTTTCCACACAGTTCCCACATTTCTGGTACTGAGAGGATGCAGGTACTCACTGAAATAGTTGTGGCAGACACGTTATTTAAGTGTAAAATAGCATTGGACCCATGAGATTATCTTGTAGGCATTGCTATCCTATCTTAGGGCCCTTTCACACTAATCAGCCTTACCAAAAGCAGAAGAAAAATGCACGACCATTAAATCCCCGGGAACTGTTCACACCAGTTAGTTGTGGGTCAGTTGCACAAATGCATGCTGCATTTTTGATGCATGTTTGGTGCAGTAAAAAGAAATGCACCAAAAATGCACCTCCCCATTGAAATGGAAAAAGCTGCAATAAGGTATCATGGATGCAACCGCAGTTGCATTTTTGGTGCATTTTGAGTCAAGTGTCCTTTTTCACAGGAGGAAGCAAACAGCAAAAAAGCATATGCATTTTTACCATGTTTTTGCAACGGAGTAGTGTGAAAGCAGCCTTAATGTAACGGTGTTGAGGTAGGTGATTATGGTTCCCTGGCGGGAAGCTTCTACACCCAATAGGATCTCCACATTCTCCTTGGCTTGTAGTGTAGTGTAGCAAAAATGTGAACTGAAGCACCACACCACTGCTGAAAGGTCCAGATACGACTTTATTCCAGTAAGGGTCAGAGGGACGATCAAAATCGTATCCAACACATTTCGTATCCAAATACACCATCTTTGTCATAGCTTGAGATAGAAAACAATGCATTTGGGAAAGACATTAACTGTACCTTTTAACAGTATATTTTCTAGCGTGATTATCTGCACAGATCATGTCTGCTGCTAGTTTGACATGTTATTTAAAGACGTGGGGATGACTGGACCAGTGAAGGAGAGAAGATCTGAGAAGGAACCTTGGTGTTCTGGATCTCATTGGTGAGGCTGTTACACTCAGCCTACCCCTATCGCTCTATACCGAAAACTCTATGATGTTTTTGGTAGCCTTAACTCTTAAACGGATCCTATTGTGAGATATAAACCTATGTTAATTGTCTTGTTTAGATGGATAAATAAGGAGTAATATAAGGGCTGAATTACTTACCACTCCAGTCTCAATTCAGTGCATGTCACATAACTGGTCACTTAGTTTTGTAATCTTCTGTTGACAAAATGGTAGCCACTGCCTGCCTTGCTCTAGATGAACTTTTAGATTTATCAACCTTAAACAGAAACCGGGTGACCATGACCAGTGCCGCAGCATTGATCATGTGACCAGCTGGCTGCCAAAGTACAAGAACTTTAGGGAAAGATAAGTATTTCAGAGCTTGCTATACCTTTTTTAACCATCACTCAGAAAGATGTATTCAGGAAGGTATAGGTATATTTAGGGGAAGCCTATCCAAAACATTTATATCAATTATGACTGGATGCTAGTAATTTTACTCATTGGCTTCTTATTTTCTCTTACCTCTAATGCTATTTTGGATTCTAGCTCCTCCTGATGCTCTGGATAATGTAAAGTAATGCAAAGATGCAACAAAGAGATTGAGAGCTCCTCATGAGAGAAGCTTAAGTACAGAGTAAATGCCAGAGTCCCCAAGAGCATTAAGAAGATGGTGGCCAATATCCAAAGCTGAAATATCAGTCTTTGCAGAAATATCAGTAAGTTGTCACACAATCGACATTGAGTCTTATTCATTCTTCTATGCCCACAAGGTGTGGAACATTCACTTCAGGTATATAAGTTCATCTTTTATAATTTCTTCTATCCATGCCAGCCCAGGGATAACACCAGCATGGAAGTCCCGAGAAGCTGTAGGGACTTGTTCCCTTTTATACCCTTTACAGCTGTTCACTGTTCCCCAACTTATTACTCCAACCTGTAGAAGCAGAAAAGAGGAAAAGATTTCAAAAAGTTATTGCAAAATACCTTGAACTAGACATCCTTCTGCTCTGCCCTCTTGTATTATGTGAATATTTTATTAAAAATGAGTGCTTGAATGGTCTTGGGGGCAAAATGCTGTCTGCTTTGTATTCACAATTGTACAAACAAAAAATAGTGATCATTTTGGGTTTCCTGAACTGCAGTGTAGTAAGTTTTTTGACTCACATACCCCTATACCCAACTCTTTGTGGTGAATTTAGCCACAGGGTGGCCAGGAGAGTGAACAACATAAGGAAAATATATGCAAATATTGATTGCTTGGTGCTACCCTCCTAGGCGCTGAAGCATTAGTGCAATTCCGATAAATACAACTCCTCCCATTGTGAAATGTTTTGATGAATATGTCAAGTTTTAAAAGTACTTCTTAGTTTCCAGGCACTGGCTTCAAATTTGTAAGTAAAAATTGTATTTTACAAAGTGCCAATGGCCAATACTGTCCACCTGCTTGGCCATGAGCCCCTGTATATACTGGTGAGTGGGTTGTCTCGTTGACAGCTTGTTATTACCAGGGATTATGTAGGAGGATATAAATGGCTCCTGCTGCTGCAGAGGCAGCAATTCATTCCCTGTCTGCACACTGGCTTTTTTTTTAAAGTAACCTTTGCTGGCTAGAGCAAGGGTTAGCGTTGGGATTGCTATTAGATAACTACAACCGGCTTCTACTAATTTTTTTTAGATCCCCAATAAACAAAGAAGGAAAAGTATTTCTGATAATTTTTTAAAAAAAAGGAAAAGGGAGCAGAGGGAAAAGCAAAGGGAAAGGAAAAGGGAGCAGAGGGAAAAGGAAAGGGAAAGGAAAAGGGAGCAGAGGGAAAAGGAAAGGGGAAAGGGAAAGGCAAAGGAAAGGCAAGGGAAAGGCAAGGGAAAGGATAGGATCTTATCTCTGACAGTGCTCCTCCAAAGTAAAGAGGAGGGCAAGAGAAAGGGAAATTGAAAAGAAAAGAAAAGGAGAATGGTAAAGTATGAAGCTTGCACTACTTTGTAATGTGAACAAGTAAGGGAAAATCACGAGGGAAGAAAAGTTCTTTTGCTGGCATAAAAAATAAAAATAAAAATACCAAAAACATATAGGCATATCATAATGATTGCTGGAAAGTGAGGCAAGGTAAAGCAAAACATGTTACAAAACTATGCTGGAAATCCACCCATCATAATTAAAAGGTTTACTGTACCTGGATGTAACGCTTGTTATATTGTATAATAAGAGGACCACCAGAATCTCCTGAAATAGATAAAAATAAGCATTAATAAACGGATGAACTGTTGCTAAGAAAGCAATGTGTATTACTACTATATTGCCTGAAATGGGTACATTGCCTGTTGCCTGCCATATCAAAAATTGAATGCAAGAGTCAATGTGCTTTTGTATTGATACATTTTGGATGGGCTGAAAGCAATGAATCTGAATCTCAAATGTATCCACTTTTAGGCGATCCCTGAAAACTTTCCTCTTCAGAGAAGCCTATCCTGCCTCCATCTAACAACTGCACTATTTTCTCCATTAGCTCATCCCCCACAGCTATTACCCTTTTGTATAACTTGACCCTCCCACCTAGATTGTAAGCTCTAACGAGCAGGCAGAGGGTCCAAGCCTGTGGGCTGGAAAAGGAAGCTGGAAAAGAGTGCTGAGGTACTGGGTGTACAGGAACTCTGTTATAGAGCCGAGAGGGCTGAAGCATAAGTCTGAGCAGCAGTGCTGCTAAAGAGAGCCAGGTGGCTTGGTATTTTTTATGTAACTTACATTGTTGCTGTGGAAAGCTGAAACTCCTGTGTGGGCAACTCTTCTGTTATCGGACATTTTCTTTCTTTAATAAAAGTGGGCCTACAAGCCCTTAAAACTGCATATCTGGCGTGGACTCAGCTCACTGGTAAGCTCTACCCTTAAGCTAAAACAACCCCCGATGTTACACTTTCTATCCCTTTTTTCCCCTCCTGATGTCTCCAAGGAAAAGGGGTGGTTAAAACCAGCCATGTCTACCCAAAAATAAAACATTAGTTTTGGTTGGAGTTAGCAGTTAAAGGTAATCAGTCAGGATTGAAATAAGGAAACTTCGGGGGTGTGGCTAGCTGCGGAACGAGCTGGCCGCACTGTGAGTGGCCTCCATAATCACGGACATCCCTGAGCTACACATATAGCGACAGAAAAGCCCTGGAAACATACCCCGAATCCGGAAAGCGGCGGCAACGTGGTGACAATGTCAGCAAAACGAAAGACCAGAGAGGGACCCCGCAAATTAAGTGAATTCCTGGGTCCTCCAGGACACAGGGGATCAAAGATGGTGCTGACTCCTCCCTCCATCACAGCTCTGAACACAACATTGCAGACTCAGGAGAGGAAAAGAGGACACACAGTGGTCAGCAGCGGTATAGCAGCCTTGACACACAGGCTGAATTTACAAATCCTCTCAAACGAAGGAGGATTTCTTCTGCTGAAGGTAATAATCCCACACAAGATAATAATCACACATCAGATGTAAATCCGTATGATGAGAAACTGAATGCAATTCCCACAGCAGGACAATCCATATTGGACTCCACTATAAAAGATATGATAATTTCCCTAAGAGGCACACTACAATATGATATGTTAAATTTCATGCAAAAATGGGGGGCGTGGCCGGGATGTGAGCCGGGAAAGACGTGTCTCTCTGGAGCTCCGTGCACATCCGTTTCAAACATCCCTTTCTCCCACTGTCACAGACCGGGACCGCAGCACAATACCTCCGGAGGGGCTCTGGACATTGCCGGGAAGATAGCCATGTCCTCAAAAGGTCGGGGTAAGTCCCTGAAAGACCCGAAACTACAGCGCTCGGGGAAGGGGTGGGCCGCAGATTCCCCCGGCGCCATCTTGCCCGAGGCGTCCGGAGCTCAGCACGAACGGAAGCAGGGACAGAGCCCGCGCACAGTGCCTGCAGCTATGCAATCTCCTGCTGGGGAACAAGAAGTGTCCCTCCACGATAATCTCGTGGCCGCAGCACCTGACACAATAACAAAACCCATCCCGGAAGCCATAGAAGGCTTTAAAACCATGCTGATGGTGCGGGTGGAGCATATGGCATCAGAATGCACACTGATCCGCCATGATCTGGACAAAATTAGAGGGCGGCTAACGGAGGCAGAGAATAGGATCGGAGAGGTGGAAGATCAGCAAGGGTCGCAAGCTGCTCAGATAGCGGACCTACACGCTGCAATGAGATCCCTGGTTCATAAAGTGGACGACGCCGAAAATAGACAAAGACGCAATAATATCCGGGTGGTAGGCCTCCCGGAGGGAGCCGAGGGCACGCGCCCTGCCACATTTGCTGAATCACTGTTCAAAACCCTGCTGGGCCTGCCTGACATGCCTCCAACATATGTTGTTGAAAGGGCTCATAGAGTCCCCACCGGCCGCCGCCCTGAGGGTGCCCATCCTCGACCTTTTCTGGTGAGATTCTTAAATTTCCGAGACAGAGATATGATAAGTAATGCTTTTTCCAGACTTTTCGGCTGAGGTGCAGAAACGTCGCAGATCCTTCAACGAGGTGAGATGCAGGTTGAGAGAGAAGGATATCAAGTATAGTATGTTATACCCCAGCAAGTTGCGGGTACCGCACAAAGGCTCGGTTCATTTCTTTGACACCCCAATGGAGGCCAACGACTGGATTGATGGACTATGACTTGACGAGATTCCTTAACATGCACCACCTGCTGTCCATCTTACATAAATGCAAGAAGGGGGGGTTTTTAAATGCCTTATTGCTGGTGGTCCCTCCATACTCTGCTTACTTTTTCTTTTTTCTTTTTCATTTTTCATTTTTGCAAGGAGGGGTGAGAAGGAGGAGGGGGGGGAATTCAAATTCAAATCCCTATCATAATCTGGGATGAATGTTGCACAACCTACTCCACGTATTTTGTCGCCTTTGACTGGTTTCGGGAGTTAGTCGCTGCCTCGATAGTAATAAAAAACTCCTACCTGTGCAAGAGGGGGGAAATATACTGCCTCCGGCATGAAGGCACGGAGCACAAGAGACATGAACATGAAGTTTTTCTAGACTGACGGACTCAGGTTTTTTTCTAATTTTGTTTTTCTGGTTGTTTTTGACCTTTTTTTTACGGTCACGCTTCCTACATGATCAGAAACAAGTTACGGGTAAAAGCTCGGTGTATAGTTCTTATTGTTTTTTGTTTTTCACCGCAGCAAGGGGTTATGAAGGGTATGAGTTGTTTCTTTCAGGAATGTGCAGCGATCCAAGTGGGGTGTTGGGTGATGGTACCAAACTTATGTACAGACAGGGTGATGACATAGCCTGGTCACGCCTAAGAAAGGTTATACTCCATGGTAGTTTTTGTGATGTGATAATATATAAATATGGCGGGGTCAATGGTTAACATAGTGTCTTGGAACGTCAGGGGCCTCAATGATAAATTCCGCAGGGCCCTGATGTTTCAATACTTGAAGCCACTTAAACCACAATTAGTGTTTTTGCAGGAGACGCACCTAGATGGGAACAGGATTCTGTCACTTCGCAGACCCTGGATTCAGCGTGCGCTCCACGCAACTTACTCTACGTATGCTAGAGGGGTGGCTATCTTAATTAGTAAGTCATTACCATGCACAATCCATAATGTTATATCTGACCCAGGAGGTTGGTATCTAATTATTGTGGCTGATCTCTTTACACACAAAATGGTATTGGTCAATGTATATGTCCCTCCTCCTTTTCAGATTCAGATATTGTATGATCTGTTGGGTAAGCTGGCCCCCTTTATGCATCTCCCCCTGCTAATAGCAGGGGATTTTAATGCCATTCTGTGTGCCGCGATGGATTCATCTAATGCATCTAGGGCGGCATCGATTGATTTAGCCGCATGGGCAGATACGGCATCCCTGACAGAGGTATGGCGCTGGAAGAACCCAATTACAAAGAGTTTTTCATATCTATCTAAAACACATAAGTCTTCTTCCCGGATAGACTTAGCATTTGCTAATTCACTCATGTTGCAGCTGATAAAGGGTGCAAACTATCTGGCCGGGGGCCTATCAGATCATACACCACTATCTGTACACATGAGTCTGCCTTCCAGACTTAGAGGAGGTGCTTGGAGATTGAACCCGGGCTGGATAGAGGTAGAGTCAGTGACATCGCAGGTGACACCTTATGTCTCTAGTTACTGGGAGGACAACCTGGGTTCAGCGTCTTTGCCCATTGTATGGGATGCCTTTAAGGCATGCATGCGGGGGCAATACATCTCGGCCATCAAACAAGCAAGGAAAAACTTTAATAAAAAAACGCAAGAGTTACAGGAGGCAGAGAGGGCACGTGAAGCAACACATGCCAAAGATCATTCAGATGTCACATACTCGGAGCTCTTGGAGGCGCGACGGGTGTTGGCGTTGCACTTCACAGAGTTGACACATACTTCCTGGACAAGGAGGGCGGAATCCATTTTTGAAAAGGGGGACAAAAATGGGAAACTATTGGCCATTTTGGCTGCGGAGCAGAGACTTCAGACAAATATACCATGCATTAGGAACAGACAGGGTAATCTCCTTACAGATCCCAATGACATTTTAGAAACATTTGTAGATTACTATAGAACCCTATTTACTCCCATACCTACTTATAGTTCACAGGAGTTGGAAACATTGCTAACTTCTCTAGAAATTCCTATGCTCTCAGAATCTGATAGGGCTGACCTAGAGGCTGAGATCACTGAAAAAGAGATCGAAACTGCCATCAAATCATTCCCACCGCACAAATCACCAGGGCCGGATGGCCTATGTATTGAATGGTACAGGGCAAATATAGAGACCTTGGTCCCACGACTCAAAAATATATATCTTTTCTGTCTTAAAAACGAGATCTTACCGGAGTCACTGTTGGAGGCTCAGGTTATCCTATTACCTAAACCAGGGAAGGATCTGTTGGAGTGCTCTCCATATAGACCCATAGCATTATTGAATCAAGACCTTAAGATCTTAACCAAAATTCTGGCCACTAGACTTTCTAAAGTCATCACTAGTTTAGTATCCATAGATCAAACAGGCTTTATCCCACAGAAATCCACAGACACAAACCTACGCAGGCTATTTACAAACCTGCAGATTGATCATGTCAATAAAGGGACTAGGGTGGTCTTGTCCCTAGATATGGCTAAGGCCTTTGATTCTGTGGACTGGAACTATATGTCAGCAGTGTTACGTCACATGGGGTTTGGGGCAACATTTAGGACATGGATATCACTACTTTACAGTAAGCCAAAGGCAGCAATTAAGTTGGGAGTCTCTGTTTCGCAGCCATTCGAGGTGGGCAGGGGAACGCGGCAGGGTTGTCCCCTGTCACCGTCCCTGTTCGCTCTAGCAATAGAGCCACTGGCTATAGCGCTTCGTAAATCCCAGGATGTACAGGCATTAAGGGTGGGGGGCATTCGCGAGTGTACTGCCCTGTACGCAGACGACATGCTTCTCTTCCTACAAGACCCAGGTCTGTCTCTGGAGGGAGTATTCAAAATACTGGAGGAATTTTCAAGATTTTCAGGTTTGTGTGTGAACTGGGAGAAATCTAGTGTGATGCCCATTGATCCTGGGGCAAGGGCAGCGGCAACACAAAGGGTCCCCATAACCTGGGTAACACAGTTCAAATACCTAGGCATCAATATAACGCCTAAAGTGAGTGACTATATGTCAATAAATCTTATGCCGGCATTGGCAAAAACTAAAATACAGCTGGAAGCATGGAAGCACTTACCACTCTCGCTTATAGGAAAAGTCAACCTCATTAAAATGAAGGTGTTGCCGGTTTTCTTGTACTTTCTAAGGAACTCCCCAGTTTGAGTCCCGGCAAAGTTTTTCAAAAAGATAAACAGTATATTTGGGTCTTTTATTTGGTCCGAAAAACACCCCAGAATAGGCCTTAGGATGCTGCAGGAGCCCTGGGGGCAGGGAGGGCTTGCTCTCCCAGACTTATTTAAATATTTCATAGCTGGACAAATGGTTGTGGCCAGAAGATGGTTGGTGCGGGATGACGGGGACGCAGCAAATGTGTTGGAAGCATCCCATTTGGGGTCCTTTGAGAGCCTTTCATTTTTGCTATATAGAGGAACATCGGCTATGTCATCTCCGACTAACTCAATGCGAGTAACAATTCGCGCATGGGTCAGAGTGAGGGCGTTGATGAAGTCTCAATCTGATGTGTGGTCCCCAGACACTCCCCTGTGGTTCAACCCCAAACTCCCGCATTTGAACACAATTCCCGATCCAATCATATGGGCCAGAGTTGGTATAAAACAATTGAAACATATAGTGGGTGGTAATAAACTTCTTACTTTTAACCAGCTGAAAGACAGGCACAAATTGCCTAACTGGTACTTTTTCCGCTATTTGCAACTTAGCCACGCGTTTAAGTCGCAATTTGGATCAGATTCTCTGGTTATAGGTACACCTCCCATTGAATCATTATTGAGTGAGGAAAATTTAAAGAAACCTTTATCGGAGGTATACAAAGGGCTATTTGTTGAAACACCAAAAATGCTTAATAAGTGCAGAGACACTTGGAGTGTGCTAGTCCCTGATTTTGGGAGAGACGACTGGGATGATATGTGGGACCACACATTCGGAGTTTTGGTATCAACTAGAGACAGACTTATCCAATTCAAGCTGTTGCATAGGATTTATTATACTCCGGCGAAGCTGGCAGGCATATATGGCACTGGTACAAGTGAGTGCTGGCGTTGTGCGCACAGCCCAGCGGACTTTGACCACATTTTTTGGCATTTTCAGGAGATCAGGGAGTTCTGGACGGGGGTAACTAGCACTGTCCAGTCCTTGCTGAAAATGCCTGTTCCTCTCACGGTGTCGGTTTGCCTGCTGGGCTTGCTGGAAGGTATTGCACCACGGAGAGCTCAGAGGACATTGATTTCTATTGTTTTGTTTTATGCACGTAAAGCCATAGTAAGCTATTGGAAGAAGCCCGAGCCACCAACGGTACCCTTTTGGAAAGATATGATAAATAAGGTTCTCCCATTATACAAAGCTACATATTTAAGCAGGGGCTGTCCTACGAAATTTGAGAAGGTGTGGCAGTGTTGGATTGATGCTAATGAGACCCTAGCATAATGACTAAATGTATTACGAAGTGAGGGACATTATGGTAATAATTGAAATACAGGCGTGATTAGGTAGAAGATTCTTCTTTTTGTGAGTATGTTACAGTAAAATATTGTATTAAAAAGAATATAAGGTTACTATCTCAAACACCATGATATAAGAATATGTTCCTGTAACCGGTAGGGTCGCTGCACGGGATAGGGGAAGATGGGAGGGGGGGCGGGGTTAAGGGAGGGAGGGTTGGGATTGCAAGTATGTTATGTTTTGTATGTATGTTTTTAAAAAAACTGTGAATAAACATAATTTTTCAAAAAAAATTTCATGCAAAAATCTAAAATGGAAATTGATGCGTTAGGAGAGAGAGTGGACTATGTAGAAAATAAAATGTGCGAATTTACATCTGCCCACAATGAAATGGTCGATTCTCACTTTGAGTTAGAAGATGAAGTTAAACATCTCAAAATGAAAATGGCGGACTTGGAAGATCACGCAAGATGCAATAACGTGAAATTCAGAGGCATACCCGAAAATGTCAAACCACCGGAACTGAAGCGATTTCTTAAAGACATGATTAAAAAATTAATCTCAACAATCCCACATCAGGAACTAGAAATCGACAGAGCTCACAGATTGCCCAAACCGCCTCACATTTCAGAAAAATTACTAAGAGACGTCATAGGCAGAATACACTTTTATGAAGTGAAAGATGTAATGCAAGATGCAATACGCACGACGAAACTCTCCACTACCTGACCCATACACAGGTATCGTCTTGTATGCAGTTCTATCACAAGCTACGATCCTGGCACGTAAGAACCTAAACTCAATTACCAAGATCCTACGGAATCACAGCATGATTTACAGATGGGGATTCCTGTCAGGAGATTTAGTAGACCAGACTGTGTGGACTGCACAGAGGAAACCAGAAACGCATGTAAGTGAAGAAATAATGGCGTTTTATTAACCACTTCCCAACCGGCGCACGCCGATGTTTGTCGGCAGAATGGCACGGCTGGGCAAATGGACTTACAGGTACGTCCATTTTAATTCCCCGCCATGTCATTGCGTTCACGCGTCGGGAGCTCCGTGAGTCGGGTCGCGGGTCCTGCGGACTCGATCGCCGGGGGATACCCGCGATCGCCTCACGGAGAGGACGAATGGGGAGATGCTGATGTAAACAGCATCTCCCCGTTCTGCCTAGTGACAGGTCACTGATCACAGCTCCCTGTCATCGGGAGCAGTAATCAGTCTAGTGACACACACAGCCCATCCCCCCTACAGTTAGAATCACTCCCCTAGGACATACTTAACCCCTCTCCGCCCCCTAGTGGTTAACCCCTTCACTGCCAGTGTCATTTACACAGTAATCAGTGCATTTTTAATCGCATTGATCGCTGTATAAATGACAATGGTCCCATAAATGTGTCAAAAATGTCCAACATGTCCGCCATAAAGTCAAAGTTACAATAAAAATCGCTGATCGCCGCCATTACTAGTAAAAAAAATTATTAATAAAAATGCCATAAAACTATCCCCTATTTTGTAAACGCTATAACTTTTGCGCAAACCAATCAATAAACGCTTATTCCGATTTTTTTTTTTTTTTTACCAAAAATATGTAGAAGAATACTATCGGCCTAAATTGAGGAAAAAACATTTTTTAATATATTTTTGGGGGCTATTTATTATAGCAAAATGTAAAAAATAATGGTTTTTTTCAAAATTGTCGCTCTTCTTTTGTTTATAGCGCAAAAAAATAAAAATCGCAGAGGTGATCAAATACCACCAAAAGAAAGCTCTATTTGTGGGAAAAAAAGGACGTCAATTTTGTTTGAGAGCCACGTCGCACGACCGCGCAATTGTCAGTTAAAGCGACGCAGTGCCAAATCGCAAAAAGTGCTCTGGTCAGGAAGGGGGTAAAATCTTCTGGGGCTGAAGCGGTTAATTAGGTGACAAGTAAGAGAAATATAAACAGTGCAAAAACCTACCACAGACCCACAAACAACAAATAGTATATACAAAGTAAATGGAGATACTGGAATCGTAAACAAAGCCAGGCCGAGGTCATACACCGGGAGGTCAGCAGATGGGTAAGGAAGGAAAATCAACAGGACAGGGAGAGGATGGATGGATAGGCTGCAGGGCAGGGATCAAATGGAATCAGGAGGGACAAGTACAGGATGGGCTAGGCCTAGGGATCGGATCAGATCAGGACAAACAGGTTCACGGTCAGGATACAGGCAGCAAGGTCAGGGCGCAGGGAGAAAGATACCAAGGCAAGCATGTGAGGGCTTGCCGGGTATTTAAAAGACTGCAGTAATTGACCTCACGTTACACCTGAGTGCAGAGGGTGCTGTCTGCTCCACACTGCCGGAATACACCCGCTGGTGGACACCGGTACTACGGCCCAAGGATGCAACAGTTCCACCAGCAGGTGAGTCCTCTTATTACAGGTCCTAGGTGTTGGAAGACACCTGCTGGTGGACGCTGGTACTGCGATCCAAGAGACCGATAGCGCCACCAACGGGCCAACCTTTTCATGACAGCACCCGCCCACAAAGGAGCGGCCTCCGGATGCTCCAACTAGATGAAATTGTCCAAAGTTTATGGCCTCAAACCGAACAACAGATGAGGGCATGTCAGGCTGGGCATCGGGTACTTCAGGCTGGGCATCAGGCACCTTAGACTGGGCAGTGGATACATCAGAGCAGACAGCGGGCACATCAAAGCAGACAGCGGGCACATCAGAGCAGACAGCGGGCACATCAGAGCAGACAGCGGGCTCCGGGTCATCGAGCTGGGCAGCAAGCTCAGGGTCGTCAAGCTGGGCAGCAAGCTCTGGGTCGTCGAGCTGGGCAGCAAGCTCCGGGTCGTCGAGATGGGCAGCAAGTTCCAGGTCATCAGGCCAAACAGTGAGCACCGTAAGGGCAGGCTGGATCACAGGCAACAGCTCAACAAACTGAGTAATGGGCCCTGGCCCAGTGGGCTGGGTAATGGGCCCCGGTTCAGCGAGCTGGACACCGGGCACTGGTCTGGCAAGCCGAATAATGGCCACTGGCTTAACGGACTCCAGTTTAGCAGACTGGGTGACGGGCACCGGTTCAGCAGACTGGGTAATGGGCACCAGTTTAGCAGACTGGGTAATGGGCACCGGTTCAGCAGACTGGGTAACGGGCACCGGTTCAGCAGACTGGGTAACGGGCACCGGTTCAGCAGACTGGGTAACGGGCACTGGTTCAGCAGACTGGGTAATGGGCACCGGTTCAGAAGACTGGGTAATGGGCACCAAAACTTTAGGCTGACACATGGGCACCGAAACTTCAGGCTGACACACCAATATCAAGACATCCGGCTGGAAGGCAGGCAACGAGACACCAGGCTGGAAGGCAAGCAACGAGCCATCAGGCTGGAAGGCAGGTACCAGGACATCAGACTGAGAAGCGGGCACATTAGATGGGGAAGTGGAGACATCAAGCTGGAAGGCAGGCACCGAGACATCAGGCTGGAAGGCAAGCACCGAGACAGCAGGCTGGAAGGTGGGCACATCAGACTAGAAAGCGGGCACATCAGACTGGAAGGCGGGCACATCAGACTGGTAGGCGGGAACCAAGACTTCAGGCTGGAAGGCAGGCATCAGGACATCAGACTGGAAAGCGGGCACATCAGACTGGAAAGCGAGCACATCAGACTGGAAAGTGGAGACATCAAGCTGGAAGGCAGGCACCAAGACATCAGGCTGGAAGGCAAGCATCGAGTCATCAGGCTAGAAGACAAGCATCGAGACATCAGGCTAGAAGACAAGCATCGAGACATCAGGCTGGAAGGTGGGCACATCAGACTGGAAAGCAGGCACTGCTTCGGGCTGGAGGGCAGGCATCGAGACATCAGGCTGGAAGGCAGGCATCGAGACATCAGGCTGGAAGGCAGGCACATCAGACTAGAAAGCAGGCACATCAGGCTGGAAAGCGGGCACATCAGGCTGGAAAGCGGGCACATCAGGCTGGAAAGCGGGCACCAAGGCATCAGGCTGGAAGGCAGGCATCGAGACATCAGGCTGGAAGGTGGGCACATCAGACTGGAAAGCAGGCACATCAGGCTGGAAGGCGGGCACATCAGACTGAAAGGCGGGCACATCAGACTGAAAGGCGGGCACATCAGACTGGAAGGCGGTGGAAGGCGGGCACATCAGACGGGAAGGCGGGCACCGAGACTTTGGGCTGGAGGGCAGGCATCAGGACATCAGACTGGGAGGCAGGCACATCAGACTGGATAGCAGGCACATCAGACTGGAAAGCGAGCAACGAGACTTCAGGCTGGAAGGCAAGCACCAAGACATCCAGCTGGAAGGCAAGCATCGAGACATCAGGCTGGAAGGTGGGCACATCAGACTGGAAGGCAGGCACTGAGACTTCGGGCTGGAAGGCAGGCATCAAGACATCTGACTGGAAAGCGGACACATCTGACTGGAAGGCAGGCACCGAGACTTTGGGCTGGAAGGCAGGCATCAAGACATCAGACTGTAAAGCGGGCACATCAGACTGGAAAGCAGGCACATCAGGCTGGAATGTAAGAAAGATAGGGGGCGCTAGATACCATAATATTCAAGTGCTCCAAAAAAATATATATATCTCCTGCATTACCAAAAAAATGGAAATGTAAGAAAGCTAGGGGGCGCTAGATACCATACTATTCAAGTGCTCTAAATAAATATATCTCCTGTGTTACCAAAAAAAATGAAAATCATAATATTGACAAATCATAGATTACACATTGAAGTGCCCACATTAGTGAAAACATATATAGTGATTGATTGTCCACATAAAAAAGTGATTGAAGTAGCTGAAGTGATATCTTTCAATATTATCCCAATCTTGTTGCTGTAAACAAAAGGTTTTCCATCACCAAAGAAACAAAAGAAAAGGAAAACACCTCGAAGTAGTAGATATCTGCTTACCAGATACCAATGACTCCTTTAGTTAAAAAGAGAGTCACTAGCGCTTGTGCAGGGTTGTGCCTGCTCACATGGATGGCCGGGCTGTGGTTGGTATTATAGGCATGGATCATTCCCGTCAGGCTCATTCAAGATAGGATAAGGATACATAGGAAACAAAAACAGTCTCCATAGCGTAAAACCATTTATTAAAAAAGTAAATAAATTAAAAAGCCAAATGGCCGCTTACATTGGTGGGTGCCTACCCGGCACTGGGGCTGCTTGCATGTCAGTGAACGTCTTCCCTGAAGACGTTCACTACGAAACGTACGTCGGAGCGGTACGTGGTCACATGTCCTATCATCCAACAACATCCGGATCCTTTGGCTGCCCCCCTGTGTAAGCTGGCTGCTTGCATGTCAGTGAACGTCTTCCCTGAAGACGTTCACTACGAAACGTACGTCGGAGCGGTACGTGGTCACATGTCCTATCATCCAACAACATCCGGATCCTTTGGCTGCCCCCCTGTGTAAGCTGGAACGCACGCCAGTGTGGAGGAGACATGAAAGGCTTTTTTTGACTGCGAAGTCACCCTGACATGCAAGCAGCCCCAGTGGCGGGTAGGCACCCACCAATGTAAGCGGCCATTTGGCTTTTTAATTTATTTACTTTTTTAATAAATGGTTTTACGCTATGGAGACTGTTTTTGTTTCCTATGTATCCTTATCCTATCTTGAATGAGCCTGACGGGAATGATCCATGCCTATAATACCAACCACAGCCCGGCCATCCATGTGAGCAGACACAACCCTGCACAAGTGCTAGTGACTCTCTTTTTAACTAAAGGAGTCATTGGTATCTGGTAAGCAGATATCTACTACTTCGAGGTGTTTTCCTTTTCTTTTGTTTCTTTGGTGATGGAAAACCTTTTGTTTACAGCAACAAGATTGGGATAATATTGAAAGATATCACTTCAGCTACTTCAATCACTTTTTTATGTGGACAATCAATCACTATATATGTTTTCACTAATGTGGGCACTTCAATGTGTAATCTATGATTTGTCAATATTATGATTTTCATTTTTTTTGGTAACACAGGAGATATATTTATTTAGAGCACTTGAATAGTATGGTATCTAGCGCCCCCTAGCTTTCTTACATTTCCATTTTTTTGGTAATGCAGGAGATATATATTTTTTTTGGAGCACTTGAATATTATGGTATCTAGCGCCCCCTATCTTTCTTACATTCCTTTTTTTGATTATCTATTTTTTTGATTATTCAAAAATTGGGGAGCAGCTTACACTGATTGTTTATATATTTCCACAATTTTTTTATTTTTTTTATTGTTGGGAATGTTTTCTTACTAGATGTACCACCAGTATATGTAATTCATATATATTATCTGCTATCGACACCACTGGCGCGAAGGTTTCTATTATTTTCTACATCAGGCTGGAAAGCAGGCACATCAGGCTGGAAAGCGGGCACCAAGGCATCAGGCTGGAAGGCAAGCATCGAGACATCAGGCTGGAAGGTGGGCACATCAGACTGGAAAGCAGGCACATCAGGCTGGAAGGCGGGCAGATCAGACTGGAAAGCGGGCACATCAGACTAGAAGGCGGGCACTGAGACTTTGGGCTGGAGGGCAGGCATCAGGACATCAGACTGGGAGGCAGGCACATCAGACTGGAAAGCGAGCACTGAGACTTCAGGCTGGAAGGCAAGCACCAAGACATCCGGCTGGAAGGCAAGCATCGAGACATCAGGCTGGAAGGTGGGCACATCAGACTGGAAAGCGGGCACATCAGACTGGAAGGCAGGCACTGAGACTTCGGGCTGGAAGGCAGGCATCAAGACATCTGACTGGAAAGCGGACACATCTGACTGGAAGACAGGCACATCAGGTTGGAGGGCAGGCACCGAGACTTTGGGCTGGAAGGCAGGCATCAAGACATCAGACTTGAAAGCGGGCACATCAGACTGGAAAGCAGGCACATCAGGCTGGAAGGCAGGCACATCAGGCTGGAAGGCAGGCACATCAGGCTGGAAGGCAGGTACCAAGACATCGGGCTGGAAGGCAGGCATCAAGACATCAGACTGGAAAGCGGACACATCTGACTGGAAGGTAGGCACTTCAGGCTGGAAGGCAGGCATCAAGACATCAGACTGGAAAGCGGGCACATCAGACTGGAAGGTAGGTACATCAGGCTGGAAGGCAGGCACATCAGGCTGAAAGGCAGGCACCGAGACTTTGGGCTGGAAGGCAGGCATCAAGACATCAGACTGGAAAGCGGACACATCTGACTGGAAGGTAGGCACATCAGGCTGGAAGGCAGGCACATCAGACTGGATAGCAGGCACTTGGTTGGCAGGTTTAGGTGGGTCATCAAGTTCAACTGGCATGAAGGCAGGCTGGAACAGGTTGGTTGGTGTGGAGGCAGGTTGGGTTACTGGCAGGATGGTGTGGGTTGGGAAGAACTTTTGTTTCTTTTTTGGTTTAGCCACTGCAGCTTTGTACGTAGGTGCAGGGTCGTAAAAAAAGTATGTAGCTGGGCAAAAGGAAGACCAAGGAACAGTGGCTGGAGGAGGGTTCTGTGAGGTTGTTACAGGTGGAGGAGAAGAGGCAGGTGGATTAAAGGCAGGATAGGTGCTACACTTGGAGACTGAGTAATCGTATTTGGTAGGGAACTGAGTAAACTGGGCTGTAGCTGAGGTTGCCATAGATGATGGGGAGATAGAGTTTTGGGAAGGTAGGTGATTAATGGCAGGGCTGGAATGTTGAGGCTTAGCTAAGTGCAGGAGATCTGACCATGTCTGTAGCACAGGTTGAACAAACACTGATTCACACCCAGCCTGACTAACCAGGGATTGCACTGAATGGATGCAATCAGACAACACCTGCTGTGAACAAGCGGAATAATGTTCCATAAAAAAGGCTGAATCATCTTCTAATAACCATACCAGGGATTCAACTTGGCCATAATTGAAGGGGGGAGAAAAAACATTGCTTCCTTCAGGAATGCATGACAGGGCTGGTTTTGCACATAACTGGATCAGGGGCTGAACATCTTCAAATGACATACGGTATACCCCTGATCCACTAGGGAATGAGCTGATCAGATAGTTTCCATGATCTGGTCACTAGTCCACCCTTTTAACCTCCCTGGCGGTACGATTATTTGGGATTTTAGGTGCTGAAAGCGGTACCATTATTTTGCATGGAAATTTGGCGTTTTATATTGTAGGTCTGTAATTCTTAACAATAACACACTTAAATCTGTCCAAACAAGAGTCTAGTAGATATCCCGGGTATGATAAAGTTTGAAACACAAAAACCTAAATTATAATATAATAAATAAAAATAAATCATTTAAAAAAATAAAAATAAATTGTAATAAAATAAATTTCCCCACGATTCACTATCGCTCAATTCTGCAAGTGTTCTAATTTACAATCGCTGTTTTCTAGCTGGTCTAAAGCCACTTTTGACGTAAAGGGACACTTTTTGGTTGCTATGGACAATCTCCAGTTTGCAGGCAGAAAGAACAGTATATATCACATAAAACTGCATGCAGGGCATGGGCCAAAGCACTGGGACAAAAGGGATGTGAAATCATTTCATACAGTACTGTAATCTGTAAGATTACAGTACTGTATGTGTTATGATTTTTACTTTTTTTTTAATTTGCCGCCAGGCTCAGCCCCCGTGCGTCGCGACGCTCGCAGGGAACGGAGCCTGGCAAGGAGAGGCTTCGGACGAGGACAGAGCCCATGGACACTGCGGGGGACATCGCAGGATCCCGGGGACAAGGTAAGTAAAGGCACACCAGGATCCTGCGATGTAATCCCGAGTGTGGCTCGGGGTTACCGCTAATGGTCCTGATTTTTAACCCCGAGCCACACTCAGGAAAACCGCCAGGGAGGCTACAATCTGGCGACAATATTCACCATCATCTTCTGCCAGCAGGGAATAATATGGCCTTGGTATACTGTCAGGAGATTTAGTAGACCAGACTGTGTGGACTGCACAGAGGAAACCAGAAACGCATGTAAGTGAAAAAATAATGGCGTTTATTAACCACTTCAGCCCCGGAAGGATTTACCCCCTTCCTGACCAGAGCACTTTTTACAATTTGGCACTGCGTCGCTTTAACTGCTAATTGCGCGGTCATGCAATGCTGTACCCAAATGAAATTTGCGTCATTTTCTTCCCACAAATAGAGCTTTCTTTTGATGGTATTTGATCACCTCTGCGGTTTTTATTTTTTGCGCTATAAACGGAAAAAGAACCAATATTTTGAAAAAAATATTTTCTACTTTTTGTTATAAAAAAAATCCAATAAACTCAATTTTAGTCATACATTTAGGCCAAAATGTATTCAGCCACATGTCTTTGGTAAAAAAAAATGTCAATAAGCGTATATTTATTGGTTTGCGCAAAAGTTTTATAGCGTCTACAAACTAGGGTACATTTTCTGGAATTTGCACAGATTTTAGTTTATGACTGCCTATGTCATTTCTTGAGGTGCTAAAATGGCAGGGCAGTACAAAACCCCCCAAATGACACCATTTTGGAAAGTAGACACCCCAAGGAAACTGCTGAGAGGCATGTTGAGCCCATTGAATATTATTTTTTTTGTCCCAAGTGACAATAATAATAATAAATAATGACAAAAATTTTTTTTTACAAAAAGCTGTCACTAAATGATATATTGCTCACACAGGCCATGGGCATATGTGGAATTGCACCCCAAAATACATTTAGCAGCTTCTCCTGAGTATGGGGATACCACATGTGTGGGACTTTTTGGGAGCCTAGCCTCGTACGGGGCCCCGAAAACCAAGCACCGCCTTCAGGATTCCTAAGGGCGTAAATTTTTGATTTCACTCCTCACTACCTATCACAGTTTTGAAGGCCATAAAATGCCCAGATGGCACAACCCCCCCCCCCCCCAAATGACCCCATTTTGGAAAGTAGACACCCCAAGCTATTTGCTGAGAGGCATGTTGAGTCCATGGAATATTTTATATTTTGACACAAGTTGCGGGAAAATTACAAACTTTTTTTTTTTTGCACAAAGTTGTCACTAAATTATATATTGCTCAAACATGCCATGGGCATATGTGGAATTACACCCCAAAATACATTCTGCTGCTTCTCCTGAGTACGGGGATACCACATGTGTGGGACTTTTTGGGAGCCTAGCTTCATACAGGGCCCCGAAAACCAATCACCGCCTTCAGGATTTCTAAGGGCGTAAATTTTTTATTCACTCCTCACTACCAGTTTCGAAGGCCATAAAATGCCAAGATAGCACAAACCCCCAAATGACCCCATTTTGGAAAGTGGACACCCCAAGCTATTTGCTGAGAGGCATGGTGAGTATTATGCAGCTCTCATTTGTTTTTGAAAATGAAGAAAGACAAGAACATTTTTTTTTTTTTTTCAATTTTTTTTTCAATTTTCAAAACTTTGTGACAAAAAGTGAGGTCTGCAAAATACTCACTATACCTCTCAGCAAATAGCTTGGGGTGTCTGCTTTCCAAAATAGGGTCATTTGGGGGGGGTTTGTGCCACCTGGGCATTCCATGGCCTCCGAAACTGTGATAGGCAGTGAAGAGTGAAATAAAAAATTTACGCCCTTAGAAAGCCTGAAGGCGGTGCTTGGTTTTCGGGTCCCGTACGCGGCTAGGCTCCCAAAAAGTCTCATACATGTGGTATCCCCGTACTCAGGAGAAGCAACAGAATCCCGCAACTTGTGTCACAATATAAAATATTCCATGGACTCGACATGCCTTTCAGCAAATAGCTTGGGGTGTCTACGTTCCAAAATGGGGTCATTTGGGGGGGTTTTGAACTGTCCTGGCATTTTATGCACAACATTTAGAAGCTTATGTCACACATCACCCACTCTTCTAACCACTTGAAGACAAAGCCCTTTCTGACACTTTTTGTTTACATGAAAAAAATTATTTTTTTTTGCAAGAAAATTACTTTGAACCCCCAAACATTATATATTTTTTAAAGCAAATGCCCTACAGATTAAAACGGTGGGTGTTTCATTTTTTTTTTTCACACAGTATTTGTGCAGCGATTTTTCAAACGCATTTTTTGGGAAAAAACACACTTTTTTAAATTTTAATGCACTAAAACACAATATATTGCCCAAATGTTTGATGAAATAAAAAAGATGATCTTAGGCCGAGTACATGGATACCAAACATGACATGCTTTAAAATTGCGCACAAACGTGCAGTGGCAACAAACTAAATACATTTTTAAAAGCCTTTAAATGTCTTTACAGGTTACCACTTTAGATTTACAGAGGAGGTCTACTGCTAAGATTACTGCCCTTGATCTTACCTTCACGGTGATACCTCACATGCATGGTGCAATTGCTGTTTACATTTGACACCAGACCGACGCTTGCGTTCGCCTTTGCGCGAGAGCAGGGGGGGACAGGGGTGCTTTTTTTTTTGCTTTTTTTTTTTTTTGCTTTTTTATCTTATTTTTAAACTGTTCCTTTCATATTTTTTTTTTTTAATCATTTTTATTGTTATCTTGGGGAATGTAAATATCCCCTATGATAGCAATAGGTAGTGACAGGTACTCTTTTTTGAAAAAATTGGGGTCTATTAGACCCTAGATCTCTCCTCTGCCCTCAAAGCATCTGACCACACCAAGATTGGTGTGATAAAATGCTTTCCCATTTTCCCAATGGCGCTGTTTACATCCGGCGAAATCTAAGTCATGAAATGCTCGTAGCTTCCGGTTTCTTAGGCCATAGAGATGTTTGGAGCCATTCTGGTCTCTGATCAGCTCTATGGTCAGCTGGTTGAATCACCGGCTGCATTCTCAGGTTCCCTGTTGGGACAGGAGAGCCAGAGAAAAACATGGAAGACGGTGGGGGGGGCATTCCCTCCCACTGCTTATAAAAGCAGTCTAGAGGCTAATTAGCCACTAGGATTGCTTTTACATGAAAGCCGATCGCTGGCTGAAAAGAATGATACCAAGATAATACCTAAACCTGCAGGCATCATTCTGGTATAACCACTCAAAGTCCAGCAACATACCAGTATGTTGCTGGTCCTTGTTGGGCATGTATTTTAAACTTTTTTTCATGCAGCTTGTGGGCTGAACGAAAAAAAGATATTGATCAGTGGGTATGCCCACCATTAGAATACCTCCCTTCAGCCACCCACTTCTAATGATGGGCATACATTCACCGTTTATATATGCCGAAGCATGGGGGCATTCTCCTGCAAAAGGTAGGAGCAAATCGCTCCTCCACCCACTGCTGCCCCCACGCTTTGGCATATATGCTTAAGTATGTAACTGTGGTGGTGAAATCATCTCAGACAGTGCTCTGGAGTCACGGCTTTATGTATTGTGGGAGCAAACGCTGTTGCTGTCAAGATAAATAAATCCGCTCTGCAGCTGAATGGCGTACCTGAAAACAAAAAAGTGGTTAACAATAAAACACAGTAAACAGTAAAGTATAAAAAAATTGCATACCTATAAAGCAAACATGATAAAAACATAATAACAATAAAACATTGCAGAATAGAATACAGTAAAAAAGAGCAGAACAATAGAGAGAGAATAGAGAGAGAACAATAAAACAACAACTATTTTTTGTTTTTTTATTTTATATATTTTTTTGTTTTTTGTTTTTTACACTTTTTTTTGTAACTTTACCTTTTTAAATGGTACCAGGTTTGGGTCTCTCAAAATGCGATGATATCTTGGGAGACCCTGTGAAAGGGTGTCCTAGTCTAGGTTGCACGGTGCCACATGCTCCAATCTGATGATCAAAAAGGTGACTAAAAAGTGGCACGCTCGTGTAATAATTGTCCACGTACAAGTGGTACCCCTTTCCGAATAAGGGTGACACCAAGTCCCACACAATCTTGCCAGCGCTTCCTATGTAGTCAGGGCAGTTTGTCGGCTCTACGTGACTATCTTTGCCCTCGTAAACCATAAAACTACATGTATAGCCTGTGGCCCTGTCACAGAGCTTATACATCTTGACCCCGTATCTGGCAGGCTTGCTGGGAAGGTACTGTTTGAATGACAAGCGGCCAGAAAACTTAATCAGGGACTCATCAACGCAGACAACTTGATGGGGAGTAAACAAGTCTGCAAAACGTTGGTTGAAGTGGTTTACGAGGGGCCGAATTTTGTAGAGTCGATCGTATTCAGGGTCTCCACGAGGACGACAGAATGCATTGTTGTTGAAGTGCATGAACCGCAAAAACTGCTCGTATCGTGCCCTGGCCGTGGAGGCAGAGAACACGGGCATATGGTAAATTGGGTCAGTGGACCAATATGACCGCAACTCACTCTTTTTGGTTATGCCCATGTTGAGGGAAAGGCCCAGAAAGAGCTTAAATTCGGAAACCGTAATTGGTTTCCAATCTCTGGCAAGGGAGGACTGGGGAATAGTGGCGATGTGTTGACCAGTGTACAAATTGCTTTGGTCCCCAATAGATCTATAGAGATCTTCGGTGAAAAACAGCGAATAAAAATCCAGTGATGTAAAATCAACTGTTTCCACCTGAATGCCGGGTTGGCCAGTGAATGGGGGAAGTACGGGTGCTGCAGAAGTGGTGGGTTCCCAATTAGGAGTGGCGAATGCAGCATTTTTGGGAACCCTAAACTGCTGGAGACGCTAGTATAGATCTGATCAGATCAAATATTGATCCGTTCAGATACTATACCACTAAGGGAGGTGTATGCTGCGTGCGTGGGTGTTAGCGGTACTGGCGCTAACCTGACGCTGCCTGGGGCGACGCAGACCTTATCTGACCCTAAAACTTAACTTATATCACCGCCGGGTGATTAGGGGGTTAAACCTTTATAAGGTAATAAACGGCGGGTGCCCTGAAACTATAATAAACAAACTAACTAACCAGTGTCACCCGTAACAGTTATAAGGTGATCACTGGTGAAAGGGTTAACTAGGGGGCAATCAAGGGGTTAAAACCTTTATTAGGTAGTATATGGGGGTCCCTGTCGCTATAAAACGCTGACGGCGAACCTATATACTTACCTCCCTAACTAGCGTCACCTGTGACACTAATACATCAATCAGAAAAATGATCGCTTAGTGACGCTGGTGACGGGGGGTGATCAAGGGGTTAAAACTTTTTTAGGGGGGGTTAGGGGGGTACCCTAGACCTAAAGGGGGCTAACCCTAACTGCCCTACCACTTATAACTGTCACAAACTGACACCAATGCAAAAAAAAAAACTGCTATTGGTGTCACTGTGACAGGGGGGGGGGTGATCAGGGGGTGATGGGGGGTGAAAAGTGTGCCTAGTGTGTTCTACTGTTAGTGTAGTGTTGTGCAGACTTACTTGATGTCTTCTCTCCTCCGGCGCCGGAACGAAAAGACCGGCTCGAGGAGCGATGACATCACTTCCTCTCCTGCTGTTTACATTACAGCGGCAGAGGAAGATGTTCATTCGTGGGGAGAAATCACAAGGGGGTGGCCACGAATGAGTGGCCTCCCCCTCAGCCTGTATCACTTCCCCAACGAAGCCGACCGCCTCGGGCACCGGGGGGGGGGGGGGCGCGATGCGCCCCCAGCCCACGGAAGACAGATCACATACCAGGTATGTGATTTTGCCTGTCCGTGCCATATCTGCGTTAGGCGGTCGGCTAGTGGTTAACTAGGTGACAAGTAAGAGAAATATAAACAGTGCAAAAACCAACCACAGACCCACAAACAACAAATAGTATATACAAAGTAAATGGAGATACTGGAATCGTAAACAAAGCCAGGCAGAGGTCATACACCGGGAGGTCAGCAGATGGGTAAGGACGGGAAACCAACAGGACAGGGAGAGGATGGATGGATGGGCTGCAGAGCAGGGATCAAAGGGAATCAGGAGGGACAAGTACAGGATGGGCTAGGCCTAGGGATCGGATCATATCAGGACAAACAGGTTCACGGTCAGAATACAGGCAGCAAGGTCAGGGCGCAGGGAGAAAGATACCAAGGCAAGCATGTGAGGGCTTGCCGGGTATTTATAATACTGCAGTAATTGACCTCACGTTACATCTGAGCGCAGGGGGTGCTGTCTGCTCCACACTGCCGGAATACACCCGCTGGTGGACATTGGTACTACGGCCCAAGGATGCAACGGTGCCACCAGCAGGTGAGTCTTCTTATTCTCTTATTACAGGTCCTAGGTGTTGGAAGACACCCGGTGGTGGACACTGGTACTGCGATCCAAGAGACCGATAGCGCCACCAACGGGTGAACCTTTTCATGACAATTCCCTACGAAAATACTCGTAGAACATAAAGGCACCTCGTACTCGATCAACAACTTGGAGCAAGGTTTATAAACTTTACGCTCATGGGGCATTCTCCCAAAGGATGAAGTCAACATATCGGATAAATCCACACCCTCAAAAATGCCACAAAACTGGCATAAAAATCCTCTATACATGGTAAGATAATAACATGCCCTGTATATAGCGACATGCTGCAGTTTGGAGATAAAAACTCCTCCAAAATTAACCATCCAAGGTTTTTCTTTTACTGAAGATCAGGGATCCAGATACCTGATTCACCCTGTGTTTTTCCCTGCAACCCCTGGAAATTAGTACAAGTTCAATGTATACTAGAGTTGCCCCGCAACTCTTAACCACTTGCCGACTGCCTCACGCATATATACGTGAGCAGATCGGCACGGGCAGGCAAAATCACGTACCTGATACGTGATGCCTTCCCGCGGGCGGGGGGTCCGATCGGCTCTTGTTCGCGGGCGATGAGGGGTCAGGGGGAGGCCATCCATTGATGGCCACCCCCTCCCGATCGCTCCCAGCGAATCAAATGCTTCCTCTCCCTCTGTAATGTAAACAGAGGGAGAGGAAGTGATGTCATCTCTCCTGGAGCCGGTCTTTTTGATCCGACGCCGAGGAGAGAAGACATCCAAGTAAGTGCACCAACACTACACTTCCAGTAGAACACGCAGGCACACTTTTCACCCCCCTGTCACCCCCCGATCACCCCCCGATCACCCCCCTGTACCCCCTGTCACTCTGACACCAATAGCAGTGTTTTTTTTTTGCATTGGTGTCAGTTTGTGTCAGTTATAAGTGTTAGGGCAGTTAGGTTAGCCCCCTTTAGGTCTAGGGTACCCCCCTTTAGGTCCAGGGTACCCCCCTAACCCCCCCTAATAAAGGTTAACCCTGTGATCACCCCCCGTCACCAGTGTCGCTAAGCGATCGTTTTTCTGATCGCTGTATTAGTGACACAGGTGACGCTAGTTTAGGGAGGTAAGTATATAGGTTCGCTGTCAGTGTTTTATAGCGACAGGGACCCCCATATACTACCTGCTAAAGGTTTTAACCCCCTGATTGCCCCCTAGTTAACCCTTTCACCAGCGATCACCGTATAAGTGTTACGGGTGACGCTGGTTAGCTAGTTTGATTTTGTAGTTTATTATAGTTTATTACAGTTTATTATAGTTTATTATAGTTTTAGGGCACCCGCCGTTTATTACCTTATAAAGGTTTAACCCCCTAATTGCCCGGCGGTGATAGAAGTTAAGTTTTTAGGATCAGATAAGGTCTGCGTCGCCCCAGGCAGTGTCAGGTTAGCGCCATTACCGCTAAAACCCACGCACGCAGCATACACCTCCCTTAGTGCTATAGTATCTGAACGGATCGATATCTGATCCGATCAGATCTATACTCCCCAGCAGTTTAGGGTTCCCTGAAACGCAGTGTTAGCGGGATCAGCCCAGATACCTGCTAGCACCTGCGTTTTGCTCCTCGGCCCAGCCCAGCCCACCCAAGTGCAGTATCAATCGATAACTGACACTTACAAAACACTAAGCACACATAACTGCAGCGTTCGCAGAGTCAGGCCTGATCCCTGCGATCGCTAACAGTTTTTTGGTAGCGTTTTGAATCAGTCGCTGACAGTCAGGAGCTTCTTTGCCTGTGAGTCTCACTAGTGTACCCCTAAATTTAGAGGCCAAAATGGCAAATCGAAGGTACACTAGTGAAGAGGCCTACAGGTTTCTGAGCATGACAGATAGTGAAGAGGAAGTCACTCATCTGTCAGATTCAGGCTCAGAATACGATCCTGTAGAGGACAGCGGCTCCATGACAGATAGCTCTGACGACGGAGTTGTGGTCCCTGCTAAGGTCAGGCGTACCAGACCCCGAACTTATTCTGTCCTTGAAGTGCAAGAACCGCAGGGCTCTCATATGGAGCAGAGAAGTACTAGTGCCGCTATTCCTTCTGGTGAACTGGCAAGCACCAGCGGCCTAGTACACCCTGGTCTTACATCCAGCACTGCAGTAACACTTGGTGACGTGGCGAGTCCCATAAGTGCAGTTCAAGCTGGCGAGGTGGCAAGCACAAGTAGTGTCCCGCTGCCACCAAGAAGACGAACACAGGCCCGTCGTGCCCATAGTGCCCTTCCTGCTGCATTCGCCAATCCGAATTGGGTACCCACCACTTCTGCAGCACCCGTACTTCCCCCTTTCACTGGCCAACCCGGAATTCAGGTGGAAACAGTTGACTTTACGCCACTGGATTTTTATTCACTGTTTTTCACCGAAGATCTCTATAGATCTATTGTGGACCAAAGCAATTTATACGCTGGTCAATACATCGCCGCTAATCCCCAGTCCTCCCTTGCCAGAGATTGGAGACCAATTACGGTCTCCGAATTTAAGATCTTTCTGGGCCTTTCCCTCCTCATGGGGTTGAATAAAAAGAGTGAGTTGCGGTCATATTGGTCCACTGACCCAATTTACCATTCACCCTTGTTCTCTGCCTCCATGGCCAGGGCACGATACGAGCAGATTTTGCGGTTCATGCACTTCAACGACAATGAACTCTGTCATCCTCGTGGAGACCCTGCATACGATCGGCTCTACAAAATTCGGCCCCTCGTAAACCACTTCAACCAACGTTTTGCAGACTTGTTTACTCCCCATCAAGTTGTCTGCGTTGATGAGTCCCTGGTTAAATTTTCTGGCCGCTTGTCATTCAAACAGTACCTTCCCAGCAAGCGTGCCAGATACGGGGTCAAGATGTATAAGCTCTGTGACAGGGCCACAGGCTATACATGTAGTTTTATGGTTTACGAGGGCAAAGATAGTCACGTAGAGCGGACAAACTGCCCTGACTACATAGGAAGCGCTGGCAAGATAGTGTGGGACTTGGTGTCACCCTTATTCGGAAAGGGGTACCACTTGTACGTGGACAATTATTATACGAGCGTGCCACTTTTTAGCCACCTTTTTGATCATCAGATTGGAGCATGTGGCACCGTGCGACCTAATCGCCGGGGCTTTCCCCAGCGGCTTGTAGATTCCCGTCTTAGGCTGGGGGAGAGAGCCTGCTTGAAGTATAATAATTTGCTCGCTATGAAGTGGAGGGATAAGAAGAATGTTTTCGTTCTCACCTCCCTTCATGCAGACACGATGGTCCAAATTCCTACGGCGACTGGTGTTGTGGAGAAACCCCTCTGTGTCCACGAATATAACCTTAATATGGGAGGGGTGGACCTCAACGACCAGTTGTTGGCGCCGTACCTAATTGCCCGTAAGGCCAGACGCTGGTACAAAAAAGTGTCTGTTTATTTATTTCAATTGGCTTTGCTGAATGCTTATGTGCTATACAGAGCTTCAGGACAGACTGGATCCTTCCTTAAATTCCAGGAAGAGATCGTCAGAGCCCTTCTGTATCCAGATGGTGCTCCACCTCACCATCCCCAACCAAATGCAGTAAGCCGGCTGCATGAGAGGCATTTTCTTTATGCCCTCCCGAGTACCCCTACCCAACGAACCCCCCAAAAAAGATGTCGTGTCTGCAGCAAGCGCGGATTTAGGCGTGACACCCGGTATTATTGTCCCCTCTGTCCTGGCATTCCTGGTCTTTGCATTGGTGAATGTTTTGAACGCTACCATACACTAGTGGAGTATTAGCGTAGGGTACAGCACTGCACAGACTAGGCACACTTCCACAGGATCTCCCAAGATGCTGTCGCATTTTGAGAGACCCAAACCTGGTATCAGTTAAAAAAGTTAAAGTTACAAAAAAAAGTGTAAAAAAAACAAAAAAAAGTAAAAAAAAAGAAAAAAACACAAAAAAATATATAAAATAAAAAAACCAAAAATAGTTGTTGTTTTATTGTTCTCTCTCTATTGTTCTGCATTCTATACTGCAATGTTTTATTGTTATGTTTTTATCATGTTTGCTTTATAGGTATGCAATTTTTTTATACTTTGTTTTTTTTATTGTTAACCACTTTTTTGTTTTCAGGTACGCCATTCAGCTGCAGAGCGGATTTATTTATCTTGACAGCAACAGCGTTTGCTCCCACGATATATAAAGCCGTGACTCCAGCGCTGTCGGAGGTGATTTCACCACCACAGTTACATACTTCAGCATATATGCCGAAGCATGGGGGCAGCAGTGGGTGGAGGAGCGATTTGCTCCTGCCTTTTGCGGGAGGATGCCCCCATGCTTCGGCATATATATTTTTTAGGTAGGCACAGGTTGCGTTAAATGTTTTATTTTTTACTATGTTTTTTTTGTATTTTGCTTTGCAGGTATGGTAAGTATTACTGTTATACTGTAATGTTACTTTGTTTTTTTGTTAACCATCATTTGCTTAGCAGGTACGCCATTCAGTTGCAGCACGGATTTATTTATCTTGACAGCAACAGCGTTTGCTCCCACGATACATAAAGCCGTGACTCCAGCGCTGTCGGAGGTGATTTCACCACCACAGTTACATACTTCAGCATATATGCCGAAGCGTGGGGGCAGCAGTGGGTGGAGGAGCGATTTGCTCCTGCCTTTTGCGGGAGGATGCCCCCATGCTTCAGCATATATATTTTTTAGGTAGGCACAGGTTGCGTTAAATGTTTTATTTTTTACTATGTTTTTTTTTGTATTTTGCTTTGCAGGTATGGTAAGTATTACTGTTATACTGTAATGTTACTTTGTTTTTTAGTTAACCATCATTTGCTTAGCAGGTACGCCATTCAGTTGCAGCACGGATTTATTTATCTTGACAGCAACAGCGTTTGCTCCCACGATACATAAAGCCGTGACTCCAGCGCTGTCGGAGGTGATTTCACCACCACAGTTACATACTTCAGCATATATGCCGAAGCGTGGGGGCAGCAGTGGGTGGAGGAGCGATTTGCTCCTGCCTTTTGCGGGAGGATGCCCCCATGCTTCGGCATATATATACGGTGCATGTATGCCCATCATTAGAAGTGGGTGGATGAAGGGAGGTATTCTAATGGTGGGCATACCCACCGATCAATATCTTTTTTTCGTTCAGCCCACAGGCTGCATGAAAAAAAAGTTTACAATGTATGCCCAACAAGGACCAGCAACGTACTGGTATGTTGCTGGACTTTGAGTGGTTATACCAGAATGATGCCTGCAGGTTTAGGTATCATCTTGGTATCATTCTTTTCAGCCAGTGGTCGGCTTTCTTGTAAAAGCAATCCTAGCGGCTAATTAGCCTCTAGACTGCTTTTACAAGCAGTGGGAGGGAATGCCCCCCCCCACCGTCTTCCATGTTTTTCTCTGGCTCTCCTGTCCCAACAGGGAACTTGAGAATGCAGCCGGTGATTCAGCCAGCTGACCATAGAGCTGATCAGAGACCAGAATGGCTCCAAACATCTCTATGGCCTAAGAAACCGGAAGCTACGAGCATTTCATGACTTAGATTTCGCCGGATGTAAACAGCGCCATTGGGAAATTGGGAAAGCATTTTATCACACCGATCTTGGTGTGGTCAGATGCTTTGAGGGCAGAGGAGAGATCTAGGGTCTAATAGACCCCAATTTTTTCTAAAAAGAGTACCTGTCACTACCTATTGCTATCATAGGGGATATTTACATTCCCCAAGATAACAATAAAAATGATTAAAAAAAAAAAATATGAAAGGAACAGTTTAAAAATAAGATAAAAAAGCAAAAAAAAAAAAAGCAAAAAAAAAGCACCCCTGCCCCTCCCCTGCTCTCGCACAAAGGCGAACGCAAGCGTCGGTCTGGCGTCAAATGTAAACAGCAATTGCACCATGCATGTGAGGTATCACCGCGAAGGTCAGATCGAGGGCAGTAATTTTAGCAGTAGACCTCCTCTGTAAATCTAAAGTGGTAACCTGTAAAGGCTTTTAAAGGCTTTTAAAAATGTATTTAGTTTGTCGCCACTGCACGTTTGTGCGCAATTTTAAAGCATGTCATGTTTGGTATCCATGTACTCGGCCTAAGATCATCTTTTTTATTTCATCAAACATTTTGACAAAATAGTGTGTTTTAGTGTATTAAAATTTAAAAAAGTGTGTTTTTTCCCCAAAAAATGCGTTTGAAAAATCGCTGCGCAAATACTGTGTGAAAAAAAAAAATTAAACACCCACCATTTTAATCTGTAGGGCATTTGCTTTAAAAAAATATATAATGTGTGGGGGTTCAAAGTAATTTTTTTGCAAAAAAAAATAATTTTTTCATGTAAACAAAAAGTGTCAGAAAGGGCTTTGTCTTCAAGTGGTTAGAAGAGTGGATGATGTGTGACATAAGCTTCTAAATGTTGTGCATAAAATGCCAGGACAGTTCCCATTTTGGAAAGTAGACACCCCAAGCTATTTGCTGAGAGGCATGTCGAGTCCATGGAATATTTTATATTTTGACACAAGTTGCGGGAAAAAGACAAATTTTTTTTTTATTTATTTATTTTTTTTTTTTTGCACAAAGTTGTCACTAAATGATATATTGCTCAAACATGCCATGGGAATATGTGAAATTACACCCCAAAATACATTCTGTTGCTTCTCCTGAGTACGGGGATACCACATGTGTGAGACTTTTTGGGAGCCTAGCCGCGTACGGGACCCCGAAAACCAAGCCCCGCCTTCAGGCTTTCTAAGGGCGTAAATTTTTGATTTCACTCTTCACTGCCTATCACAGTTTCGGAGGCCATGGAATGCCCAGATGGCACAAACCCCCCCCAAATGACCCCATTTTGGAAAATAGACACCCAAAGCTATTTGCTGAGAGGTATAGTGAGTATTTTGCAGACCTCACTTTTTGTCACAAACTTTTGAAAATTGAAAAAAGAAAAAAAAAATACGTTTTTCTTGTCTTTCTTCATTTTCAAAAACAAATGAGAGCTGCAAAATACTCAACATGCCTCTCAGCAAATAGCTTGGGGTGTCTACTTTCCAAAATGGGGTCATTTGGGGGGGTTTGTGCCATCTGGGCATTCCATGGCCTTCAAAACTGTGATAGGTAGTGAGGAGTAAAATCAAAAATGTATGCCCTTAGAAATCCAGAAGGCGGTGCTTGGTTTTCGGGGCCCCGTACGCGGCTAGGCTCCCAAAAAGTCCCACACATGTGGTATCCCCGTACTCAGGAGAAGCAGCAGAATGTATTTTGGGGTGTAATTCCACATATGCCCATGGCATGTTTGAGCAATATATCATTTAGTGACAACTTTGTGCAAAAAAAAAAAAAAAAATTGTCACTTTCCCGCAACTTGTGTCAAAATATAAAATATTCCATGGACTCAACATGCCTCTCAGCAAATAGCTTGGGGTGTCTACTTTCCAAAATGGGGTCATTTGGGGGGGTTTTGTGCCATCTTGGCATTTTATGGCCTTCAAAACTCTGATAGGTAGTGAGGAGTGAAATAAAAAATTTATGCCCTTAGAAATCCTAAAGGCGGTGATTGGTTTTCGGGGCCCCGTACGCGGCTAGGCTCCCAAAAAGTCCCACACATGTGGTATCCCCATACTCAGGAGAAGCAGCTAAATGTATTTTGGGGTACAATTCCACATATGCCCATGGCCTGTGTGAGCAATATATCATTTAGTGACAACTTTGTGCAAAAAAAAAAAAAATTGTCACATTCCCACAACTTGTGTCAAAAAATAAAATATTCCATGGACTCAACATACCTCTCAGCAAATAGCTTGGGGTGTCTACTTTCCAAAATGGGGTCATTTGGGGGGGTTTTGTGCCATCTTGGCATTTTATGGCCTTCAAAACTGTGATAGGTAGTGAGGAGTGTAATCAAAAATATATGCCCTTAGAAATCCTGAAGGCGGTGCTTGGTTTTCGGGGCCCCGTACGCGGCTAGGCTCCCAAAAAGTCCCACACATGTGGTATCCCCGTACTCAGGAGAAGCAGCTGAATGTATTTTGGGGTGCAATTCCACATATGCCCATGGCCTGTGTGAGCAATATATCATTTAGTGGAAACTTTTTGTAAAGTTTTTTTTTTTTTTTGTCATTATTCAATCACCTGGGACAAAAAAAATAAATATTCAATGGGTTCAACATGCCTCTCAGCAATTTCCTTGGGGTGTCTACTTTCCAAAATGGGGTCATTTGGGGGGGTTTTGTACTGCCCTGCCATTTTAGCACCTCAAGAAATGACATAGGCAGTCATAAACTAAAAGCTGTGTAAATTAGAGAAAATGTACCCTAGTTTGTAGGCGCTATAACTTTTGCGCAAACCAATGAATATACGCTTATTGACTTTTTTTTTACCAAAGACATGTGGCCGAATACATTTTGGCCTAAATGTATGACTAAAATTGAGTTTATTGGATTTTTTTTATAACAAAAAGTAGAAAATATCATTTTTTTTCAAAATTTTCGGTCTTTTTCCGTTTATAGCGCAAAAAATAAAAATGGCAGAGGTGATCAAATACCATCAAAAGAAAGCTCTATTTGTGGGAAGAAAAGGACGCAAATTTCGTTTGGGTACACCATTGCATGACCGCGCAATTAGCAGTTAAAGCGACGCAGTGCCAAATTGTAAAAAGTGCTCTGGTCAGGAAGGGGGTAAATCCTTCCGGGGCTGAAGTGGTTAAATGTTTTCTACCTTATTATGTTTGAGTTAAAAGACTGTGTTTTTTCCTTTCATTTCTTTAAAACCACTTATATTGAATATATGGTCCAATACACCATCTACTGGAAGAAAAACATATCTACATCAGATACATTTCCTTTACAACTTATCTGTATATAAAACATATTACTACTTTCAGCAAGTGCACACGAACCTACAATGAATCTTAAACTCTACTCGCTGAATGTAAAAGGACTTAACAGCCCTTACAAAAGAAGAGCTCTGTAAATGGATGCCCTAAAACATGAATGTGACATCATTTGCATCCAGGAGTCCCATTTTGCATTAAAAAAAACTCCCAAATTCAACCATCACAAATTTCCTCATATCTTCATATCCAGCTGCAAAAAAAAAGAAAAAAGGAGTGATAACAGCATTCAAAGACACTATCTCTTTCAAGCTTATTAACCTAATAATCGAGGCTCAAGGCAGATACATAATCTTGGTGGCTTCAATAGACAATGTAATCTACACAATTGTAAACATCTATGCTCCGAATAATAATCCGCATCAATTCATCCAAAAAATTCTCAAGAAAACAAGTAAAATACAGAAAGGAAATCTTATATTCTGCGGCGACTTCAGTGCATCTATGGACCCCGTTATGGACACCTCCAAGGAAGGAACTATCTCCAGGAAGGGTTTATCTCCCATTTTTTCCTCAGAAGACATGTATGACGCCTGGAGATGCCTGCACACAACGGAAAGGGACTTCACTTTTTTTCACATGTTTACAAATCCTATTCTAGAATAGACTATTTCATTGCCGACAAGCTTCTCCTGACAAAGATCACTAAAGCCTGCATCCACAATATAACTTGGTCCGATCACGCACCAATCACACTTGAAATCAACCAAGGGTTAACTTGCTCTAATAGCTACATATGGAGAAATAACACCTTTATTCTTTGGCAGGAGAATCACTTGTTGACTCTGAGAAAAAATTTGGAAGATTTTTTTGTAATTAATGATAAAGGACCGATAAACTGGACTACTCTATGGTGTACACACAAAGCCTATACTAGAGGCCTCCTTATACAAGCAGCAACAAGGGGAAAAAAAAGAAAACCAATACGGAGAGAGCGACGCACCAGTGCTTTTCGCCCCACCTGGATGCTCCCGCAAGTTCCCAGTCCCCACAGTCGGCCCTCCACTACATCAACTGCTCCAGTCCTAGATGCTCCAGAACCCATGCAGCTTGGCCTGCTTCATCCTGCCCTGACCCCCGAGGAGAAGTTACGCAGACGTGCTCACAATTTGTGTCTGTACTGTGGGGAATCTGGGCATTACTCAAGCGTCTGCCCCAACAAGACGCGTAAGTGCCACTTCTCGTATGTGTGCAACTGTCATGCCTAAACCCAGTACTCACCTTGCTATCTCTATCACATTGCAGCTTCCAGGAAGGACTATCCCAGCATCAGTCATCGTTGACTCCGGAGCATGCAGCTGCTTCATTGACCTGGTTTTTACAGCTGATCACGGCATTCCACTTCGACCCAAAGCCCAAGGCCTTGCTGTACACCTTGCAGATGGTTTCACCCTCAGTTCCGGTCCTGTCATACAAGAGACTGTCCCTTTACTAGCTACCATGGGCCCTCAGCATCAAGAACTCCTTTGCCTAGATGCCATCTCCTCTCCTCTCTTCCCTATCATCCTGGGAATGCCTTGGCTACAAGCCCATAATCCCCATATTAATTGGGCTACAGGAAAAATCGAGTTTCTCTCTGAGTACTGTCAACAGCATTGTCTGCAGGGAATGATCAGTAAGACTTCTCAACCTCTCTGCTTAGATTCAGACACAGAACTACGCCAATCTATCCCAGAACCCTACCAGGACTTCTCGGATGTTTTCAGCAAAAAAGGAGCAGAGATCCTTCCCCCGCACAGACCTTATGACTGCCCAATAGAACTTTTACCCGGAACTAAGGTACCCTTCGGGAGGATCTTCCCAATAACTGAGCAGGAGTTAGACACATTAAAGAAATATATTGATGAAAATTTGGAAAAAGGATTCATCAGCCCGTCCACCTCCCCGGCCTGTGCCGGCATATTCTTCGTGGAAAAGAAGGATCACTCCCTTCGACCGTGCATTGATTATCGGGAGTTGAATAAAATAACGATTAAAAACCGTTATCTGCTACCTCTGGTGCCTGAACTGTTCCAAAGGTTGGGAACCGGTCTTCACAAAACTGGATCTCCGCGGAGCTTATAATTTAATCAGTATTCGAGAAGGGGACGAGTGGAAGACCGCTTTCCGTACTCGCTCTGGGCATTTCAAGTATCTTGTTATGCCCTTCAGTCTCTGCAATACACCAGCAACGTTCCAACACTTTGTCAATGATATCTTTCGTGATTACCTGGACCTGTATGTTATTGTCTACCTTGACCATATTCTAATTTTTTCCTCTTCATTGACTGACCACCGCAGGCATGTCCGGAATGTCCTTGCTCGGCTCAGGCAACATGGACTGTATGCTAAACTCGACAAATGCGAGTTCGAACTCCAATGCATTCAATTTTTGGGTCTCATCATTTCAGTCGAGGGCATCAGGATGGACCCTCAAAAGGTGTCTGCCATCCTGAACTGGCCTGCACCCACAGACAAAAAGGGGATTCAGCGCTTCATCGGGTTTTCCAACTTTTATCGGAAATTCATCAAGGACTTCTCTTAAATCATCACTCCTATTACTGAATAAACTAAGCGGGGAACCCGATTCTGCTGGACTCCCAGGGCGCAATCGGTCTTTGAGAAACTTAAAGAACTATTCACCTCGGCCTCCATTTTGAAACACCCTAACCCTGTCCTGCCATTCATTTTGGATGTCGATGCCTCAGAAATTGCAGTAGGAGCAGTGCTCTCCCAACGTCAAGGCGCCAAGGCTCTCCTATTTCCAATAGCCTTCTTCTCACGCAAACTCTCTATGTCCGAAAGGAACTATGACGTAGGGGACCGGGAACTTCTGGCCATCAAAACGGCTCTGGAGGAGTGGAGGGTGCTGCACATCCCATTCTAATTTACACCGACCACAAGAATTTGGAGTACCTGAGATCCGCCAAAAGACTAAGACCACGACAAGCTAGATGGGCACTCTTCTTTTCCCGCTTTCAATTTCACATTACTTACAGACCCGGCTCTAAAAACATCAAGCCGGATGCACTTTCCCGCATGTTCCATGACTCCAAGAAGACTGTTTCTCCGGACACTATCCTTCCTGCTGGAAATTTTTTGCTCCTTCAAGGGGATCTGATCTCTAGGATAAGACAGGCCTCTATGGGAATACCCCAGCCTGCTGAAACCAACCTGAAGGATGGTTTGCTGTGGCACAAAGGCAAGATTATGGTTCCTAAGGACCTAAGTTGCCGGTACTGGAGCTTTGCCATGACCATAAGCTGGCGGGTTATTTTGGGGCCCTGAAGACAGCCGAGTTGGTACAGCGTACTTTCTGGTGGCCACAACTGGTCAATGATTGTAAAAGCTACGTGGATTCCTGTCACACTTGTGCACGAAGTAAGAGCAGCCGGACAAGAGCTTGGGGCCTATTGAAACCCTTACCCATTCAGAAGGTTTTTCTACCATCTTTGTCGTAATAGACAGATTATCCAAGCTGGCACATTTTCTTCCAATGATGGCTGCACCCTCAGCCATGGAGATGGCAAGGATGTTCATTAAGGAGATCGTAAGGTTGCATGGGGTTCCTTCAAATATTGTCTCCGATCGAGGTGTCCAGTTTACCTTCAGGTTTTGGAAGGCCCTGTGCGATTCCCTTGAAATAGAACTGGCGTTCTCTTCGGCTTACCATCCCCAGACGAACGGCCAAACGGAGAGAACCAATCAAACTTTGGAGCAATATCTCCGTTGTTTCTCCGCCTTCTCCCAGAATGACTGGGTCTCTCTGTTACCTGTTGCGGAGTTCTCTTACAAGTCTCTGCATTCTGCCATCAATCAAACACCATTCTTCGCCAACTATGGTTTTCATCCATCCTTTTTACCCAGTTCAATACCCGAATGCACCATCCCTACGGTTTCCGAAACTTTGGAGTTCTTCTCTGCTAATAACAAACTTCTACAAGAGCCCATGGCCAAATCCCAGGCCTATTACAAGAAGATGTTTGACAAAAAGAGACATGGGGAACTCATCTTGGAAACTGGCAACCAAGTGTGGTTGTCCACAGCTAACTTGAAGATGGCCTGCCTGTCAGTACTAGGATCCCTTTAGGACCCAGCACAACTCACCTGACACAGCCTTTACCTGGGAAACAACAATGATTGGCCAGCTCACCTTTAAATAACTTGCATCAGCATTCAATCATTGCTCGTGTTAGAGTTTACCTTGTGTTTGATCCAGTTGATATCTGCTCTGTGTATTTCGTGTATGACCCGGCTAGTTTGACCCTGTTTGCTTGCTTCTGATTCGGTACCGTTTGGACTCTGATCTTCCTGTGTATGACCCAGCTTGCCTAGACTACGTTTTTGCCTGATACCACTAGTACCTTCATCTGCAGCGGTGAACTACAAGCACCAGACATCTATCCTGCACCTGCAGCGGTGAACTACAAACACCAGACACCAACAATCCTCATCTGCAGCGGTGAACTACAAGGTCCAGCAAACATCTACCTACATCTACAACAGTGAACTACAAGTCCCAGCTGACCTGCTCTGCTCAGACCTGCTCATGGTATGTGCTCTTGTTCTTTGAACTCTTTGCATAATCAGAACACCTGAACTGTTACCTGTTATATGCTCTAGCCTGACATTAACACGAGCCATACATAATAAAGGAAACCTATCATGGATCCTGAGCAGGCTCAGTTGTTTGCACAGGAACTTTGCCGCTTATCCCATCAAGTTCAGGAAATGGCCACAGAGCTCACCAAGGTGCAATCTCCTTCTATTACCACTGCTACAAAAACTCCATCTGAACCAAAAATTCCTTTGCCTGACCGGTTTTCTGGTGACCGTAAAGGGTTTTGCAACTTTAAAAACAGCTGCAAATTATATTTCAAGTTAAGGCCATCTTCGTCTGGCCCTGAAACTCAGAGGGTTCAAATCATTATCTCTCTACTACAGGGTGACCCCCAGGCTTGGGCCTTTAACCTGGAACCAAACCATCCAGCCTTGCTAACAGTAGATGCCTTCTTTGAAGCCCTAGGGTTGCTTTATGATGATCCAGATCGTGCTGCTACTGCAGAATCAACCCTGCGTAACTTAAAGCAAGGAACTAACACAGCTGAAACGTGTTGCTCAGAGTTTCGCAGGTGGGCCCTGGAATCTGTCTGGAATGATGCAGCACTCCGCAGCCAGTTTAGAATGGGCCTTTCAGATGCAATTAAGGATGCTCTGGTCAACTTCTCCTACCCAGCCTCACTGGAGGAGGCTATGAGTCTAGCCATTAGAATTGACCGCCGCCAGCAAGAGAGGAGACGAGAACAAACTACAGCTGTGGCAAACTATATACCTCCCTTGCCGCCTGACTATTCCACCTCCAGTGCCAAATCTGAGGAAGAACCCATGCAGTTAGGCTCCACCCGGTTATCTGCCCAGGAACACACGCGCCGCCGTAACATGGGACTCTGCTTGTATTGTGGCCTCAAGGGTCATATGCTCCGTTCGTGCCCTACACGTCCGGGAAACTCCAGGACCTAGGTAATTGCGGGGAGGTTACCTTAGGTCTGCTCTCATCTCCCCAGGGGGACAATCGTATTCTTTTACCCGCTGTCATTCACTTTGGGACAGGGGCTCATGAACTGCTGGCCTTGGTAGATTCTGGAGCCGCTGAGAATTTTATTGATAAGACTCTGATTACCTCTTTGTCCTTGGAAACTCATGCTCTAGATTGCCCAGTCCGCCTGATTTCCGTGGATAATCGTCCTCTCTCACAAGATCTAGTGCTCCAAGCCACCAAGCCTTTCCAGTTACAATTGGGGGCTTTGCATTGGGAGAAGACTTCATGTCTTGTCATTGACCCTCCATCCACTCCTAGGCCTTCCTTGGCTTCAGAAGCACAATCCTGTAATTGACTGGCGAACAGGAAATATTCTGGCTTGGTCCAATCAGTGTAAAAAGAACTGCATCCAGCACCCTGTTCGACTGGCTACCTGTCAAGTGGGAATGGAACAGATTCCACTTTGTTATAAGGACTTTTGGGATGTGTTTTCTAAAGGGATTGCTGACACTTTACCACCTCATCGCAGTTATGATTGTCCCATTGACCTCTTGCCTGACACTACACCTCCTCGAGGGAGAGTCTTTCCACTGTCTGAGCCAGAGAATCTTGCCTTGCAAGAATACATCCAGGAAAACCTAGCTAAGGGTTTCATCTGTCCCTCCACTTCTCCCGCAGGAGCAGGATGCTTCTTTCTCCCAAAGAAGGATGGGGGACTGAGACTTTGTGTTGATTACAGAGGTCTAAATAAAATAACTGTTCCCAATCGGTATCCTCTTCCTCTCATCACAGAATTGTTCTCTCAAATTCAGGGAGCCAAAATCTTCTCCAAACTGGACTTAAGGGGAGCCTATAATCTGGTGCGCATACGTGCAGGCGACGAGTGGAAGACAGCCTTTAACACCAAGGATGGTCATTATGAATGTCTTGTCATGCCTTTCGGTCTCAGAAATGCACCAGCTGTCTTTCAGAACTTTATGAATGACATTTTCCGTGACATGTTGGGTCGCTTCATGCTTGTATATTTAGATGACATTTTGATATATTCTCCCAATCTTGAAACACATCAGAAACATGTCTGCTCAGTATTGGCCCGATTAAAGACTCACTCCCTTTTTGTAAAGCCTGAGAAATGTTCATTCCATGTTAAACAAGTACCTTTCCTAGGCTACCTAATTTCTGACACAGGCCTCACCATGGATCCAGCCAAGATTCAAGCCATTTTAGACTGGGCACCACCTTCAGACCTGAAGGCAGTTCAGCGCTTCCTGGGCTTTGCAAATTTCTATCGAAAATTCATTAAGAACTTTGCCACCATTGCACATCCCATCACCTCTCTCACCAGGAAGACTCCAACTACCTTTAAATGGACTACTGAAGCCCAGGCAGCCTTCACTCAGTTAAAGAAAGCCTTTACCTCTGCACCAATCCTACGCCATCCTGTTCCTGAGCTACCTTTTATTGTGGAGGTAGATGCATCTGAAGTAGGGGTGGGGGCGCTTTTGTCACAAAAGGATCCTGTAAATGCTGCCATCCACCCCTGTGCCTTCTTGTCTCGGAAATATTCCCCAGCAGAGCGCAATTATGATATAGGCAACAGAGAACTTCTAGCCATAAAGCTCGCTTTGGAGGAATGGAGACATTGGCTGGAGGGAGCTCGCTATCCATTCATAGTTCTGACTGACCACAAAAACCTTGAATACATCCGTTCTGCTAAAAGACTGAACTCACGTCAAGCCAGGTGGTCATTGTTCTTCTCCAGATTTGACTTTACAATTTCATATTTACCAGGACCAAGAAACATTAAGGCTGACGCCTTGTCTCGCAGCTTTCTTTCAGAGTCTCCTCCTCCGCTTCCTCCACAACCCATTATCTCTGAGGATAGGATTTTGGCTTTCACCCAGACTGACATCTCTGAGGCCTTGTTACCTGCACAGGCTGAAGCCCCTCCCTCCACTTCCTCCGGTATGCTTTTTGTGCCCCTGGCTCTTCGTTTGCAGGTATTGCAGCAGGTACATGCATCAAAACCTGCAGCACATCCGGGGTTTAGACAAACTTTTGAGTTTATCTCGCAACCTCTGGTGGCCATCGATTAGGCAGGATGTGTTAGCCTTCGTCCAGGCCTGTGAAGTTTGTGCCAGAAGCAAGAGCAGTACTTCTAAGCCGCCTGGTCTCCTACGTCCTCTACCAATACCTACCTGTCCCTGGACCCATTTATCTATGGACTTTATCACTGACTTGCCTCCGTCCCAGGGATGTTCCACGATCTGGGTGGTGGTAGACAGGTTCAGTAAAATGGCCCACTTTGTTCCGCTTCCGAAACTTCCATCTGCTAAAGAACTGGCATCTTTATTCATTAAACATGTTTTCAGGCTCCATGGGGCACCAATCAACATTGTCTCAGACCGTGGCTCTCAGTTTATAGCCCAGTTTTGGAAGGCCCTTTGCTCTCAGCTGGGGATTAAGTTATCATATTCTTCAGCATATCATCCTAAGACAAACGGCCAAACAGAAAGGACTAATCAGACTCTAGAGAAGATGGTACGTTGTCTGATGGCCAATGATGAGGTGGAGTGGGTCAACGTCCTGCCATGGGCAGAGTTTGCCTTTAATAACTGTGCCAGCACATCTACAGGGACCTCTCCTTTCTTCTGTGTTTACGGGTTGCATCCTCGTGTGTGCTCCTTTGATCTTCCACCCTCTGATGTGCCAGATGCCAACACCACAATAGAAAATTTCTCCAAAATCTGGTCCAATGTTAATCATGCTATTTCTCGCTCTGTGCTGGCTTTTAAGAAAATGGCGGACATGAGGCGCTCAAAGGCACCAGGATATAAAGTTGGTGACAAAGTGTGGCTATCATCCAGGAATCTGTCCCTGCATGTTCCATCTAAAAAACTTGGCCCAAAATTCATCGGGCCCTATGAAATTTCGGAGATTGTTAATCCTGTATCCTATAGATTAAAACTCCCCCCATCCATGCGCATTCCAAATGTCTTTCATGTTTCATTGTTGAAACCTGTTCATTCCAGCCTCCAAGTAAATGAACCAGAACCTGTGGATGTGTTGGACAGTCAGGAATATGAAGTGGCATTTATTCTTGATTCCAGACGAGTGCGCAATTCCTTACAATATCTCGTTCATTGGAAAGGTTTCGGCCCAGAGGATCGATCTTGGGTCCCAGCTCGTGATCTTCATGCTGACCGACTTAAGAAGAAGTTTCATCTTCGTTATCCAAGTAAGCCTGGGGGTGCAGGAGCAACCCCTTGAGAAAGGGGGGGTACTGTCAGTACTAGGATCCCTTTGGGACCCAGCACAACTCACCTGACACAGCCTTTACCTGGGAAACAACAATGATTGGCCAGCTCACCTTTAAATAACTTGCATCAGCATTCAATCATTGCTCGTGTTAGAGTTTACCTTGTGTTTGATCCAGTTGATATCTGCTCTGTGTATTTCGTGTATGACCCGGCTCGTTTGACCCTGTTTGCTTGCTTCTGATTCGGTACCGTTTGGACTCTGATCTTCCTGTGTATGACCCAGCTTGCCTAGACTACGTTTTTGCCTGATACCACTAGTACCTTCATCTGCAGCGGTGAACTACAAGCACCAGACATCTATCCTCCACCTGCAGCGGTGAACTACAAACACCAGACACCAACAATCCTCATCTTCAGCGGTGAACTACAAGGTCCAGCAAACATCTACCTACATCTACAGCGGTGAACTACAAGTCCCAGCTGACCTGCTCTGCTCAGACCTGCTCATGGTATGTGCTCTTGTTCTTTGAACTCTTTGCATAATCAGAACACCTGAACTGTTACCTGTTATATGCTCTAGCCTGACACTGCCCTTCTAGAAAACTGGGGCCTAAATTCATGGGTTCTTTTCCGGTGAGGAGGAAGGTTAACGATGTTACATATGAACTTGATTTGCCTGACTCTTTTAAAGTGCACCCAGTTTTCCATGTGTCTCTACTGAAACCAGTTGCCTCTGATCCCTTTACTGGCCGTAGTACCGGCCCGCCCGAACCTGTCATGATTAACAATGAGGAAGAATTTGAAATTGAAGCAATTCTGGATTGCAGAAAAAGGCGCAATCAAACCCAATACCTTATCAAATGGAAGAGGTATGGACCCGAGGATAACTTCTGGGAGCCCGAGAGTAACCTTCATGCCAAGGAACTGTTGCAAACATTTAAAAATTCCCATGCAACCAGATTGGCCCAACTGGGCATCCGGAGGCTGCCCTTGAGGAGGGGGCAGTCAGAGAGGTTACCTCGGTGGACATGGTGTTGCTCGCCGTGGTGTGCGTCGGGGTGCGCCGGTGCGCACGCGTTCCTGTTCGTCCTGTTGTGTGCGCTTCTGTAGGCACTGGTGTGTGCGACTCGGCTGGTCCTGGTGTGCGCGCCGGTGTTCAGACGCGTGCATGGGTGCGCCTTTGGGCACTGGTTCGCATCATCCAGTGGATGCTGCTGCGCGCGCCGGTGTGCGGGTGCGCGCACGTGAGCATGTGCGGGTGCGCGCGCACGTGCACCGTTTGGCGCCAATCTGCCTATTTAGGCTGGCTCACTCTCTGCTCGGTGCTGCCTGGTCAAAAGCTCCTCCGTGCCCTTGTTCCTGTTTCCTGTGCCTGTACTTTGGTCTCCTGACAAACCCGGCTTGCTTCTTGGACTCCTCTGAACTCTGCCCACACCTGACCTCTGGCCTGTTTGACTACTCTTCTGCCTGCTCCTTTGTACCTCGTTGCCTGCCTGTTGCCGCACCCAGCCTGTATCCGAACCTCCTTGCTCAGCTCCTGTTTGCCTGTGTTCCAGCTTGCACCTTGCTGCTGAGGACTGTCTACCTACCAGCATCTGGACTCTATTACCAGGCTCCCATACCACTCTGCACTCCTGTGCTTCCTGTATACTCTACCAGGGGCCACGAGTCAGACGCGCAAGAGAGCCTACCTTCTGCCCAAGTGGACTGGCCGGACAGGTATGTAGAAGTCTGATAGACATAGCCAAATTAGAAGAACTACACAAAAAAAAAACCTAAGACATTAACCTAGATCACCGACTTACTCAACTAAGATCTGAACTAAGAGCCATCCTAATATCAGACCAAGACAAAATTAAAAAAAAAATGAAAGTAAACTATTACTCCCAGAACAACAAAGCAGGGAAACTACTAGCCTCCCAACTCCGGCAACACCAAATAAAGAATAAAATCCATAAATTAGCACATATTACCTCCCATAAAGTAGTAATTAACCCCCAAGAAATAGCAGATACATTCACACAATACTATGAGTCCCTATAGAACCTAAAAGACAAAAGCAATACTCCCCAACCTAACCTAGACAATATAACAAAATTCCTAGATAACATAAAATTACCAAATATCGACCCTATTGATCTAGAATGATTAAATAAACCAATATCACCTGAAGAAACCCTTAAAGTAATCAAAGAACTACCCAAAAACAAAACACCAGGAGCTGACGGCCTATCAGTGGAATATTACATGGCCTTCAAAGAAACTCTAGTTCCATTCTAACTAACATGTTTAACCATCTAGCTAACTCTAAATCTTTTCCCAAAGAACTATTGGAAGCAATAATAATAACAATACCGAAACAGGGTAAAGACCCCTCATCCCCTCTAAATTATAGACCCATTTCATTATTAAATTCTGACCTAAAAATCTATGCAAAAATCCTAGCCAACAGATTAGTAAACATGAAAAAATGGGGAGACTAATGCGCAAACCACAGGGAAAGAAAAAACTAACAGGGCAGCTGCCAACATCAAAGTGTTCTCACACAAAAGGGAATAAACTTAACGGGATAAATGTGACGATAACCAAAAGGTAGTTAACAATGGTAAGCCTTAGGAGATACCACCAAAGGTAAATCCTAAGCAACAAAAAGCGACCTTAAATGAATGTCTCCTCAACATTGTAAAGCCAAAGATAATGAGACCAATGCTGAACAATTATTGAGAATCTTAACCTCCAAATAAGCAGCAAACAGGAGTACAAATGGTTAAAAGCAATAAGGGGAAAATAATAACTCCTAATTCCCAGACAGGTGAAGCATATAAACGTGGAAATCAAGCATTACAAAATTGCATTCAAAATAATATGACATGTGAAGGCAGAATAATTGATAAATAATAAAAACCGAAACAAAATAATAAAAATAATAACTATAAAAAATAAATATAGAATATTCATAAAACAGCGTATCACATGAGCAGTTTCACGATCTCGGCCGTGATCGGAAACACAGCATTACCCGACTCTCTTCTCTGACGCGTTGCGTCACAGATCACGTGACAGAGATCGTGAAACTGCTCATGTGATACGCTGTTTTATGAATATTCTAATTGTAAGTGTAATACTTTTATCAAACTAAAATAAACCCTGCCACAGCTTTACTAGGTATTAATTTGGATATTTATCCTAAAGAATTCAGAACAATTGTATTCCACACACTAATAGCAGCAAGACTCACTATATCCAGCCTCTGGAAATCCAGTAATGCACCCAATTTATCGAAGGTTATAGCCAGAATCAATACACAGGCCCAATATGAGTTAATGCTGGCTTATAAAAACTTTTCCACCATTACATTTAGAAAGAAATGGAGTGCTTGGATCTCCCATCCCAGAGCATCCAATTGCTTAAAAGAGTGTAATATATAATCTATTGACAAGTTTGAAGTACACTGAAGTCATATATACATACCTTTTAGATGTAGTATATCATCCTGGACCCACTTTATTAATCCGTGCAGCAAGTTTTGTTCAGTTAATTTAATTATATATTTTTTTAATGTTTTCCTTACAATTTTCTGTACTCAACTAATTAACGCAATTGGTGGCCTATCCATGCCTACAGTTTGAACCCAATAGGGGTAGGCTGGTACAGACTATCAATTACTGTATTTGTATAAGAATAATCTTAAGAACTTTTGCAAATAAGTTGATCACAATAACTATCGTGACAATGTCAATCTGTATTGTTAAGACAATTCCTTCAATAAAAGTCTATTGTTTAAAAAAAAAAAGAAATAAGGAAAGTTCCACTTTTTACTTCTTTTTTTAAAGGTGCAAGGTCCATGACTGTTGTGCTAATGGATGCTTCACTGCTTTGTGGGTCTATGCCCTGGAACAGGCATGTGTATATGAGTTATCCCAACACTTTATATACACATCCTTGTTTTAGATCTGTGACTTAAGACATAGAGGGGTAAGGACTAAGGATTAGGATAAAAGCTCTGGCCATTGCACTTTTAAAACCAAGTCAGCAATGGCAGCTCCCTTGTACTGTCTTGACAGATTCTTGGGTAGATATGCAAGCATGAAAAAAAATTAAAGAAATTGGCTTAGCAAAGTTATAGATTACCTTTGCAGGTCTGGGGATCTACTTCAGGGTCTACTCCTCCGGTACACAGGAAATTGTCAGTGACAACGTCTTTGATATCTACCACATCTTTAAAGTCTTCCATTTTCTCTGCATCTTTGAGGCAACCATATCTCTGTAAATAAGAAATTAGTAGATTAGGACAGAATGAGAAAAAAATCAGACAGAGGAAAGGCTGACTGACTTTGTGAGTACTAGGAAAGAGCTGCCAGTTCAGATTGAATTTTGGCTGTTCAGAAGTTCAGCAATCGGACAAACTAAATGGTCAGTTGGCAGACTTAAACCTCAGTTGCACAGGGAATTAAGGGTCTGCAGACAGGGAGAATTATCCGAGTCTAGAAGCCTCCTTTAACCTTTTCACACCGGCCGAATGCCGGCGGTCTGTCAGTGGGTGGGCCTTAACATTGAGCAGCCGCATTATATGCGGCCCTGTGTAAACAACTTACCATGCTGAGAGCATGGTAGCTGGCGGGCATCGATTACCAGCTGACCTCATTATCACACCTTCATCCATCAACTAAGTTTTCACAGCACCCCAAAGAGTACATACTAAATTCCCTGGAGTCACATGCAGTGAACGGGACACCCCTGATATAGTGCCTGCCTGCCTGATTGGATACAGAGTGATTGGATTGATGGTGTGTCCTCCTATTATATAGTTTTGGTAAATCTAAAGGAGAGACTGTATGATCAGATCGTATAGTGTATGGTCACATTTATACACCTAAAATTACCTTAATTAGTTGTGCTTTTAATGTCGATAATTGCTAACAGGACACCAAACACAGAAGCAAACACACATTTTGCTACATAAAATAACAGGTGACAAATGCAGTAAAAAAAAATGTGCAAAAATGTCCCACAAGCTATTTTGCCAGGTGTAGCACAGCCCATTGAAATCAGAAAAACAAGCCAAAAAACATCTCTCGCTCCCACTACTCTAGGTGTGAATGGGGCCCTGAAAGTGAAATTAATGTGTTTACACAAGAACCATGAGGTTTAATTTACATCTGTGCGTTTCCAAACACATGGCAAACTGCACAGAAAATGTGCGCTTCGCCTTGCGTTTCAGAAATGCTGCAAATGTGCATTGCGTTTGTGTTGTCATTACATGTTAAAGTGGTTGTACACCCTTTACAACCACTTTTACCTACAGGTAAGCCTATATTAAGGCTTACCTGTAGGTGCTTGGAATATCTCCTAAACCTCCACGGTTTAGGAAATATTTACGCAAGGCCCGGTAAATGACTACGGTGCATGCAATGTCATCGGCACATGCGCACTTTAGAAAGGGCACATTGTGCCGTTTCTAATAGGGGGTCATCCTGTGACTGGCGGCTTCCGCGCGTCATGTGACACTGGCCAGTCACAGAGCCGGAGTTTGCGGCCCCGGAAGGAAGAGGGGCGAAGATGGACGCTCCCTGCTAGTGGGGACAATGGGGACATCGTGGACTTCGTTATCAGGTAAGTGACACATAATGGGCTACTATGCGATGCATAGTAGCCCATTATGCTTTACCTTTGCAGCGAAGTAAAGAGGAAGTAAAACCCACCAGGGTTTACTTCCTCTTTAAAGGCTCCCCAAACGCCCCAAAAACTGTAGTAATGCACCATGCTCCACTCCAAAAAAAAAAGTACAGGAGCTTCTCTGGGGCAATTGTTGTGCATAGGGCAGCCCTTTCAAGTGAATGGGCTGCCCTATGCGTGACGGGTGAAAACGCTCCAAAACACCCGAAGCAAACGCATGCGGGAATGTGAGATTTCACTACGTGGAGATGTGAACAAGGCCTGACAACTGAGTGTTTCTGTCCACTCCCTCCTATGTACTTGTATAAAGATGGCCATACACCATGCAATCTGATTGTACAATTTCCTTTAGATTTACCAGAACTATGGAATAGAGGACACACCTTAACAATGCATTCAGTTTGTATCCAATCAGTCAGCCCCTTGTACTACTAGCTGATGGGAGATCTAAAAGAGATTGTACAATCAGATTGTATAGGCAGTATGTGGAAGATAGTTTTGTAATGAGGGAGGAGTGGTCCAGAGTAGTGAACACACCCTATCAACCTTCTTCTGTGATGCAACAAGGAAGTGAAGGCTTCTGGGAGATGACCTAACAGGAAGTGAATGTTGATACAAGCTACAGGAAGTGATGTAATCTGAAAATCTGCTCAAAAATGCAAGTAAACTGACAGGATTCAAAATATCCTGTGGATAAGGTAAGTGAGAAAAAATCTCATGTGGGTCCAGTGCCAGCACTTTGGCAGGTGACTCATAATCCATAACATCCTCTGATGAAAAGTCAATAAAATCCATGCTTTCGGTGATCTGTGGCTGGGAGTAAAGACGGCTTCCTCTTCACCCGAGCCCTTGAACTGCAGCTGGGAAGAAGGATCGTTTGCTCCAGCTCCCGTACCTTTACCTGGCTGCTGGACAGACACATTCCTCCATCTAAGCTTGTACTGTGCAGAAACAGGTTCATCAAGGTCAGTCAACACTTTCTGCATCCGCCATAAGAGCTTCCATAGCTGCAGGTAGTGGCGGGCAAATCACACTGTTACTCTGCCCCACTGCGGATACTTCAGCCAGGATTTCAGAGCTGTTGGCTGGTACCTTCTGATAGTTCCAAGCAAAGGGAGCCCAGACCTGCTTCTGAGCAGAGTCTAGCAGCCATCTGTAGGCGATCTCCAGCTCCCATTCCTGAATGGCCAGAAACTCCAAATCTTCCTGTGCCCAGAGCACTTCTGAAACATTCAGCATCCGGTCTATGTATTTAAGATTTCCTGTCAAAGTCCGGGTCCTTGGACAGCCTCCAGAACAACAGCCCCAGACCGCCGTAGCCAAAGACTTCTATCGGGCTGTCATCCACTGTCCATGGGCACATTTAGGCTACATACCAGCAAAGGGCTCTGTAGCTCTCATACAACTGCATCTCCGCCTGGACCAGCCTGCTTAACTCAGCTGTAACTCCTTGTGCCATTGTTACCCCAGTAACAGCATTCACACTTTGTATTGCGACCAGTATCTTTCCTGGGTGGAGGGGAGAATTTTTCCCTGGTGGCGCTGCTCATGGGCTAGCGCTTCCTTCCAGAGTTCCTAGCAGACAGAATCAAAATATCCCAGCAGGACCTGCACTGACACTGGTCCCCTGTGCTGTATCCGTAGCTCTCACAACCTCCTTCCGAATTCCTCTTCCATGGCGGCTGGTATCTGTACCTCTCCTCTTCTGCTATCCGGACCTTGGATCCAGGTGGAGATTTGGCTGTCCCAGACTGCAGGAAGCATCCCGCTGCTTGCCACCAAATGTGATAGAACCGCTTGGCACCCCGACTAGGTGCTTCCTTCCACCAAACCGTGCTTCCTGCCTTCCAAACCGTTCTGAGCAGACCAAGAGCTAAAACCAACACTTTTTACCCCAATCATCGTACACAGACACGACGTGAGCTAAAATCCTAAGGAATGACTCATTATTAAAAACTCACACAGAATATATAGCACACAGTTCAGGTGAACCTGATCAAATTATCGTATGCAAAGGAAATTGTATGCAGAAATATAATTAACATAACTAAGGAACAACCAACATAAACTATGCTACTCCCTCTCTAGCAACTAATAGCTGACATAATAGTGATATAATTACCTTGAGCTAATTAACTAGTCACTTAAACCAGCCTAGGTAGAGGGGACACAATACTAGCAGAAAGACAGAAACAATACAAACAATGGGAGAGATCTACTTAGCATAAACACATTATAGCAGGAGGCCCCAGTGGTTTGAGCTGATTACATTAACATCTGCAGTCATTGCTGGTTTGAGGCATAGAGGCCCCAAATATGGATATGGAACCTCCAGTTCCCAGAGTCTGTGTGTTTTGGGGAGACATGAATTTGAATCAGAAATAAGACAACTCCACGGATCCCCCAGGTATACACCTCCCAATGGATTTATGTGAGAAAATACTGCGCCAACTCTTGACAAAAAATATATAGTGAAGCAGCCAACACAACAATCTGACTATTGTGAATATATAAGGAACAATAAAGTGTGGCGCTAATATAGTATTAGAAAATAAATGATAAAGCAAAAGTGATAATAATGTCTAGAGAAAGGGATCAATGCCCTAAATATGTGATAATTAAACCCGTGGTAATCTCATGGAGTGTAAAGAGAGATATCTCTTCAGAACCAAAACAAAATAAATGAATGATTCAAGGTGAAAACAAGTACATTAAACCTGAAAAACAACTGTGATGGGAGTGACCCAAATGAAAAATATCTCAAAGCTGAATCACAATAGATATCTAATGGAAAAACATACATCAATGTGATATGGATAAACTCAATATTAAATGTCCATCAAAGTGATACCATGGCACAAAGCCATGGGTGAACTCAAACAAATGAATATGTGGGATATTAATGTCCATCACTATAAAGTAGGATGATCACAATATCTAAGTGACACCATAGGTGCTCACAGTCCTCATATATGTTGAAAGGAAGCATCTCTGCATGTAGGTGGATTCTTCTCTCAACATGGTGGTATTATCTCAAACAAATAAGCATAAAATGCCCTTACCTGAAAGGGTGGACTCACAGGCCGTTGGCGGTGAGTCGGAAAAGCTTGTACCGTCAGACGGTGTGATACAGCGGACCGTAGGGTTATTCAGACCTGCATCCTATCGATGGACTTAGCTTTGAGGGAACAACCAATGTCACCAAATGGTGTGCCCCTGGGAGAGTTGAACTGGACTTGAATGTCTTTTAGGACCAGCTTCAATCATCGGCCGGAAACCACCTTATCAACGACCATCCATGTGATAAAGCGAAGAAAAAAGAAAAACTTCCACATAGTGTGAATCCATTTAAAGCGTTGTATCGTTTATTGGTATAAAAGTTACAAAGGATTATATCCAATAAGTAAAAAAATGTAAAACCTGGGCAGTAAAAATTTGGCTCAAAATGAAATAAATAGCGCAGTAGGTGATGCAGTTTTGTTTTACCCTCACCATCAACTACTGCGCTATTTATTTTTACTGCCCAGGTTTTAAATTTTTTTTACTTATTGGCTATAATCCTTTGTAACTTTTATACCAATAAACGATACAACGCTTTAAATGGATTCACACTATGTGGAAGTTTTTCTTTTTTCTTCGCTTTATCACATGGATGGTCGTTGATGAGGTGGTTTCCAGCCGATGATCGAAGCTGGTCCTAAAAGACGTTCAAGTCCGGTTCAACTCTCCCAGGGACACACCATTTGGTGACATCGGTTGTTCCCTCAAAGCCAAGTCCATCGATAGGATCCAGGTCTGAATAACCCTACGGTCCGCTGTATCACACCGTCTGACGGTACAAGCTTTTCCGACTCACCGCCAATGGCCTGTGAGTCCACCCTTTCTGGTAAGGGCATTTTATACTTATTTGTTTGAGATAATAGCACCATGCTGAGAGAAGAATCCACCTACATGCAGAGATGCTTCTAACAGTCTCCTTTCAACATATATGAGGACTGTGAGCACCTATGGTGTCACTTAGATATTGTGATCATCCTACTTTATAGTGACGGACATTAATATCCCACATATTCATTTGTTTGAGTTCACCCATGGCTTTGTGCCATGGTATCACTTTAATGGACATTTAATATTGAGTTTATCCATATCACATTGATGTATGTTTTTCCATTAGATATCTATTGTGATTCAGCTTTGAGATATTTTTCATTTGGGTCACTCCCATCACAATAGATACACTGGATCACAGTTGTTTTTCAGGTTTAATGTACTTGTTTTCACCTTGTATCATTCATTTATTTTGTTTTGGTTCTGAAGAGATATCTCTCTTTACACTCCATGAGATTACCACAGGTTTAATTATCACATATTTAGGGCATTGATCCCTTTCTCTAGACATTATTATCACTTTTGCTTTATCATTTATTTTCTAATACTATATTAGCGCCACACTTTATTGTTCCTTATACACCTCCCAATGAATAGTGTTAAATGCCAGGGCCCATAGTCAGTGGGTAAGATGCTTGCTCCTAGTCCTCCCAAAAGCCCCTTTCCTGGTTAGATCTGTCACATTTCTATTTATTATGAAAAGTGAAATTCTGCCCGAAAAGGTGAACTTATCCTTTAAGATAAGGGCCTGGTATAAATTAAGGAAAACCCCACCCGCTTTGTTTACAAACAGAAAGAAGCAGCTGGCAGTGGATGTTTATCGGCAAATTAAACTTCATTTTTTTCATTGTAAATATCAGTTTTGCAGTAGATCATTGTACACATCATACAAATGTGCCACTTAACAGGCAGGTTCAGGACATCCCCCAGATATTGTATTTAAAGGAATTTTGCAATGTTAATGTTTTTTAAACATTAGTAAAATCTCTGCTCCCCACCTAATTTAATTTTTTAAAACTTTATTTTGCTTTGTTACAGGTTTCCCAGGCCTGGGCGTTCAGCTCATCATTAGTGAGTAACCATCCTTTCATAGCAGACTAACTTCAAACAGGGTAGGATGGGGAACCTTTGGTTTGGAGGCCAACTAGATCTAACTGGGCCTTTCTATGGTAGGGCCAGAATTCTGCAGGCTAAAGAAAGTGTACCAAGCAAAGTGTGCCATGGTCCCTCCATAATTGGTTGGCACTGCAAAATCTCTTAGAATAGAAATAAGGGAGCAGCCAATTTTAATTTGTTTTTAAAGGTGTGAGGTCCAGTTGGTAGAGAGTGGGTGTTTCTAAAAGACAAGGTTAATTGTGAAACACCTTCTCATATCTTCCAGCATCAGCTTTCTCTGCAACTCTCAGCATTCAGTCACATGACATCTCAGAGCCAAAAAGGAGGTCAGTGCGCTGCACAGGTAGCAGGTAGCTACATAATGCCTGGTATGCTTCACTGACTGTAGGTCCCTCTCTGATCAAAGTCGGACTAGAGAAATATCTCCACTCAGGGCCACCAGCCCAACTTATCTTATTGGTACCGACCCAGGGAGCAAATATCCCCTAGCCCAGTCCTCTCTGGACAGCAATTAAGCTAGGCCAGAAAGCATTTTTTTTCCATTTTGGATAGAGGAGAGGGTTTTATCCCCTGACAGTTGTTTTTCTTTGTCATCTAAGTGGAAGATTTCACTTCACTTCCTGCCGCATCAGGGAGTGAAAGGGAGTGGTCAAAGGGTCACCAGAACTAGTGTCTCCATTGCAAGATTTACCCTCTATTCCTGTTCTGGTTGAGAACCCAAAATTTGGGATTTTTTTTTCATTGTGAACTTTGTGGATAGCAGTCACTAGGACAAACAGAGAGGATGAATCTAACGGGGACACCAACAGCAATAAAAACTTGACAGGTGTTCTAATCCCTCCCCATTCTATCTAAAACAAAAAAAAAGTTTTGCCTTCAGTTATACTTTAAGAAGTGTTGGGAAGTCTGGCATGAGTTTTGGGCTTCCATACTCCAGACTGTCAGATACTTTAAATGGAATGGTAAGAACCTTTTTTTTATTGCTCTATGTTTCCTCCTGTCTCAGCGGCCACTTTTCCCATCATTTCTTGTCCTAATGCTGCAGAAGTGAAAATGTGAAATTTTCCAACCGGTAATAGATAAATAAAACCCTTATGCCGCGTACACACGAGTGGATTTTCCGTCGGAAAAAACTTGGATGGTTTTTCCGATGGAATTCCGCTCAAGCTTGCCTTGCATACACACGGTCACACAAAAGTTCTCTGAACTTTCGACTGTCAAGAACACGGTGACGTACAACACTACGACGAGCCGAGAAAATGAAGTTCAATGCTTCCGAGCATGCATCGAATTGTTTCCCAGTGTGCGTAGGAATTTTGCGCGTCGGAATTTGTACGGACGATCGTATTTTCGGACAGAAACTTGTCCCGACTGAAAAATAGAGAACATGCTCTCAATCTTTTGCTGGCTGGAATTCCGCCAGCAAAAGACTGATGGAGCATACACACGATCGCATTTTCCGACAAAGAGCTCTCATCGGAGTTTTGCTGGTGGAATTTCTGATCGTGTGTACGCAGTATTAGAGTATCTATCCTTTCCCCATCCCAAACCGACAAAAACACTTTTGGATGGAGTTGGGATGTACATTTTGTCCAAAAATGTTGATACTACAAGAAGAGTTTAAAGGGAAAATGTCAGATTAGATCTCTTCTCCTCTCTTTTGCCAACAGATCAAATGACCCGATATTGGGAGATACATGAGTGTTTGGTAAAGAGAATTGGATATTTGCGCTTTTGAATAGCTACACTGTCTGGAAAATCTGCTGCATTTCACAAACTTCCCATGACGCCCTGGACCTTGCTGTGTGCTGTGCTGTCATCCACTGGCTATAGTAGAGCTGTCCATAGATTAGTAGGATTTTATTTAAGATAAAAAATGTGCATATACTCCTCTATTACTATACAATTACAAAATATGATATCTCACCACCTATTTATATATATGAAAACATATTGTTTGACAAGAAACCACCGTGAAAATTAATAAACTACACAGTGTGACCAAAAATTCATAAACAATAATACATAAAATAAAAGTGAAAGGTAAAAAATAAATAAACATAAAAAGTCCACTCCCAGTGTCCAATTACGGTCCAAAAAGTGGTGAAACGCTTATAATATGAATGCTGTGGGCTATGACCTACGCATGCAGTGCTCCCAGATCACTAAATAACCAGAAGTGCCACCTCCTTGCCAGATTACCAGGATCTCTAAGAAAAAGAGATCAAAAGCACTTGAACACATATGTAAGATCATTCCCAGGGTCCACCGACACTTTCCAAACATGTCCAATCAATCCAAAATTCGCAGGAATCCCTAGCTTGTCCTCAGGGATAGTACTAAGAGAACAATAGAAGACCATAGAGTAGTATCGCTATATATACCGGTACTTTATTTAACCACTTCAGCCCCGGAAGGATTTACCCCCTTCCTGACCAGAGCGTTTTTTTGCGATTCGGCACTGCGTCGCTTTAATTGACAATTGCGCGGTCGTGCGACGTGGCTCCGAAACAAAATTGACGTCATTTTTTTTCCCACAAATAGAGCTTTCTTTTGGTGGTATTTGATCATCTCTGCGATTTTTATTTTTTGCGCCATAAATAAAATAATAGCGACAATTTTGAAAAAAACGCATTATTTTTTACATTTTGCTATAATAATTATCCCCAAAAAATATATAAAAAAACATTTTTTTCCCTCAGTTTAGGCCAATACGTATTCTTCTACATATTTTTGGTAAAAAAAAAATTGCAATAAGCGTTTATTGATTAGTTTGCGCAAAAAGTTATAGCGTTTACAAAATAGGGGATAGTTTTATGGCATTTTTATTAATAATTTTTTTTTTTACTAGTAATGGCGGCGATCAGCGATTTTTATTGTGACTGTGACGTTATGGCGGACATGTCGGACATTTTTTACACATTTTTGGGACCATTGTCATTTATACAGCAATCAGTGCTATAAAAATGCATTGGTTCCTGTATAAATGACACTGGCAGTGAAGGGGTTAACCACTAGGGGGCGGGGAGGGGTTAGGTGTGTCCTAGGGGAGTGATTTCTAACTGTCAGGGGTATGGGCTGGTGTATGACGTCACTGATCTCTGCTCCGATGACAGGAAGCAGAGATCGAGTGACACTTGTCACTAGGCAGAACGGGGAGATGGTGTTTACAACGGCATCTCCCCATTCATCCTCTCCGTGAGGCGATCGCGGGTATGCCCGCGGCGATCGAGTCCGCGGGACCCGCGACCTGACTCACGGAGATCGCGGCAGGCGTGCGCCGCCGCCGGCGCGCGCACACATGACGGCAAATTCAAAGTAACGTACGAGTACGTTACTTTGCGCAGCCGTGCCATTCTGCCGACGTAAAAGTACAGGAGCCGGTCGGGAACCAGTTGACAAAAATCACAGGGTACATAAAGAATCTAACGCCTTGCCATTGTCACTGGTGGATGTAAACATGGCACGGGCCGCTGACCCCCAATGGGTGTTTTGTCTACAAATGGACGTCTTCAGGAGACAAGCAAGAGGTATTGCTTGTCCCCTGAAGATGCCCATTTGTAGACAAAATGCACGTTGGGTGTGGTCAGCGGCTTGTGACGTATTTATATCCACAAGTGATTTTTGTGAGTATAATGTATATATAATAAATGGCAAGGTTTTAGCGATATTACTCTATGGTCCCCTATTGTTCTCTTCCTACTAGCCCTAAGAAAAAGCTAGACATTCTTGCAAATTTTGGATTGATTGGACAAGCTAAGATCTGAGATGTCTGACATCTTCCTTCATCCTTCACCCTTTTCTTCTAGGGGCAACAATCTCTAAAATGTCTTTAACCACCTGCTTACTGGGAACTTAAACCCCCTTCCTGCCCAGGCCAATTTTGAATGACAATTGCGCGGTCATGCAACACTGTACCCATATGAAATTTTTATCCTTTTTTTTACACAAATAGAGCTTTCTTTTGGGGATATTTAATAACCACTGGTGTTTTTATTTTTTGCTAAACAAGAAAAACAGAAATTTTTGAAGAAAAAAAACAGTTTTCATAGTTTGTTAATAAATTTTGCAAACAGGTAATTTTTCACCTTCATTCATGTGCACTGATGGGGCTGCATAATAGGGGGCGCTAGAGACCTAACAAACATATGCTTCTACCATTAAGTGCACTCACTAACCAAATCAGTCTCAGTGAACTGGGTGGTGTTGATTGTGCTAAACTAGTGATACCACAAACACATGATTTATGCTACAAAAATGATATAAAATACAATAAAAAAAAATATTAATTAAAGAGTCCAGTGAAAAGAATTTTTTTTGAACAAAATTAGTGCAAGTGAAATGAATAGATCGTGATGTCTAATAGTCCCAATCCATTGAAGAGATCAGAGCAAAGCAGTTGAAACCAACATCACAGCAGACACATGGATCCTCACAAATGCAACAATTTAAGCGTTGATATAAAGGTTCCGTCACCCAAGAGGAAAAACACCTGAAGGTAATAGATATCTGCTTACCAGATACCAATGACTTCTTTAACTAAAAAGAAAGTCATTAGTGCTTGTACAGGATTGTGCCTGTTCACATGAAGGCTGGAAGGCTGGATGGTACTTTAGAGGTCCTTGGAGGTCCTTGGAGCGGTACGTGGTCACATGTCCAGATTCGTCCCACCTACTTCCGGATTAGCTGGTTAGCTAGACGCATGGAGTGGAACGCACGCCGCATGTGCGATGTGATGCGAAGGGTTCTTGACTCTACTCACCCTGACATGCGAGCAGTCCCAGTGCCGGGTAGGCACCGTCCAATGTAAGAGGCCATTTGGCTATTTTTATTGTTCTCTAATTTTATATATTAAACGGTTTTACGCTATGAGGATTCCTTTTTGTTTCTCATATTTCCTATCCTGAATGAATGGGACGGGAGGGTTCAATGCCTAAAGTACCATCCAGCCTTCCAGCCTTCATGTGAACAGGCACAATCCTGTACAAGCACTAATGACTTTCTTTTTAGTTAAAGAAGTCATTGGTATCTGGTAAGCAGATATCTATTACCTTCAGGTGTTTTTCCTCTTGGGTGACGGAACCTTTATATCAACGCTTAAATTGTTGCATTTGTGAGGATCCATGTGTCTGCTGTGATGTTGGTTTCAACTGCTTTGCTCTGATCTCTTCAATGGATTGGGACTATTAGACATCACGATCTATTCATTTCACTTGCACTAATTTTGTTCAAAAAAAATTCTTTTCACTGGACTCTTTAATTAATATTTTTTTTTATTGTATTTTATATCATTTTTGTAGCATAAATCATGTGTTTGTGGTATCACTAGTTTAGCACAATCAACACCACCCAGTTCACTGAGACTGATTTGGTTAGTGAGTGCACTTAATGGTAGAAGCATATGTTTGTTAGGTCTCTAGCGCCCCCTATTACACACCATTACTTATTTGATTGTTCCATTCAAATTAAGGGGAGCAGCTTGTATTTGTTGTGTTTTTTGAATGTGTGGTTTTCCACTCACTAATTCACTCATTATATACTTTGAAATTTTTTTAATTTTTTAATTTTTTTATTTTTTACCAAAGGCGCGAAAGTATTGTCTATTTATCACTGATGGGGCTGCACTGATGGGCAGTGATAGGCTGCACGGATAGGCACTGATAGGCGGCACTGAAGAGCACTAAGAGGTGGCGCTGATAGGCACTGGTAGTTGACACTGATAGGTAGCTCCGATGGGCACTGATAGGGGGCACTGGTGGGCACTGATAGGTGGCACTGGTGGGCACTGCTTAGCAGTCACTGATGGGCACTGGTACACACTGCTTAGCAGCAGTGGGTGTCAGTGTGCGGGACTGATGTCCCGTTTACACAGGCCGGTAATCAACTTTCAGCGTGAGGAAAACAAAGCCGATTACCGACTTCTGTTTACATCATGTGATCATTGGCTGACAGCTGATCACGCGGTAAAGGGCCGGGTTCAACCCTTTACTCCGATCTGTAATCAGCCGAGTCTAATGGACTTGGTGATCAAAGAGCGCGCCACCCGCTCCTTGCAGAGGGGCGCGCAGGCAGCTCGAGCACGGGAGGACAAACATGGACGCCCTCGCAGCAATTTAAGCCCATGCTGTAGCCATCTTTTGGCTATAGCGCAGGCGTGAAGAGGTTAAGAAAAATTTTAAATACATCTATAACTAGGAAAAATATACTCAGCTAGGATTGCTAGATGGAAGGTATCTAAGGGCCTGTGTCAATGGGCTTTTTGTTCAATTAGGCCAGTTTCACACTTGTGCGGGTGGTTGCCGCTGTAGGTCCACACCTGTTTCCGCAACCATCCACACAGAAAAACGCGTTACCACTCAGGAAATACATGGGGGTAACATTAATCCTAATGGCATCCCCACGCACTGAAAAATGTTGTGTGGTTTCCCAGCACTGGGAACCACATTGCACTTGCAGGTTTCCGTGCTGGACCTTTTCCCTGCATTTTCTGGAGGCAAAACAGCCCATTTAATTGACTGGGCTGCTGTGTTTGTGCAAAACATGGCTCAAGTGTGAACCTAGTCTCAAACAGATTTTGCATTCCCATACAAGTATATTGTGCCGCCCCAACGGGGCATAGAATTTATATAGATTGTTTCCTTAACCATTTTCTATGGACGTTTTATATTTAGTTCACATGCTGCCATCTAGTGACCTTTTTTTGGTAATTCACTTGTTTTCTTATGTTCTCTTTCCCTTATGTTATGACATACTTTCTTTGTATGTAATGCTCCACCCTTCTTCCTGATATTGTACTTCCTGTGTCATGGATGCAGCTAACAGGCCGCATGTAGCAGGGCACATGTATTCTGCATAGTAAGCTACAGACAATATCATCTTTTGACCGCATAAATACTACAACCTATTCATCTGTTTGTATCCTGTCATCTGCTGTAACCTGATGTTCAGAATAAAATCACCTTTGTGGATAGAATCAGTATGTGGTGAGTTCAAACTATCTGATGAGGATTGCCTTCAGTGATTATATCTTATACAGGCCAGGCATAGAGGTCTTACAAGGGATAAATCGCTTCACAACAATCGGAGTCAGAATAGTCAAAAGATGTATAGAATTCCCCCAGCCTGCTGTGTATATTTGTGTGCCTGATCTGCAATCAAGCTCAGTGCCATCCGCCATCTTCTGAAGCAGATGGTCGCACGAGTTTACCGCACCTCATGTGAATGTTAAAAACAGTTTCTATACATTGAACTGCGTTACCCCACCTGTCTAAGCTGCTGTTCGTCTTCTTAAAGAGACAGTACCATTTCTTGCAAAAACGTGAAAAATGTCTAGACAAGACTCTGAGCACCCTTTTGTGGCTGAACCAACGCAGATTCATCATGCCTCTGAACCCGCAGAGGTACAGGGAGCAGATTCTGAAGATATTGCCAAACAGAGTGTAAGACTCAAACGTGCAATAAAACTGACACAGAAACTCAGAGAAAACTAAGCAATCTGTCAGATTTATGGGACAGAACTTCACACTGCATGTCAGTTTTGTCACACTTTAATGATCGACCAGTTGAACTAAGAAACTCTATAGATCGCTTATCTGCCACGTACAAACTTTACCAGCGGCTGTTTGCAAAATACACAGATTTCTTGCAGGACTGTAAAATAGAGGACTCTTCAGCAGAACTGACCAGGGCTGATGCACTAAACCAACAAAGGGATCTCTTAGTGCAAAAAGCCCAGTGTAAGGCAGAACTCTGCATTGCTCAACTGCAGGAGACCAGATCTCACAGATCCACATCAACCAAGCACACTACACGTTCCTCTAGATCCTCTCGCTCCAGAAGTTCAACATTAAGCGATAAGATAATAGAGGCCCGTGCTGATGCAGAATCAAAAAAAGCGCAAAGCTCCTTTACCAGAAAGGAAGCAGAAATAGAAACACGAAAGGCAAAGATGAAAGCTCAACAAGCAGAAATAGAAACACAAAAGGCAAAGATGAAAGCTCAACAAGTAGAGGCAGATTCCCAATTAGATTCCCAATTAAAGATTCTGCAAATGGAAAGGGAGGAAGCAGCTTCCCTAGCAAGGCTGAGAGTCCTCAAACAAGTGATGGGAGAAAGTGCTAACTCAGACTGGTCCATCCCAGCGGAACTGCAAGACCCAGTTGAACGCAGTGAATATGTAATAAAGCATAATGTTTGCAATGATACAGAGTTATCTCCTGTATGTCTTACTAACGACACTGTTCTGACTCTCAACACAGAGACCTCTCAGCTCCAAATGCCTGAGCCTCTTCAAGTCTACAACAGAAGTGCATCTATGCAGCAAACCGCATCACCTCTTGCTGACAACAAGGTGACTTCCAGTGACAAGCTGCAGCTCAAGCAACAGCCAGCACAAGCCTTAGGGACTACACCACAGTTAAACGCTCTTGCAACATCATTTCATCCTGGTAAACCTCACCATACTTCACCAGAGAACTTTCACACCCGAGGGGTTCCACAAGTTACTTTGGCACCGAAGAGTGAGAGATCAGACTTGAATGATTTTGCCAGATATATGGTAAGCCATGAGCTCATTAGCGCTACCCTCTCAAAGTTTGACGACTGTCCAGAGAGCTACAGGGCCTGGAGATCAACCTTCAAAGCTGCCATTGCTGATTTCAACCTTTATTCCAAGGAGGAACTTGATTTGCTCATAAAGTGGCTGGTAGCCAGAATCTTCAGATTGTGTTAAAAGACTGAGAACAGTGCATGTTGACCACCCAGATGCAGGTCTTGTTGCTGCATGGGCAAGACTTGAGCAAGCCTTAGGTAGCTCTGAGGCCATAGAAAAAGCTCTTTTCAAGAGACTGCAAAACTCTAAAGCTCCAAGATCTGAGTGACCTTCTCATGGAGCTAGAGTTGGTAAAGACAGACCCACGTCTACCTGGACTAAGCTTCCTGGATACTGCTCATGGTGTCAATCCAGTGGTGTCTAAACTGCCATACGGCCTGCAAGAGAAATGGGCACAACAGGGCTCAAGGTACAAAAGAGACTATAACGTATCTTTTCCTCCATTCGCATATTTTTGCAGGTTCATCAGTGATCGAGCCTGGGTGAGAAACGATCCCAGCTTCAGCGAACCCAACTTGCCTGCTTCATCATCATCATCAAGGTATGATAAAATAGCAGCTAAACGTAGAGACTTTAATAGAGCAATGTCTGTTAAAAGGACAGACATCTCACCACCCGTATCCTCTCCTGCTCACCAGAGCGATTCGGGTGACAGAGATAAAGACCCTAATCGTCAGTACCCTATTCTCAAGAAGCCTCACCCCCTAAAGAAATGTTGTGGGCTTAGGGCAAAGGCGTTACAAGAGCACAGGGAGATTCTTCAGAAACTTGGAATATGCTACAGGTGCTGTGCTTGTTATGGACATTTTGCTAAAGACTGTAAAGTTGTCATCAAGTGCACAGAATGCAGTAGCGACAAACAGCTATGCATCCGGGCCCACCCTCAGACAATTCACAGCAGCTTCCTACCTTCAGCCCTGTCTCAAGTCATGGCGGGGAGCAACAAGGTCATGCTCCAGCCACAGCTAACGTTTCTTGTTCATGCACAGAAGTCTGTGGAGAAGGCTTAGATCACAAATGCTGTGCTAAGATATGCCTAGTCAAGATATACCCAACTTCCTCAACCTGAGGAAGTTATTAGGATGTATGCCATAATAGATGAACAGAGCAACAGATCCCTGGTTAAGCCTAAATTCTTTGAGATCTTTGGTATAGAGGGACACGCATCACCGTACACTCTCAGAACCTGTTCTGGTCGTGAAGAGACCTTCGTTAGAAGGGCCGATGGGTTCATGGTCTCTCATATCAAAAAGGGAGAGGGCATACCCCTACCAACATTAGTTGAGTGTGACCAGATACCAGACGAAAGGGAAGAAATTCCTACTCCAGAGGCTGCATATCACCATCCTCACTTGAGGCACCTTGTTAATGAAATTCCTGCAATGGACATGAATGCTGAAATCTTGATCTTGCTAGGAAGATACATTCTCGGAGTACACAAAGTACGCAAGCAGTGCAATGGACCCGATGATGCCACTTACGCACAAAAACTTGATCTAAGCTGGGAAATCGCGGGCGACGTATGCTTGGATAGAATGCGTACATCATCCGAGATCCACTCCTTCAAAACTTACATGTTAGGAAACGGACGTGCATCCCACTTCAAACAGTGCCCTCACCATTAAAAAGTAAAAGAGAAGTCTCTTGACGTCATCCAAGTACCTGATGTCACTCCTAACTATTGTGATGACAACCTAGGTACCACAGTGTTTTGTACTGCAAGCGATGACAACAAAATGAAAGCCTTTCAACCTTGCGATCATGCCACAAGGTTTAAAGACTTGAATCTGGGAATGGACATACCACCTGCACAGAGTAGTCTGGGCCTACGGTGGGACTTATTAAAAGACACCTTTGGTTTTCAAGTCAGCTCTGCAGACAAGCCATTTACCAAACGTGGTGTTCTGTCAGTGGTGAACAGCCTATACAATCCAGTGGGATTCGTAGCTCCCATCACTATACAAGGTAAATCCTTACTTAGACAGTTCTCAGAGGCTATTAAAGATTGGGATGCTCCACTACCAATAGACCAGCTTTCAAAGTGGGAGTCCTGGAAACAATCTCTACATGCCTTAGATGGAATCTGTATACCACACTGCTACACTTCTTCCTTCCTTGCCACAAGTTAGAGGAAAGAGCTTCATATCTTCTCAGATGCATCTACTGAGGCCATAGCAGCTATCGCTTACCTCAAGGTAAGAGATACTTCTAATCAAGCGCACATAGAGTTTTTGTTTGGGAAAGCTAAGTTAGCACCTAAGCCTGAACACATGATTCCCAGGCTTGAACTTTGTTCGACTGTGCTAGCTGTAGAAATAGCAGATTTCATACTGCACAAGCTAGACATTTTAGATAGATGACGTCAGATTCTACACAGACAGCAATGTTGTTCTGGGCTACATATACAACCAGACTAAACGTTTCTATGTCTATGTCAGCAACCGTGTAGAGAGAATCAGGAAATCATCTAAACCTGTACAATGGCATTATGTTCCATCTGAAATTAACCCTGCAGATCATGCCACCAGGCCAGCGTCTGCAAGTGTTTTTGCAAATTCTTCTTGGTTAACAGGTCCTGAATTCCTGCTGGATCATCCAGAAGAAACCACAGCTGATGTCTTCAGTCTTCTAGAACCTGACAAAGATTCAGAGATTTGTCCTGAAGTTAAAACCCTCATCACCAGAACTGAACAAAGACTCGTCTTGGGCTGGCAACGCTTTGAACGTTTCACCAAGTGGAGAAGGCTTGTACGCATCACCGCATGGTTAGTTCATATTGCAGGTTGCTTCCACACAAAGCCCATAGATCAATGGTTCTCAACCTTTCTTGTGTCGTGACCCCTTGATAAAATTCCCCAAGATGTGGGGACCCCTAACAGTAAAATTATTTTCATAGCGTAGGTTGTCGGCACCCAAGGCAAGACAAGTGATTTGCGCCCCTAACCCACGGACATTTAGTGCTCCCTGAGTCCCTTCCACTCGTACAGTATTAAAACCCCTTATGGTACATTTTAGGATGTACCACTCTTTCTCTTTGTTCTCCTTTCTTTCCCCTTTATCTCTTTCTATCCCAATGTTTCGTTTTTTTTTCCCCTTTCCCTCTCTCTAGCCATCGTTCTTGTTCTCTTATTCTTTCTCTCCCTTTTCTTTGTTCCTCCCCCTCTTTTCCTCTCCATTCCATGTATTCTCTATTTTATTTTCTCTTACTCCTTGGTGGGGGGAATGGGATGAGTGGCAGTGCTGGCGGGGAGTTGAACGAGTGGCAGTGCTGGTGGGGGGTGGGATCAGTGGCAGTGCTGGGGGAAGTTATGATTAGCCAACTTGCTCTTGATCAAGGTCTTCTGCTGATCTGAGAACTGTAGTGGGGACTTTTAATGGCAACTATAATCACGGGTATGTTACTCACTGTGTCTCCGACTTTGTGGTTACTCGCAGCAGTGACACCTATGCTGAAATCAGGAGATAGGGTCTCCTCCAGCCTCTCCCACTTCACATTCCTTCCCAGTCAGCTGACCTTTAGTCTCTGCCCCCCAGCCATGCTGTGGACTGAATGGGCGGCTGCGAAGAAGCTGAGTGGGTGGTCACCGACTCCAGGAACTGCCCAGCTGTACAGCCACAAAAAGGCTGGGAGAGCGGTGCGGGATTCAGGAACAGCCCAGGATTCGGGGACCCCTGGCAAATCGTCATTTGACCCCCGGGGGGGTCCCGACCCCCAGGTTGAGAACCACTGCCATAGATGCTCACTGTCAAGGTTGGCACATGTGCCAAAAGCTTATTTCTGCAAAAGACATTACTGAAGGTGAATTGATCATAATACGCAGTGTACAACAGAGTGGCTCAGAAATTAAATGTATCTGTGACAAGAGGGACATTGCAAAAACAGTTCAATTGCCAACCTGAATCCATTCATTGACAATTATGGTATGTTAAGGGTTGGTGGATGTTTAAACAAGGCTGAGTTGAGTGAGCAAGAACAGAATCCTCTCATTATACTGCTCACCATTACATCACCACTTTGCTCATACGGCACTACCATGAAGGGGTTAAGCACCAAGGTAGACACTTCACAGAGGGTGCCATAAGAGCTGCAGGCCTTTGGATTATAGGAGCAAAGAAACAGATCACAGCTACACTGCACAGCTGTGTTCAGTGCAGCAAACTGAGAGGGAAACACGAGCAACAGCAAATGTCAGATTTTCCACCAACAGGTTAAGTACTAACCCACCTTTCACTCATGTTGGTTTGGATGTCTTTGGGCCATGGATGGTAACAGCCCGCAGAACTTGAGGTGGCCAAGCAAATAGCAAACGATGGGCAGTGCTGTTCACTTGCATGAGTGTGCATGCAGTACACATTGAAGTAATAGAATCTATGGATGCCTCAAGTTTCATCAATGCTCTAAGACGATTCCTAGCCATCAGAGGACCAGTCAAGACACTAAGATCTGACTGTGGAACTAATTTCGCTGGAGCCTGTCGAGAGTTACAACTCAACTATAGGCCAATCCAAGACTTTTTAGCTGAAAAAGGCTGTACATGGATTTTCAATCCTCCTCATTCTTCCCACATGGGTGGCTCATGGGAGAGAATGATAGGCATCACACGTAAAACATTGGACTCTATGCTTATGGAATTTAACTCCACAAGACTTACCCACAAGATTTTAACCACCTTCCTGGCAGAGGCATCTGCCATAATCAATTCAAGACCACTTGTTCCAGTGTCCAAAGATCCAGAGACCCCAACTATTTTTACATCAGCTACTCTTACCCAGAAGCTTGGGTCTGTTCCTGTTCCACCTGGCAACTTTAAAGCAGGAAATCTGTGCTATGACCAGTGGAAGCAGGTACAACAGCTCGCCAACTGCTTCTGGAATCGTTGGAAGATGGAGTATCTTTCTACTCTGCAAGGACGCAGGAAATGGCAACGGCTGAACCCTAACATACAAGTTGGAGATCTCATTCTGCTTAAGGACCAGCAAGCTGAAAGAATAGAATGGCCCATTGGACTTATTGTAAAGATGACGTAGTGATGACGGTAAGGTACGTAAGGTGGAAGTTTCAAGACAAGGGACTGTAAAGACTTTCATCAGACCTATCACAGAACTTATTCTGCTCTTGCCCCTTGGAGAATGAACTTGTTTGCCTACGCTGCTGGATCCTACCTGTGACTTCAAGAAGAAAGTGTCTTGAACTATAGTTAACATAACTTGAAGCCTTAAATTAAGAGTTATTGTTATTGCATTATATGCATGTTCTTTTTATGTCTTTCAGGTCTTTAAGACATCTAGCAAATTGCACTGTTTGTTATTTGCAGTTGCATAACTACCATTCTGTTGCATATAGTGACATTTACAATGCCAGACAGGGAGTGTGCCGCCCCAACGGGGCATAGAATTTATATAGATTGTTTCCTTAACCATTTTCTATGGACGTTTTATATTTAGTTCACATGCTGCCATCTAGTGACCTTTTGTGGTAATTCACTTGTTTTCTTATGTTCTTTTTCCCTTATGTTATGAAACACTTCCTTTGTATGTAATGCTCCACCCTTCTTCCTGAGATTGTACTTCCTGTGTAGGGATGAGCTTCGAGTTCGAGTCGAACTCATGTTCGACTCGAACATTGGCTGTTCGCAAGTTCGCCAAACAGCGAACAATTTGGGGTGTTCGCGGCAAATTCGAATGCCGCGGAACACCCTTTAAAAGTCTATGGGAGAAATCAAAAGTGCTAATTTTAAAGGCTAATATGCAAGTTATTGTCATAAAAAGTGTTTGGGGACCCAGGTCCTGCCCCAGGGGACATGGATCAATGCAAAAAAAAGTTTTAAAAACGTCTGTTTTTTCAGGAGCAGTGATTTTAATAATGCTTAAAGTCAAACAATAAAAGTGTAATATCCCTTTAAATTTCGTACCTGGGGGGTGTCTATAGTATGCCTGTAAAGGGGCGCATGTTTCCTGTGTTTAGAACAGTCTGACAGCAAAATGACATTTTGAAGGAAAAAACTCATTTAAAACTACCCGCGGCTATTGCATTGCCGACAATACACATAGAAGTTCATTGATAAAAACGGCATGGGAATTCCCCAAAGGGGAACCCCGAACCAAAATTGAAAAAAAAAAATGACGTTCGAGTCCCCCTAATTCCCATACCAGGCCCTTCAGGTCTGATATGGATATTAAGGGGAACCCCGGCCAAAATTAAAAAAAAAAAAATGACGTGGGGTTCCCCCTAAATTCCATACCAGACCCTTCAGGTCTGGTATGGATTTTAAGGGGAACCCCGCGCCAAAAAAAAAAAAAAAAACGGCGTGGGGTCCCCCCAAAAATCCATACCACACCCTTATCCGAGCACGCAACCTGGCAGGCCGCAGGAAAAGAGGGGGGGACAAGAGTGCACCCCCCCCTCCTGAACCGTACCAGGCCACATGCCCTCAACATTGGGAGGGTGTTTTGGGGTAGCCCCCCAAAACACCTTGTCCCCATGTTGATGAGGACAAGGGCCTCATCCCCACAACCCTGGCCGGTGGTTGTGGGGGTCTGCGGGCGGGGGGCTTATCGGAATCTGGAAGCCCCCTTTAACAAGGGGACCCCCAGATCCCGGCCCCCCCTGTGTGAAATGGTAAGGGGGTACAAAAGTACCCCTACCATTTCACTAAAAAACTGTCAAAAATGTTAAAAATGACAAGAGACAGTTTTTGACAATTCCTTTATTTAAATACTTCTTCTTTCTTCTATCTTCCTTCATCTTCTGGTTCTTCTGGTTCTTCCTCCGGCGTTCTCGTCCAGCATCTCCTCGGCGGCGTCTTCTATCTTCTTCTCCTCGGGCCGCTCCGCACCCATGGCATGGGGGGAGGCTCCCTCTCTTCTCTTCTTCTTCATCTTCTTCTCTTCTTCTCTTCTTCTTTTCTTCTCTTCTTCTTTTTCTTCTCCGGGCCGCTCCGCATCCATGCTGGCATGGAGGGAGGCTCCCGCTGTGTGACGGCGCTCCTCGTCTGACAGTTCTTAAATAACGGGGGGCGGGGCCACCCGGTGACCCCGCCCCCTCTGACGCACGGTGACTTGACGGGACTTCCCTGTGACGTCACGGGGAATGCCACAGGGAAGTCCCGTCATGTCCCGTGCGTCAGAGGGGGGCGGGGTCACCGGTTGGCCCCGCCCCCCGTTATTTAAGAACTGTCAGAAGAGGAGCGCCATCACACAGCGGGAGCCTCCCTCCATGCCAGCATGGGTGCGGAGCGGCCCGGAGAAGAAAATGAAGAAGAGAAGAAGAGAAGAAAAGAAGAGAAGAAGATGAAGAAGATGAAGAGAAGAGCGGGAGCCTCCCCCCCATGCCATGGGTGCGGAGCGGCCCGAGGAGAAGAAGATAGAAGACGCCGCGGAGGAGATGCTGGACGAGAACGCCGGAGGAAGAACCAGAAGAGCCAGAAGAACCAGAAGATGAAGGAAGATAGAAGAAAGAAGAAGTATTTAAATAAAGGAATTGTCAAAAACTGTCTCTTGTCATTTTTAACATTTTTGACAGTTTTTTAGTGAAATGGTAGGGGTACTTTTGTACCCCCTTACCATTTCACACAGGGGGGGCCGGGATCTGGGAGTCCCCTTGTTAAAGGGGGCTTCCAGATTCTGATAAGCCCCCCGCCCGCAGACCCCCACAACCACCGGCCAGGGTTGTGGGGATGAGGCCCTTGTCCTCATCAACATGGGGACAAGGTGTTTTGGGGGGCTACTACTGGTATGGTTCAGGAGGGGGCCGCACTCTCATCCCCCCCTCTTTTCCTGCGGCCTGCCAGGTTGCGTGCTCGGATAAGGGTCTGGTATGGATTTTTGGGGGGACCCCACGCCGTTTTTTTTTTTTTTTTGGCGCGGGGTTCCCCTTAAAATCCACACCAGACCTGAAGGGTCTGGTATGGAATTTAGGGGGAACCCCACGTCATTTTTTTTTTTTAATTTTGGCCGGGGTTCCCCTTAATATCCATACCAGACCTGAAGGGCCTGGTATGGGAATTAGGGGAACTCCCACGTCATTTTTTTTTTAAATTTTGGTTCGGGGTTCCCCTTTGGGGAATTCCCATGCCGTTTTTATCAATGAACTTCTATGTGTATTGTCGGCAATGCAATAGCCGCGGGTAGTTTTAAATGAGTTTTTTCCTTCAAAATGTCATTTTGCTGTCAGACTGTTCTAAACACAGGAAACATGCGCCCCTTTACAGGCATACTATAGACACCCCCCAGGTACGAAATTTAAAGGGATATTACACTTGACTTTAAGCATTATTAAAATCACTGCTCCTGAAAAAACGGCCGTTTTTAAAACTTTTTTTTGCATTGATCCATGTCCCCTGGGGCAGGACCCAGGTCCCCAAACACTTTTTATGACAATAACTTGCATATTGGCCTTTAAAATTAGCACTTTTGATTATTCATGTTCGTGTCCCATAGACTTTAACGGTGTTCGCGTGTTCGAACGAACTTTTTTCCTGATCGCATGTTCTGGTGCGAACCGAACAGGGGAGTGTTCGGCTCATCCCTATTCCTGTGTCATGGATGCAGCTAACAGGCCACATGTAGCAAGACACATGTATTCTGCATAGTAAGCTGCAGACAATATCATCTTTTGCTGCAGACAATATCATCTTTAAATACTACAAACTATGCATCTGTTTGTATCCTGTCATCTGCTGTAACCTGATGTTCAGAATAAAAGCACCTTTGTGAATGGTGTTTGGGGAGTTCAAACTATCTGATGAGGATTGCCTTCAGTGATTATATCTTATACAGGCTAGGCATAGAGGTCTCACAAGGGATAAATCGCTTCACAACAATCGGAGTCAGAATATATATGAAAACACAAAACCCACCTGAAACAGATCAGAAGGAGGTCAAATGCACCTGTTACTGAATCCAGGTTGATCTCAGATGCGTCCTAAACTGATATCAAACTGATACCAATGACATAAGTCCATAGTCATTGACACAGGCCCAAACTTTGTTAGTCCTGAAAGCTAGTGTTTGCATGCGCTTAGATAATAATGCTCAAGTATGGTGATAGGTCATTGCATCGTGTGAAGGAGAAGGGTTGTGCCTCCTCTCTCTAGACCTAATAGGAAGGCTGAAATTTTTCATGTAATCCAGTGGAGCTGTCATGAGATGCCGACTGTAAAGAGTAAAGCTCACAGTACATGTACACACATGGTACAATCTTCTTTGGCTCTACGTATGAGTATTCAGGGTAAATGGGTTGATTTACTAAAATTGGAGAGTGCAAAATCTGGTGCAGCTGTGCATGGTAACCAATCAGCTTCTACCTTCAGTTTGTTTAATTAAGCTTTGACAATAATACCTGGAAGCTGATTGGGTTCTCTGCAGAGCTGTAGCAGACTTTGCACACTCCGGTTTTAGTAAATCAACCACAAAGTCTGTCTGATCGGACACAATGTGATTGAATAGTTTAGGTAGGACCATGTATAACATAGAGGTTGATTTACTAAAGGCAAATATACTGTGCACTTTGCAAAGTGCAGTTGCTCCAGAGCTTAGTAAATAAGCAGCAGTTCTGCTGACTTCCATCATCCAATCATGTGCAAGCAAAAATGCTGTTTTCTTTATTTTTATTTTTTTTTATTTTTGTTCACTATTTTCTGGAATAACATTGTTATGGAAGAACCACAAGAGAACACTGGCAAAAGCCTAAAATGCGAGCCTGTCGAAAACACTGATCTGGACAGCAGGATTACAGATTGCAGTCCTCCTTACCCAGTTCCCTTGCTTTATCTGGACATTCATCTGCTCCAAAGTATCTTTACTTTCCTCTGTAATAAATAACGCTTTAACCAGATTTCCAGACAGTAGAAAGTTTTCTGTGGGAGGAAATAAAAGACAGAATTTGTCCATACAACTGTTTGTATGTTTTTTAACAGGATAACACTTTAGTGCATCTAAAGCCAAAACTTTGAGGTACAAATGTACAAATGTAATTCATAAATACAACAAGTAGCCGTGTCCCCAACTTCCAAGGGCCTGATGGTGACCCCCAGAGCCAGGGAGAACTGACATTCCTCCTCAGGGTGCAGGTTACTAGGCACACCGGTGGAAAGATTGGGCGCCAGTCACTTTTTGTAAAAATGAACAAAAAAGATTTTATTTCTCTTAACGGAATGGTGGGAAAGAGGGTTAGGGCACAGGACACCCTTAGGCACATGCAATAGCATTTAGGAAAAACTCTGCAGATCAAAAATAGAACTAGGCAGACAGCAATACAGATAAAGGGCCTTTAAGCTGAATGCAGCGATCTGTATCTTGTAGCAACTGCTGTCTCCTATAGCAACAACTTCTCTCTCAGTATCCTACTGTAGATCTTCCAGCTTAACCTACAGTATCCAACTGTAGATCCTTAACCGCTGTACTTATCTTCAAGCTTTACTTACAGCTACCTGCAATACTCCTTAAGCCTGGGTTCACACTAGCGCGATCTGAGAGATCGCATGTGATTTTCACCCGCACCGCAGGTTGTATGGCTGAACTCGTATTGGATTCGCACAGAAAATAGTGCAGGGACTTGTTTTTCCCCGCACTAGAATCGGATCGCATGGATGTTCTCCTTTGAGATCCGATTCCTGTGCGAGTTCACACTGCGATCTGTGAACTAAATTGGGGGTGCCATTAGTTAATGACACCCGCAGCGGTTCGCACAAGGCAGTGTGAACTGCCTGTGGGAGAGGAGCGATGCGGGAACCAGCGCTGGAACAAGCGTCTAACAAGTAGAGCTTTCTTTTGGTGGTATTTGATCACCTCTGTGGTTTTTATTTTTTGTGCTATAAAAATAAAAAGACCGACAATTTAAAAAAAAAATCTATATTTTTTATACTTTCTGCTATAAAACACATGCAATAAAATATTTTAAAAAATTGAATTTCTTCATCAATTCAGCCAAAAATGCATTCCGCTACATTTTTTTTGTAAACAAAAATCCCAATGAGCATCTATTGATTGGTTTGCGCAAAAGTTATAGCGTCCAAAAACTATGGGATATATTTATGGGATTTTTATTAATTTTTATTTGTTTGCTAGTAATGGCGGCGATCAGCAACTTATACTGGGACTGCGACATTGTGGCAGACAAATCAGACATCTAACTGAAACTCTTGTCACTTTTTTGGGAACCAGTGACACCAATACAGTGATTAGTGCTAAAAATATACACTGTCACTGTACTAATGACACTGGCAGTGAAGGGCTCAACATCTAGGGCAATCAAGGGGTTAAATGTGTGGCCAACATGGTTTTACTGTGTGTGCTGTTTTTACTAAGCAATGTACTTTGCAGGAAGAAAAAAACAGGACATTGCTGCTGTCAGAAGAGAGCCCTGTGTTTGTTTACCTACACAGGGCTCTCTTCGGTAATGTCCAGAGCTGATCTTTGGGTGCCGGCAACCAATCAGTGACCAGCACCCGCTGATTGGATCATGCTGCAGCCAATCGCTGTACAGCAGGGGCGGCACTGGCACGCTCCCTAGCCCGACGCGTGGACCACGTACTAGGTACGTGATCCTGCACAGGAGAGCTACCTTGCCGCCGCATATGTACTATGTATGGTTGGCAAGCGGTTAAAGCAACCTGACAAATACTGACGTCATTATTTAACCCCTTATTAACCCTTGGGCTGGCCATACATTATACAAAGCTCTTGTGCAATTTCCTTTAGATTTACCAAAAACATATGATATGAGGTCAAACCTAAACACTTTCAACTTGTATGCAGTCAGGCAGGCCCTTGTACAACATAGTTGAAGGCAAATCTAAAGAAAATTGTATAATGTATGGTTAGCTTTAGTTTAGTCTGCTCAACCATAAACAACTCCTTATGTCTCTTCTCCACTTACCATTTTTCCTGATTTCTATTTTTCTAACCATAACAATCTAACAATAATTTTAGAGTCATTTTAAACAGGACAAATTATAAGGATTATAGGGAAAAACATACTTTTTATCTACATGAACACAATAAGTTTTTTAACTAATACTATTCAATGTAGAAAAAAGTGCAAGTTTTTTAGTTGTTATGTGTTGTCTATGGATTGCATAACAAGCAAAATAAGACAATATCACCAAAAGAAAGTTTTGTTTGTCCTAGAAGAAAAGATATGTTATGTCCCACCTATGATGTATTTTTTTCTGCTGTTGCATTCAGCTGCATTACATTGATAATGTTCTAAAGTACAGTATACAGATATCTAGTGGTAGTTCAGCACTTCAACTTGTTTATCTTTGTATTTTGAATCACCCTCTGTTCTAAGATGGCACACATTTTGGTAGATATATTTGGTTGTCCTTGAGGAAATACTTTCATCAGGCATATGTACAGTGGCAGCCCGTCCATGAGGGGCACCACCTTCCTAATGCATGCGCCTGGCCCCTAATCTACATGCAGGGCACCGGATGCATTGATTTCAATTGGGTTTTTTTTGTTTGTTTTTTTTTTGGAAGCACATGATTAGAGCCTGAGGCTCAAATTGGCTTAAAAAAAGGGTTGGCTGTGGGCGAAGAGCACTGCGCTCTGAGCCCACCCAGTTGTGTGACAATAGTGAATTAATATTCGCTATAGTCTTCCCGATTCTCCTCCCGGCCAATCAGGAAGCGGGTCTTAAGACCCAATTGGCTGAGAGGAGATGCGACCGTATTGGCCGTCGAGGAGGAAGCCGCAGAGGAGGAGATGCAGGGGAAGCCGAAAGTAGATGGGGTAAGTGCTGAGCTAGTGGGCGGATGAGCGACCGACGGGGGGTGGGGGTATCGACTAACCGACCAAACAGTGAGGGGAGGTGGTGGGTGTTTGTTGCCCCTCTCCCCAAAAAATAGAGCCACCAGCACTGTCCTACACCCTGCACGCATATCCTGGAATAGTAAATATCACAGAAAGAATTGCTTAGACATGAAAGGAACTAAAGGAATTAATCTTCCTGTGCAGTCAAATACAGAGTCAATATGACAGGGAGAAGTTCCCTACACCATAAGACATACATCATCTATCCTTCATTGATTGGACTAGTTACATCCTACCACTTCAAAAAGATGCCAAATCATGCTTTTACAGGGTTCACAAGGTACAAGAATAGCCTATAAGTGATCCTCGAAATGGTCCTTATGCTTAAAGGATTAATTTAGGTAATTACGGGCACTCCTTGTTCTAGTAATAAGCAAAGTAAAGGCATTAGATGCAGTTGTAAAACTATTGTTGAGGAAATTAGAGACAATCCCCTTCAACTCTCAAATCTCATGCTTCAGGAACTCAAAAGAAATACTCACTCTGACAACGAGACTTTCCGTGAGTGACCAAGTCTGTATTAGAGAATCATCTTATAGCAGCATCAGTACGACAACATCTCAAACTACTACTGACAGCTGTGAGACTGGATTTTTGACAAATAACCAGGAAAATCCGAGCCAGAGTTTAAAATTTCTACATTCCCGAACAGAGTCTTGACCTAAGCTGCATATCAGCTACAGACACAATCATTAAGATCCAAACTGATAAAGCTGACAGCTCAAACATCACATCAGGAAAGTTGCTAAAAGTGAAAGGCCTAAGAAATCCATCAGTCATTAATACAAGCCGTCATGCAAGAAAGTAGGTGGAAGCAGAGCCTCCTAAACATGGACTTGTCAAGAATCCATTCAACCAGCTAGAGAGACTATTCTACATCCACCTTTAAAGGACTTTGTCACCTATGGAGAAGTGACCTAATGTCTTCAAACACTGTTCCAGGATGTTATGTTCAGGACATCGAAGACTCATCAGAGACTTCATCTTTCTCTTGAGAGCACATGTACATACAGTATGTTACCAGTGATTATTCAACTGGTCTACTTTGATCTGTTCTGTTTAACCTTTGGATTATAAATTAGATGAGGCTACACTCATCAGAGAATAAATCTTTAATCTTGAGGACCTATGTTACCAGTGTTTACTCAACTGGTCTTTGTGAGCCTGTTCTTTTTTTCCTTTTAATTATAACTGGAGTCAGTTGAGGTTTGACATACTATAGCCTTGGGTTGTTGTGTTACAGGAAGCCAGAAGAGTGGAACTGTTGAGGTCTACCTCTTCTGAAGATCATCATCTTCATCGGGACTGTTCACGTGTTCTTCAAAACATTTAACAAGTATTCATGCTTTTTTTTTACAGACTTATCAATACATTTAGCATGTTTGTCTTTCTTTCATATGTCTTTCAGGTTCAGAGGACAAGCCAACATTTATTGACTTGGACTGATGTTATGTTATAGTGATATCTATAGATAATGTTCTGGTGTATACTGACATTCTATGGTAGTATAGTGCTACTACAGCTTGCTTATCCTTGTATTTGGCAGCTCCCTCTGTTTTCCCCTACTGTTCAGTGCTGGGTAGTTCAGTCCTAAATAGGCCCTCCCTGCTTCCTCTATGTTGCCTCAGCCAGTTAGTTGTCAAAGGGACCAGATATAGAAAGTCATCATCTTCTTACACTTCAGAAGTGCACTTACTGTATTTCAAGTAAAATTATGTTGGATTCAACGTCTGTGTCCTATTGAAGAAATAAGCTACCTGTGTATTTTGCCAAAGTGGCCATACTGTCCATATATTGCTTAATTACATTTTATTTGCATGGTCATGGGGGGAGGGGGTGGTGATCCAGTGAAGGCAAAATATTTTCAAATAATTGACCCACTCATATCAACCCCAAACTGCACTGATTCTTCAATGTCTTTGTAGCCAGGTGCTGGCAAGTTTGTTTCCACTAAATGTTTTGAGCCATTCAGCATCAGAGAGCTGAGGGTCTCAGTCACGCTTGCCCTTAGCTCTCTCCCTACACTTTCACTCCTCCCCTCTCCTATCTGGTTGTTGCTAAACTCAAAGGGTAGCCAAAGGAAAGACACTGCTACAAACAACATTCTGTGATATGTAGTCCCGAGGATGGGTGGCTGTGCTGTGTAGAGCTGGAGGAAAACTACATTTCCCAAAAAGCCATAGGACTCTGGGGGAGGGGAGGAGGAATTGATACCAGACTACCTGGGAAAGTTCAGGGCAGTTGGCGCTGGGACAAGGGGGAGTGTGAACCTCTTGGGCAGTGCGTGCAGCCGTTCAGGGATTCCAGCTAAGGGGAGAGCCTGTATGCTGTGCCATCTCTACTGAAGAGCAGAGTACCACCGCAACATCTGTTTTGCTGCTACAGAACAGTTCTTAAAAGAGAGATAAAGAGGCCGCTTATCACCATCCACAGTGCTGTTCGCAGGACTGGTGAGAGGGTTGTCAACCAGCTATCAACACTGTTTGGCAGGAACAGTTAGTTATCCAGTGACCGGCTAATCGCTGCACCTTCCACAAATGCACTTAGCCCAGGTGCGCACAGCAGGCAGTAGGCCTTCATACTGAACCCTTGTTCAACATAATACTTGTCATGGTTATGCAATAGAATTTGTCTGTCAGCTTACCTGTCTCCGAGTGTTCATCTCTAGAGACCAGCTGACCCTCACCTGACTGGTTTTATAACCTCTCCTCTAGCACGGCCCCACCCCAGGTCCTATCAGGGAACCCTATATAACCTGTGCACTGCAATTCAGCAGTGCTGATCAACCATTGTGTGTTAGTCTCTGTGTGTACTTGCTGTGTTTCCTACGTCTGATTCCTGTTACCGACTTTGGCCTGTTCTCGACTCTTCCTGTCTGCTAGTCGCCCTGACCTTTGGCTTACCCCTTACTTCCCTGTCATTCCAGCCTGCTGCCTCCTTCCTCTTCTCCTGTAGTCTACGGTGAGCGTGAGCTGCGAGACCCTGGAGGCCGTGAACTGGAGCCAGACTGCAGCGCAGTCCATCCTCACCACTAGAGGCTCTGGTGAACACCCGCTGGCTCTTAGACTCCGCGCCCTGGGGAATCTATGCTCTAGCTCCCACCGGGATCCATGTTAGTTATCCTGTAGACCAGCTTCCTGAACCTTCCAGGGTTCAATCCGCAGCAGTCAGTCCTAGGGTCCACTACCTTAGCGGTGCACTTCCGACTCCCACAGAGTTTATCTGTCACCTGGTCTCAGGTGACCTGACAATACTGTTTCCCTGAATTTCCCTTACACTTGACTTAACTATTTTCAATCATTGTTTGTCTTGCCTATCTTACAACTGAGCTAACAACCAGTTCTCTAGCAGACCCTAACTGGATGCAGGTGTTCTGTCGATATGTGCCCGCCGTCAAAATGCACATGCACAGAACGGAAGGGCCCTTCAGCTGAGTTGCCGAACAGCTGAAGTGACATCCCAAAGCGCATGCGCATATCGTAGGAGCCTTTTTTCGATGGGAGATACCATTTCTTGGGCACAATTTAATGCTATGCAAACAGTGGAGGGACATCGTATTTGTCATATTGTGCATTGCTGTTGCGCCGTGGGTTTACAACGAGGCACAATCTGACATCTATGGTGTCCCTCTGCTCTTTTCATAACTTTCAATTGTGCCCGTGGAATGGTATCGCCCATCGAAAAAACCCTCCTAGGATGTGCGCATGCGCTATGGTGATGTCACTCCAGCTGATCGGCAAATCAGCTGCAGTGCCCTTCCGTTCTGCACATGCCCGGGCACTTTTCGACAGGGGGCACAAATCGATAGAACACAGGCTCGTTGCAAACTCTTAAAGTGCACCAACACTTCGAAGGGCCATGACGTTAGCCGGCAGAAGAAACAACTTAAGGACTTCCCCTGTATTACTTCATCTACTCACATACCACCTCCTGTTACCTACTTTGGGTCACTCGGGCCTGGACGGAGACCTTCAGACAGCCTTAGACCTAGTATAGCCACCATTTGTGCCATTGAGCAGTGTAGCTCTGGGGGTTTAGATATACCTGAATTTTTATTACTGCTCATTGTACACTCAGGGCGACAGTGTTACTGTTTAAGTTAACCTGTGTGGCTGGTAGAATTTTAAGCTACGTGGTATTGTTAACTGTTCTGTATGTTAAATGTACTACCATCTCTGTCATTTAATGCTTTTTTTTCTTATCACTCTCCTTTTTTATTGTTTAACCATTATTAGGCATCAATATACAAAGCTTGCTTTTATTGATTGTTCTACTGTCTGTTATTTCCAAATAGCAGTATTGCTCATGTAGCACCCTGGAGTTTAGTTAGGGAGCTCCTCACAAATTTACTTGCCGGGAGTAGTCATCTTGGTTGATTGATAGGGATTTATTGATTTCTCCCTAAGTTTGGTCTTGTTGCACTTTTCTCTTCTACCACTAGGTGGCCGGGTACTTGGTGGTACTAGATATGAGAAGGAAAACTCAAGGTCAGGTTATGAGTATATGGGGTATCTCAGCCAATGGGCAGGGGTTTTCTTGAATCCCTTGGCCTGCTGGGAGAGCCTATGTATTTGGTGGAGTCAGGTGATCTATGTTCTGTGCCACCTGGACAGCTGTCTGGGTGGATGTGTGTCGTATGCCCCGGGCTGCTAGGCCAGAGATTGGGCCTATCCCAGGGGCATCTGGCTGCTAGGTTGTGTAAGGGCCTATCCAGAAGTGAGAGAGCAGCGAAGGGTTGGGATTGCGGATTGCAGTCCAACCAGAAGTGACGGTTCTGCCGGCCGGAGAACCTGTCAGTGGTCGGATGTAGAATGGAAGCTGTCGCCACGAAGGGACCAGTCGCCTTTACCAGGGACCACAGTGAGTAACTGAAGCAAGTACCGTAACCATATTCTCACCGAAAGGGCACAGTGGAGAATCGGGAAACTTCAAGCGGTGATCAGGTCAGGGAAGGAGACGCTTGCAGAGCAGCCTTGTGTGTCCCCAGAAGAGAAGCGGGGGGGGTGACGCTCGAGGGAGATACCACCGCAAACCTTGGAGGAGCTCAAGGGATTCAGAGTCAGTGAATCAGAGGGTATAGTAAGAGACCAGGAGCTCAGTATTGAAGAACTACAAGGAGCAGTTGCAGTGGAGCTGAAAGAACTGTTACGTTTCAGTTAGAAACTGTTAAAGGACTGTTACCATAGGAGACAGTATTCCTGCAGGTGCAGATGTGGCTTCTTGCTGGGGCCTTTCCCTGCACGGCTGTCCTCCTATTGAAGTCTCGGAGTCTGCCAATTGAGTTTGCAACTATGTAAGGGTGTCCTGGCCCTAACCCACTTTCCCTTCAAAATATAAAAGGACTGTTAAAAGAAATAAAACCTCTTTTACATCCAAAAAGTATCTGGCACCCAATGACTTTCACCATCTTTGCACCCACTATGCCTCACAACCCACCACATATTGAAGGATGTCAGCTATCTTTGGCCTTGGAGGTTCTCATTAGACCAAAAAAGGTAGAAGACTTTACTATACTGAGTACTAGGTTTGCTGTCTGTGATTCCTGTGTGAGACCTAGTGTTCGGGTATGTCCAAGAGGTTGGGGGTTTTTAGAAGGTTGAGGCCAGCATCAGAAGACCTATCTCAATCAGCGGCACTTTCGGGGGTTGTGTTACGTATTTCTTACTTCACACTTTGTTACATTTCCTGGAATATTTGAACACTTACCATGATCCTTGCAAGACACAGCCTTGCCTCGTTGTTTTAATGCCCAGGATGCTCCACTTGTACATGGAAGACAAATAGGCCTGTAAAAAGAAAATCATTTTGAAATGCTTTCATTGCTTATATTCTTTGGCAAAATATGCATATTTCCATACATTTTTTACAGCGCATTGTAAGAAAATATTTTTCCTTGCTTTTTATTTTGCACTTTTAGTGAGTTCAAATTTTTAGTTACTATAAACGTTTTCCACTTGAAGACCAAGCTTTTTCTGGCACCTTTTGTTTAAATCAGTATTTTTTGCTAGTAAAATACTTATAACCCCCAAAATTTTTTGCAGAGACCCTAGGAAAAATAAAATGGAGATCTCTGGAATTTTTTATGTCACACAGTATTTGCCGTTTTTCAAACGCAATTTTTTGGGGAAAAAATTCACTTTAATTAATTAAAAAAAAAACCAAAACATAATATATACCCAAATATTTTTGTAAAATGTGAAAGATGATGTTACGCTTTAAAATACTCATGGAATTGCAACAAGCTACAATACTTAAAAATCTCCATGGACGAAGCTTTAAAATGTTTTAAATTTTACAGGTTACATGTTTAGGATTACAAGGGGGTCTAGCACTAGAATTATTGCTCTCGCTTTAACGTTCACGGCGATGTCTCACATTGTGCGAACATCATTTACATATGCGTGCACAACCTATGTATGCGTTCACTTCTGTGCGTGAGCACGGAGTGATGGGGGTGCTTTTAAATTTTTGACACTGTCCCTTTCATTATTTTTTTTAAATCACTTTTATTCCTATTACAAGGAATATAAACCTTGTAATAGAAATAAGGATGACAGGCCCTCTTTATGGAGAGATCTGGGATCAAAAAGATCCCAAATCTCTCCTTTACCTTTAAAAGCAAAAGATACAAAAAAAAAAAAAGTTTGAACTTTTGCTTTAAAAAAAAAAGTGTATACTTGTGTCATGACGTCGCTCCAGTTCTTCGAGGCCATAAAGGTGATCAGAGAGCATCTGTTCGCCTTTGTGACCAGCTGGCCACACCTTCTTATTGTTTCTCGGGTGCGCCGGTAAAAACAGTAAGCCTGAGATACACCGGCGAGTGGCGGGAGGCGGGTTGTCCCCACTTCTGAAAGCGAGCCAGTGGCTAATTAGCCGGAAAACCGATCGCTGGCTGAAAAAAAAATACCAGCTATGAGTGATAGCTTTAGCTATAACCCTGGTACACTACTTGCAAACTGCAATGTATATATACGTATTGCAGTCACCAAGTAGTTAAAATAACTTCCAATATGACACTCAATCATAAATTTTAGTGTAAATACAAACAAGAGTAACTAAAAATTACCCTCAGGCTGGGTTCACACTTAGTGCAGATGCAGCTCACAGCAGGGGTCTGGTGCATCCCTGTTCTCCATTTCATGGACAAATCAGGCCCAAATTTTTGCCTGAATTCGGACCTGAAACTGAGCCAAAGATGCACAGGACCCCTGTGCAATCCGCTCCGCGGCTGCCAGGGAGATGTGTTAACCGGCTCCATTGAGAGTTGGGCACACTCTCCTGTCTTGCAAATTGGATGTGGGGAAACCAACATCCAATTTGCAGTAGTGTGAACCCAGCCTCAGATGAAGTCATAAGTGACAAAACACGTTGGCAGGACTTTACGGCACCCGGATGTGACGTCAGACCAGATGTGACGTGGGGAGACACATTCTTCACCAGTTATCATATTCTGGGCACTTCTGGTGGTGATATTTTTTGATCGGTATTTTAAAGAAATTTTTTTTAAGTGTATTTAGCATTTATTTAAAAAAAAATATCACAGACATTGGGACTTTATATTGATTTGTTAGGAGCACCTATAACATATTTAAGTGCATTATTGCGCTACCAGAGAGTGTATTTTTAGTTAGTCTTGTTTGTATTTAAAAGTCTTTGGTTTTTTATGGTGGCAGAAAGTGTATTGTTAACAACACATTGATGTAAATATTCTCCAAGGCACAGGGTATTAAGAGTTTTTTATATACATTTTAATTTGACAAGCATTTTCACACTTGCTATCCCATATTGTTGTTATTGTATCAGATTTAAAGACTTGCATGTTACACACTAGAGGGAATTCTCTACAAACAAAAAATGATACCTGACTGTTGGAGAAAACTCAATCTTTTGGCTCAATTCGACAAGAGCCAAATCATATTCAAAGGATTTTAGAACATTCTTATCTTTTTTGCCATTGGGGTCATATTTTGGATGGCGGTGGATGTTTTGGACTTTCCATGTAACTTTTGCTCTGTCAGATGGACCTGAAACATCCAATAAGAATATGACTATTTTAAGAGGAATTAACACCCTCAGTATAGAAATGTAGGAGCTACCACTGCTGACTTGTTTGTGAATGCCAATATGTTTTGCCTATATTCACTGCTTATTGAACATGCATGCAGCCAGTGAAGCTGAAACACCTGACATACAGATGGTTGCTCTTTTTGCTTGAATTTTACTGAGTGTTGTAGCCTTGGAACTTGTAATCTCAACAATAAGTCAGCAATGGCAGTTCCTACATTACTGTTCTGACTGGTTTGTTTAAAGTACATCATAAACACGGTAACATTCAAAAGTGCAGAAATAAATGGTTTCTTCCAGAACTCTAAGCAGAAAAGTATGGCCTATAACCACCAATGATAGGGCTATATTCTTCTCACTGACTACTAATGATTGGGCTACATTCCTCAACTGACCACAAATGATGGCACTACATTCCTACCACTGTCCAGCAATGATGGGGAAACATTTCTCCCACTGACCACCAATAAAAGGGCTTCATTCCTCTGGCCAACCTCCAATGATGAGGCAACATTCCTCTCACTGACCACCAATGATGGGCCATTATATTCTGACCACTTTCCACCAATGATGGGGCTTCCTCCCACTGACCACCAATGAGGGTGCACCATTTCTCACACTGACTACTGATTCTGGAGCATTTATTAACCTTGCTGAAGCACTTATTACTCCCACTGGCCATTGACGCTGGGGCATTTATTACTCCTACTGACCACCGACACCGAGGCATTTAGTACTCCAACTTACCACTAATGCCAGGTGCTTTACAGCTGTGCTCATAAGCTTACATACCCTGGCAGAATTTATGATTTCTTGGCCACTAAATGATAACATAAAAAAATTTCTTTCACTCATGGTTAGTGCTTGGCTGAAGCCATTTATTATCAATCAACTGTGTTTACTCTTCCTAAATCATAATGGCAACAGAAACTACCCAAATGACCCTAAACCAAAGTTTACATACCCCAGTTCTCAATACCGTGTATTGCCCCATTTAACATCAATGACAGCTTGAAGTCTTTTGTGGTATTTGTGGATGAGGCTCTTTATGTTCTCAGATGGTAAAGCTACCCATTCCTCTTGGCAAAAAGCCTCCAGTTCCTGTAAATTCTTGCTCTGTCTTGCATGAACTGCACGTTTGAGATCACCCCAAGAGTGGCTCAATAATATTGAGGTCAGCAGACTGAGATGGCCACTCCAGAACCTTCACTATATTCTGCTGTAGCCAATGACAGGTCAGCTTGGCCTTGTGTTTTGGATCATTGTAATGTTGGAATGTCCAAATACGTCCCATACGCAGCTTCCTGGCTTTTGAAAGCAAATGTTCCTCCAGTATTTTTTGATAACATAGTGCATTCATCTTGCCAACAATTTTGACCAAATTGCCTGTGCCTTTGTAGCTCTTACATCCTCAAAATATCAGTGATCCACCTCTGTACCTTTCATCATATTCCTTGTTAACTCCTCTCCAAATGTAGCGTTTACGGTTGTAGCCAAAAAACTCAATTTTGGTCTCATCACTCCAAATGACTTTGTGCCAGAAGGTTTGAGGCTTGTCTCTGTGCTGTTTGGCGTATTGTAAGCAGGATACTTTGTGGCATTTGCACAGTAATGACTTTCTTCTGGCGACTCGACCATGCAGTCCATCTTTCTTCAAGTGGCTCCTTAATGTGCATCTTGAAACAGCCACACCACATGTTTTCACAGAGTCCTGTATTTAACTTGAAGTTATTTGTGGGTTTTTCTTTGCATCCCGAACAATTTTCCTGGCAGTTGTGGCTGAAGTTTTAGTTGGTCTACCGGACCGTGTTTGGTTTCAACAGAACCCCTCATTTTCCACTTCTTGATTAGAGTTTGAACACTGCTGATTGCCATTCTCAATTCTTTGGATATCTTTTGATATCCCTTTCCTGTTTTATACAGTTCAACTACCTTTTCCTGCAGATTCTTTGACAATTCTTTTGCTTTTCCCATGACTCAGAATCCAGAAATGTCAGTGCAGCACGGGATGAAAGATGCAAGTCCAGAAACTCATTTAAGAAGTCCAGAAACTCATTGACCTTTTATACACACACACAAATTACAAGCAAACAGATCACAGGTGAGGATGGTTACTTTAATAGCCATTCAAACCCCTTTGTGTCAACTTGTGTGCATGTTATCAGGCCAAAATCACCAGGGTATGTAAACTTTTGATCAGGGTCATTTGGGTAGTTTCTGTTGTGATTATGATTTAAAAAGAGTAAAAACAGTTAGTTGATAATAAATGGCTTCAGCCAAACACTAACCATGAATGAAATGCTTTTGTGTTATCATTCATATTTTCTGAAAAATGGCCAAGAAATCATAAATTCTGCCAGGGTATGTACACTTATGAGCACAACTGTATTACTTACACTGAATACTGATGAGGGCGCATTTATTATTATTATACAGGATTTATATAGCACTGACAGTTGTTTACGCATCGCTTTACAACATTAGGGCAGACTATACAATTCAATACAGAGAGCCCTGCTCGTTAGAGCTTACAATCTAGGAGGGAGGGTCAAGTTATACAAAGGGTAATAGCTGTGGGGGATGAGCTAATGGAGAAAATAGAAAATAGTGCAGTTGTTAGATGGAGGCAGGATAGGCTTCTCTGAAGAGGAAGGTTTTCAGGGATCGCCTAAAAGAGGATAAATGTGGAGACAGTCTTACAGATTGGGGTAGCGAATTCCAGAGGATGGGCGAGGCTCAGGAGAAGTCCTGTAGGCGGATATGGGAGGAGGTGATGAGGGAGCTAGAGAGCAGAAGGTCTTGGGAGGAACGAAGAGGGCGATTAGGTTGGTATTTTGAGACTAGGCTAGTGATGTAGTTGGGGGCAGAGTGGCAGCCAATGGAGGGATTGGCAGAGAGGGGTAGCAGACACTGAGCGGTTTGTAAGGTGGATGAGTCTGGCAGCAGCATTCATGATGGACTGAAGGGGGGATAGTCTATTTAAAGGTAAGACAATGAGGAGGGAGTTGCAGTAGTCAAGGCGAGCGATTACCAGGGAGTGAATCAGGAGCTTTGTGGTTTCATTGGTTAGGAAGGGACGTAGTTTAGAGATGTTGCGGAGGTTGAGGCGGCAAGCTTTGGAAAGTGATTGGACGTGGGGCTGAAAGGAGAGTTCAGAGTCCAGGATAACACCTAGCATGCTGACATGTGGTGGGGATAGGTGGATGGTTGTACCCAGGGCCGCTGATAAGCCAGTACAACTGCCCATATTGTACTGGGCCCGGCCAGCAGGGGGGCCCGGCAATCAGAGAATTAAAGGATGCAGAATAAAAATTAAAAAAAAGCCCTTCTCCAGCCAGCCCCCCCCCCCTCCCCTCCCCTCTTTTCCAACTTATCTGAGTTTTTTCTACTTTCTGAGTACCGTTGTATTGATGTTCTTGTGGGTGTGTGGGAGGGACAAATTTTTTCTATTTCGGGTGCATGTCACTTCCGCGCCCGCTCCGCATGCTGGCTCAAGTCCCAGCCTGCATATTCCCTTCCCTGGCGGAGTGATTCATCTCCCTCCACTCATGGCAGTGGTATACAGGACAAAGAAATAGCCATTGCGACTGGGCCCCATGCTGCAGGGGACCCTTGTGCCCCCCTCCCTCCATGCCTGAATTGTTAGAGAGCTGGCTGCCTGATACTCAGCTGCTGTGTAAATCAGCAGTGCAGGAGCTCGATGTCACTGTTTACACTGAAAGTGAAAGCGAGGGAGAAGTGTCTTGCAGTGTGTGCTCTCTGCCTCCCCCTACAGCGCAGTACCTGGCATGGAGAGTGAAGGTACAGTACTGCTGCAGCTGCCAATTTTTTAAAAAGCAATCTATATATGTTTGTATGCATGTGTTCAAAATCAGGAGGCAGAGAAGAAGAGGCATATAACTGACTATAGTAGATGGTAAATTCTCACAGTATCCCTCAGGAGAGGAGACCATAGACCCTTCAAATGCACAGATTTTGGAAATAAAGTAGAAGTGAGGGGCCTATTTTGTTGAGAAAGCATGGCCAGAAATCTGTCATTTTTGTCCCCCTTTTCCAAAAAAAAGTTGCCTGCTGCTATATAAATCTAGCCTCATGCCATGTGCCATGTGTAACTTCTGGTCCCCCCCCTTGCAGACAGCTACTGTTTAAGAGGTGTGTGTGTGTGCATGTTTGTGTGTGTATGTATATGTGTGTGTATGTGCATACATGTGTGTTTACATGCGAGTGTGTGTGTATACACAAGTTACTTTTAAACCTGACGGCCTTTTTCTGTACAATCAGAACTGATTTTTAGAGCGGGTTTCGTAATACCAATGAGAAAATACCATTCCTCTGAAAAGCAATTCAGGCTCAGATTGCTTTTCAGAGGCAGTTGACAGGCAGTGAAGAGGCAATATATTTCACCACGACTGGTAAAATGTTGAGAAATACTGATCTAGAGGAACCAATCTCCCCAATTTCTTCCTGCAGCCACTGAAAGCCTGGAAGGGGCTAGGGGTGTGGCTGAAGGAAGGGGCTAGGGGTGGGGCTGAAGGAAGGACCAGGGGCGGGACCAGGGGCGGGACCAGGGGCGGGGCTGAAGGGGGCCCTGTCGGGTAGCCTGTACGGGGCCCAATGATTTCTATCAGCAGCCCTGGTTGTACCATTTCTCTTGACAGAGAAGTCAGCGGAAGAGGCACGTGGAGGAGGAAATATTATAAGCTCGGTTTTGGACAAGTTGAGTTTGAGGAAGTGGTGTGACATCCATACAGATATGTCTGTAGTAAGTTAGTGATGTGTGAGGAGACTGATGGAGTGAGTTGAGGGGTGGAGAGATAGATTTGTGTGCCGTCAGCGTAGAAATGATATTGAAAGTCGCAAGAGGCTATCAGCTGACCCAGGGAAGAGGTGTAGATTGAAAATAAAAGAGGTCCAAGAACAGAACCTTGGGGGACCCCGACAGAGAAGGGAAAAGTGGAGGAAGTAGAATTGTAAGTGACACTGAAGGCGTGTTGGGATAGGTAGGATGAGAGCCACTGAAGAGCACAGTCATGGAGACCGAGGGAGTAACATTTTTTGAGGAGGAGAGGGTGGTCAACCGTGTCAAAGGCAGCTGAAAGGTCCAGAAGTAGGAGTACAGAATAGTGTCCGTTGGTTTTTGCAGTTAGTAGGTCATTTGTGAGTTTTAAAAGAGCAGTTTCTGTGGAGTGTTGAGGGCGAAATCCAGATTGAAGGGGATCAAGAAGGTTATTCTTAATGAGGTGGTCACTCAGTTGGTTGTAAACCAGGCGTTCAAGGAGTTTAGAGGAAAAGGGGAGCAAGGAGATAGGGCGTAGGTTGTTAAGATTGGTAGGGTCCAAGGATGGCTTTTTAAGTATGGGGGTGACCAGTGCATGTTTTAGAGCATTGGGGAAAATGCCAGAGGTGAGGGAGAGATTGAAGATGTGGGTTAGAGAGTGCAGGATAGAGTCAGAGGGCAACCGTAGTATTTGAGAGGGGATAGGGTCCAGGGGACAGGTGGTTAGGTGGACGTTAGAAAGGAGTTTAGCTCCCACTAGAGGGGTAATTTCAAGAATTTATGACCAATTAAGCAAATCGGTTAATAGCAGGGAAATACTCCTTCGGGTAAAGGCCAAATGGGAAGAGGAGGTGGGAGGAATGACCCAGGAACAATGGGCGAGAATTTTGGAGTTGGGAGCGCAGGTTTCTGTGACCCCTTCACAGAGACTCTCACATTTAATGCTGTTAAACAGAGCCTATTATACTCCTAAAAGACTTTTTAAATTTGGGAGAAGGCCCAATGACAACTGCCCCAGGTGTCGAAGGACGGGAGATCTCATTCACATGGTGTGGAGGTGCCCCAAGCTGTTTAGATACTGGGAGGAGGTGACTGGGAACCTGGGAAATATTTTCGGTACGACAGTGGCAAACGAGGCCTTGGTTTGTATTCTGGGGCATAGAAGAGTGATGGGAGAAAGGTTGAGTACTACCTTAGCTGTCACGCGGGCCCTGTTTCAGGCTAGAAAGTTGATAGCACTTAGATGGCAGGTAAAGGAGCCCCCCACCGTGAAAGACTGGATCTCTACAATGAATGAAACCTTGGGTAGGGAAAGAATGGAGTACATAAAAAGGGGCAATCTTCAGGAATTTGAAAGCATGTGGAAGATGTGGATAGAGAAAGTGAAGAGTCATTAATAGTGGGATCTGCATAGACAGGGAATAGACTGAGGGATGGGCTTAATATAGGTATGTAGGCAACTGGTATCCTTGCAGGCAAAGGATGCTATAATAAAGTGTTTCTGGATATGAACATTTTTAGTTAAATATATAGCTTAGTAGGGTATAGGTTAAATATATAGGGAGTAGGTGGGGGGGGGGGAATCGGGCTATTAGGGCATAGGTAATTTGGTACACAATACAGGCTGGGTCAGTAGAAGATGGGCACGGGGAGCCCACAAGTTCATTTTTACAAACCTCTCTTCTTGTATTTTTTGTTGGTGTTTTTGTCCTTTTTCTTCCTTCTTACGGGTCCCCTCTTTCTCTAAACTGAGTTGGAAAAGGATGGGTCCCCTTGGTTATCGAGTCCTAGTTAGTGGGGCTTACGAGATGGAAGGGACAGAGGACTTGTTGGTAAAGAGGCGTAATGGAATCCGTTGGTCATGATGGCGATATAAAAAGCAATGAGAAAAAGTATAATCCACTATGATGTGAATACGAGAAGGCGACAGTTAATGAACATCAAACTGATTTAGCCCTCCAAACACTGTTTACTGATGTGGAAATAAAAAAAAAAAAAAAAAAGAAAGGAGTTTAGCAAATTTGTCTGTAGTAGCAGATTTGAATAAGGGGAGTGTCAGTTGTACCTGTTGACATGGGGTCTTAACTGGGAAGATACCTGTAGAGTGGAGATTTAATCACGGATTTATCAATCTTGTTTTTGAAGTGATTAGCAATCTCCTGGGCAGTGAGTGAGTCAGTGGGTGGAGGCAGTGGAGGATGAAGTAGAGAGTTGAAGGTAGAGAAGAGTTTACGGGGACTGGATGAGAAGGTGTTAATAAGAGTTGTAAAATAGGTCTGCTTGGCAGTGTGGAGGAAAGAATAGTATTTTTGGAGGGCAGATTTGTATTGGTTGAAGTCTTTGAGAGCCTAATGCCGCGTACACACGGTCGGACTTTTTGGCTACAAAAGTCCGACAGCCCGTCCGACAGACTTTCGACGGACATTTGGTGGACTTTTGGCGGACTTGAGGCAGACTTTCTAATGAACGGACTTCGTACGTGATGACGTACACCGGACTAAAATAAGGAAGTTGATATCCAGTAGCCAATAGCTGCCCTAGCGTGGGTTTTTGTCCGTCGGACTAGCATACAGACAAGCGGATTTCTGGGTCCGGCGTAGTTACAACGTAAAGATTTGAAGCATGTTTCAAATCTAAAGTCCGTCAGATTTGCGGCTGGAAAAGTCCACTGAAAGTCCGGGGAAGCCCACACACGATCGGATTGTCAGCCGGCTTGCGTCCGTCGGACTTTTGTAGACGAAAAGTCCGACCGTGTGTATGCGGCATTAGTCTTGTGCCACAGACGCTCAAGAGCGCGACTACGTTTTTTGAGAGTTTTAGTGTCATCTGTTTGCCAGGGTTGTAGGGGTTGAGGCCTGATTCTGCGTGTAGTGAGGGGAGCGAGCTTGTCCAGGGTGGAGGACAGGGATTTATTGTAAATGGAAGTGGCTTGGTTGGGGCAGGACAGGAGAGATATTTTGTCATAGAGGTGGTCAGTAGCAGAATAGAGGAGAGAAGAGTTGAAGTTGCGAAAGTTTCTGCGAGTGATGGTTAGGCGATTGAAGGGAAAGGTGGTGGAAGACAGGGGGAGAGAGAAACTAATAAGGTGGTGGTCGGAGAGAGGAAAAGGGTTGTTTGAGAAGATGCATGGAGTGCATAGGTAGGAGAATACAAGGTCAAGGGTGTTGCCATCAGAGTAAGTAGAAGCCTGTACCCATTGCTTCAGGTCAAATGAAGAGGTTAGATTAAGAAGTTTAGAAGTAGCAGGAGTGTTTGTATTAGCAGGGATGTTGAAATCACCATGAAGGATTGTGGGAACTTCCGAAGAGAGAATGTAGGGTAGCCAGGCAGAAAAGTCATCAAGGAAAGTCGATAATGGTCCAGGGGGCTGGTAGATCACAGCAATTCTTAGGGAAGTTGGAGAGAATAGACGTATACAGTGAGCTTCAAATGATGAGAGGGAAAGAGAGGGAGGAGAGTGAATAACCTGGTAGGTGCTCTGGGGGGATAAGACGAATCCCACTCCACCTCCCTTGCGTCCATTAGGCCTAGGGGAGTGAGTCCAGTGAAGGCCACCCTGGGAGAGGGAAGCAGGAGAATGGGTGTCATATTCGTGGGGCCAGGTTTCGGTGACAGCAAGTAGATTAAAGGAATTAGTGACAAAGAGGTCATGAACAGCGGTGAGTTTGTTGCAGACAGAGCGGGCGTTCCAGAGGGCACAGGAGAGGGGGCGGCTGGCATGTAGGGTGATGGTGATGGGTGTGTTGGGTACAGTTAAATAAGGGAGGCCCAGGGTTTGGGGAAATATCTGCAGCGGTTAGGAGAAGCAGAAGAGTAAGGGAGGTAACATGAGAATACGATTTGTATGAGGGGACATGCTTCAGTATCCTGGGGTGTTTGTTAGCAAGTGGGCTTAGAGTTAGAAAGAGGTGATGAGTGCAGTAATAGGGGGAGGGGAGAAGTGAGGGTGATATGTACAGATTGTGGGGTGGAGAAGAGGGGTGAAGAAAAAAGAGTTTGAGGAGAGAGGCTGCAATTATGAAAAGGAGGAGAGGTAAAGGGTGCATGTTTCAGAGAGGAAGATGAGTTAATTTGGAAATGAGGTCACCTGCAGTCTGCTGTGGTTTGCTTTGTGCAAATGGCTGAAGTGCAAGAGTGGAAGTGCCACTTATTTAACCACCTCAATACAGGGCACTTACACCCCTTTCCTGCCCAAGCCATTTTTCAGTTTTCAGCGCTGTCGCACTTTGAATGACAATTGCGCGGTCATGTTACACTGCACCTTAATTAAATTTTTATGATTTTTTTTCCCCACAAATAGAGCTTTCTTTTGGTGGTATTTGATCACCTCTGCGGTTTTTATTTATTGCGCTATAAACAAAAGAATAGGGACAATTTTGAAAAAACACAATATTTTTTACATTTTGCTATAATAAATATCCAATTTTTTTTTTTTTTTAACAAATTTTTTCCTCAGTTTAGGCCAATACGTATTCTTCTACATATTTTTGGTAAAAAAAAATTGCGATAAGCGTATATTGATTGGTTTGCGCAAAAGTTATAGCGTCTACAAAATAGGGGATAGATTTATAGCATTTTTATTATTTATTTATTTTTTACTAGTAATGGCGGCGATCTGCAATTTTTATTGTGACTACGATATTGCGGCGGACACATCGGACACTTTTGACACATTTTTGGGACCATTCACATTTATACAGCGATCAATGCTATAAAATTGCATTGATTACTGTGTAAATGTGACTGGCAGGGAAGGGGTTAACACTAGGGGGCGCTCGAGGGGTTAATGTATGACCTAAGGAGGTGATTCTAACTGTGGGGGGAGGGGACTGACTGGGGGAGGTGACCGATCGCTGTCCCTATGTACAAGGGACACGCCATCGGTCTTCTCTCCTCTCTGACAGGACGTGGATCTGTGTTTACATGCACAGATCCACGCTCCTGCTCTGTTACCCAGCAATCGCGGGTGCCCGGCGGACATCGCGGCCACCGGGCACGCGCACCGGGTCCCGAGTGACGCAGTGGGCACGCGTGCGCGCGCCCCCTAGTGGCTCGGGAGGGCGAGGACGTCATATGACGTCCTCCCAGAACAACAGAAGCCTCGTCCAGCCGTCATATGACGGTGGGCGGTGGCTTAGTGGTTAAAGAACCCCACTTCTTTGGAAGAACCGCCTGCATGTGCAGCCCCCTGTATATGTTCCACCATAAAGAAGGCCTTGTTTTTATACTGTGTTGGGTGTGGATTGAATCTGGCAATTAATCAATCAGGAGGTAATATTAGGCACACAGCTAGCAGAGCAAAACTTTCACACCACAATCAAACTGCAAGCGGACCAAAAGGCCAAAATTGCAAAGATAAGGGAACCCATAATTTAGGTAAGACTTAATAGCTAAATAAAAATGGAAATAATGTGAGCATGGCTACAGATGGAGTTGAAACAGGGGTGACAAACACAGATTTACCAAATATGCATTTGAGCAATCAGTCAATGTTCAGTTTAGGTAGATGGAAGTATAAACGCAGCTGTTGCCTCTAGTGACTACTGATGACCAGGCATTTAATACTTCTTCTGTACTGAAGAATGCCCTTTTCTATTCCAGCATGATTGTGTCATTGTGCAAAAATCTAGGTCCATAAAGACATGGTTTGGTGTGTAGGACCTGGAGTGGTCTAAGCAGAGCCATGACCTCAGTGTATTTTTTTGGCCAATTTTATAGGAGCTAGTACATTCAGACTGTAAATGTGTGGCCAATCTTAATTTCCTTTAAAGGGCCCACATGTCATTGAAGATTATTTCTTTCTATCAAATGGAGCTTCCAAAAAGGTTGTTAACTGAAGTTCTCCTTTATTTATTTTGTACATAAAGTTGCCACAATGGCAGCTTCTACAGCATCACTTACCTAATTCCACACTGACATAGTGTACTTGATCATCTAGGTGGAAGCAGTGAGCAGCAGTCAGAATGAAGTTTTTGGTAACAATGGATCCTTTACATTTCTCCACTCCTTCCGGCCTCTGGAAGGATAAAGGGTCAGAGTGAGCAACCTCCTAAAATACCTGCTTATTGCTCTGTGTCTTGTGTTTTTTTTTTTTTCAAATTATCAGGGTTTGTCCAACTATGCTTCTTTATTGCTCTACATTTGAATTTTCAGTGTCAAACAAATAGGCACAATTGTTTTTGGCATGGGAGCTTTATCCGATGCAATTCAAAGTAGTATTAAACTTGCAGGTCTTTTTAGTTTAACACACTGAGAACAATAAAATAAACATTCCCCAGTAAACGATTTGTTAAAAAATTTACCCCAGCACTTGCAATTTACAGCTTTCAATGCTGTTGGCTCCTTCTTTCTCAGTGCTGCTTCCCTGAACTTTTCGTCCGCACAGGAAACAGTTAATAGTGGACAGTGCAGTCTCCAGACAGTCTGCTCGCTTTGAGAAGGAAGGGGCGAAGAGCAGGGGAGGAGAAGTCACTATCTCCACCTTGTCCGATCAGAAAATGCCTTGTATTCTTTGAAAAAATATATGACATTCATATACATACTTACATTGTGACAAGCTGGACCAATGTAACTATAGAATAAAGGCAGGGCAGACTGTGTTGGGGGGCAGGGAGGCAATTGCCCCCTGGGCCGTTCTGATGCCCTGTAAAAAGGCTGCACTGCTTCTACCAGAAAATGAAAACAAAACACTGCACAAGGATCACAGGAAGGAATTGGGAGGAGAGCCGGCCAGATCACGCAGAAAGGATCTCCCACTGACACTGTTTGGGGCTGAAACGCCAGCTGCTGTCAAACAAAGCCCCCCTCCTGGACCGGCTCCTATGATAGACAGCACACTGGTAGAATGCTGGGAAATTGACCTAGTGTGAGGTCTATCATAGGAGCTGGTCCATGAGGCGGGACTTTGTTTGACAGCAGCTGACGATTCAGCTCCAAGTGGTGTCTCTATGTGTGATCCGGCTGGCTCTTCTGATTCATCCCTTTGATCCCATGCAGTATTTTCATCTTCCCTCATCTTCATTTCTGCGTATACAATTTTTCAAGTAAGTAATTTTTTTTCCCTCATTGATGGGCACTGATAGGGTGCACTGATGAGGCTGCACTGATGGGACAGCACTAATGAGGCTGCACTGATGGGTACTGGTGAGGCTGCACTGATAAAGGTGGCACTGATATGCTGCACTGATGGGCACTGATGAGGCTGCACTGATAATCAGTGCCCTGATTATTATTGTAAATGTCCCCTGTCACAGGAAAGCCGATCGGCTTTCCTTTTTTCAGACAGTGACAACACTGAGGAAAGGAAATGCTGATAACTGGCATTTGTTTACATGTAATCAGCTGTTATTGGACACAGCTCATCACATGGTAAAGAACCAATGTCATTGGCTCTTTACCCTGATCAGTGGTGCCCTGACTGACCACCAATCACCATGCTGCGCGCCAAGAAGGGAAGGACGTCATATAGGACGTCCATCTGGAGTGACAAAAAGCCAACCCATCTGTCAATCTGCGATAGGCTGATCGCTTGTCTATTTGTGAAAAATTCTTTGTTTTATGCTACAACTGGAGGCTCTTTTTGCACTGGGTTCTTTGTATTTTTTTTTACAAATTAAGGTGATTCACACTATGAGTCACACAGAAATGTGCTATATGTTCCTGTGTGATTCACATGTGATCTGGGTGCAGTGCAGTGCAATTTCAGCCCATTCATTTCAAATGGGATGAAATCACACTGCACCACGCTGAAAGTAGTGCATGCACTACTTTTAGAAATACCATGGGGATCTGATGCAGGCAAACGCACTGCAATTGCGACCTGCATTTGGGGTTTCCTGAGCTTTGCGTTGACACCCGCTGCATATCAGAAGGGCAGTGCGGGAAACACTCAGGGAATGCTAGGTTTCTTGAATGAATGAATGACTTGTATAGCGCTACCTATGTGAACTGAATCGCCTCAGGGCACTTTTTTGCCACCAGTGTCCATCTGCGGCATAGCGTGGTTCTTTACCCCATAGGGTCCCGACTCGCTTACAAACACATACACATACACATATTATGGCCAATTTTTAGACAGGGTCTAATTAAGCTACCAGCATGTCTTTGAAGTGTGGGAGGAAACCGGAGTACCCGGAGGAAACCCACGGAGGCACAGGGAGAACATGCAAACTCCAGGCAGATGGTGTCGTGGTCGGGATTTGAACCAGCGACCCTATTGCTGCTAGGTGAAAGTGCTAACCACTACACCACTGTGCTGCCCTATGTTCCAATGTGAACGGGCCCTAAGACATTTCGCTGCTCCACCGTCCCAGGCTGCAAGGACTGCTTCCTAGTTCTAGCATCATTCACACTAGAATGTGGTTCGGGAAAGCAACGTTTCCGTGCGGCTTCCCATTGCACTGCCCTTGTAACCTGCTGTAAGGGTCAGTGCATCATTAACGACACCCCAAATGCAGTTTGCAAATGCAATGGCGTTTGCCCGCAATGGATCTCATGGTTAAAAAGTTTTATTTGATTTGGTTGCCGTGCATTTCAAAAAGTAGTGCATGCGGTGAAATCGCACTGCACAGAACTGCATGTGAAGCACATGTAGTTCCTAGTGTTAAAGGGCCCTTACTGTGGCTCTCTGCTGGGGCTACCTGTGTCCTAATCAATTGATTGATACTGTGTTTGCTGCTTTGGCAGATTGGTAACCTTTGGGCTTATATATGTTATAGAGATTTAAAGAGAGTCCAGGAGCTAAGGTGAAACAATGGGCGCAGGGACGGCATGACAGTGCTGGACAGCACAGTTGCCATTTTAAGTAGGAGATTTCCCCTTTTAGAGAAGGGGAGGGGCTGGTGCAGGTCAGAGTTGGGACATGTGAAGCAGGCGGGGGGAAGTGACGTCAGTCGGAGAGCGGTGGAGGAGAAGATTAGACGCAGCACCTCGCCGCTCTTCATTTCCACTTTACCTTACTGTAGAATGGCGGCGATGGAGGGATTTTTAGCTCAATTGCGAGCGGTGGTTGCCGCTCATGGCGCGGACTGGCTGCAGCAGCAGCTTACTGCTTTATCTGAGGATGGAGCTGCGGTGAGTGAGGGGGGGGGCATCCACATCTCGTGCGCGGCGGTCCTGTCTGCCTGAGAGATTTAGCCCTGAATCGGGCCTTGGAGCGTCTCGTACAGGGCGGAGGCAGGTGGCTTCGAGTGATCCCCAGACCCCCAGCATACAAGGGACACAAGTGAACAGACCTGGTGAGGTGAGGGGGGCCAGTCGCAGAGGCAGAGGGACAGTGGGAAGAATGCCTAGCATAGCATGTGGCTCTTCCCCCCCCGCCCATCGCAGATGCATTGAACAAATGGATGGGTCGGCAGGGGAGGAGAGGAGGCATGACACACGTGAGCGGGGCTCATCATTCCAGGCGACAGCACAGATGGCAGGGTCGGCCAGCAGCTCAGGGCAACACAGGAGAGGGTCAGTGAGAAATGCAAGGTTGGGCACGAGTGCAGGAAGCAGCCAGGCGACACGTACCCCACAAAGTAGTCGACGCAGGAGTTCATCTAGAGGGGCAACGGGTCGGTAATACGGGGAGAGAAAGTCGTGCACAGCACCGCAGACCCGTGGCAACCAGAGCGGCTGCATCTGGGGGTCAACAGGAACGAGCACAGCAATGGTCGATTGGAAGGAGAACTGTCCGGGTCGAATGGAGGCGAAGAACAAGGACATCCAGCGGCGGTGGTTCCAGGAGTGGCGGCTGTTGGGCCCAGTCCTGGGCAGCCCGGTGAGTGCGATTCCTCAAATTCCGTTACAACTTTGTTGCATAACTTATTGGGGCGGGGTACACATTGGGGCGGGGGCATGCAGGGCTAGGGGGGTTAGCAGGGTCAGGGGGAGCTGAGACTAACCCAGCTACACCGCCAGCGGTGGGGCCCCTGTCTGGGAACGAGGGACTACAGGAACTGTTAGTAGGGCTGAAAGAACTGGTAGCACGGGTCGAGTCCTGCGAGTGCATGGACGACGGCGCAAACCCCCCCGCGGACGGTAGATGCCACACAAGTCACGGGCGATATACCTGTGATGCCTGTGGTGGATGCTACGGCTGTTGTGGAGTCTCCCAACCCAACGGCCGTGGCTACGACTCCGGGGGATCAAGGGAAGACGGGCGATAAAAGGACGGATTCAGTTAGGTTGGCAGACGCGGCGAGAAGTGAAGTTTACATCTGTTTTGAGGCCCCTTTGGGTGCCCATTTGAAGATGGAGATAAAAGAAAAGATATGAAAGGGCGAATACGTGGAGATATTCACGTTATTGCCGTTGGAGAAATTCAACCTGGATAGGTTGAAACCAGTTGAGGGCAAGAAGGAAGATGAGGAAAAGCGGAGGTACCGCTTAATTCCGCGTACATTTTCCAATTGGTTACAGGCATTTGCCATTTTGGCAAGCTTAGTAGGTGAAAAGGCCCCCGAGAACTGCTCAGCACTATTCATTTATCTAGAAGCCATTAGCGAGGCCTACAGGACGTATGGCAGCATGGCTTGGCTACGTTACGATGAGCAATTTCGTCAACGGATGGCAGTAAGACCGACTCTGCGCTGGGACCATAAGGACATAAGCCTATGGATGAGGTTGATGACAGCGGCGAGGGCCCCGAATCAGTTTTTTCAGGCAGGGGTCGGAGGTTCGGCAGCTCCAGGACAACCGACCGAAAAAAGATGGGGTTATTGCTGGCAGTTCAACGAGGGCACCTGCAGATTTGGATCCAACTGTCGCTTCAAACACTTGTGCTCAGGCTGCGGGGGATCTCATGCACTGTCCAAGTGTTTTAAAAAGGGAAAGGGTCATGCCGGAGATGCTTTGGGTAAGAGGGAGGACTCCGGTGCGGGTGGAAAGGATGCGTCCTTTCCTTAGTAGATACCCCGACTGGGCAGCGGCTGCTACGTTAGAAGCAGGCTTTACGAGCGGTTTTCGGAATCCGTGTTTTTTGGCAACAGTACCGCCAGAGGCTAAGAATCTAAGGTCAGCATTGCTGCATTCAACGGTAGTTTCCAAAAAATTGGGGAAAGAGGTTTCGTTGGGGTGCATGGCGGGCCCTTTCAAGGAGTTGCCGCTGCCAGATTTAGTGGTCTCCCCGTTGGGAGTTGTTCCCAAAAAGGAGCCTAACAAGTTTAGAATCATACACCACCTCTCTTCTCCAAAAGGGGGGTCGGTTAATGACTCAATTGCACCGGAAGAGTGTGCGGTAACGTACACATCATTTTACGCAGCGGTGGCATGGGTTCGGAGGTACGGGCAGGGGTCCTTAATGGCAAAGTCGGATATCGAATCGGCTTTCCGGCTACTGCCTGTGCATCCGGACAGTTTTAGGCTACTAGGCTGTAATTGGGGGGGGGGGGCTTACTACGTGGATCGTTGCCTGCCCATGGGATGCTCTATATCATGCGCTCTTTTCGAGACGTTCAGCTCATTCCTTGAATGGGCTGTTCGGGGTGTTGCGGGTATCAACTAGGTCATTCATTATTTGGATGATTTTTTATGCATTGGCCCAGCGGGCTCCAATATCTGTGCTGTGCTGTTGGGGACGCTGCAACGTCTGGCGGAACAATTTGGGGTTCCACTAGCCCCGGAAAAAACGGAAGGTCCAGCAGTATCACGTTTCTGGGCATTGAGATAGGCTCGATGAGGATGGAGTGCAGGCTTCCGAGGGACAAACTTGTGAAGTTACAAGAAGGGATTCAGAGAGGTTTGAGGGTGTGGAGGTGCGCGCAAGGGTAAGGGGTTACCCCTTGCGTGCTGTGGCAGTTTTTTGGTTTCCTGGAATAGGATTAGTTACGTTACATGTATGAAACATGTGGTACCCATCCAGGGGATGGGGGTTGTGTTATGGTACCCATCCATCGGATGGGGGGTTTTGCTGGTACCCATCCATGGAAGGATGGGGATTGATGTTGGGTACTTTCAGGCTATGAAGGGTTAACCTGGAGGAGGTAAAAGGTTAGGTCACTGGGAAGTTGGGGTACTGCTTCCGAGTCAGGGGTTGCCGACTGGTAGGTTCAAAGTAAAAGAATTTGTTGGCAGTGACCATGGTGATAGTTGTTTGCTCTTACATTTACCCCAATAAAGTTATTATGAAAGTTTATGGTTATTTATGTTATATTTATGTTAATTTATAAGTTTAATAAATAAGACCGTAAGGCCATTTACTCCAAGAACTAGTTTGAGTCATTTATTAAGTTTTTGGAGGGAGGGTAATGTGTGGTAAATGGGAGAGTATTAGGAATCTGGGCTTAAGTCCTACAATGTCATGTATTCTGGTTTTATCCCTGTGGATCTGAGCACATGGATATGTTTTGTGTGTGTAGCGCTGGTAGATTTTCAATCTACCGCTTATAGGTAAATGTAGTGGGTTACCTGTTTCGTACATAGTCAGATTTAGCCTCTGTTCCAGTTTGGCTGTGTTGCATGTAGTTTCATACTGTGCCTGTTGGTGTCGTTGTCGCCATGGGTCGGTGCTGGAAAGGCAACACGTTAAAGCGTATGAGTGCTCTTCTGTCTCGGAGATAACTCGGTGGAGGTGGTCCTCCGAGTTGCATTCTGGGAGAGGGTATTTATGGGACAGACGCCATGTTTTAGGGTCCTTTTTTGTTCCACCTGCTGGCCCTCCTGGCCGACAGGTATGTGTTAGGAGTACTACTGTGTGGTCCTCCGACTGGGAGGACCACGTTGCTGCAGCGTGTGGGTGGGCCCAGAAGCTTGTCTGGGGCCTACCACAGCGGCGAGGGAAGGGTCCTGGGCTGTCTGTCCTACGGGAAGAAGCTGGACAACTGAGAAGATCCCAGGGGAGGACCGTCATGGAAGGATCATGCAGAGTGCTGGTCTGGAGAGAGGCCTGGTGACTCAGTTGGAGGACGCATCCTAAAGTTAACCTACCACATAGTACTGCCAGGTCGGCTTAAAGGTTCTAGTGCTGTGTTTGCTATCCATCGTAAACCATTACATCCTGTGGCACAGGATCGTATGGGTTTCTGTTCCATTCAAGTCTGTGGCAGAGACTTTTGTTCGTGCTATGTACCGGCTGCTAGGTTAGTGAAAGAAACCTATCCAGGCGGGCAAAGATTCAGCTCTAAAAGGAGAGTACATTCATCTACAAGATTCCAATTCATAATACTACACTAAGAAAAGGTATTTGAACTTCCCTGCAACTCTTCTTCTACCTCTTTCCCGCTACTTCCTTCAGTTACACTTTATTAAAGCATTGGAAAAGATACTCAAGTGTCTGATGCCTACATTGTCTGGTATTAAGCTCAACGGGACCCTAGACCCGGTTCTGGTGAAATTGAGGTAACGAAGGTGACGGTAACAGCCCGCTTTAAACCAGCAGCTCCACCGTGAGTTATTGCTACATGTATTTTTTGGGGTGCTAAAATTCAAATCCCCCAGCCACTTCCTGGGAGTTAGAATTTTTAAAATACCTGTCTTCCATTCCCTAAAGCTAGGTACACATGGGCCAAACATTGTCCGAAAATGGTCAGTTCAGCAGGAACCGTCCAACTTTTAGCCCAGGTGTACAGCTCCCCAGAAGCCAGTCTCAGGAGCATGCTGGGAAAACCAGCATCCAATCAGTGCTCACAGCCAATGTGTGTCCTGGTGGGGGGGCGGTCCCCTGTCAGAACACAATAGCTCATCGGGGAGATTGCCGTACTAACATCAGATGTGTTAGTACGGCGATCTGTAAGGTTTTTTTCATTCAGCCCGCTGGGTTAAACGAAAAAGAACTTCCTGTGTGTACCCGGCATAATGCTGTACCCTCTCTCCTACCGCACACAGCATGGAAGTTTTCGTTTGTCTCACCTGCCATCTGCCTGTCGCCAGTGAGGGGAAGCAGGGAATGCATAACCCTGCCCCCTCACACACTGGAGTGCAAATAAAGTTTATGCCATATCGTTGGGGGGGATTGGACTGTGGGTGCGGGGCAGCAAAACGCACCTTCGCCTGAGTAGACAAAACCCTTCCACTGGCCCTGCCGACATGCCTAAAGGCTTCCTGGTGAAGAGGCGTAAAAAGTCCCCACCAGTGTCCTACCAAGTGCAGGATAAGTACAGAGTATAAGCTGCACACCCTGGCATGGATGATGTACACCATGTCAGAGCAGAGGCCTGCTCATTGTCCCACCAGAGGTTCTCTTCCCTCGGCCAGCCCCAACCGAGCCGCTCCATCTCCCCCCTGCAGCCCTCAGCCGCACCCCTGCCAGTCGGTTCAGGAACCCTGAGTTGGTGCAGCAGGCAATATTCAGCCCAACCCGCCAGATAAGCTGAGAGTACCTGGAGCGGGAATTCAGCTTGGGATGGGGTCGGTAGGAGGCAGGGAAGAGGGAGAGCGGGAGGGGGGCCGAGTTGCTGCACCACAAAGTTGCCGGTCAGTCCCTGAATAAAGGTCATACCCGGAGTTCAGCTTTAGAAAGGAACCTGAGTCCCTTTAGTCATGGCTCTACCCCTCTTTTTGTGTTTAAAGGCAAAAAATAAAATGCCTCTCAGGCTGGGTTCACGCTTATGTGAATTGAATGTGGGTTTCCCTGCATCCAATTCGCATGACAAAAGAGTGTGACCAGCTGTCAATGGAGCCGGTTCACACCGCCTCCATTTCAGGTCCGAATTCAGGCAAAAATTTGGACCTGATTTGCCCCTATAATGGAGCACAGAGACGCACCGGACCCCCTGCTGCAGGCCGTTCTGCAAACCCAGCCTAAAATCAGCATGTTTTCTGCCCGTGTGCGTGAAGCCTTATGCCGCGTACACACAAGCGGACTTTTCGTCAGACTGAACTCCGAAGGACTTTTCGACGGAGTTCCGACGAATCAGACTTGCCTACACACGGTCACACCAAAGTCCAATCCTTTTGAACGTGATGACGTACGACCGGACTAGAATAAGGAAGTTCATAGCCAGTAGCCAATAGCTTCCCTAGCGTCGTTTTTTTGTCCGTCGGACTAGCATACAGACGAATGGATTTTTCGATAGGACTCGAGTCCGTCAGAAAGATTTGAAACATGTTCTATATCTAAAGTTCATCAGATTTTTCGACAGAAAAGGTCCGATGAAGCCCACACACGATCGAATTGTCCGACGGATTTGTTCTGTCAGACCTTTGCTGTCAAAAAGTTTGGCCGTGTGTACGTGGCATTAGATTTCATTCTCACCAACATATGCTTATTTTCTCCATAAAAATCAGGTTCTCTCTGGCAGAACCACCAAAAAAATCCTGCATAAGGTAAGTGCCTAAAGTATTCACGTTTAGACACGTAGAATTCTTCAATGACCTTACACATGTATGTATGCAAAACTGTTTTACATGCTTACCCCACATTGCTAGTCTGGGCAAGAAATAAGTGTTCCCTACTTACAGTGATTGTAAGTTTGACAATCCATGGATATTTTTCATTATCTTTTTCTGAATGATCTCTGGAGAGCCCACACATCTCAAATGCACTTGTTTCATCTGAAAGTATAGGGGGAGAAATGCAGAATCATCATATTAGGAGCATTGTGTCCTGACAGTGGTACAAAAAGAAAAAATTATCAGCACTAAACCGCCCCCAATTATACTATTATCTACTTTTTTGGCAGTGATTTTTAACAAAAAATGTGAAAAAAAAACTACTGTGCAACCACTCTTAAAGTGGTGTTCCGGCCGAAATGATACTTTTTAAATAAAAATACCCTTATAATACACAAGCTTAATGTATTCTAGTAAAGTTAGTCTGTAAACTAAGGTCTGTTTTGTTAGTTTATAGCAGTAGTTTGTTATTTTAGAAAATTACAGCAGGCCGTGGTTATCTTAAAGCGGGAGTCCAGGGACCAATCTTTTTTTTTTTTTTTTTTTTTTTTAGGTCATTGAGACACTTTGCTAACCCCAAAATAATACTCACAGTTTGGGTGTAATATTTCCGCCTCTGTCTGTTTTCGTACTGAAGAATAACTTAAAAAATGTGATGCTGGCTGTTTCCATCTTGGTGGGCATGTGAAGCCCACAAGCATTGATTTCCTGGATGCGGTGAATGCTGTTCATTCACAGCTTGTTCACACGCATGATCATTGTTTCCGCACTGAATCTTGGGAAGCCTGACACTAAGCTCCCAGGAGACAGTGCGGCGCCGGGGAAAGGCAATAAACACGCCTACTGCCATGGGAGGAGAGACAGGAAGTGCCACAATAAAGTACAATATAAAGGTAATTACAGCGATAAAAAAAAAATTCGTGCGGCATTTGAACATCTATGCAATTAACTGAAGGGGGTAAGATTAAGTTAAAAATTTGAGTGGAACCCCGCTTTAAGTGTGGGCATCTGAAGCCAGACTGTATTTCTTCCTGGATCTCATCCTTGCAGATCTCGCACATGCTCAGTGCAGCACAAGCAGTGTAATAGGTTTCAGGTCAGGTTTCCATAGCAATGGCAGTGTCAGAGGAAGTTGCCGCCCCTTCCCAGAAGGCATTACAAACAGGAAATGATGCGATGGGCCACGGCCAGGGAGGAGGAAGTGAAAAATTAATACAGCAGATATACAATAGGTGCTGAAAAAAAAAAAAATAAATATCCAATTCGTTTGCAGTGCACAGTTTAGTGAGGGATGCTGAAGAGTTGTAAAAGTGGGTGGAACTCCACTTTAAGCTGGCCATACATTATATAATTTTCTTATTCAATTTCCTTTAGATTTACCTTCAACTATGTTGTACAAGGGCCTGCCTGATTGCATACAAATTGAAAGTGTTTAGGTTTGACCTCATATTATATGGTTTTGGTAAATCTAAAGGAAAATTGTACAAGAAAATTTATAATGTATGACCAGCCTTAATCTAATGAAAATTAATCAATTGAATGGGTGGCAGCCAGCATTGACATGTGTTCTCACACCTCAAAGCAAAAAATAAAAAAATAAAATACAGCCCCACGCACATACTGTATTCTAAGGCAGGGCGGCCGCTCTGTGCCGCTCTGTGCCGCTCTGTGCCGCTCTGTGCCAGATCACGTACCTAGTACCTGATCTGACACTTCCGGGTCTGGGGTGCACAGGTGTGCTGCCGGCGACCCGCTCCTGCTGTGATTGGACATCGTGTCCACAGGGACCCGCGATTGTTTGTTAGACAGGCAGATCACCCGTTCTGTTAGTAGGGAAGATCCTGTGTTTCTGCAAAGTAGAAACACTGATCTCTGTCTTCCCACAGTTAAAGGGTTTGTTAACCCATTTGTATAAGACTATGCCAGCCCCTCTATTAGAGGTTGGCATAGCACACTATGTACTTTGTTTTAAAAAATGAGCATTCTAAATACCGAATTTCAGCTGTCTTTAGGCCGGTCACATGACTCGCAGCCGCTTTACAGCTCCGATGGATGTCTTCTGCGGGAGGAGCCGTGATCTCCCTCTGACGTCAGCTGGGGAGGGGCTGGCAGTGACCATTGTAGGCTTTTATTTTTAATAGTAGTAGCGGCGGGGGGGGCGGAGACACAGACACAGCTGACAGGCAGGAAGGAGGGGGTGAGGGGGAGAGAGGAGAGCGGGGCAGCGTATGACGGAGGGACGCACTTTGACCACGGTGATCAGGGCTGAGCAGCCCTGATTTTTGTGGTCAGAATAGAGAGGGCATGCAGGAAGTGGCAGATTTAGTTTTTTTTTCTTTTACAGTTTAGAGGGGGTCAGATTACACAGCACAAGCACTGTGATGTGTAATCTGCTTTAAGGGACCAGGATCTGAAAAACACTTTAAAGCACCCCCTCCACACTTAGCAAGTTCTCCCTAGGGACACATTTAACCCTTTGATCGCCCCTGATGTTAACCCCTTTCCTGTCAGCAGCATTAGCAGTGACAGCGCAAATTTTTTAGCACTGATCAATGTATTTGTGTCACTGGTCCCCAAAAAGTGTCAAAAGTGTCAGTTAGGTGTTCCATTTGTCCACCGGAATATCGCAGTCCCACTATAAGTCGCTGATTACGAGTAAAAAAAAATAAGAAAAAATAAAGAAAAATATCCCATAATTTGTAGACGCTATAACTTTTGTACAAACCAATCAATATACGCTTGTGTTTTTTTTTTACAAAACATAGCAGAATACATATTGGCCTAAACTGATGTATAAATTAGATTTTTACAACTTTTGTGTGTAAAAGTGCGTTTTATAGCTGAAAGTAAACAACACTTTTTTTTTTTCAAAATTGTCTGTCTTTTTTTGTTTATAGCACAAAAAATAAAAACCACAGAGGTGATCAAATACCACCAAAAGAAAGCTCTATTTGAGGGAAAAAGAGGACATCAATTTTATTTATGTACAGCGTCGCATGACCTCGCAATTGTCAGGTAAAGTAACGTAGTGCCGTACCGCAAAAAAATGGCTTGGTCATAAAGGGGGGTAAACCATCCGAAGCTGAAGTGGTTAAACATATGATTGCAAATTATCAATAATGGTGACACCCCCTTGCATACATATAGTGTTTTTGACCTATTTAATGCACAGGCCAATACGTGAGCTGCTAGTGTATATGGTGGCGGACATCACACGGTATTTCATAATCAATCAATTCACCATTTAAGGAGTTTTTTATGAAAGAAAGTCATGTTTGATGAAAAGTTACTTATTTAATATTGCCGGGATATTGTCATTATAAATTAATGACAATTTCCCAATATCTGATTATGACAATATCTGATTTTTAAGTCCTTGAGAAAGTGTGAAAATTCCTGTTGCCTGGCTGTGTGTGTGTGGGGGGGAGACCCAAAAATCTAGCGGCCCTTACGGGGGTAGCACTACAATTAGTTTAGAGAAAGACTGTTGCCTCTGTTCCACTGCTATGCCAAGTTACTTAAAGCGGAGTTCCAATTAAAAAAAACACAGTACATTAACCTGTTCCGGAAGTTTGTCAATGTCTGGCACTGCAGGCGTCAAACTTGCGGACCTCGTGGGCAGGAGCCTGGAGGAGGACTCGGAAGAGGCTCAGGCTGCTCAGGAGAGAAGTTGAACTGTTACTTCTCCGTGCGCTGCTGGCAAATGGCAATGTGCTGCAGAGCTGCGGAGAGCGGCTGCGGGCAACGGGAGTAGTCGGCGGCGGTCCCGGCTGGGACTGGCGCTGACTGGGCACAGGCTGGATGATCCTTACAAGCAGTAATGACTGTGGCTTTGTCTGGTCACTGGCGTGGTGTCACTCTGTGCTGACTGGCTGCTCTCTCTCTCGGAGGCGCGTGCGCTGCTCTCAGCCGTAGGGTGCGGGTGCACTGCCCACACTGACTTCCCACGTGTCAGCCCTCAGGCCTCAGCCGACATCACTGGTTGCTAGACGCAGGGTGGCCCTAGCCTAGCACCCAGCCTATGATGTGTCATGTGTGAGATTGTGTAGTGTGTAGTGTTTATAAGGGTGGCGGCAGAGTCAGCGGACTGATCTGACTCTGGCGGTGTAGTTTTTATTTTTCATTCCCGGAATGAAGGTGCCCGGGACACGGGACAAAAATCAGAAATCAGGGACAATTCCGAGCAATCCAGGACATGTGGGCACCCTAGTGTACGGGCCATAAGGCTTACCTGTAGGTGAGTGTAGCGCCGGAGCCCGCGATGCACCGGAAATAACTCCGGGAGACATGTCGCCGGTCGCAGCGCTGTGTCGGGACCGCTGCGGGGGCTTCGATCTAAGGTGAGTATTTAATAATGAGCTAGTATGCTATGCATACTAGCTCATTATGCCTTTTTGTCTTGCAAGTTTTTTTTTTTTTGTTTTTTCCGTGGGTTAACAACCACTTTAAGAGAAGTTATTTATCTGGTTATTTATCTGGTTTAAATAACTTTGGAACAGAGTGTGCTTTACAGTGTATTGGAGAACTGGGGAATGAATAGTTCAATATTAGTTAACCCTTGAGGTTATGAATTGAGGAGTGACAAGGAGATGCAGCCAGTTTGGGAAAGGGATTGGTGGAGGCTGGTGAGAGAGGTTCTGTAGGTAGGGGTAGCTTGGTACTTGGCACACCCCACTGAGTGGCTAGGTCCCTATCTTAGGGCCCACTGCGGAATGGAAGCAGGGCCGGTGCTACCACTAGGCAAACTAGGCAGCCGCCTAGGGTGCACTGCTGCCTAGGGGCACCCGGCCACTGGTGTTCCTACTTTCTTCTCTCTGCAACAAGCAACTAAGTCTCAGCATCAGCAGGCAGCTGCTGCTCCGTTCACACATAGTGTCAGAGGCGCAGTGGCGGAGGAGGACTGTTTCTGTGTCCCGACTCCTGAATGAATGGAAGCAAGCAAACATTTATTGATGGGCTGCATTGATGGGCGCTGGTGGGCTGCATTTGATGGGCGCTGGTGGGCTGCATTTGATGGGCGCTGGTGAGGCTGCATTTGATGGGCGCTGGTGAGGCTGCATTTGATGGGCGCTGGTGAGGCTGCATTTGATGGGCGCTGGTGAGGCTGCTTTTGATGGGCGCTGGTGAGGCTGCATTTGATGGGCGCTGGTGGGCTTCATTTGATGGGCGCTGGTGAGGCTGCATTTGATGGGTGCTGGTGAGGCTGCATTTGATGGGTGCTTCATTATAAAGGTAAGGTGTACATGGGCAGGACAAAGGGGGTGGAGTCAGGGGTGGAGCCAAGCAAAATGAAGTTTCGCCTAGGGTGTCAAAAATCCTTGCACCAGCCCTGAATGGAAGCTTCCTGAGGACTGGACCTGGAACCACATGTGTGTGAGGCATCGCAAAATAAGTGCGGTAGCTCCCCTCTTTTACTTTTGGACTGAACCTGAGTAATGAGCAAAGTGGGTTGTGAAGAGCTGGTGGATGACAATCAGTACTAACCACTTCTGGACCGCCCACTGTATACATACGTCATTACTTAACGTTATATACCGTGGTTATGGCAGCAGCTAGCTTCCATAACCCTGGAATTTTTAAAAACTGGGCGATCCTCTTTCACATAAAAGTGGTCCTGGCAACAGATTCGCCACGGAGCCATCGGTAAAGGGGGAAACAATCCCCTGGAGCAATGGGCAGGAATTCAATTGAGGGCAAAATGGCACCCACTCGACTCTATGCCCTTGGAGGACCAGAGCGACGTCTGACGTCACTTCCGCCTAACGGCCTTAAAAGGCCAATTTTTTTTTTTATTAGTGAAAATGTAAAATGACATTTTTTAATTTCGTTTTCCTTTTAATGCCCTGTACACACGATCGGACTTTCCGATGGAAAATGTGCTCGGAGCTTGTTGTCGGAAATTCCGACCGTGTGTGGGCTCCACCGGACTTTTTCCATCGGAATTTCCTACACACAAAGTTTGAGAGCTGGCTCTAAAATTTTCCGACAACAAAATCCGATCGTGTAAATTCCGATCGTGTGTAGACAATTCCGACACACAAAGTGCCACGCATGCTCGGAATCAAGCAGAAGAGCCGCACTGGCTATTGAACTTCATTTTTCTCGGCTCATCGTACGTGTTGTACGTCACCGCGTTCTTGACGTTCAGAATTTCCGACCAACTTTGTACGACCATGTGTATGCAAGACAAGTTTGAGCCAACATCCATCAGAAAAAATCCGATGGATTTTGTTGTCGGAATGTGCGATCGTGTGTACAGGGCATTAGTGTAAATGTGAGATCTGAGGTCTTTTTGACCCCAGATCTCGCAATAAAGAGGACCTGTCATGCTTATTTCTATTAAAAGGGATGTTTACATTCCTTGTAATAAGAATAAAAGTCATAAAAAAACATTTTTAAAGGGATAGTGTAAAAATACAAAATAAAAAGTAAAATAAATAGGAAAAAAGAAAAAAACATTTAAAGCGCCCCCTCCCTCCGAGCTCTCGAGCAGAAGCAAACGCATATATAAGTCGCGCCCACATATGTAAACGGTGTTCAAACCACACATGTGAGGTACCCCCATGATTGTTACAACAAGAGCAATACTTCTAGCACTAGACCTCCTCTGTAACGCTAAACAGGTAACCTGTAAAATAATGTAAACTTTGCCTACGGAGATTTTTAAGTACTGTAGTTTGTCGTTGTTGGAAAACATGTTAGGTATCTATTTACTCAGCATAACATCATCTTTCACATTATACAAAACTTTATACTAACTTTACTGTTTTGTTATTTTTTAATTCATGAAAGTATATTTTTTCCCAAAAAATTGCATTTGAAACACTGCTACGCAAATACAGTGTGACATAAAATATTGCAATGACTGCCATTTTATTCTATAGGGTCCGTTCCTTCAGAGGGCATGTGTCCGTGATGTCACTGGCACATTCACAAGTAAATATCTCCTAAACGGTGCAAGTGTAGGAGATATATACTGTACCTACAGGTAAGCCTTATTATAGGCTTACTTATAGGTAAATGTCAACCATGGGAGTTTACTCCCACTTTAACATAAGCAGGAGATGTTCTGCAGTCCAGATTGGAGACCTGGACAGCGCTGACAACACTGCTTGGGATTTCAGTGCTGCAGAGGCAGAGTTGTCAGCTCACACCAGGAAATTAGATCAATTAATTTTTGGCAGGATCAACGGGTACTGTGATTTTCTGTGATTATATCATTTTTTAAGAGAAAAAACAAGGGGAAACGTCCATGTATTGTTGAGAATACTGAATATGTTTATTTTTTTTACCCAGATATGCCCTTTAACAACATAACATGTACCCTACATACGGGTAGTTTTGACAATTTTTTATTGTTTGATAACAACATGAGGTAAGATAATTTTCTGATGACATTTCCTTTTGTATAGACGATTAAGAAAAGTACTCACCGATTATCTCAAAGGCCTTCTTCAGTGCATCTACATTTTCCATCTGGAAGACGTGTTTCTCTCGATCCTTTTTAGAGGCAATATCATTGAGCTCGTCTTGGCTGATGTCATCACCCAAGCTGAACACATAGATATCTGTGCGGGTAAAAGGAACATTGACCTCATTATAAGGGTTGTCAAGGCATAAGCCTTTTTTATTAAACCGTGTCAGTGTAGCGTTACCCCCGGAAGGGCCGTTGAGTGGTGCTTGTCCTCTGGAACTGCCCTGACCTTGCAAGCACCTTGACCCTTCTGACACTCTAGGTTCATACATGGACTAAGCAAACAATGTTCAGTAACCCTGTCACCAACAATACTCAGCACAAAGTAAAGTAAAGGCAATGCGCATGGATTTCAATAACACTGTTGTATTGAGTACTTCAAAGTAATTCAAGTCAATTCACCCAATTCGTCCTCTCCACTCCTCCCAGGACCTCCTGCTCTCTAGCTCCCTTGTTACCTCTTCCCATGCTCGCCTTCAGGACTTCTCCAGAGCCTCTCTCATCCTCTGGAACTCTCTGCCTTGGTATGTGCAATCAGCCCCTAACCTGTCCACCTTTAGGAGATCCCTGAAAACTCACTTATTCAGGGAAGCCTATCCCACACCCACCTAACAACTGTCCCTGAGCCACCCCCATCAAATCATTCCCCGCATCTATTATCTTTTGTACCACCACCCCCTCCCTTAGAATGTAAGCTCTACAAGCAGGGCCCTCCCATCCCTTTTGTATTGAACTGTACTGTAATTGTGCTGTCCCCCTCTACATTGTAAAGCGCAGTGTAAACTGTTGCCGCTATATAAATCGTGTATAATAATAATAATTATAGAATACAATCTGCTTGCAGCAATACCCAGCCAGATGATGTTAATAAGTAGTAGATTCAACACAGATAATAAATAGGCAAGGTAAACAGATGATAACAAACCACTGGCTGAAGCAATATCAATTATAGCAGCGCTTCCTAGGGCTCTGTTCACATATATGTGAATTGGATGCATTATGAACCGCATCCAATTCGCATGATATATGAATCAAAATGGCTTTCTATGGAGCCAGGTTCACATATGTGTGGTGCAGTGCGAAAAGTCTGCGAATTTAAAGAGTCCTGTGCGTTTTTTAAATACTGCAGTGTGATTTAGATGCTAATTCCAGGCTCATTGTCTTCTATAGGAATGCATCTGAATCACACATCGGATTTGTTTTGACACGAAATTGATCCGAAAAAAAAAAAAAAAACATTGTGGGGGGCCCCCCTCCCAATCCATACCAGGCCCTTTATGGATTTTAAGAGAAAACCCACACCCCAATTAAAAAAAAAAAAACAACGTGGGATCCCCCAATCCATACCAGACCCTTAGGTCTAGTGTGGATTTTGAGGGGAACCCCCACACAAATCCCCCCCCAAGATCCATGCCGCCCCTTGTGATGTCACCGACACAGCATGCATCAGTCGGTGACGTCACAGGGGGGTGGTGCCACTAGGTGGTGTTGCCAGGTGGCCTGCCCCTAAGCTATTTAAGAACTGTCACACGGGCGAGAGCCTTTGGCGTGGGCGGAGGTTTTTTTTTTGCTTGTTTTTTTTCAGGTCCGGTGGTTGCGGCGGCAGACTTCATGATTGACAATGGATCTACACCGGGAGACATTGTATTATTATTTTTAATAAAGGAATTGTCAAAAAATGTGTCTGTGGTTTTATTTCTTTTTGACATTTTTTTGGTGAATGAGTAGGGTTACAATGTACTCCATATTCATTTAAATAGGGGGGAGGTGGGATCTGTGGAACCCCCTTGTTAAAGAGGGCTTCCAGATTCCGATAAACCCCCTGCCCGCAGACCCCTACAACCACCGCCCAGGGTTGTGGGAAAGAGGACCTTGTCCCCATCAACATGAGTTCAAGGTGCCCTGTCCCAAAAAAAAACCTCCATGTTGAGGGCATGTGTCCTGGTATGGTTCAGATGGTGGGTGCGCTCGCTTGTGGGCCCCCCCCCACCTCCTGCCAGGCTGCATTTGGGCTCCACATCATTTTTTTTTTTTTTTTGGCGTGGGGATTTCTTTCAAAATCTGTACCAGACCCAAAAGCCCGAAAGGGCCTGGTATGGATTGGGGGGGACCCCCACGCCATTTCTTTTCATGATTTTTTATTGCTGGCAGGGAACCACGCTGACAGCTGTTGAGTCATCCATTAGGGACACAGCGCCTGCTCTTTAAAAGAGAAATATGGGTTTGGTTTTTTTTCAAAATCATACCTACCTAGGTGGATGCAGTTTTGGTCCGATGCTGCATCTGTCCCCCGCCGGCTCTAACACTGAGAACTGAGTGATCTAACATCGCAGATTGCTCAGTTCTCACAGCTCCCCAAGCACAGAGTTGATGATCGTAACTAGAACCCTCAGGGCCACACTGCAAGAAACCATGAAGGGCCCCCCTGCCCCCATCCTGGGGTCCTTGCCACTGATCCAGGCCCTTTACTCCCATTGCAGAGCCCTTTATTGTGGTCCCACAGCAGGACCCTTTCACGTTTTCTGCAGCAGGACCCCTTCCTGCATGGTTGTCTACCTTTCCAAAACAAGTCAGTTACACTTTTTTTTTTATGTGTTCAGCCAGCCATTGTAGGGGGAGAATGTATCCTAATTAGGGGAGGGACATATAAAATGTGCATGCTTCTACAAGAACCATCTAACGCCATACCCCTCAGCAAACCTCTATACCAGTTGCACATCTCTGTACCTCCAAAATAACCCCTGTACCCCTAATGCACCCCCAGCACACTTTTGTACCCCTTTGCACATCGCTGTACCTCCTACAAATACCTCTGCAGCTCCCAGCATCCCCCCAGCACACCTCTGCACCCACACGCACCTCTGCACCTCCTAGAATCCTCTTTATCGCTCAGTATGCCTCCATAAGCCCAGCAAACCATTGTAACCCCCAGCACACCTCCGCACCCCCCCACCCCCCCACAAACACATACACCTCCGCATTCTCCAGCACACCTCAACACCCCCCGCACATCTATGCACTCTGCTGCACATTACTGCACCCCCACATCCCTTTACCCACCCCCACACATAAATCTGCACCTCTGTATCCCTCCAGCACACCATTGTACACCGCAACAAGTGAACTTGGCACCCCACACACTGCTAAGGCCCCTTTCACATGGGGTAGACCTGTCAGCGGAATCTGCTTGCTCAGTGGGGGATTTCTTCACTGATTACTGCTGAGCAAATGGATATGTCCGCTCCACTGATGCAGAGCAGACATGGACACAGCCCGCTGCTCTCTATGAGGCTGTTGGATGGAAACGGACCACCTGTCCATTTCCATCCGACTGTCATCCAATCCGATCCGCCAGACAGATGAGGAATGGATCTCCCATCGGTCTGTTTTTAATGGATCAGATGGTGGCGGGTGTCAGTGGACACAGGTCTGCTGACATCCAATGCTCCAGAGCAATAGATGGTCTGATCTGATCTGCCTGAATAACGGACAGGCGGACCTGATCAGTCCGCCAGTGTGAAAGGGGCCTAACACATCTGTGCTCTGTACCCACTCCACCTCCAACCCCCAGCACATCTCTGTACCCCCCCCCACACTTTCATCCCATGGCCACTCACTTGAATGTTGATGACAGTCTGTGGTGCCCGCAGCATCTCCCCCTGCACCTCTGGCTGTCAGTTTACTATGCAGTGGGGGGAGGTGGAAGGGGGCAATCAGCAGCTCTATGGTGCCCGCGGTATCTCCCTGGGGCTAGTAATTTACTTCACGAGATTATTCAGTGGAGAGGGGAGGGGCCTCTGACCCGGGCATGTTTCGGCAAGAATGTACAAGCAGAGCAACTCACTTGTACACTGAAGAGTGAAGTCGATACATGCCTGTGTCAGAGGCCCCTCCCCTCTCCACTGTATTCACTTGAGAAGTTAACTACTAGCCCCAAGGAGATCCTGCGGCCCACGGGCACCATAGAGCTACTGATTGCCTTCCCCCACTGCATAGTAAACTGACAGCCAGAGGTAGAGGTGGAGATGCCGGGTCTGGCCCCCCCCCCCACAGCGGCAAAACGCGGTGCCCCCCCTGAAGGGCCCTGCACTGTACCCAAAATTTAGTTTGGTACAGCGTTGGATGACCGCGCAATTGTCATTCAAACTGCGACAGCGATGAAAGCTGAAAATTGGTCTGGGCAGGAAGGTGTATAAGTGCCCTGTATTGAAGTGGTTAAATACTGATTTAATGAAAATAAAATAAAATGGTATGGAAAAAGATATAAACAGACTTTGCCTTTTGTTTAGTGCAGAGCTCAGATCACTTACACAGTAAGTTTAATTTGATGCAACAGAGTCACTGGCCCTAAGTGAAGTGACAGACAGGTGTACAGACTTGACCAATCATGCTATCCCCCTGGTTTACTGCAGGAGCTTGAAGGTTGTAGCTGGGTCCCCTGGACGTCCTCTAGGCCGTAAGTTCCTGCATACATTGCCTTGGGCATTATCCGGCTCTGATTTGGGCATTTATGTTTCAAAGGACATTGTGTCCTCAAAAGAGATAGCAATCTAACGAACCTGTAAGGTTAGATGGCAAGTTAACAGCCCTTTAGGCCCAACCATCTATGTGTATTCAATTTACAGAATCTCATTAAAAGCCTGAGTCGTGCTTGTCTGATTCCATTACTGATAGGAGGCCACATACCCAGTTTATCTTCACGATGGTCCTTCCTGATATCCAGAAGCTCTCTGATCTTGTTTACTTCCACAGATGGGTCTCCACCCACATTATGTTTTCCTGAGGTGTTAAGAAAAAAATTTTATTCTTTTGTGGACGCAGAGGCACTGATAGTACTGTTATGGAGATGAAGGCTTGCTGGCCAAACTGTTATTGTCATGAGCAAGATATGAACTAACTGTGATTATATAGAGTAGGACAAAGCCTGACTTTTAATTATTAGGACATAGACTAACTCCTATTGAAAGGAGTAGCTAATTGAAGGGCAGATGATGTCAGGTATAAGACATAAAAGATGTTTAGAAGGAGCAAAACATTGACTAATGGAGAATAGGGAAAGGGAGGAGGGGATCAGTGGTAAGCTGTAGAATAAAGGAGGTCGTCAATGTTAGAAACGTTTTAACTGTTTATTGTGTGACTATTTGAAAAACTATTAGAAAAACAATAACCCTGAGACTGATTTTTAAGATGACTTCTGAGCACATTGTTGTATTAACTTGCTATATCGTTTGCTTTAACTCCATAGTAAGTTGTAGGATGATTAGGCTTAACCATATATGATAGAACAAGACTGTACAGGAAAAACTAATTAGCCAAATAAAGTACCATTTTGTACCAGGCATGCTATCTGTGTTTCCTCAGCCAATAGAAGCGTTATAGCTATATTATTGTAGATATTAGGAGGGGGGATGTACATCTCTTTGTGTGATTCTTACTGCATCTTTTGGCTTGTAAGCATCATCCATTTGTGTGACACATCTGAAATAAATTGTCTGCTTTTCAATACATCTGGAGTTCGACTAATCACAAGAGAAGAGTAATCCTAACATTTTTGGTCCTTCGAGCCGGAACCAACAAGTGCATTTCAGGTCAGATGGTCACGACAAAAACTTTGGTGAGTATTGGACTTCAAAGCTCACTGAGAATTAAAAGTCCCCCCACTAAACGTTAGTAGTGAAGTAGGGGCGGGGGCCTGAGACCCAGATCCACTGTCTGGTTTCGAACTTTGTGATCCAGTCCTCCTGGTGTGTGAGAGGTAAGATAATTTAAATTATTCTTAATTCTTTCTAAGAATCTCTTCTTCTCTTTCTGTTTGATTCTGGTTTAATGTGTTGTAATTGCCGACACTGGGATTGATCGTATAATATCTTGATAATCCAGTGTGCGAAGACAGAGACATTTGGGGACATTGTCTAAGGTAAAAAATTACGTCACCGCTGTCCCGGACAGATAAAAAAAAAAGATTTGAGGAATACCGAATGTCAGAGGTTGATTGCCTGACGTCATCGGAGGTTGATTGCCCAATGATTTAAGCGCTATTTAGTTAAGTGATCTAGAAAGATCGCAAGGCTAACTTTCTTTTAAACTTTTCTTTTTTTTAGTGTTGCTTTTGTTTTGTTTTTCTATCTTCTTTTCCTTTCATTAAGAGAATAAATTCTCCTTCGGTTTCCCATACTTTCCTCTTAGATTAAGTACTGTTGCCCAAGCTTAAGATGGCGCCTCGTGACTCTGCCTGCGGTACTCAGAACGAGGCTTGGTAACAATATAAAGGTGGCGATTCAACGCGCTTTCCGTTCCCCATTAATAACGTTATCTATGACGAAACGCGTCTGGGCGAGGACACGTGTTGACGTCACCACGCTCCTACGTTAGGAGGACGGGAGTTTGTTTGCAGCCGGCCGGCTCTGATTTTATCTGTGATATTTTAACTTCATGTAAGTGCATTACTTTTTATTAAACCAATAATTGTGACAGTATTACGCTATGGATGGTCTTTCTTCCTCTGTATGTGGCTGGGTCTCGTGGTCTGTATAAGGTCTCGTGCTGCCAGGAGGAGTTTGAATATCCAATCCATTTCATCCTATATCCAACCTCCGGTCCGTCAGTGGATCTCCCCTAAGAGGAAAGGCCCTGGCTGGGTATAAGCCAACTGCCCAACTTACCTGCCAGCTGGTAAGCAGGTTTTTCTTCAGGTGGTAGCACGGTTGATATAATTTTTGATTCACCTGGGTGATCGGCACTAGATTGAATTTATATCGTCCATCCAAGAACTACTGTATGGACTTTCCATTTGTAGCGCGGCCTTGTTTTCCCTTTATACAGTTTATATGTGTTATCACATTGTGAGCTGCTGCTTTTTGGACTTTATTATTTAATTTTTATGTTTTTTGGTTTACAGTAATGTGAATTTCATAATTATTTTCACATATATTTCAATGTATATTATTTTCTGACATAGCGTGGTTATTTTTTTACCATTCTAACTTTCTTTTGTGTGTTTAGTTTCTCCTTTCTCATGTTTAACCTTTCTGTTGCTATTGTAACCTTATTGAAAAAAACAACAGTACTGCAGAGACAAGTTAATTATTTTTTGATTCTCCCTATAGTGTGGGGAGTGATGATATTTTTACTCTTCTTGTATTCCTATTGTTACCATGGTCCGAGGGTCACTATCCCAGTGTTTTATAGGTAAATGTGAGACCCTACTGGCGCTGACAATGGGGAATATTCTCTGTAAAAGAATGTTTTATGCCTGCTTATAAGGCTGCTGTGTTCCTAATTTGCCAAGTGGGAGGGGAAGTTTGGATTCAATAGTAAACTAACTGTAAAAAAGTGTCAGAATTTGGTGGATAAACTTAAATTGTTAGGACCCAAAGATCAAAAAAGGTATGGGTTGATAATAGGAGTTTAAATATTCAGCAAAAAATCATTCTTCACACCTCATGTTCTGTGTGCCTGTAAAACTCGTGCTGTGAGCCTGCTTGCCTATAAGAGACAGATGGGGAGCTGGCAGAGATGCAGGAAACTATGGAAAAGCTTAAAGAGATACTTGGTTTAATTGTCTTATGGCTTCGCTCTGTAAGGCAGCCAACACCTTGCTAGCCGATGTATTAAGCAGATAAATATGTAAAATACCAGGTGACATTGCACTATATGGCCCATGGGGATTGGACCGGAGCCGGCGTCTTGGATTACTGCACCGTCTCAGGTACCACTGGACAACATTGTCTGGGAGACTATGCTACATCTCGGCCACCTGCTCGGGGACAACCCTCGGTCGGACTTATAGGAACCAAACAGTTGGAGCTGCAACTTCAGGTAAAGGTGATCCAATAGCCGTATCACTGATGGGTCTAGCAAAAGAATTAGACCAGACGGAAGTGTTATCTAAATGTTTTACAAATATTTGAGAAGCAGAAAAATAGCTGAGTATGACTGAGTAAAAAAAATAATTAAGTGCGAGAAATCATCACAGGGAGATTAAAGCCTGCAGTTTTTCCTCACCCCCTCCCCTCTTGTGAATCTCCTGTAAGGAGGGAGTGAAGTGCTCCTCCGTTTCAAATTCCTGTGTGAGAGATTGTGTCTGTAAAAAAATAAAAAATAACTCTTGACCAGCTATGACAATACAGAAGGGTTATATTGTAAATATTGAAACTGAGCATAAAAAAAAAGGTACACTGATAACACCAGGGTGCTTTATTATTTTAGCATGCCATGGTGTTAAAGGAAGCACATGGCAGAAATTGTTGATGGTTTTGAGGAGGTAGATGGAAGACATGAAGGTGGATTACACTGTGGAGTGAACAGAATGTTGTGGAGTTGTCAAGTGGCTTGATGAATGTGAGAAAAGGAAAGGCTGAGAATGTTTTGATTACTTTAAATGTGTCCAGTCTAGAGACAGTATGTGACTGAGTGCTAATTTTACTGCCATAAGGAAACGAGGATTTGAATGGGCTTTGCTAAGAGAAGTGTGCCGTAGTATTGAAGCCCAGAGAGAGGAGAGAAGGGAATACAACAGACTTGATGCTTTTATAGCACAAAAATTATGGTCAAGAAGCTGTTTCTCAGAAACAAGAAAATGCAGATTGCCTGACAGAAGTAGCAGAAGAGAGAGGGAGATGATGATGGATGACTTGTAGGGCAGCATTAACCCTTTGAGAACACAGGAGGTTAATTTGTGCATCTGTGAAAATATTAGGATTTTCGGTGGGAAAGAAAGTCCGAATAATAGTCTTAAAGTAAATATTTCTTGGATATGTTACTTTTTAGAATTCCCAGATTTTCAACTGTAAAGTGTTAATGATGCAATGCTGTGTATATTTAGGTACATTTATAAAGTTAAAAGGCTAAGTTCTGAATCAGAATATGTGTTTGGGTTAAATAAAAAAAAAATGTTTTGGGACCCTGTGGATTTCACTTGGGACCAGAGAATAAGGGGAACAATACAAAAGGGGTTCATGTTTTATTTAATTCTGCTAAAATATCAGGGTCTGAGAAAAATATTTATATATATATATATTGAATATATATGTCAAATAATGTAAATGTAAATGTCGCTAGGAAACATTTTATGTCTGCATACTGGGTGGACTTATGGACTTATAGTTGAATAAATGAAAGAATATTGTTTTTAACAACTCCAAAGTTGGTAGTTTGATCTGTGATCCTGTGCTCATTCATGTTAGATAAAGAGTATCCATTTTCCCCAGCCCCAATTCAAGTGTAGATATGACACCCCCCTCCTCCTTCTACACAACTGAGGAATGAGGCGAGATCATTTTTATGGGGTGGGTGTCTAGTGATTACATGCAGGGCTGGGCTTACCATTGGGCTTGACTGGGCTCAAGCCCATGGGCCCCGGCCAATAGGGGGCCCCGCCCGTTTCGAAAGCCACTGAGAGCCGCCGAGAGAGGGCGAAAGCCACCGGGATACACAGGACATCCGGCTCTGTATCTCGGCGGCGCCATTTTTAAACTGAAAGGCTACAATGACAAGGCAGCAATGACACTGGAGCAAGGCTACACTGACACTGACAAGGCTGCAGATGGACACTGATAAGGCTACATTGATGGGCATTTAAATGTAAGTTTTTTTCCTTAAACTTCCCTCCGAAAAGTTTTTTTCCTTAAAATTCCCCCCTAAACTTGGGGTGCATGTTATACGCCGATAAATACGGTAATTATCATTTTATCCATTTTTATTGCTTTTAATAATCGTGGACCCAGGACGAATACCAGTACTGTAACCCCCACTTATACGCTTATATACTATCTACTTTTGTGAGTAGCCATTTGGCTGTTTTGTCTTGTCCAATTAAACAGAAATTCTTTAATACTGCACTGAGTCTGGCGCACCTTGTCCTTTTCTATTTCTGTTTTATAGAGCTGTGCATATGTATAGAAGGTAGGGCCCGAAAGTGACTGAAGCCCAGGGGCCCCCACCGCCCTAAGTCCTGCCCTGATTACATGAATGGGTACAAAATTGAACCTTTAGAGGTATTTTAGAGTTTAGAACATTAAATTAAGGTATGAAATAATGTAGACTACACAGTCCTTAGAGACAAAGAAACAAATGATGTCCTTCCGGGGTATGACAAATTTTTGTAGAGCCTGGATTCCCGGGTATTCCATGCTGACGACCCGGTTGGTTCAGGCAATACATGGGAGCCCTATGGCCCCCCAGGATGCTATAAAATGGAGTGAGGAAACAGACAGCCTTTACTGACCTAAAACAAGTCCTTTCTAGTTCATCAGTGCTAGCCTTACCAAACTATGACAAACCTTTCGAACAAACAGTTGACTCAAGAGAAGGTCACATGACATCAGTAATTACACAGTCACATGGCGGGCGCCAGAGGCCGATTGCTTACTATTCTACAAAATTAGACAGTGTAACTAGAGCACTTCCACCCTGTGTACAGGCAGTGGTAGCTGCAGCGGAAGCAGTTAAGGCCTCAGCATCTATAGTGCTATATCACCCGCTGATACTTAAAGTACCACATGCAGTATCTGTCATCCTTTTACAACAAAAGATATCACATTTGAGCCTAGCACGACACCTTTCCTGTATGACAATACTCTTGACACAACCTCACTTAACAATACAGAGATGTACTACATTAAACCCATCCACACTAATACCACTTCCTACTGATGGTCATAAACATGACTGTACTGGTGCCATCGCTGAAAACGTACTGCCATGGAGTGATTTGAAACATGTTACCGTTATCTATCCCTGACATGACACTTTTTGTTGATGGCTCCAGTAAGAAAAATCCAGATAGCACACATGCAACTGGATATGCAGTAGTGATATAGGATGAAATTTTGGAAGCCAGGCCATTATTAAAATATTATTTAGTATAAGTAGTAGAATTTGTAGCACTGACAAGAGCATGTATACTATCAAAAGGAAATCTATAGAGAATATTGTTTCTCCCCCCCGGGGAGAAACAATATTGGAAAACAAAAGGTTGCACAAGTATAGATAACATCTACATGTCACCTGATTGAAAACCATTATTGCCAAAATACTTATTTAGGTATGCAGCAGTATTGACACATGGAGTAACACATGTGTCAAACTGGGGGATGACTGAGATGTTAAATAAGGTATGTACAGCCTATGGCTTCACTAACTACTAAAAAAAAAACTTTTTGCTCTCAATGGATTATATATGCAAGATACAATGCTCAGGGAGGCATAAGACCACGGAAAGGGAAGTTCCCCACACCGCAATATCCATTCCAACACATTTGCATGGATTTTATTGAATTAGACAAATGTGAAAGGGAGAAATATTGTTTGGTAATCATAGACACCCTGACCAAATGGGTGGAGATATTCCCGACAGGAAATGCAGATGCACAGACAGTGATAATGGACCCCATTTTGTAAATAAAAACTATACATTTGACAGAAGTGATGGGAATTCAAGTGAAATACCATTGTGCCTATCATTCCCAATCAGCTGGATTGGTGGAAAGACATAATGGCATTCTAAAAAGCAAACTGAGGAAAGCTATGGAAGAAACAGGTAAAAATTGGATGTACTGCCTACTAGTAGCTGTGACCAGTATGCATATCACACCCACAAAAGAAGGTTTAAGCCCATTTGAAATGATATATGGAAGGCCATATAAGATACCCTTACAACCAAATGAAGCACCTATTGAGGAGTCTGAGCTCACACTAGCAGAATACATGTCTAGGCTGTTAAGACAAAGATGTACTGATGATTTTTGTTCTGTCCTAGAAGGTCCAATTCGAGAAGATGAAAAGTTGCATGTTGGAGAGTGAGTCTTAACAAAAAGTAATAAGAAAAAGCAGTGGTACTCCCCAAGGTGGGATGGTCCTTTCAAAGTCCTCCTAACTACCCCTACTACGATAAGGATTGCAGAGAGGTCTACCTGGATTCACCAGTCTCATTGCAAAAAGGTTTTACAGGCAGAATAGGGCCAGTTGGCTGCAAGAGGTTCAGAAAATCCGGCTACAAAGGGAGGTCTCACACAAGGTGGGACTTGTCTCAAACCGGTGAAGTCTCCCTACCCTACCCTATCCGCTGGAACTCTGTAGCTGGTTAGGATAATCCTTGTGGTTACTGGTGACTGAGAGGCATCCATAAGAGGGGTATACGTTATGGAAGAGCAGAGGAACCTTTGGGTTGGGAAAGAGCAGGAAAAACTTTGAATCTAACCTTTATAGAGGGAATAACTAGCACTATATTGGTAGACTTCTGTCAGATTGCAGCTTGTGGGGGTACAACTGGGGCTAGAGGACTTTTATGGGCAGATAAATACATTTGCTGGCTCTGGGATGGGGCAGAATGTCAAGCATGGGATCAGGCCCTGTGGACCACAGCACATCAAGATTGGGGGTATAATCTACCAGGGTCTAAAAAGAGTGGAATAAAAGGAAAGACTCATAATTACAGAAGCGGCCAACTCCCCCTGCACACATAGTAAGAACTGTAAACAATTATTGATAACATTAAAGGAGCCGAGGAAGGAAGATCAGCGGTTTTACTCTATGGGAGCATGGGTGTCAGGAACTGACCCCTCAGGCAAATTTTTCCTCAAGGTATTACCACCCAATAAAACCAAACAGGGAAAGGTAGACACAGAAGGGAAAGAAGAAGGCCATACTAAAATAGAAATTCTGAGTAAAACTATAAGATTTACAAATCTAACAATAGAAGAAAATCCGATTGCCTCTCTGGGATCAGGAAGGAATTTTTTCCCCTGCTGTAGCAAATTGGAGCATGCTCTGCTGGGGTTTTTTGCCTTCCTCTGGATCAACTGTGGGTATAGTATTGGGTATATTGGATTGTACGTTTTTTTTGTTTTTTTTTTGTTTTTTTTATGGTTGGACTGGATGGACTTGTGTCTTTTTTCAACCTGACTAACTATGTAACTATGTAACTATGTAAGATGCCATAGCTTTGGAGACGGGGTACCAAGAAAAAAATGAGTGGTTAGAATGGTTGAGGTGCACGGTTAAAACTCTAAAAAAGGAAAACTGTTTAGTTTGTGCCAGAGCCAGACCACATTTAGCAACGGTCCCTTTTCCTCTAGATCACAATACAGATCCAGAAGGTTTAAAATGTATGTTGCGATTGTATAATAAGAGCTATAAACCTGAAACAAATTTCACTTCTCACACGTTGAGTTTGTTGTTTCCCCTAGTACAGAGACCTCAGATACCTCCAGCGCTTACTGCTTATCCGGGCAACTTTACTTGTTTTGCACTCCCAGGGAACCGTAGCGGGGTGGATCTTGAGTCACTACCCGATGACTACTGTGTGGAGAGGATTAACATGGGCAATGGTGACTGGGTTGAACATGACATTCAGAGAGCTGATGTCTGGTGGATGTGTGGGGATAAGAAACTGTGAGCTAGGATACAGGCCAATGCCCGAGGGAATTGCGCTATGGTCCACCTGGCTATGCCCCTGAGGAACCTGTCAGAACACCGTGGACTAAGAGTCACCAACGGTATCGGAGGGACACCTCTCGCATAGGGTCATTTGACTCTCGGATCTACATAGATGAGCGTGGGGTGCTGGATGAGTTTAGGGCCAGGAATCAGGTGACAGCTGGGTTTGAGTCTCTTCTCTGGTGGGTGACTATAGATAAAGATGTTGACTGGATTAACTATATATACTATAACCAACAACAATTTGTAAACTATACTAGAGATGCTGTGAAGGGCCTAGCAGAACAGTTGGCCACCACATCTCTAATGGCATGGCAGAACTGAATGGCCTTAGACATGGTCCTAGTTGAAAGAGGAGGGGTATGCAAAATGTTTGGTAGCATGTGTTGCACCTTTATCTCTAACAATACAGCTCCTGGAGGGACCGCGACCAGAGCCTTGGAAGGACTGACTGCTCTATCGAATGAATTAGCAGAAAACTCAGGTATTAATGATCCATTTAAAAACTGGCTTGAAGGATGGTTCGGTAAGTGGACTGGATTTATGACATCATGTTTGATCTCAATTGCTGTGGCTTTGGCCGTTTTGGTCACTTGCGGATGTTGCTGCATTCCCTGTATTCGATTCAACTTAATGACATACAGAACGAAAGTGTATAACACAGGGACTATCATCGAAATGTGTTGAGATAAAATAGTCATACAAGAGGAGGGAATGTTAGAAAAGTTTTAACTGTTTATTGTGTGACTATTAGAAAAACAATAACCCTTAGACTGATTTTTAAGATGACTTCTGAGCACATTGTTGTATTAACTTGCTATATCGTTTGCTTTAACTAACTCCATAGTAAGTTGTAGGATGATTAAGCTTAACCATATATGGTAGAACAAGACTGTACAGGAAACACTAATTAGCCAAATAAAGTACCATTTTGTACCAGGCACGCTATCTGTGTTTCCTCAGCCAATAGAAGCGTTATAGCTATATTATTGTAGATATTAGGAGAGGGGATGTACATCTCTTTGTGTGATTCTTACTGCATCTTTTGACTTGTAAGCATCATCCATTTGTGTGACAAATCTGAAATAAATTGTCTGCTTTTCAATACATCTGGAGTTCGACTGATCACAAGAGAAGAGTAATCCTAACAGAGTAAAACATGGTCTGGCTAAGGTTCTTAGGAATAGGCCATGGACTGACTAAGATTACCAGGAGTACACCATTAACTGACTAAGGTTGTCATGAGTAGATCATGGACTGACTAAGTTGTCATGAATAGACCATGAACTGACCAAGGTTGGCATGAGTAGACCATGGACTGACTAAGGTTGCCAGTAATAGACCAGGGACTAACTATGGTTGTCAGTAGTAATCAATAAACTAAGGTTGCCAAAAGCAGAGCATTAACTTGATGAGATTTTCAAGAGTTGGATCAGACACTTAATACTTACCATCAGTCATAAGTATAATAATATTAGAATGTTCGAGAAATTTCTCGTTTCTCAGATTATCCAGAGACAGTTGATTATAAACTTCCTGAAGGGCACACCGTGTATTAGTTCCTTGTTTATTATCATGTTCTGTGGGAGTATAAATGGAAAAAAAACAACCGTGAACATTGACATCTTCTGAAAAGTGATATAGTGTTTATAGCACATGGGCACATGTTGGTCTTCCAGCTATGGGAGGAGGCAATTTATGCATCTCTACCAGCTGTAAGGGAAGTACAAACCCCAGCATGAGACAACTGGAGATTATTCAACCAGCAATAAACATACAGTTTCAGCAAGAATAACATAAGAAGAATTTTGGTCTGCTGAACTGTGGATGCCGTTCCGCGTACGTTTCCCCATTACAGGCGTGTTCGCCTTGGGTCCGAGTAAGGATCCTGAGCCTCCCCGGGGTTGGGGTCGGGGTTGGTGGGGTGGGGGGTGGGGGGCTTGGTTGGAAATGTTTTGTTATAACCTGTTTTTATACTGTTTTTTCACAAGCAAAGCACTCATGTTTGACACAAGATATGCAAGATGCCACGTTTTGACCTTTTTGAGGGTCCAGACCTTGCATCTGTTCTTGAAGGGTGGTCTACGGAAAGAAAATGTGATACCAGGCATGGATGGCTGATTGTACCATAATTTCATGGAACACCAGGGGTTTGAACTCCTCTGTTAAAAGGTCACTGGTGTTTTAGTTTCTTAAAACATACCATCCCCAAATTTGTATACTACAAGAGACTCAACTGATGGGGGGGCAAACTTCTGAGTCTTAGGCTACCCTGGGTGGGACACCAATACCACTCCACATATACCAACTATTCCAGGGGGGTCAGTATCCTAGTACATAAATCCTTACTGTTTAGATTGATGGCGTTGGAGCTCGACCCGGATGGTTGGTATGTTGTATTGCATGCCATGGTGGACAGATTGGAACTGGTGGTGGTAGGATTATACTAACCCCTCCCCTCCCCGCCTCTACAAGAATACTTAGCCAGCTTATCTCTAAAATTGCTGCCTTTGGCACAGATAATGTGGTGGTACTGGGGGACTTTAACCTGGTCCCAGATCCTGCGATGGACATGCTCTCACCCGGAGCGGGCTCACCTTTGGAGCTGCTCTCTTGGGCCGAGGCATCCAATTTGACTGACGTGTGGAGGTGGTATCACCCTTTTCGGCGGGCCTACACGTGTCATTCAGCCTCACACAAAGCCCTCTCACGTAAAGACTTTGCCTATGCAGGGGGGTCTGTCCTGCCCAGGGTTAGGGACATCACTATTCTTCCCCGTGGCATATCCGACCACGCTCCGCTCGCCTTGAAGCTATGCGTGTCCAATGCTTCGGGAGAGAGTCTGTGGAGACTGTCCAGATTTTGGCTATCCAACTCCAGGATATCTGAACCATATAGATCCGAGGCGATACACTACTGGTGGGACCTTGACCAATCTGTGACTCTGACCACATCCTGGGACGCATTCAAGGCCTTCACTAGGGGCAGCCTGCAAACTTTAACTCCCCTGGGACATTTTCCCCTCACATTCCCCTGTGGGGCAACCCTAAATTACCGCACATGAACTCTGTTCCAGATCCCCAAATCTGGGCAAGGAAGGGAATTGTTAAGCTGAAACATATCATTGTAAGTGGTAAACTAAGAACCTTCTCTGACCTTAAGGATGCTTACTCACTACCAGGATGGATGCTATTCTGATGTTACCAGCTACGACATGCCTATAGGAAACAGTTTCCACCACTCCTTAAGTTAGAATCAGACCCTGTGGAGGGACTACATACCGCTAAGATCATAGTTAAGCCCTTATCCTCTATATATTTCCATTTGTCCATACCGCCTACAAAGAAGCTTGAGAAATCCCTGGACAAATGGAAAATGGACATTACGGACTTGTCAGAGGATGAATGGGAAACATGTGTATCCTCCTTTGTTATTAACACGATCTCGACTAGAGACCGGTTTATGCAGGTCAAGTTCCTCCACAGGGCCTATTACACCCCGAAACGACTGAAAATCATGACTCCCAGCACCCCAAAGGCCTATCCCAGGTGTGGTCTAGGGTCCGCCTCCTTTCTTCACATGGTATGGTCTTGCCCCCGCCTCGGGGACTATTGGTCAGAAATAGCTAACACTCTCGATCAGATTACCTCATTAGATGTGGGAACTAACCCCAAAGCGATGTTGTTAAATATCTTCAATCCTAGTGTACGGGGCAAGTATACCAAACTGTTCCTGAGATATGCTACTTTTTATGCCCGGAGAGAGATATTCCTCCACTGGAAGGACACTACACCTACTAGGGTGTATTCATGGCGCCTGGCAATGAACTCTGTGCTCCCATTATACAAACTCACATATGCCAATCGTAAGTGCCCCTACAAATTCAACAAGATATGGTCGGGATGGATAGATGCATGGGGTACTGAGGTTGTAGACGATGTTTGCAGTATTGCTGATGTACCAGCTCCATGATTAGGTACCACTGACAGGATCTCTTGAATAATTACTTATTGTTTATGCTAAGCAAAACTAATGAGGTACTTGAGGCCCCCCCTCCCCCCCCCCCCCCTCATCTCTCATCTATCCTGTCTCCTCCTCCCCCTGCCCCTCCCAACAAGACCTCCTTGATTAATTTTGTTGTAGTCTGCTGCCTCTAAACCTATATTTCGCTGCAGTGTTGTGTAACATCTTTAAACATCTTTCTCCTGCCTATGTGAACAAACCAATTACCTTGTGACTACCTATACAATAATACTACTATGACTAACTGTGTCTATACATCGGTTGCACTGTTAATTATTTTGAATAAGAATTTTGGTAACATGCCAGAGTACAATTAGGAGCTCACTCAGTCACCAGGCTCCACATACAGTATAAAATATCATTCTTGTGGATTGGTATTGAATAATCCAGCTAATACTTTACCTGAATATTTAAAATTTTGAATTGCTTCTATAACTTTTTCGGCTTCTGTATTGATCTCAGACTCGGAGAGAGTCACAATTCTTTTTATCTGTGAAGCATAGGTGATGACCGAATACCGAGGTGTAAAGTCGAAGCTGGAAACCTTCAAACAAACATATGTATGCATGAATATAAGATATAGTGTCAAGTCAAGGATTGTCAGATTATATAGCTATCATAATTCTATAGGCGAGCGCAGGGGGTGTGCCAGATGTCCCTGGGCACACCCTAATCACTCTGTGTGGTGCCAATTTCAACCACTGCCTGGGCTTTCCCTGTGTTGTGCCCCCTGCAGTGCTCCTGGCTTCCCTCCTCTCCTCTCCTCTGTCCTCTCCTCCAGGCTGCTGTAGGGGGATGCTTCAGGAAGAAGAGCAGGGAAGGAGCTAGACAATATGTCATTCCTTTTCTAAATGAACACAGTGAACTCACTCACTGTGTTCATTCATTGCTGAAGCATAGTAAAGTGTTTTACTTAATAAGTAAGTGTTTACTATGCTTATGTTTTTTGAATGAACAGGAAGCCACTCAGCACAGAGCACTTACCATTTTCATTCACTGTCCAGTGCAGCTGAGGCTGCAGACAAAGGCATGTGTATTTGAGCTTTGGGGTGCACACCTATGCATAATTCCTATTAATAACAACAAAGTAGAGCACAAAGGGGGATAGGGAAAGTGTAATAAGCCATAGCTGTTCAACTGGTGTGGCTATGACAATCTGAAAGGTTTAAAATATCTCCATGCCCTAGACAGGTACCTACTGTACCACTCTGACCTCTCTAGGAAACACTATAAAAATTCTTTGTTGAACCACCTGTTGAATGATGCCTGGGCCTGCATGCCGTTTCTCTGAAAACATACAGGATATCTCCCCATCGTTCTTTTGGTTTAATAGAATTGCCAAAATTCACTCAATGCAAAGCATTATAACCTCGTTTTAGGCCAGACGGAAGATTCAGCCATATGTGATTCTATTGGACTCTCTTTACCTGTTCAAAGGAACATGCATCGATCATGCATTTGGAGGAGTGAGATTTTCCCTTTTCACTCCTCCAATCCTCTTTTTTTCTGTCTTTTGATGATTTGGTCTTCACTGTATGATGCTATGTTGAAAATTTGGCAATATGTTGGTATTTTGGGTAAAATACAGATCTGATGTATACGCTCTTTAGCTTGCTATTTAGGCTTTGATCCTGATCGATTATACATTCTATAGACAGGGTGGCTTTCCGTTTAGTCTATTTTGTTATATTGCCTTTGAAATTGCTTATGTTGAACTCTGTATATATTCTTCCAGTATTATTATCTGTATGTAAAATTCTTAAAATAAAGAGTGTTTACAAAAAATAATACACTGTATCTCCAAGCCAAGGTCTGCTTTTAAATGTGCCCCCTCTCCCCCTTGGTACATAGACTTAATACAACTGTAGGGGGAATAATGTAGATTATATACTTACTATGACCCCAGCTTCTGTAGTACAGGGCATGATTTCATCTTCCTACCAACAAGATCCCGGAGAATGCTGAGTATTCCAAATTTTGTGTGAAGATGCTGCAGCACAGTGTAGGATCCTCTTCTCAGTGAGATTTGGGCTACTCAACATCCCCCTGAATCCCGCTAGAAGGATCATTAAGTAATCCTCACCTAGGTGCCAGGGGAAAGGCAAGTGTAATATCTAATTGTTTCCCTTACAGGTATTTTGGATAATCAACATTCCGTGGTCATTGGATTAAGGTTTGTGTCCATTAAGTTGGGTACAAAATGCTTGGGAATGTTTCTGACGCTCAACTGAGGAAGCTGCTTGGACAAGAAGTGAGACATCATCAACATTATAGAACAAATCCAGTTGAATGTGACTAACTACTACCAGCTATACTATACCAATGAGAGCCTTCACAGACAAGCTCCTTTTCATAAATGGTTGGTACTCTGAGCCCACTATGCCAGTATGTTCTTTCCACATTATGGCTGAAAAGATTTCATCCTAGAGACACCAACATTCACTATATTACCAAAAGTATTGAGACGCCTGTCTTTACACGCACATGAACTTTAATGGCATCCCAGTCTTAGTCCATAGGGTTCAATATTGAATTGGTCCACCCTTCGCAGCTATAACAGCTTCAACTCTTCTGGGAAGGCTGTCCACAAGGTTTAGGAGTGTGTCTATGGGAATTTTTGACCATTCTTCCAGAAGAGCATTTGTGAGTCAGGCACTGATGTTGGAGAGATGGCCTAGCTCGCAGTCTCCGCTCTAATTCATCCCAAAGGTGATTTATCGGGTTGAGGTCAGGACTCTGTGCAGGCCAGTCACGTTCCTCCACCCCAAACTCACTCATTCGTGTCTTTATGGACCTTGCTTTGTGCACTGGTCCAAATCATTTTGTGGAGGGAGATTATGGTGTGGGGTTCTTTTTCAGGGGTTGGGCTTGGCCCCTTAGTTCCAGTGAAGGGAAATCTTAAGGACTCAACATACTAAGACATTTTGGACAATTTCATGCTCCCAACTTTGTGGGAACAGTTTGAGGATTGCCCCTTCCTGTTCCAACATTACTGCGCACAAGTGCACAAACAAGGTCCATAAAGACATGGATGAGCAGGTTTTGGAGTGAGGAACTTGACTGGCCTGCACAGAGTCCTGACTTCAACCCAATAGAACACTTTTGGGATAATTCGAGTGAAGACTGCGATCCAGGTCTTCTTGTCCACATCAGTGCCTCACCTCACAAATGCGCTTCTGGAAGAATGGTAAAACATTCCCATAGACAAACTCCTAAACCTTGTGGACAGCCTTCTCAGAAGAGTTGAAGCTCTTATAGCTGCAAAGGGTGGGCCGATGCAATATTGAACCCTACGGACTAAGACTGGGATGCCATTAAAGTTCATGTGCGTGTAAAGGCAGGTGTCCCAATACTTTTGGTAATATAGTGTAGGTTCATCGATTTGCTTTCTGCCCTATCCTGGGAAATGCAGTGCAGCCCTCAATAAGACTTAGACTTTCCGTCTGTACAGCAGCTCTACAGGGATTATCTAGTCAATGACATAATGACCATTGCAGTTTCGGTCTACAGTATGTGCCTTACAGTATATGTAAGGCTGGCCTTAGTTCACCCACATTTTTTTTCCAAAAAAAAATTTAACGGATTCCCCCATCTACACAAGCAATCCTCCCCACTGTGCCATTGTATTCTGACAGTGGGATTCCTCTGCTGTGAGAATACACTAAATGGCAGCAGCAGTTGCTGATCAACATAACTCTTCCACCATTTTCATTCATCTTCAACAGAAGTTGATTGTTAGATCCGCTTCTGTCGAGCAGAAATGGCCATTCGGAGCACACATGCTCCGAACGTGCGCTCCTCCCTACTCTCTCACCATACGGAAGTGATGTGTCCAGCCGCCCCTAAGCCGAATCTGAGAACCAGGAAGCGTTGGGAGCCACCAGCGCAGCCGGGAACATCAGCTGCCTCTCCACCTGCGAGCCGACCGCTTCCCCCAGAAATGGATGAACTTCCTATAACATTTCACGTGCGATGTAATCTCTACAATCTTGTGAGTTTAAAATCGTCTGTCCTATATTAAAATGTTTTTATCACGCTGCACTTAGATAGCGCTTCTCTCTTCTTTGTTTTTTACTGTCTACAGAGCCCCTTCTAGCTTGTTATGAGCCGGCAGCCATCCAGAGTCAGCCCATCTGTGACCATCTACACACCTCTTGCTGCATTTGAACTCTCATGCATGGGCTCCCCACTACAGAGAGTAGATTGATCGCCCATTTCTCTCTATTTGAGCTGACAGAGCGCACATGAACATATATAACACAATGGTTGACAAAGGATATTGTTGAGTTTGTTTGCACCATCTATTTGATTATATACTGTATTTTATTTTTATATATCTTTATATATCTTATTGCACTAATGATTTATAGAGTACCATTTTTTCTATATATTTTCTTATACTTGTATTTTTTGTTGTATTGAAAACTGTTTTATATTTGTGTTTGATATATTTACTGATACATTTAAAATGTGACCTACCGCTCATTCTCGTTTTTCGTTGGCACCTGCTACTATGTCCTCAATCCACACCTAGGCAATTATGACCTCACATTGTCCAGCCCCCCCCCAGCCACCCGCAACTCCTGGGACACATCACATATCTCAGGAGGCTGCAGGACCAGTCTCCCTGTGTTGTGCAACCTAGTTTAACAAATAGAACCTAGAGTGTTAGTTCTCTGTCTCTATTTTGTTTTATGTTTTTTTAAAGATCCTTTAGGTTATGTGTGTGAGACTCTTACCCACAGCACAGTAATTAAGGGGTATGTTTTGCCTAGATGGACCGCAAACTATATCCTATAGGTAGGCTTGCTTACAATTCTTTAAACATGCCCCTTTAAGACATTCCCATTGTTCAATGTAGTCATTCTTATTTTCATTGTGGCGTAATGCACATGCTGTATGTCTTCTGTGTCCCAAGTTGTTCCTCTTTCACAAGCTCCAAACTTGGGAAGTATGGTTACATGGGCAATACAGTTCCCACTTCTAACAAATGAGCTACACTGCCTCCAAAGCACTTCCTGAAAAAAACAGTTGTAATAATTCTCCTTCACACGGGGCAATTACATCCAAGCCCTGTACAGGTCCATGTTTATCCACACGGGAATGCAATGGTGTTTAATTTGACATCCATGTGGGTGAGGGTGTGTGTCCCTGAACTCACCCTGGGTGCATTCAGGGTCTTGCACCCGCACAGATATCACATTGGGAGCATGGCTATATTTGTGCAGCCACTGTGTCCCAATAGACAGCTATGAGACTGCTGGCACAGGGATGCATACAACATCTGTGCATTTCCATGCCAGTAGCACATGGTCCTACATGGGGCACGGATGTAATCTTGCCATGTGAACAAGGCCTACATTTTTGTACACACAAAGTTGATGCTAAAAACAGTATAAACAGTATAATTGCAAAAACAAGCAGTCTTAGTAAGGCTCCTTTCAAACGGGCTTGTCCGTTTGACGGACTCCACTTGCTCAGTGGGGGATCAATTTGCTGATCCCCACTGAGCTGGCGGATGAGAGGTCCGTCTCCACTCACTGTGCAGAGACAGACCTGTAAGTGTCCCGCTCTCCTCTATGGGGAGGTAGCATGAAAATGGACCACCTGTCCGTTTTCATCCAAACCGATCCGCCAATCGGATGGAAAACAGGACCTCCATCCATCTGGATTTAGCAGACAGGATCGGATCAGACATGTCACCGCTGACATCCGCCGCTCTATAGGGTTGAATGTAGGGTTTGATCAGGTCCACCTGAAAAACTGACAGGTGGACCTGTTAGGAAAGCCCGTAGAAAGGGGGCCTAATAAGTGAATTATTCATTGTGATGGGGTATCTATTCTGTGTTTACCCTCTCGATGTCACATTTCCTGGCAGGTAAACATAAGGCTCTGTACCTTCTCTATGAATGTTTCCGCAATGTCCTTTGCAGTTTTGAAATTCTTCACTCCAACACTTTTTGACGCATCAATGATAATGAAGATATTCACGAGGCCACCTGTTTTTAATTGCAGTTTAGTTTAAAGAATACAGAAAAAAAATTACATCACTGGAAATATACAGATTTAGGTCTGTTTCAGACAGGCAGGTAGTAATGTTTATTTCCCTCTGAAAAGTGATCCCTGGTGGCAGGCATTCAGGAGGTGCTACTGCCACCCGTTCTTTTTTTTTTTTTTTTTGTACTTTTTTTATTTTTAAATTGCCGAATGGAAATCTTACATTGCAGGATCACGCTGCAACTGCAACCCAACCATTGGATCGCAGTTGTAGTGCAGCCCCATTGGTCTCAATGGGCAAATTCGACGGGTAGTGCAGACTGTCAAACTCTGCAGCCTGAGTTAAAACTGCCATGGCCCTGTCAGGCTGTAATTTTAGAATACTGGCGGCCGGGAGGGAGGGGTTGTAAAACCATGGCTCGGCTGCCTGTATTTAACACTCCCCAGCTACCAGTGTGCCCTTAGAGTAAAGACCATATATTTTGCAAGGTGGAATTACAGTAAATATAGGACCTCCACCAGACTTTCCTAACCAGTTACAGCATTATTTGCTTATTTTCAAGCTGTTCCTAGCCAGACTAAAGCTGGCCATACACTAGTAGATTTGTGTTTGAACATTCGTATGAAAATTTGTATGAAAATTCTCAGCACATTCGATGACTTGACAAAATGTTGTTCAAAAGTACTTCCAAATTTAACATTCGATTTTGGAACCAATGGACTTTCCCAATCGAAAACCACAGTCATTGTTAGAAATTTGGTAATTCCAGAACATTTTGCTATCCTTCTCACTGCGGTTGAAAACTAACGTTGATTGGACCCTACTAATGCTTAGAAAATCAAATGATTGTTTTTAAAGCAAATAATTTTAAATTCAATTCTATTAGTTTATGGGCAGCTATGGGTGACTGTGGCAATTCATACTGCCTCACACAATATTGCAACAAGTCCTGGAAATTCATTTAAGAACAGCCAGGAAGTGTGCTGCTCTATAACCCCCCCCCCTGTACTCATGCAATTAAAGAGTTGTACACTGGAAAACCTAGTCTAGAGCCTCATAAACTTAAGACCCTCAATCAATCTCTATCTCTGTGAAACCAATCAAATGGGCTTCAAACAAGGCCCTGCATCCCCTGAAAAGCTACACTGTATGGCCGAAAGTGTATGGACATCGGACCATCAGAACCATATGAGTATGAGCCATTCCTAAATCATGTTGGATGCGATGACCTGTCTCACAAATGGTGTTTTAAATCATACCAAAGGTGTTTAGAGGGGTTGAGGTCAGGGCTCTGTGCAGGCCACGCAAGTTCCAGCACACCAAACCCAAAAAAAACATGTCTTTATGGCAATGGCTTTGTGCACAGGGCCACAGTCATGCTTTTTTTTATTAGAAACAAGTTTATTGAATTTTCACAGCTTGGTACAGAAGGAATATGCAAGAGAATTGTACAATGCTACATGCAGGGTAAATACGACCATACTATTCAATAAACTTTAGAGTAAAAGTAAAAAAAATAGGTATCAAACTAATAAAACAAGCTCAACCGGTATCTTTGGTGTTATTTTTACATGTACGTTAAGGGACTGTATAGTATAAATTTGCATATTAACAGAGCATAATCCAGACAGCAAGTTGCACAGGCATAGCATATATTAGGCTCAATTATGATTCACAGGTTGTAGGGGGTTTTCAGCCATCTGTCCCAGATTTTATTAAATTTGGCTGGGCACCCCTGTTCGTGTAGACCACTTTTTTATATGGCAGTGTATTATTAATTTCTGCGATCCAGGCCAACAACGTAGGAGCCGCCGCCTGGATCCAGTTACGGGCTATTATTTTGCTTCCTGTAAACAGGGTTTCATATAAGAAATGGCGTGTAAATTTATCCGTTTCCTCTTCGGGGAATAAGCCCAATAGACATTGTTTGGGGTCCAGGGCTACTGGGGAACCCATTTGATCATGCAGAAATTGAACGATTTGAGACCAGTATACCTGAATCCGAGGGCACTGCCAGATAATGTGGTCAAAGGTACCAAGAGCAATCAGACACCTGGGGCACCTATCACTGCGAGATGGGCAGAATTTGGCCATACATTGTGGAGTTAAATAGGCTCTATGAGTGATGTAGGTTTGCATCTTCTATTACACCTATCCCTTCTGACCACTTCTGTTTAACTGAGTAAGCTAATTTAGTTGTAGAGGGCGTGTTAAGCATATCATAAAATAGGGATATTAGCTGACATGGTTCATCACAAAAAATCACTGTAACTATGTCTAGGGGGATAGTGCGGGAGGCGTGGTCCTGAACTGAGTGTGGAGGGCATGGCGTACCTGAAAGAAACGAAATAACATGTGATTTGGGAGATTAAATTCCATTTTGAGTTGAGCAAAGGTTTTAATCTCTCCATTATCAAGTACATGTGACATTAGATATATTCCTCGAGATATCCAGATGGAGGGGTCAGGTACCTGAAGGAGCTCCGGAAGGTGTTTATTGTACCAAAGAGGGGTGTTAGTATGAAATACTGGGCAGTTCAGTTTGGATGTCACCAGATCCCAAACCCTTTTGTATTGGAATGATAGTTTTGAACTATGAGGAGATATGGTCACGCCCTTCAGTCCTCTCAGTATATCACAAAAGGGGTGTGGGAAGGGTGAGTCTGTAGGATCGGATACCAAGGCAAAATACCTATACCTATCTGTTTTATCTATATGATAAAAACAGGAAAGGTGTGCCGCTAAATAGTATGTCCCAAGAGTCGGAACAGCTAGGCCCCCTAGTTGTGTCGGGCATTGTAATGTTTTCCATGAGAGTTTATGTCTGCCTGGTCCCCATACAAAGGACTGTAGAAGCGTGTCCATGATTTTAAAGTATTTGAAGGGGATGTATATTGGAGAGTGCCATATCACATACAAGATTTTCAGGAGGAGTATAATTTTAAGTAAGCCTATGCAGGCCATCACCCCCACCGGTAGTCTTGCCCATGTCTGTATCCTGGACTTAATAAATGGAATTAGGGGTTCGACATTTAGAGGGATAAAATCTCTCAACAATCGGGAGATCTGTATCCCCAAATGCTTAAGAGTGCTCACTCTTACTAGGGGTAAATTAGTCTGTTCTGTCGATGGGGGAAATATGTAAATGGGAAGGTTTTGGGACTTGTCCCAGTTCATTTTAAGCCCTGAGAACTTTTCAAATCCCTAAATAATTTGTAGGACCGTCTGAAGGGAAGAACCCGAGTCAGAGAGGTACAGTATCATATCGTCAGCGTAGAGGCCCACCCGTTCCTCCACCATGCCTGAAGCCAGACCGTGGACGTCTGGATGTTCTCTAAGCGCCACATCCAGGGGTTCCACTGCCAATGCGTATAGTAAGGGTGATATAGGGCACTGGATAAAGTTAGGGCCAAACCCGAATCTATGTAGACAATGCCACAGATACCGCCATTCGACTGAGTCGAATGCCTTGGCGGCATCAAGGGAAAGGACTACTCTAGATCCTATTTGCTGGTGAGAGGCTTGGACATTCATAAAAAGACGTCTAGTATTAAAGGCCGTGTTTTTGGCTGGCACAAAGCCTGCTTGATTGGGGTGTATAAGGGAGAGGATGACCTTGTTTAAACGCAGGGCTAAGATTTTTGCTAGGATTTTGATATCAGTTTGTAAAAGTGAAATAGGCCTGTATGATTCGGGCAGGTGGGGGTCTTTTCCTGGTTTAGGGATCAAAACTATGATGGCTTCACGCATAGATTCTGGGAGGGCCTTGGCCTTAAATATTGCTTGGTATAAGGCGAGAAGTCTAGGGATAAGGGTTTCTGAAAAGTGGGCATAAAATTCAATGGGTAGCCCATCAGAGCCCGGGGATTTAGCTTTAGCAAATGGGGAAATAGCAATTTTGATATCATCTGCGGACAACGGAGCCTCAAGCATCTCAACTTGCTCTGCGTTTAGTTTAGGGAGTGTAAGGGTATCGAACAAATTTACCAGGTCTTGTGTAGGATAATTGACCTTCGATGTGTATACATCCTTAAAGAAACTTTTGAATTCTTTGACAATTAATGCAGAGTCTGTAATGTCTCCTGCCATGGCGGACAAAGTAATAACTACTGGGGGTCTTGAGTCAAGGTGCGCCAGGTAAGCCAATAGCTTACCTGGGCATTCCCCATGTTCAAAGATTTTTTTCCTACTAAAGAACATCTTAGATTTGGCCCTCTCCTGGCACATTTGGTCAACCACCCTAGTTTGCAGCTTCAACTGTGCTAATGTGGCTGGTGTAGGAGATGCCACATAGTTGTTTTCCATTTCCACTAATTGTGTTGTAGCTTGGGTAAAAGTGAGCTTAGAATTCCTCCTAAACCTGGATATGCATTCAGTAAGCAGCATTCTAGTATGTTTTTTGAACGCTTCCCATACATTCAGTGGGGTGGACGTGTCCGCGTTGTTTTCAAAAAAGAATCCCCATTCCAAGACCAGCCTGTCTGTGTCAGGAAGTATAGTTAACCAGAAGGGGTTTAGTCTCCAATTTAAGGGAGGGGGATTGCCATAGGACATCAGTTCAACCCAGTAGGAAGAATGATCAGAAAGCAGTCTGGGGCCAAATCCGGCGTTGTGTAACCTAGGAAGTAAATTACCGGATATCCACACTTGGTCTATGCGGGACATAGTAGAGTGAGAACTAGAGTAGCAGGAGTAAGCTTGGTGCCTTGGATATAGGTGTCGCCAGGTATCCACTAAGTCAAAACTGGTCATTAGTCTACTAAACCGTGTATCATGATCTGGCATGGGTGTTTGTGTGCCCTGTCCCAAACGGTCAAGGGAGGGATTGATTACCATGTTGAAATCTCCCAACCAGATTGTCGGTACACCGGGATATTTAGCCATTAACGAAAACCCCTTACTAAGCATGGTGGAATTGAAGGGGGGGGGATGTACCAGGCAAGTATTAATATGGGGTTACCCGCTATTTTAGCATACAGCAACACATACCTGCCCTGGGAGTCTAGTTCCACAGACTGAACCTCAAAAAGTACTGACTTAGCCACCAGCACTGAGACTCCCCTGGAGTATGAGGTATGGGCAGAATGATATGCCCAACCAATCCAAGGGCACCACAGTGCCCGCCACAGGTGTCCCTGTGCATGGGTCTCCACTAGCACGACCACGTCTGCCCTCTGATTTTTGAGGAAGGAGAACACTGCGGTACGTTTTAGTTTATCTCCCAAGCCATGGACATTCCACGTTAGAAACTTTAGCCTGGCCATATATATAGCATAACATAGCAGTTGAGCCAAGGAGGCCTACACATCTCAATGTCACATTTGTGCCATGATACGCCTGTGCAGGTATATCCATAGTGCAAAAACACCTTAAACATTTGCATATCAATGGTCCTATTCATGTAAACAATATATGTTATAAACACCAAAGACGTAAGTATTAGTGGTAACCATACCCTAACCCACCCAGCTCTGTACCCACCCCAACTTGTGCGAGCATAATTCCCAAACAAAGTGATCAACTTGTTGAAATGTGGAATTGAACACCAGCACAGTGACCACACCAGGGGGGACACCGGCTGGGGCAGCTTACTTAGCAACATGTGAACTAAAGTCCTTTTTTGGGGGGGTAATTCCTCCAACAGTCTTCCAGAAGCGTGGGGGACGAAAATCCTCTGGAAATCACTGCCTGTAGTGAGACACCGGCGTCTCACCGGTTGTGCCCGGCGGTAAAGCTGAAAAACAACCGCAGGGTGACACCAAACCCGCCGGCAGCATTAAGACAAGGGAAAGTTCCATAATGCGGTAGGGTAACATTCAGGCCTGGGCCAGTATATGTTCAATGTTATGCAAAGGGGTCGCACTAATAGGGGGGTGTAAATAAGTCTTGAACCAAAATGAACAGTCTGAATATGAGTGTGAGTCCCCTTAGGGAGTGTCAAGGGCCCAGGCAATAGTCAGCGTGAAGTGAAAAGGTAAAGAGAAAAACTTCCACATAGTACTCACAGCTTATGCAGGGTGGAGTTGGTCCAGCCAGTCGCTGGCAGCCCTCGGTTCCTCAAAAAAGTGGAGCTTATCTTCTCCAACAACGCGCAGACGAGCAGGGAACAGCATTGCATACTTTAAATGGTGAACTCGCGGACGTCGCTTGATGTCGGTGAATTGGCTGCGTTGTCGCTGCACCTCTGCGGAGAAGTCGGGAAAGGCCATGATCTGGTGGTTATGGAGGGGTATATTGTCTTTCTCTCTTGACAGGCGAAGGATGGTATCACGATCCTTATAGTTGAGGAATTTAGCAATAAAGACTCGAGGAGGTGCACCCTGAGGTGGTTTCTTTGCAGGCATTCAATGTGCACATTCTACAATGAACGATTGTGAGAAGGCCTCTCGCCCATAGGTAGTAATCAGCAGCTCTTCCAGGAAGGTAGCTGGACTATTGCCTTCCGTACCTTCAGGGAGACGTATGAATCGCAAGTTGTTCTGCCGCATGCGATTCTCGAGGTCGTCTTGCTTCTGCTGCAGTTGTGCAATAATGCGTTGCACCTGGTCCGATGATTCCTGTAAGGGAGGGATGGCCTCTTCTACCCGCCCCAGGCGCTGTTCTGATTCCCCAACCCTATCTCTTAGTTGCTGCATGTTCTGCCTGAGCAGCGATATGTCAATCTTCACCTCCTCTATTCTGGTAGTGAAGGAAGTCTGACATGCAGCAATAGCATCCAAGATCTCACTTTTATCAGCAGTGCGCACTGCAGAGGAGGGCCTATGTTTGTCCGTCTTGATGGTGGAATTGCGAATTTACTCGCCGCTTCAGCCATTCTGCGAGGTGGTGACATTGCACCGACGTGTACCGGAACTCTGGCGAGGAGATACTGGTTAGATGGCTGTGTTTGCTAGGATCAGGAACAAATATACAAGGCACCGCCGGCGGAGCTCAGCTCAAGCACATCTCACCACATGCAACTCCAGGCCACGCCCCCCACAGTCATGCTTAACCCCTTCCCGACCGGCGCACGCCGATGTACGTCGGCAGAATGGCACGGCTGGGCAAATGGGCTTACAGGTACCTCCATTTGAATTCCCCGCCGTGCCATTGAGTGCGCGCCGCCGGCGGCGCGCGCGCGCCGACCGGGAGATCCATGAGTCGGGTCGTGGGTCCAGCGGACTCGATCGCCATGGGGATACCCGCGATCGCCTCACGGAGAGGACGAACGGGGAGATGCTGATGTAAACAAGCATCTCCCCGTTCTGCCTAGTGACAATCTCACTGATCTCTGCTCCCTGTCATCGGGAGCAGAGATCAGTGAAGTGCCACAGCTAGCCCATCCCCTCTACAGTTAGAAATCACTCCCTAGGACTGACTTAACCCCTCCCCGCTCCCTAGTGGTTAACCCCTTCACTGCCAGTGTCATTTATACAGGAATCAATGCATTTTTATAGCACTGATTGCTGTATAAATGACAATGGTCCCAAAAATGTGTCAAAAATGTCCGACATGTCCGCCATAACGTCGCAGTCACAATAAAAATCGCTGATCGCCGCCATTACTAGTAAAAAAAAGTTATTGATAAAAATGCCATAAAACTATCCCCTATTTTGTAAATGCTATAACTTTTGCGCAAACCAATCAATAAACGCTTATTGCGATTTTTTTTTTACCAAAAATATGTAGATGAATACGTATCGGCCTAAACTGAGGGAAAAAAAATGTTTTTTTATATATTTTTGGGGGATATTTATTATAGCAAAATGTAAAAAATAATGCGTTTTTTCAAAATTGTCGCTCTTATTTTGTTTATAGCGAAAAAAATAAAAATCGCAGAGGTGATCAAATACCACCAAAAGAAAACTCTATTTGGGAAAAAAAGGATGTCAGTTTTGTTTGGGAGCCACTTCGCACGACCGCACAATTGTCAGTTAAAGCGACGCAGTGCCGAATCGCAAAAAGTGCTCTGGTCAGGAAGGGGGTAAATTCTTCCGGGACTGATGTGGTTAAACACAAAAGGGCCTTCGCTATTCTGTTATCACAAGCACTAAAAAAAAATGTTTAAAATGTTCTTCTGTACCAGCCATTCTCAACTAGGGTTCCTCAAAGGTTGGCTAGGGGTTCCATGATCTGTGGCTATCTGACCTCCATCTGATGGTGCCTGCATAGTTCCAGGTCGAACGCCACTTGGCAGCACCAGTGAAATGACTGCGAGGGAGTCATTCTGGTTACCCTCATAAGGGCAGAATTCTTACCATGTACCACATTCAATGTAGGGGCATTTTCCCAATGACAACCAATGGACTAATCCTACCAGGGGTTCCCAGAGATCTGAAATTTTTCTCAAGGGTTCCTCTGGGGCAAAAAAGTTTAAGAAAGGCCGTTTTATACTGTAAGACTGACTATATACTATGTATTTTCCAACCTTCAACTCTGTCTGGATCTGATGATTCAATGGTTTCAGCCAAGGAGGATCCAAATACCTCTGCCACTTCTTCCGGGGAATCAAATGTGTAAGAATCTGTGGACAAAGTGGTTTATAGAGTAGTATATGAGATACGTTATGTGATATCCAAATTTTTTCAATATATACAAGATAGCCCTAAATATTTATTTGCAAAAGTTAGAATACCAGTTATTTTTTTTAGATGAGGATTTACCTCCATTTTTTTTTTAACCATACGCTTTTCGAACTCTTCGAAAATAATCTATACATGTAAGGCACTACAGTTACAAAGTGTATATGACAGATTCATTATTTACATTATGGTCCTAAGTTCTCTATAGTTACATTTAATTGATTGATGTGAGATGTTGTGTTTGGAGAACATAAGGGGTATGGTAGAGAAGGGACGGGAGGAAGGGGAAGGGTAGGCTAGGTGAGGTAGGGATTGGAGTGGGACCTTATTAGAAGGACCTTATTGGTAATGTGGGGTACTACTTATCACAAAATAAGTACAAAATAAGTACAACATCTGAGATCAGGGTTGTATCATTATATGTGATTGAGCTAGATGGGAATAAATTATTAGGAACTGCACTCCAGTCTATGCTCTTCTGAAATACTTTATTGGATCATCCATAACAGATATACAGCCATAGTGTCTCCACCCAAAAAAAAAAAAAAAAATCTCCTTCTTAACGCATTTCACCACATTGTGGCTTGATCACAAGGATGACAAGCAAAATCTGGCTTTTTGATCCTACACCCAGGGCCCGGAACTAAATGAAAGAGCAAGGCTAGAGAGGTGAGTTGGGACTGGGACACTGCAAACTATGTGATTGACCCAGTTAGGGGATGTTAATAAGTAGAGTTGAATAGAATATTATGCTTGAGGGTATAGTAAGGTCAAATTTACTATTAAGAACAATTGGAAAAAACATATGGTCGTCATAATGGATGAAAGATCTGATCATTAGGTCAATACCGTGCATTTTTTGTATGCCAACAGGACCAATTGTTCTAGAAAACGTATCCTTTAAAATGGGCTCTAGCACATAAGAACTCAAATTGAGCATGGGTATTAAAGATTTGTTTTACAGAATCCAAAGTGAGGATTTTTTTTTTTCAAAGTCTGCCAATGGATAGCCTGGCTCCAAATAATATATGGGTAAGAAGGGTGCAGTGACAGCCCCCCTCGGCAAGAGCAGTCGCCAGTGGGGCTGGGTGCGCGCCGCAGCTGGGGCGCACTGGGTGCAGTCCGCCTCGGTTTGTAAAGGCTTACTTTCAGCTTTTAACTACTTTGTGCCCACAGCACGAAGTTTTCCCCAGATTTTCAGTGTTGATGACCACGCAGGCAGTGAGTTGAGTCTCCACAATGGGGAAACAGAGCAAAAAAAACCATCCCAGAAGTACAGAACACTCAATCATATTATCTAGATTTCATCATGGTGGGGAAGAGAAAGCCAGGACCTCTAGTAAGGAGATCTCACTGCTGGAGCCCCTGAGAACTATTTTATAGAAATGACCATTTACATAGGTGTTATATCATTCAATAGTATTATTTTAGTTATCTTACTTCTGCAGGATGGTTCCGATCCTGACCACCTCTTGTTCTTTTTACATTCCCTCGTCTTCGATCCAAACATCCTCAGTCCATTCTGACAATCATAGCTCACTTTGTCTTCAATTCTGTAGGAAGTACCAACTTTACTGGCACCAATGGGGATCCCTGGGCTGGGGCAATGGCCCCCTGAAGAGAACATAGAGGTACTGGAAATTATATAGAATAATATTAACGTGACCATAACAGAACAGTTTGACAATCCATTAATAGTAGTAAACGTTAGAATGTATCCAATGTACCTAAGCCCAAGAACAAACATTTTATACATTGCAACTTACCAGGGACATGCAGTGAGGTCAGTGGCTGGTGAGGCACCGCCTAGTATCAGAGCCAGATACACACAGGTTACATACGCTGCGATCATTAGAGCATAATTCTAGCACTAGACCTCCTCTGTAACTATGTAACCTGGAAAATTTTTACAGCGTTGCCTATGGAGATTTTTAAGTACTGAAGTTTGGCGCCATTCCACAAGTGTGCGCAATTTTAAAGCATGACATATTAGGTATCTATTTACTCGGCATAACATCATCTTTCACATTATACAAAAAAAAATCAGGCTTACTTTAGTGTTTTTTTGTTTTTTTTCATGAAACAGTTTCCTTCCAACAAAAAATATGTTTGAAAAATTGCTGCGCAAATACCGTGTAACATAAAACGTTGCAATGACCACCATTTTTTCCCTAGGGTGTCTGCTAAAACAATTATATATATATATATATATATATATATATATATATATATATATATACAATGTTTGGGGGTTCGGGGGTTCTGAGTAATTTTCTAGCAAAAAAATTATGATTTTTACATGAAGGAGAGAATTGTCAGAAATGGCCTGAGTGGCAAGTGGTTAATTACCATAAATAAGTAACAAGAAGTGAGAGGCACTGTGAGGTCATCCTCTCAGTCTGCTGCAAACAGCATGTGCCAGCTTGTATTTAAACTGGCCGCTCTGTATGTAGCTTCTGACAGGCTGTACAAGTATCTCTGGAACTATAAATGCTAGGACCCCCAAATTTTTTCTACACCTTTCTCTAACATGAGGGTGTTTCTGTAGTCCACATAGGCGAGTTATGCAGGGCCGATAGCAGTGCTTAGGATTTCAGTGCATCACAGGTAACGAGCAGAGAAATTTTAAAAAGGACTGGATTTTTGGCAGCATTCACTATAAATGGAATTTTGCATTATGCATTTGCATATACAGTAAAACCTTGGATTGAGAGTAACTTGGTCTGCAAGTGTTTTGCCAGACAAGCTCAATTTTTTTATAAAGTTTGATTTGATAAACGAGTGATGCCTTGATGTACAAGTAGCGTCATGTCACAACTGAGTATAAAAAGAGAAGAGAGGCGCCTCTAAGTGTAGCAATATGGTTACATTTAATAAAAGTATAATTTTTAGCAACTTACATGGTTGATGATTAAAACAGGCAAATGTAAGTAAAGCTGTCCACATAGACCATCCTCCGTAACACCATCGACGTCATCCCTTCCAAGCTGCGCTCCACGAGCACTTCAAGCCTCGCTTTCAGATTGCTCTACTGCAGGGTAGTCTTCCCGGTCACAAAGTGCGGAGGATGGCCTATGTGGACAGCTTTACCCCGAATGTCTGAATACTTAGATGTGCCTCTTTTAAACATCAATCATGTGAGTGGCTAAATGTTGTACCTTCATTAAATAACCATATTTCTACACTTAGAGACGCCTCTCTTCTCTTTTATATTGCTTCTAATCCCCTTGTGGAGGCTGCCATTTGTGAATGGATATTTTATGGTTACACAACTTATCACATTGCTATAATCTTTTTTATATGGACTATAAACTGAAGGACCTATGAATAAATGGTTGTAGAACAAATCATCTGAATTTCCATTATTTCTTATGGGGAAATTCGCTTTGATATACGAGTGCTTTGGATTAAAAGCATTTTTCTGTAACTAATTATGCTCGTAATCCAAGGTTTTACTGTATTTTCTTTAGGATTCTTTTTTAACATAGTTTACCTTTTTTTGTTTAAAAGAATGTGTTTACAGATCTTAGATGCTGAAATACATACAAGACGGTACCCATCTCACACCCTACAGAATAACCAGGCATCCTTCAAGCTCATTCACCTCTACTGTTCTATTAGGGATGAGCCGAACATGCGAACAGGCAAAAAATTTGGCAGAACACACAAACACTGTTAAAGTCTATTGGACACGAACATGAGTAATCAAAAGTGCTAATTTTAAAGGCTCAGATGCAAGTTATTGTAATAAAAAGTGTTTGGGGACCTGGGTCCTGCCCCCTTTTTTTTAAAACTGACTTTTTTTCGGGAGCAGTAATTTTTTTAATGCTTAAAGTGAAACAATAAAAATGAAATATTCCTTTAAATATTGTGCCTGGGGGGTGTCTATAGTATGCCTGTAAAGTGGCACATTTTTCCCGTGTTTAGAACAGTACAACAGCAAAATGACATTTCTAAAGGAAAAATTGTCATTCAAAACTGATCGCGGCTGTAATGAATTGTCTGGTCTCGGCAATATAGATAAAAATCATTGAAAAAAAGAGCATGGGACCCCCCCCAGTCCATTACCAGGCCCTTTGGGTCTGGTATGAATATTAAGGGGAACCCCGAACCAAAATTTAAAAAGAAAATTGCGTGGGGGTCCCCCAAAAATCCATGCCAGGCCCTTCGGGTCGGATAAGGAAATTAAGGGGAACCCTGCGACAAATTTTTAAAAAATGGCGTAGGGGGTCCCCCCAAAATCCATACCAGAACCTTATCCGAACACGCAAGCTGGCACGCCGCAGGAAAAGAGGGGGGACAAGAGAGCGCCCCCCTCCTGAACCATACCAGGCCACATGCCCTCAACATGGAGAGGGTGCTTTGGTGTAGCCCCCAAAGCACCTTGTCCCTATGTTGATGGGGACAAGGGCCTCATCCCCACAACCCTTCCCTGGTGGTTGTGGGGGTCTGTGTGTGGGGGGCTTATCGGAATTTGGAAGCCCCCTCTAACAAGGGGACCCCCAGATCCCGACCTTCCCCCCCTGTGTGAAATGGTAACGGGGTACTATTGTACCCCTACTATTTCACAAAAAAAGTGTCAAAATGTTAAAAACTCAACTCGAACATCGGGCTCATCCCTATGTTCTATATATTAATTTACTAGTTATAAAACATATATGTTAACAAAAGTATGTAAAATGTATGCACCAACTGAAACAATATTGAAGTCAAGACAGTAAAATCAGGGGCTAGAAGTATTTAATTCTGGGTCCATTCACAACTCAAGGTGTGCGTTGAGTACAGGTAAAGACATGTGCATTGATGTACGTTGGCATATTGCATTTTCACATGCACTTTTCTCCTCACTTCCTGAACCATGGAAAGAGTCTAGGGCACAGCAGAAGAGTCAAACTTGTGCTAGGCTGCTATGTTTCCTGCTCTTTGATGTGCGTTGCGCTGCACTGACACACGTTACCATGTGTTGCATTGAAAAAAGTAGGGCTTGTTTTCCTTTTTCTATTTCAAACCAGTGTAGCACCCTCTACCTTAGGTAGGTGCTAGTATAGGTTTTTGTGTAAGCTGCCAACGCAGGTAAATTTAGCCAGGCCTATGCTGTGAGCTAGGCCTCTTTGTTTAGATCTGGGGGCAGGGGAGTGGTTTAGTGTAGCAGTGGGTGACTGACATGCGCCTCAGCTCTTGGTCGCCTCCTCTGTTTCCAGGGAGAAGGTTCTGGAAAAGGGGCAGGGCAAGAGAGCTGGAGTTACATGGGGTGCATGTGAGGAGCTCTGACAAATCCTCAACTATGATTGGCAGGGGGCAGGAATCCTACATATACCCATGGTCAGCCTGCTGGGGGAGGAGTTGTCGGCTGGGTGAATTGGATGATGGAGTGTTAGACTGTCGTGTTTGAGGGAACCCCCTTTCTGGGGAGGGGTGTACCTCAGATGGGAGCCTCTCCTTACATGGTCATGGAAAGGTGTCCTGAAACAGGAGCTGGAGAAGACAGTTGGTCTGCACGTCCAGAGTAAAGTCATTCAGGAAGGATCCAGGACAGGTGTCAATGAGTGGAAAGCACAGTGGAAAGCTCTGGAAGAGACATGCCAGGGGAGCTGGATGTAGAGCCAGAGGGAGAGACTGTAGGAATTTTTTGTCAAGTGGCTGCAGCCAGGAGGATGGGCAAGATTTGCAAGTTGGACTTGCTGGGATCCAGGGGCGTTGCTAGGGGGTGGCTATTGGGGCTATAGCCCCGAATCTGGGGCCCATAGCCCCGAGTCTCTTACCGCAGGGTCCATGCCTAACCAGCGGGTTGAGGCTGCTGCGGCAGGTGGGCTGAATGCATGAGAGAGGCGGAGGAGAAGAAAGAAGTGAGCGGGCGGATGAGCAGAGATGACATCTCCACATCAGCGCTCTTCACAGCCAGGCCTCTTCAATTTGGGAGCGAGGTACAGCGAGCAGCAGAGAGATGACATAATCTCTCACTGTACGCTACAAATCAGCGCTCTTCCGCCCTCACAGCATGGTGGAGTGAAGGTCACATGCTTCCTGTCATTGTGGAGCTCCACTTGGCAGCCAGACCCCCTTGCTACATCATCTCTCACTGCCTGCCCCGCATCACCGCTCTCCTTGTCTCACTAAATGGACCAGTGCTGTCAGCCTGCCACCTATGCAGCATCAATGCACATTTGGTGGCACTGGCTGGCATGGCAAGTGACAATCCACATCAGTTGGCAAGTGACTACCCACATCTGGTGGCCAGTGACGTGGCAAGTGACAATCTGCAAATGGTGGCAGGAGACGTGGCAAGTGACAATCCACATCTATTGGCAGGTGACGGTGGCAAGTAACACGCTGCATCTGGTGACAGTGGCAAGTGACACGCTGCATCTGGTGGCAGGAGATGTGGCAAGTGACATGCCAAGGGCTCCCACTGATTCTGCAGTATGGCGTGTTGAATCACTTCATTATATATTAGAATGTAACAATAGAAATAATGCACCTCAATCACCCTGACACCATATCAAACACCAGCCATCGCCCATGAAAAATTACTTACCACTGCCCCCCCCCGCGGGCATGCAAAAAGTTTGGTGACCGCTGCTATGGGCTCTAGCCCCAGATCTTTTGCAGACCTAGCAACGCCCCTGCTGGGATCAGTAGTCCATCTACATTTATTCTTCTCAAGTAAATTGGTTGCTGCCACAAAGGGGTACTACAGGCCCCGGCCCACAAAGGGCTATCAAGTAAAGACACTGGGACTTATTCAGAGTAAGGCCTAGTCATGTGCTGATGGTGTGGCAGGAGTACTAAAGTTGGTCAGTGAAATGTGCTGGAGGAAGTGTGCTGGAAGAAGTGTTCTGAGGTAAAAGTCTGTGAAGTTTAGGGTCAGCCATCTTGTTCTGATGAGAAGTGTGACGCAGTTCCTTTTATTCTACAAAGTACAATTTATCGTATGGGCATCCCATGTCCCCTTTCCCCAACCAAGTTCGATCCCCTAATAAAAACAACAAAAACAAGCAAGAGACTATTTATTGAATGAGAAGTGTGTCTAATGGATGTCTGGCAGCAGGGTGAAATGTGTGGATGCTGTAACACGTAGCAACCCAGCGGGGCCATCGCTACACCAGTGTATATCAGTTCAATGCACCAGTGTGAACTGCTCCCATTCACGTACCTTATTTTTTACAGTCCTTGTGCTGGCATACATTAAAAGAAAATGTGCCGACCTACAGTGCTGTGAAAAAGTATTTCCCCCTTCCTGATTTTTTTTTTTTTTTTTTTTTGCGCATTTCTCACAATTAAATGATTCAGATCAAACAAATTTTAATATTACACAAAGATAACCCGAGTAAATCCAAGATGCAGTTTTTAAATTATTATTTCATTTATTAAGGGAAAAAAGCTGTTCAAACCTGCCTGGCCCTATGTGAAAAAGTAATTGCCCCCTCCTATGCTGAATCATGAATGAACTGTGATTAACCACAATTTTTTGGAAAGCTGAGTTAAATTTCACTTGCTACACCCAGGCCTGATTACTGCCAGACCTGTTAAATCAAGAAATCACATAAATAGAAGCTGTCTGACGAAGTGAAGCACGCTAACAGATCACAAAAAGCCACACATCATGCCACAATCTAAAAAAATTCAAGAACAGATTAGAAACAAAGTGATGTACATGTATCGGTCTAAGAAGGGTTTCAAAGCCATTTCTGAAGCTTTGGAACTCCAGTGAATCAAGGGGGAGAGCCAATATCCACAAATGGAGATAACTTGGAACAGTGGTGAACCTTCCCAGGAGTGGCCGGCCTACAAAAATTACTCCAAGAGCAGGACGACGACTCATCCAGGAAGTCATAGAAGAACCCAGAACATCTAAAGAACTGCAGGCCTCACTTGCCTCAGGTAAGATCAGTGTTCATGATTCAACAATAAGAAAGAGACTGGGCAAAAATGGCATCCATGGGAGAGTTCCAAGGCCAAAGCCACTGCTGACCAAAAAGAACACAGAGGCTCATCTCACATTTACCAAAAAACATCTTGATCATCCCCAAGACTTTTAGGCAAATATTCTGTGGACTGACAAAAATTAAACTTTTTGGAAGGTGTGCGTCCCGTTACATCTGGTATAAAACAAATACAGCATTTCATAACAAGAATATCATACCAACAGCCAGACATGGTGGTGGTAGCGTGATGGTCTGGGGCTGCTTTGCAGCTTCAGGACCTGGACGACTTACCATAATTGAGGGAACCATGAATTCTGAGCTCTACCAGAAAATCCTAAAGGAGAATGCCTGGCCATCAGTTTGTGACCTCAAGCTCAAGTGCACTTGGGTTATGCAGCAAGACAATGATCCAAAACACAACAGCAAGTCCACCTCCAAACGGTTCAAACAAAGCAAAATTTAGGTTTTGGAGTGGCCTAGTCAAAGCCCGGACTTAAATCCAATTGAAATGCTATATCATGACCTTACACAGGCCGTTCATGCTGGAAAATTCTCCAATGTGGCGCTGAATTAAAACAATTCTGTAAAGAAGATTGTGCCAAAATTGTTCCACAGCAATGTGAAAGACTCATTGCCAGTTATCGCAAACGCTTGATTGCAGTTGTTACCGCCAAGGGTGACACAACCAGTTATTAGGTTTAGGGGGCAAATACTTTTTCACATAAGGTCAGACAGGTTTGGAAAGCTTTTTGCCTTAATAAATGAAACCATCATTTAAAAACTGCATTTTGTATTTACTCGAGTTATCTTTGTGTAATAATAAAATTTGTTTGATGATCTGAGTCATTTAAGTGTGACAAATATGCAAAAAAATAAAAAATCAGAAGGGGGCAAATACTTTTTCACAGCATTGTATCTGGTGTCAATTGACCCTTTGTGTCGTTCCAGATTCAGAATCCATTTCTAGATGGAAATGCGGCCCCTTATCCCATGATTTTGTACTCTGCATGTAGGCAGGTACAGTTAACTGCTTTGCCACTAGGTGGTTCCGTATCGGAATAGTGTCTGGCACAGAAGGAAGGGACATTAGGTGCTAGACCCTCTTAGGTAGAGCCCTCCCACAAGTGATGTCAGGGGTATATAAGCTAGAAGTAGAGGGACACATAGTCTCTTGGGGCATGGGAGCCATACACCTTACATATGTAGGAATGTAACCTACAAACGTGGGCCCTGGACAGGGCAAGAGGGCGGGTGGAGTGGACGTGTATGCAGGAGTAGCTGGCTGGAAACATTCTGTTCCTTAAAGCGGAGTTCCACCCAAAAATGGAACTTCCGCTTTTCGAATTCCTCCGCCCTCTGGTGTCACATTTGGCACCTTTCAGGGGTGAGGAGGGAGCAGATACCTGTCTAATACAGGTATTTGCTCCCACTTCCGGTGAAAGATCGCCGCAGAATCTGCGGCGATCTACGCTATGTCCGCCCCCCCTGCTGTCTTCTGGGAGACACACGAGCAAGGCTTCATTTCCTGATTCCCTTACTGAAGATGCCGGCGTCTGCACCCGGGAGCCAAGGGACAGGTCGGCTTCGGGTGAGGACATTGCGGGCACTCTGGACAGGTAAGTGTCCTTATTTTAAAAGTCAGCAGCTGCAGTATTTGTAGCTGCTGACTTTTAATTTTTTTTTCGGCAGAACTCTGCTTTAAGGAGGTGGGGGCTAGGGCAGATTACAAAAGGCCTTGTAGGCTATGCTGGAATAACCTGTCTCTACACTACCCACATGCAAAATGCGTACCAAGCCAGGGAACCAGGGTCTTCAGTAAACACTGGTTGACACAAGAGGGCCGCCGGAGTCCCATGGGGCGGCAGCATCCAAGCTCCCCCAGAGACCCAGGAAAACATAGAAGAACCAGGTTCCTCTTGACTTTTTCTCCCTCTGCAATGCTGCTGTGGTTGAGCGCCACCTCCAGTAGAGAATGTAGACTGCACCTGCCTACACCTGTATGTGGCTGCTTTACTGGAGGATTCCTGGAAGAGGTGTACCCAGTGAGAAAGTGTCTACAGAGAACACAGTTCTGTGAGTACTTATGACCCAGGGCAGAAGAGAGACTATAGAGAGATGGCCGTGAGGTGCGGCATGTGCTTTCACTTGTAATTGACTGTGTATGTCAAGTGACTCTGGAATGTATGTCCCTGTAATGTGACTGTCTTTCCATTCCCTGAACAAGTGCAATGCAGCTAACTATCGTGTGGACATTTCTTCTTTTGGATATAAAGGTCTATGGTGAGGAGCAGGGCACAAGTTGGCAGAGAGGTCAGCCTCAGCAGGTGGGATTGTGCTATAGCAGGACTGGAGAAGGGATGGGGACTTGTGCTTGGCGCCAGAATCGGCCAACTATGAAGACCCTTTTTCATGCAAACTCCTTTGCAACTTTGAGCTATTAGCAGGTTTGGAAAGAGAATGTGGCTCCAACCAGAGAGCACATGCTGATTATTAGTTTTACAGGCTGAGATATAGGGCTATTCTAAAATATTATTCTTCTGTCTATGCTACATAGTTCTTCATACTTTTCATAACTTTACATAATTTTCATATTTGATATACCTGTACATTTTTTAACCTTCTCAATGAACGCTCCCTCATTTTCCAATAAAGAAAACCATCCCTAATCTGAAATTCTCACCTTGGTCATCATCACATATTGTTGTTTCTCCACTCCATTTTCCACTCTCCTGACAGGTGCGGTTTTCAGGCCCAAACCTTGTGTATCCACCCCAGCACTCGAAATACAGGTCATCGCCCACAAAATACTTTGGTTTATGCGGTGTATACTCTCCACCTTCGAACATGTCTGGCTTGGGACATTGAACAGCTATAAAAGATCAGTAATATAGAAGCACATGTGAACTGTATTCAAAGGCACAGGTGGAAAGTGATAGTAAGGATGTAAGGAAACTGCGTAAAGACAGGTAGTGACAGCAGAGAAGAAGGCAAGCAGTGAAACAGAACAGGAGGAAGATTCTTAGTATCATATCCTAAATGCTAGGTTTCCTACTGTATGGCCTTCCACATTTCGAACTGCAAGGATTTTGGTGAGGTATCTGTCAAACCAAAAAGCCAATGGGCAACATTTCAGGCCTTATATGCAAAATATAGGACAATGGTAAGAAAATCAGTTTATTAACAAAGGGTCAAGCCAAAGCATTTTGGGGATTAGAAGGACCCCTTTCATCTGGGTTTCAAGCTTTCAGGTGATAGGAATACTCAAACTAAAGAGAACTCTGATACAATCTGGAAACTTTCTGAATGGGAATACTTGGATTGTAAATAATTCTCATTTAAAGGTAATCTTGATATTGGTGTGCCAAAATAACTGCTTGTTGGGTAAGTGCAGTGGGGTGTGGTAAACACCTAGAGTCTCAATTGGCAAAGAACATTGTATTGAAACAGTAGGTCAACAACATAAACAGGCCCGACGGGAAGCTCACGCTTCTGGTGTCACTTACAACTATGCAGCAAATTGACAGCAGACAGAGGACTCAGGGATGCAGACAGCATCTGCCACGAGGAGTGAAGTGCGGCCTAACCCAAATGGGAAGCTTCCTGAAGAGGTAAACATAGTCCCTGCTCACCCCACCGGAACCTTGCGCTGCCACTGTCCTTGTCCAATGGGGAACCTGTCCCTAACCTGTCCACTCACATAAAGCAATAAAGCAACCCAGGGGTCAGAATCTTAAAGAGTAGTTTCACCTTTATGGAAAAATCTGTATGGTGCACTTACACTGGACCATCTCCATATTCCCCCCCCCCCGGTCCCGCTGACCTGGATTCCGGCGATCACCCATTCCTGACACATCGAATAGCCGATTTACCGGTCGAAATTCCCTCAGCTTAATCTCCCAAACGTACCTCATAAAGTTATGTAAAGAAGGCATTCTAGTTGGTGGGCGCCGTCACATGGGCGACGCCGACCAATCAGAACCCATGTAGCCATCCTGTCAGCACTGGAGAAGAGGGAAGAAAGCTGCAGGCATTTCAAAACCCCGGACCAGAAAAGTATCTATAAAATGTGTCAGAACGGGTGATCGCCTGACTCCCAGGTCGGCAGCGACCAGGCGCGATGGGGAGGGGGTCCAGTGTAAGTTCACCTTACAGATTTTCTGTAAAAGTTAACTTACACTTTAAATAGACTCTTAATTGACTAGCCGCCAGGGTCACATGGGGTATGTGCATTCAACCAGATCACTGCCCGAGCAAGGAAATCATAGAGGAACACAGCTTCTTCTAACTTCCTTTCCCATCTGCATTGCCACTGTGGATGAGCGTCACCTGCAGTGGAGAATATAGACTGCACCTGCCTACATGCTAAAGCAACCCCACCATCTTTTAAAGCCACTCTGTTTCCTTCTTTAAAAAATGAAAATCCCAACACCTGCAAAAGAAGACCTGTTATACATAGCTGTGTTTATGTCCGTTTCTCAGAACTTCACAGAGTTGTGGCCTCTTTACATCCAACACACCTCCAGGAATACCTGGTTCCCAGGCTCTGGTCACTACACACATTAGTGATGTAGGGGTTGACAGATGGAACTACAGTGTGCAGTCAGGGATACAGGCATCCAATGCTCCTGGAGGTACCAGATGTTAACATTCTTCAGGTGACTGTTGCTCATAAAAAGAGTAAACCCCACGGGTCCCTGTTTGGCCCATACTGTATGTTCTGCTTATTAGCTCTACGTAAATTTTGTAGGATTGGACACTTCCTTTCTTAGTTATTATACATATTTACATTATCTTTGAGGTTTCTTATTAGATTTATTTTTTTTTTTAGACATGCTGACGCATTTGCCCCTTAAGAGTGTTTTTTACCATGTAACATGTTAGACCTATTTAGGATGCAGTCATGACTTCAATTTGCCATGTTCTTTTTATATTCCTACAGTTTTAATTATTATTATTTTTTACTCATCATATGGAGCCCTATATACCGGCCGCTGGCATGTGCTTTGACACCAACACATTATGTGTGTGTGTGTGTGTATATATATATATATATATATATATATATATATATATATATATATATATATATGTAATGTATTCATGTTTTGTACATATATGAATTTTGCATGTATATATTATGTGCTAGATATATTTCCTGACAATTTTTTTACATATATGAATTCTGCATGTACATGTTATGTGCTAGATATACCTTTAGACAATAAATACGCCTATTCATTTTATGGTCTGTCATATGTTTCATTCAAAGTCCCGAACTTTTCCTCTTAGTAACCAATATAGGGACGGAGACACGTCTTTTGTGCCTCATTCAAAGTCCCGCCCATTTTTTTCTTTTTATGCATAAAAAGAGTAAAGATCGTAAGAAAAGGTGGTGGGACGGGATAAAGTCTTCCTTTCCTTCACAGATGGGGTGTTTTTGCAAATAATAGAGTCTCTTGAAAGCTGCCTTTAGTTTAGAATGTTCTAAAATCTGTGTACTCCTATCCATGAAAATTTAGAGATCTTACCAACATCATCATTCTCTATAGTTCAAGCATTCTTATCCCCTGAACCAGCCCTGGTGAAAAGGTTCCTCTATAAACCTAAGAAAAAAATTGTCTTGTTGCTTGACCTTTTATGAGTAAAAGGACCTCCTAATTTGGAGTTTACCATTTGTCTTGCGCTCCCCCTTTTGTTCCACATTTCTTATAAAACAGGTGGAGGCAGGCAAATAAAAGTAGCAAGCAACAGCAACAGCAGACAGGGAGTCAGGCAATTAAAATGGCATAGGGTATGTAGTGGCACAGCACAGAAGGAGACAGTGGCACATGGGAAGGGGAAGACATAGATACGGCACAGGGGTTGGGGTAGAGAATGGCACAGGAGGAGGCAGGTACTGATACAGCACAGAAGGGAACAGAGACAACACCCAGGAGGAGTCAGGTAATGACAAAGCACAAGAGGGGTCAATAGGTGACAAAGCTCAAGAATAGACAGTCACTGATACCACATAGGTGGGGGCAATGAGTGACACTACCCAAGAGGAGTTGGGTGAGTATACAGCACAGGAGAGGGCAATGAGTGATACCGCCTAAGAAGAGTTAGGTAATGACACAGCACAGAAGGATAAAAAGAAAGTAGTTACCTCTACATATAGCTTTCTGCTTTTCATTTGTCCATTGCCCATTCCTCTCGCACTCACGTGTAGCAGATGGGAATGGATACTTTCCTTTCGGACAGCTATACTCCACTTTTTCGCCATCTTCACTTATTTTGTAGGTGCCACCGAAAATGGCCACTTTGTCAAGGTTACACTCATCAATAGGGGCAGCAATGGACACTGGAACAAGAAAGAGTGTGTCAATGTAACAGTGACTGAAAATATAAATCAATACAATATAAGCAATGGTTTAAATTAAAAACCATCTGCCTAGCCAGGATTATTTCTAGTGCCTTAAAAAAACTAATGAATGCGGTAAAATACTTCCTGTTATCTGTTAGGAGCTCCGTCCAGCACGCTTACACCTTGCTTTCCCCCGAGCCGAGCAGCCAATCAAAGCCTCTACGTCACATAGAACCTGCTCATGGCATCCAATGTGACGGATCTAACACAATACAGTATTACAGTATATAAAGACTTAGTCTTGTTTAATAGTGTAGCGCACCCCCTCAACGAGCCATTGGTGAATTTGGCCCTATTCCCCCAGTTAGGACACACACAGCATTTTCTCCTTTCTTTTGCTAGCTCAAAGAAATAGTCTAGGGGTGTCTTTTTTTAGGATTTATAGGAACATAGAACTTGGATGGGGGTGAAGGGGCATGGGATACTGCAGAACTGCATGCTTTGAGGACTCTTCTCTAGCTTGCTGAGCTACAAAAGATGTCCCACAGAATCTATTGCTGGCAGAAGAGTAGGGCTTTTCCCAAATGGACCAGGATAGAGCTGCACACAGTCACTAACTTCCAGGACCAGGGTCAATTACTCACATGGCCACAGGACCATCGGTTGCCTCCTTCCGATATCCACCGGGCCCTCTCCAGTGCGGGAGACACCCTCACACCATCATAGGACAGCTGGACACTTCTCTTCCAACTTCCTCCTGGTACTATCTCCAGTGAGCTTTTTAAGACCCAAACGAACTCCAGAATTAAGCTTTTTTGAATAAGCCCCCCACCTGAAGCCTCAGCTGGAACCTTGATGTCTTCTTAGTGGCACCTTCAAAAATCCTGCCCCAGGGGCAGAGTCCCTGCACAGGGTCTCCTCCAGCAGGACTGGACCCAGGGACTCTGCTGCTCTGCCTCAGGCCCCAGTCTATTTTATTTTCACCACCTTCTGGGCACACCTCCCCAGGGATTGGCTGGAGACCCATAAATATTCAGGCTGCTTACTCTGTTCTTCCTCCCACTATAATTCTAGAGTCCTCTAGAACAGTGTTTTTCAACCTTTTTTTTAGTCAAGGCACCCTTTAAAATTATGCACAATCTGATGGCACGCCAATGTAAACAGCTAAACTAATAGTTTTACATAATGCAGCCACATCCACACACGTAGGACACCCAATGTTAGAGGTGATTTATTCTTCCAAAGCAAACACACCTTTGCACACTGGTATTCCAATGTTTCTCTTCGCCCTCAGTTTTTCTCTTTCACTCAGCTAGTGTAACCCCAGTGCTGATGGAGAGGGGCAAACAAAGATGTTGTGCAGGGGCCCAACGCCCCCCTTATCAACTGATGACATCATAGGTTGTTAGGACGCCAGCAGCTAGAAGGTTGTAATGGTGCACCATGAAAACCTGTGGATTTGTGTAACTTAACCACTTCCCGACCGGGGCACGCCGATGTACGTCGGCAGAATGGCACGGCTGGGCAAATGGGCGTACCTGTAAGTCCCATTTGAAATGCCCGCCGTGCCATTGCGTGTGCGCGGGCGGCGCGCACACGCCGGCTGGGAGATCCGTGAGTCGGGTCGCGGGTCCCGTGGACTCGATCGCTGCAGGGATACCCGCGGTCGCCTCACGGAGAGGACGAATGGGGAGATGCTGACGTAAACAAGCATCTCCCCGTTCTGCCTAGTGACAGTCTCACTGATCTCTGCTCCCTGTCACCGGGAGCAGAGATCAGTGACGTGCCACAGCTAGCCCATCCCCCCTACAGTTAGAAATCACTCCCTAGTACTGACTTAACCCCTCCCTGCCCCCTAGCGGTTAACTCCTTTACTGCCAGTGTCATTTACAGAGGAATCAGTGCATTTTTATAGGACTGATTGCTGTATAAATGACAATGGTCCCAAAAATGTGTCAAAAATGTCCGATGTGTCCGCCATAATGTCGCAGTCACAATAAAAATTGCTGATCACCGCCATTACTAGTAAAAAAAAATTATTAATAAAAATGCCAAAAAACTATCCCCTATTTTGTAAACGCTATAACTTTTGCGCAAACCAATCAATAATCGCTTATTGCAATTTTTTTTACCAAAAATATGTAGAAGAATACGTATCGGCCTAAACTGAGGAAAAAAATGTTTTTTTAATTATTTTTTGGGGATATTTATTATAGCAAAAAGTAAAAAATGATGCGTTTTTTTCAAAATTGTCGCTATTTTTTTGTTTATAGTGCAAAAAATAAAAACCGCAGAGGTGATCAAATACCACCAAAAGAAAGCTCTATTTGTGGGAAAAAATGGACATCAATTTTGTTTGGGAGCCACGTCGTACGACCGCGCAATTGTCACTTAAAGCGACGCAGTGCCGAATCGCAAAAAGTGCTCTGGTTAGGAAGGGGGTAAATTCTTCCGGGGCAGTCTTGATCCCTCCGCTGGCTTGCATACTATTTTTTGACAATAGGTATTTTGCCAAGGCACCCCTGAAGCAACCCGAAGGCACCCTGGTAGAAAAAGGCTGCTCTAGAATACAGGGGGAAGTAATTAGAGCAGTAGCCTGTGATACACTGAGCAGACCTAAATAATCAAGCCCGGCTCCAGAGGAGCTAAACTAAATTTACCTAGCAGCCTACTCTACACTGGGAGGATGCTACAATAGTAAGGTATAAGATAATTAATACAGTAAAACCTTGGTTTGAGAGCGTTTTGCAAGACAAGCAACATTTTTTTATAAATTTTGACTTGATATACAAGCGATGTCTTGATATACAAGTAGCATCATGTCACAACTAAGTATAAAAGAGAAGAGAGGCGTCTCTAAGTATAGCAATATGGTTACATTTATTGAAGGTACAACATTTAGCAACATATTGCTACACTTAGAGGCGCCTCTCTTCTCTTTTATACTCTGTAGCTCTTGCTGGATTTTGCTTCTAAACCCCTTGTGGAGGCTTCCATTTGTGGATGGACATTTTCTGGTTACACAACCTATCACATTGCTAGAATCTTTTTTATATGGACTATAAACTGAAGGACCTATGAATAAATGGTTGTGGAACAAATCATTTGAGTTTCCATTATTTCTTATGGGGAAATTTGCTTTGATATACAAGTGCTTTGGATTACAAGCATGTTTCTGGAACAAATTATGCTCGCAATCCAAGGTTTTACTGTACATTTATTCAAGCTATATTTATGTGATCTTTTAACCAAGTTCTATAACACACAGTCACATTTCAGTTCATTGTTGTCAGATCAATGACAGGTGATTGCTCTTGGTTTTCCATTGTTCTTTGTGCATTTTCTCTTTGCCTTAACAAATTAATAGTATGGCCAAGCCTCCTTTCACTGCTGGAGTTTGTGTGGTATGGGTTGAAGTGGTACATACCATGTGTTAAAAAAAAAACATAACATTCATCATAGAAAGATGGTTTTACAAAATTACTTCCTAGATAAGCAATTGTTCAACTCTAAATCCTGGGACCATTATGTCTATGGGTTGATTGACCCTTCAACTCTACCCCTATCCATAAAACAGCCATAAACCTAAGAGGTACAGGTAGAGGGGTGCATTGCTGGGCACAGATTGTATTGTCAAATGGTCTGTATTTGGCAGCTCCCCCAAAAGAGGACATTCAGCCCTCCAGCCCTGATGAAGGGGATCGTGTGCCCCTGAAATGCATTGGATGTCTTTTGCCCTACTTGTTGTAACCAGTTAAACAAAAAAGACTTGGGGATTTTTCATTTGGGGCTCTTTTTGACCTACTACAGCCATAAACCTAGCCTAATACTTTCACACCAAAATCTTTGTGACAAAACAAACCTACGTTGTAATATATAGACAACAATAAATGTTGTGTTAACAATGCAATTAAAAGTTGACATCCCTTAAACACAACACTCCATCTTACGACCTGCAGCCAGGTCTGGTCATGGGTTATCTCTCACTTCACCAGGGCCAGAGATAAAGCAGAACTTTGCAACATTGGTGTCTGATGCAATGCAGTGCAATCTGAAAGTTAACGGTTAACCCGAAACCAAGAGGTGCTGAAAAGAATGCTTGATCATCCAGTATGCACATCTATAGGATGGCACATTTGGTCAGATGTTCTATAGGAGAACACACAATGGGGTTCATTTACTAAAGGCAAAAAGACAGTGCACTTTGCAAAGTGCAGTTTCTCCAAGGTTTAGTAAATGAGGTAAAGCTTCGCTTTGCAGAGAATACCCAATCACATGCAAGGAAAATAAAAAAAAACTGCATTTTTGCTTGCACATGATTGGATGATGGAAGTCAGCAGGGCTTCTGCTCATTTACTCAGCTCTAGAGTGCAACTGCACTTTGCAAAGTGCACAGTCTTTTTGCCTTGAGTAAATCAACCCTAGAGTGTTGGCTTAGCTCAATAATTTCATCAACAGAACTACAAAAATCCCCCAACCAGTGGTGGCTAGGGGTGCCCGGGCGCCGCCCCCTCTTTCACGCCACCCCCTCTATGTAGAATGGATAGATTCATGCATTGCATGAATCTATCCATGCCTGCTGTAGCCACCCCCTATTCATGCGTTCGGCCCCTTTTCGGACACCGGGCACCTGAATTACAGCGATGGGGTTTTTTTTTTTTAAGGACCTAATTAGAGCCATAGGCTCTAATAGGCTTCCAAAAAGGTGGACTTCGAGCTCAGAGCATTGCCCACCCAGGTGTGTTATATAAGCGAATAAATATTTGCTTTTCTAATACTGAACCACCTCTCAGCCAATTGGCTGCATTTGATGGCACAGTGGCTGCATTTGATGGGCACAGTGGCTGCATTTGATGGGCACAGTGGCTGCATTTCATGGCCACAGTGACTGCATTTCATGGCACAGTGGCTGCAATTGATGGGCACAGTGGCTGCATTTCATGGCAAAGTGGCTGCAATTGACGGGCACAGTGGCTGCATTTGATGGCACAGTGGCTGCATTTGATGGCACAGTGGCTGCATTTGATGGCACAGTGGTTGCAATTGATGGGCACAGTGGTTGCAATTGATGGGCACAGCGGCTGAAATTAATGGGCAAAGTGGCTGCATATGATTGCAGGGCCAGTACAAGGCAGGGGCGGGAGGGGCCACTGCCCTGGGCAGAGTGTGGAAGGGGGCGCCAAAACACTGGCGCATCATGCTTTGTCTCAGCCTCTGTGATGCTAATTCTGTCCAAAAGCAGAGACTTTAGAATGTGCCCTTACCTGCTGCAGGCTTCCCCGGAAAGGACAGAGACAATGTCCTGGGCACAGATCCCTGACAGGCTGGGTGGCTGGATCAGACAGTGAGAGCTCCAGTACAGGTGGGCGGAGCAGACAGAAGATAAGAAGTGATAGATAACAGACTGCTTTTCTCCTCCTGTGAGTCCCGACCTGTTCTGCTATCCACACTGTGACAGTTACAGAAACAATGCCGTGTGTGTCTGTAGCACTGACCACTTTTGTTTTTAGCCATATGTGTGTTATACAGGACATAAGTTGTTATAGTGCCATCTTGTGGACAATTGAAAAGGTACAATACTTTTATGTTTCATGATTAAGAGAAGTGACATGGAAGTGATTGATTGTTTACTTCTGAACTTTAGCTATGACCTACCCACAATGCTCCTGGACAAGAGGAGAACTGAACTGCATTGTGGGAGGATATAAAAGGGCTGGGAGCGGCCATCTTAAGTCTCTTGTTCCTGGGACGCATGGGCTGTCTGCAGAGCTCTGTGGGTGTGTGTGTCCCACAGGGTTGTGGCCTACCTTGCGGAGGAGCAGCAGCAAGGATCCTGTCATAGTATCACAGTGTGCTGGAGCAGCAGAAGTGATCTTTCTGTAGACCCGTGGAGGAGGTAACCGAGGACTCCTGGTCGTTAGTGAACGGAGCAGTGTGATGGTGTCGCGGTGGTTCCATACGGACTGAGAACTGTTGAAACAGAGGCATCCGTCCGCCTGGATCCCGTGTGGTGAGAGGGTTAACACCCAGAAGTTTGTTTAAATACTACACACACATTTAGAACTGTTACAGAGTGTTGCTGGGACTGATAGTCCCATGGAACAAGTTAAGTTGGGGAACCTTACATCTAAATAGACTTCAGTATTCAAGAACGGATGCTAGATGTTTGTCTTCCTCATATAAGAATACTTAGTCAATCTGCTGGATTATAATTGCCTTAGTGTATTACATTACACTGCGCAACACCCAGGAGGAACCCTTTGTGGATTACAATTACAAAAGCTAGCAAAGACCGAAGACGTCAGGATTATCTGTTTTATTGCAGGGCCCTGTATTTAGTTACCAAAGATAGTGACTTCACAGTTTAGAGCAGGGGGAGCTCCCTGGTATAGATATATACAATTAGGTATAATTGTGTATGTTACCAATTGTCCTAACTATTTACTAATCTATTGCACTACATTGGTGTGATAGTGTAGTCATTGTAATAACCCTTTACATAAATATATTATTTACACAAAGAAAGAAGTTATTTTTGGTTATTACTGAAGTTTGTGTGCAGTGTTGTTATTTCTCCTGCAGGTGGAGTTACCAGCACCCAGATAGAGGTAAATATAAATGTAAGTGTATATGGTGGGTTAAAATTGATACTCATATCATTACAACACTGCACTACAGCTGTGCCAAGGGGATTGAACTATTCAAGAGGGGTTAAGAGCAAAGAGGACAGGTCCGCTTTAAACCAGCAGCTCCACCGAGAGTTATTGCTACATGTCTCTCCCTCCTGTCGGCTTTCAACTGCTGGAGGGATTGATACACGGCATCGTTTCTGTAACTGTCACAGCGCACCGATCTACCTCCCTGTTCGGGCCACATATCTATGATCCTCCCATAGGTACCTACCTGGTCTCCCCCCAGCGCTGCCTGTTTTCTTCTCCCTGAAAGCAGGGGGATTCGTCAGGACACTGAGAGCGGGGGGAGGGCTTGCCTGTCTTAATGCACAGGCACTTCTGCGAACTACCCAGGGGTCCTAGGTGCATGGGGGGGCCTTTAAAGTTTTCCTGGCAGTGGTGGTAAGGCCCTTTTCACACATGCGGACAGTATGTTCGTAGTTCATCCATCCGTTTTCGGATGAAATACGGACATACATGCATCCCTATGGGATAGCATCTGTCCCCGCTATGGTCCGATTCTGCAGACGGAGGAAAATCCTATTTTTCTATCAGTCTGCAGAGTGGATCGGATGAACAAGGACAGATGGTCCGCGTTCATCTGATTCCCCCCTAAGTGCACAGTGTGCAGGGACCGCCCTGTCATCCGCCGGCTCAGCGGGGATCAACAGATCGATCCCTGCTGAGCAAGAGGATGTTCACGGGGTGGATCATCACGGATCCGTCCCGTGTGAAAGGACCCTAACAGTTTCACTTTGGCTGTCTCTTTTGCTACAGTACAACAGTACAGGTGAGTTATGTTATCTGTCTCTCTGATGTCTGCAATGCTCTCTCTCCCTCCCTGGCATCTTCCTCCCCGCCTTCAGCCACTATCCGGGCCATCCTGCTCCTCCCTGTCATCCTCACACACATCCATTCATCTTTGCCTGTCACACACTGCTCCTCTCAGATGGTTGTTATCTCTCCCCTCTCCCTTCTCTGTCTTTTCCTCTGCAGACACTTCACCTTCACACAGGTGTGTGTCCCAGGATCTACAAACATTACAAATGGCAGGAATCCCCCACCCTGCACACCCCCAACACACTGTCTCTTTACTAGGCAATGGAGATCACTCCCTCTCCCCTCCCTTCCAGACAGCCCATTTACTTTTTTTATACTGTGGCTATTTCTTACCAGCTGAGAGTATTCCCCATGCCCATCTCTGATTATCCCTCTCCAGTCCCCTTGACAGTCATCTATCCCCCTCCCTTTCCCCCTTCCCACCTGCCAGCACAAATCCTCCTCCTTTTTTATCCCTATACAGACCAGGATTCCCCCAATCTCATTCCAGTTCTTCTCTAGTCATCCCCCATCTCATACCCAGCCCCACTTTTACCCCCCTTCCTCTTTCTCCCCTACACCATGGTTCTCATCCCCATCCCATTTTTTTCAGGGCTTAAGGAAGAACCCCGAGGTGGAGCATCTTACTACTGCTGCTTGTGTGGGTGAGATGTGTACTGTGTGCTGCGCCAATCCCTGCTGACCCTCTTCTCCTATTCATCCCATGTGATTGGAGCAGTGCACATCCCACCCGCACAAGCAGCAGCAGTAGTAGTAAGATGCTCCACCTCGGGATCCTTCTTTAACCCCTGCAAAGCACCAGAAGAGAGCCAGAAACTCTGAAGGGGAAGGAAGAGGGGAGTTGTCATTCCTGTTGTATATTTAGCCCAGTGACAGCACCCTGCCAGAATAGATAGGATCTGTGACATCAGCTTCCCTGCACAGCTCTGCTTCAGGAGACCATATCTGTATTCTACATTATTGCCCCTATACTGTACCCTCTTGCCCTCTGTACTGTTTCCTCCTACCCCCCCCCCCATACTGTTCCCTCCTGCCCCCCGTACTGTACTTTTCTGTCCCTCTCCTACTGTGCCCCCCTGTACTGTACCCTCCTAACTGCTGTACTGTGCCCTCCTGCCCCCCTGTACTGTGCTTATCCTGCCCCCTCCCCCCACACTGTACCCTCCTGTTGCCCTGTAAGTTTATAAGTTTTGTTGTGTTTGTGTATGCTAATAATGATTTTGGTGGTTGTGTATTGTTAGCAAAAATATTGTTTTTATATTTTTTTAGGGTGGCCCTTTCAGGTAGGCTGTATGGGGCCCTGTGATTTTTAACAGCAGCCCTGAATGCAGCCCAAATCCAGCAAAGTAAAAAAGTCCACCATTGCAGTGCTGGGGGAAAACTTATACTTGCTCCAGCCACCTGCAGTACTCTCCTCCCTCCACCCAAAGCCTTAGCATCATCATACAATACAGGAACATTAACCCTGTATGATATGATGAATCTGGAGTGTGACCGCAGCCAATCACAATTCACCCAGGAGCTCCACAGCACCAGTCACAGCACTGGGAGAGCATACTGGAGCAAGGAATAAGGTAAAGCTGGGTAAGCACAGATCAAAACGCGGAGACGTACAACACTACGATGAGCCGAGAAAAATTAAGTACAATGATTCCGGGCATGCGTTGAATTGATTCCGAGAATGTGCAGCACTTTTGCGCGTCGGAAATGGCTACACACGGTCGGAATTTCCAACAAAGACTTTTGTTGTCGGAAAAATTGAGAACCTGCTCTCAAACATTTGTTGACGGAAATTTGTAGCAATAACTCACGGTGGAGCTGCTGGTTTAAGCGGGCCTGTCCTCTTTGCTCTACACCCTTCTTAAATTGTTCACTCCCCTTGACACAACTGTAGTGCAGTGTTGAAATAATATGAGCATTAACTTTAACCCACAATATACACTTACGATTAGGATTACCTCTACCTGGGTACTGGTAGCTCCACCTGCAGGAGAAATGACAACACTGCACACAAACTTCAATAATGACCAAAAATAACTTCTTTCTTTGAATAAGTAATATATTTATATAAAGAGTTATTTCAATAAATATACTATCACACCGATAGTAACATACATTCATAACATACTGATCCATGAATTGTTGATTGATAATTACAGTGGATGTTAGCGTCACTTCTCAGTTTTGGGTGGATCATATGTTCATTTTTGAAGTAGCGCAATACATTTTAGGTTTTCAGTTTCTGGTGAATGTGGAAACACAGTTTGCAGCTGCTTCGTATCAGTTTCATTTAGCTGTGAGCAGCACACAGGATTTTTTGTTTTTCACTTGCAGATTATTAGATCAATTTCTCTGGAGTGGGAATGGCCTACAGAGGGATCAAAATTTGGTGTCGCTGCTGAACCAGCAGATTTTTGATCAATCCATGGCCAGTTTTAGGAGGGCCCTGCTCGTGGTAAAATCTTACAATCTAAAAGGGATGAGTAAGTGATACAAAAGGTAATAACTGTGCAGGATAAGCTAATGGAGAAAGTTTTAAATTCCAGTTTTTACTGGAGCATGAGAGGCTGTCCTGAAGAGATGAGCTTTCGGGGATTGACTAAAGGAAGACAGATTAGAAGAAGCCCCTTAATCAGTTAAGTTCTTTGATTACTACATGTATGGGGTGAAAAGCTGGTTCTTCCTTATGCAAAAAAAATTTTTTAAATCAATTATCCTATTTTTGATTATTGAATGGAGGGGTAAAGAAGCTTTATATAAATAAGTGTTCCTTAACTGGCATCTTAAAAGGCCCTGGTGTGTTGAGTATACAATTAAAGTATTTGACTTAGACAATTGGCAAGTTATGAGATTGCTGAGGACAAATGAAATGAGAGACCGTATTACAATTTGTTCACAGGAATAGGTGCAAAATTAAATGGCAAAGCCCGATTCTTCTTTCTTTTTTTTTTTTTAGAATATAATTGGATGAACAACTATGAAAACATAAGTCAAAAGTGTTGTGTGCTGTCTCAATAATAGGGATTTTTGGAACTTAAGACAAAACTGTTTTTTTTTTAAGTTTTGGACAGAGTGGAGAGGGATTTGATCCTCTGTCTGGTTCTTGTTGCTGTCTGTGCATCCTCTCTGTTTGTCCTGTTTACCATTATCATCGAGAGTGAAAGTTAATGTCCTGTCCCAACCACTGCACACCGGGAACATGCTCTGACCCTGTCATCTAGCTATTACAATTTGGCCTTCACAAAGTCACTCAAATCCTTATGCTTGCCCATTTTTTTTTCTGCTTTAAACTTCAGGGAGAACGTATTCACTTCCTGTCTTAAGCTGGCCATACACCATACAATTTTCTTCAATTTTCTTTAGATTTACCTTCAAATACCGTATTTATCGGCGTATAACATGCACTTTTTTCCCCTTAAAATCAGGGGAAAATCGTGGGTGCGTGTTATACGCCGATCCCCGCTGATTTTTTGCGATCGCGCCGACATACACATCCGAGTGTACAGATTTAAATATGGCGCCGGCGGACTCGGCGGAGCAGAGCGAGCGCCGCCAAGATCGAAGGGACTGGGCGGAGCCGAGATACACATAGCCGAGAGTACTCGGCTCTTCTCGGCTCCGCTCACAGTCACACCCAGTCCCGCCCTATGATGGACATAACACAGGTCCAATGGCGGGACTGGGCGTGACTGTGAGCGGAGCCGAGAGGAGCCGAGTACTCTCGGCTATGTGTATCTCGGCTCCGCCCAGTCCCTTCGATCTCGGCGGCGCTCGCTCTGCTCCGCCGAGTCCGACGGCGCCATATTTAAATCTGTACACTCTGATGTGTATGTCGGCGCGATCGCAAACAATCGTCGGGGATTGCAAGGCTGTACTGGGACAAGGCTGCAATGAACACTGGGCTGCACTGACATGGCTGCACTGGGACAAGGCTGCACTGACAAGGCTGCACTGGGGCAAGGCTGCACTGACAAGGCTGCACTGATATGGCTGCACTGGGGAAAGGCTGCACTGAGAAGGCTTCAATGACACTGACAAGGCTGCAATGATGGGCATTTAAATGTAAGTTTTTTTTCCCTTAAACTTACCTCCTAAAAGTTTTTTTCCTTAAAATTCCCTCCTAAACTTGGGGTGCGTGTTATACGCCGGCGCGTGTTATACGCCGATAAATACGGTATGTAGTATAAGGGCCTGTCTGTCTGATTGCATACAAATTGAGAGTGTTTAGGTTTGACCTCGTATTATATGGCTTTGGTAAATCTAAAGGAAAGTTGTACAAGAAAATTGCATAATGTATGGCCAGCCTTATACATCCCATCCACTTCCAGGTGCCATTCTAATGAGATAATCAATGGGGTTGATTTACCAAAACTGGAGAGTGCAAAACTTGGTGCAGCTGTGTATGGTGTCCAATCAGCTTCTAAATTCAGCTTGTTCAAATAAGCTTTTTTTTTTTTTTTTTTTTAATCAAAACAAACAAACCTTGAAACCGATTAGCCTCTATGTAGAGCTGTACTAGATTTTGCACTCTCCAGTTTTACTAAATCAACCCCAGTGTTATTCACGTTAACTGTCCGTGGTCATAATGTCATACCTGATCAGTGTATAAAACAGGAGTCACTGTTAACAGTCAAGTAGGAGCTTTGTCTAATAGACCACAAGTAGAAGATTCTGCCTGGCACATGCCCCAAATTTTCAGAATTTCTTTTTTTTTTTAAACCTCTGTGGTCATAGATCATTTAGGAAGACAGTTTTGATTACTGACATTGAAAAATCAGTCCCTCTATTACTTACATGCAATGTGGATGAGTAGAAGCAAAGGTAACATCCTGAAAAGTGCCTCTCCAACAGTCTGTACTTTCACCTCCCTGTCCCACACACTGATGTTACTGATCAGACTCTGGATATATATTAGGAACAAAACACAAAAGGTCGAGAGAAGGAATTTTCCTGATTTCTAGCTAAATGCTAAAATAAATATTTCACAACTTGTATACTTTAGATTAAGCAAAGAAAGACAGAAACATTCTTCTAGTGACCTTGTTATGTTGTAATGCAGTGTATCCACATCTACCATCATCCATGTCTTCTCCATCCCAAAGTGTCCCTTTTTCTCAGATTCTAGGGTTGAAAGGTGTTTGAGGATGAGGTTTTAGCCAGGCTGGGAAAAGGGTCAGGAGAGGCAGCGGACCAGGGTGCAACACTCTTACCCAAGGAAAGGGGGCGCTGCTTAGCTAGCACCCCACTGCATGCATGCTCCAGATTGGGCAACTATTGAAATGTGGCCTTCCCTCCACTTTGTTTGCTCTAACAGCTACTGCTTACACATTGTGCTCCAACATGCCCACTCTCTGCCCTCCTCACCCCGATCGTCCACAGTGAACGAGGAACCGCCCATCCACCCCCAGATGCTAGAAGGCAAGCAAATGACTATGCATGCACAGTACACCCTCAATATCAATGGTGGGCAGTCAGAGTATGAGAGGTGAAGAATTGGGTGTGCCAGAGCAGGCAGGGCAGTACGCAGAAGGAGAGGTGGGTGCAGTTCCGTATTTTAGCCCTGGACACTGGATGATCCTGTCCTGGCACTGTATTTTAGTTACTGGATTTGGTTATACTTCATAGCAGGCCTGTCATAACATAAACATGTCAAAAACAATGGAAGCTCCAAGCAGCCTGCAAGATCTCATGCACTGCTGTGAAGACATGGGTGCCTGCTTGGTCCACAGCCAAAACAGTCCATAGAAAAAGAGAAAGGTGGCGGCACATCCAGGAGTTAAAAACAGTAGCTTTATTGAAGATCCATAAAAAAAGAAACATAACACACATACAGTCAGTCCAAAGGTTCTCAGTAGACGCGTTTCACACTGTCGTGCTTACTCATTACTGACTCATTATGTCCGAAATAGACATGCCTGCAAAATAAGAGCAGGGATACCTACCTTTCCTGCTGCTCACACCACCAGAACACTGTTCTGTTCTGTAGAATCCTACTCTGAAGTCTACAGGAGAACTGACACTTCCAAAAGTGTCGCTCTCCTGGGCCCCCCGTTACTTAAATGGGTTCCTCCAGCTGACCTCCGCATGACTCCTGTCTTGTGTAATTAGGGAAGGTCAGCAGGAGAAAGCAATGAAAGCAGTAGGGGGACACAGGAGGCTGACACTCCTGGAAGTGTCAGTTTTCTGTGGACAGAAAACTATTTCTACTGAATGAACACTGTGACTTTCTGGTTATGTGAGCAGCAGGAAAGGTAGGTATCCCCTCTCTTATATTACAGGTATTCCTGTTTTGGACAAATTTATATCATGACAGGGGGCTGGATGGAGCTCTCCTTCCCCTGAGCCTGGGAGCTACCTATGTGAGAAGGGGAAGGAGGTCTGCAAATACCTGGAAAAGGTGGCAGGCATCTGGGTCCCCCGGTCAGGCTGCAAAGGAGCTGGTAGCGGCGTCCTCCTCCACAACAGTTCGGGGAGGGCTGACGTTCCCCGCATAGCTGGCCGGATACTATGGTATCCTGGCGTGGGCATCGAGTTCCGGCCTGTGAAACGCAGGAGGAGGGTGGGGACTTCGGCACACCACTTCCGATTTTGGGTCATGCGGCGAGCGTGGACGCCGGAGCCATGGCGGTTCTTTTAAAAACGCCAGCCACAGGGTGGGAAGCCAGCGATTTGGGTCCACAGCGCGATGCTCCAGCAAGGAACAGACAGCAAGGATGCAGCTGAACCAGGTGGCAGTGGGGCCAACCCAGCTCAGATAGGTGGACACGGGTGCCTTGGACCTACGGGGCTGGACCTCCTCTTTGAGACAGGATCCGGGCTAAAGAGTCATGGAATCCCGTTAGCGGCTGGTGGGGATGCACATAGGTGTTGGTGAAGGACACCCACTGATTGGCTAAGGTTTTTGTCTGACGGCAGTTTGTCTTTGTTTTTTTCACTTCCTTCTCTTCTCTCCTTCTCTTGGTTCAGCCCAAAGAACCGAAGAGGTTAGGGGGGTGAAGAAGGTGTCCGTCATGTACGAACAAATTTAAAGAAAGGTGGAACAAGTCCCTTTGTAAACCCTGTATTGATTAATTGGTTTACAAGGAGGCAACAGGGGCTTGCAAGGAATTGATTTCTGGTGTTCAGAAGGAAATGAAGGCCATTAAGTCGATGCTGGCAAACCTTGAAACCCCAAAACAACCAGCTGCAGTTCCCCTCGCTTCAGCCCCAGAGGTGGGTGAGGAATCGGATTCTTTGGATAAGCCAAGTGAGACGGCATCATCCAAAGATATTCTGAGCCAAGGGACAAGTTCCCCCAGATACCGGCTCTCACTCGAGGAGGTGGATGCCTTATTGGGGGAAATCTACGAGACGCTAGAGATTAAAGAAGAGCAGACCTCTTTGTCCCAACATGACCAGATGTATCAGACCGTGAAAGAAGACCAAAACAGGATATTTCTGGTACACAGCGCACTGGTGGACTCTATTAAAGAGTGGAACCGGAGAAAAAATATTTTTTTCCTAAAGTCTGAAGAGGAGATTCCCTTTCAATGAGGATTCCGCCTGTGTTTGGAACAAAGTGCCCAAAGTGGACGCAGCCTTTTCCCAGTGCGCCAAAACAACAAACCTTGCCTTTGAGGACATAGGTGTCCTTAGGGAACCCATGGACAAGAGGATGGAGGTACTGCTGAAAAGGTCATGGGAAGTATGTGGAACTTTTCTAAGTGGTGAGTTAAAACCAGAGGGAGAGTGAACAAGTTTTACTTTTTGTTTGCTGGGTAGCATTTTTGGGGCTTTTCCTTTTAGCTTTTCAATTAGCCTTTTCTGTCACTTTTTAAATAGCTTTTTTTTTTTTTTTTTTTTTTTTTTTCTTTTTTGGTTCCTTCAGGCTATTAAGTAGGGGGAGGGGTGATTGCTCACAGGTGCCTGCAGTCTATATAACTGTGTGTAGGACTCATCCTGAGCCTGCTCATTGGGAGATTGCTGGAACTTATACCAAGTGGAACTTTTCTAAGTGGTGAGTTAAAACCAGAGGGAGAGTGAACAAGTTTTACTTTTTGTTTGCTGGGTAGCATTTTTGGGGCTTTTCCTTTTAGCTTTTCAATTAGCCTTTTCTGTCACTTTTTAAATAGCTTTTTTTTTTTTTTCTTCTTTGGTTCCTTCAGGCTATTAAGTAGGGGGAGGGGTGATTGCTCACAGGTGCCTGCAGTCTATATAACTGTGTGTAGGACTCATCCTGAGCCTGCTCATTGGGAGATTGCTGGAACTTATACCAAGTGGAACTTTTCTAAGTGGTGAGTTAAAACCAGAGGGAGAGTGAACAAGTTTTACTTTTTGTTTGCTGGGTAGCATTTTTGGGGCTTTTCCTTTTAGCTTTTCAATTAGCCTTTTCTGTCACTTTTTAAATAGCTTTTTTTTTTTTTTTTTTCTTCTTTGGTTCCTTCAGGCTATTAAGTAGGGGGAGGGGTGATTGCTCACAGGTGCCTGCAGTCTATATAACTGTGTGTAGGACTCATCCTGAGCCTGCTCATTGGGAGATTGCTGGAACTTATACCAAGTGGAACTTTTCTAAGTGGTGAGTTAAAACCAGAGGGAGAGTGAACAAGTTTTACTTTTTGTTTGCTGGGTAGCATTTTTGGGGCTTTTCCTTTTAGCTTTTCAATTAGCCTTTTCTGTCACTTTTTAAATAGCTTTTTTTTTTTTTTTTTTTTCTTCTTTGGTTCCTTCAGGCTATTAAGTAGGGGGAGGGGTGATTGCTCACAGGTGCCTGCAGTCTATATAACTGTGTGTAGGACTCATCCTGAGCCTGCTCATTGGGAGATTGCTGGAACTTATACCAAGTGGAACTTTTCTAAGTGGTGAGTTAAAACCAGAGGGAGAGTGAACAAGTTTTACTTTTTGTTTGCTGGGTAGCATTTTTGGGGCTTTTCCTTTTAGCTTTTCAATTAGCCTTTTCTGTCACTTTTTAAATAGCTTTTTTTTTTTTTTTTTTCTTCTTTGGTTCCTTCAGGCTATTAAGTAGGGGGAGGGGTGATTGCTCACAGGTGCCTGCAGTCTATATAACTGTGTGTAGGACTCATCCTGAGCCTGCTCATTGGGAGATTGCTGGAACCTATACCAAGTGGAACTTTTCTAAGTGGTGAGTTAAAACCAGAGGGAGAGTGAACAAGTTTTACTTTTTGTTTGCTGGGTAGCATTTTTGTGGCTTTTCCTTTTAGCTTTTCAATTAGCCTTTTCTGTCACTTTTTAAATAGCTTTTTTTTTTTTTTTTTTCTTCTTTGGTTCCTTCAGGCTATTAAGTAGGGGGAGGGGTGATTGCTCACAGGTGCCTGCAGTCTATATAACTGTGTGTAGGACTCATCCTGAGCCTGCTCATTGGGAGATTGCTGGAACTTATACCAAGTGGAACTTTTCTAAGTGGTGAGTTAAAACCAGAGGGAGAGTGAACAAGTTTTACTTTTTGTTTGCTGGGTAGCATTTTTGGGGCTTTTCCTTTTAGCTTTTCAATTAGCCTTTTCTGTCACTTTTTAAATAGCTTTTTTTTTTTTTTTTTTCTTCTTTGGTTCCTTCAGGCTATTAAGTAGGGGGAGGGGTGATTGCTCACAGGTGCCTGCAGTCTATATAACTGTGTGTAGGACTCATCCTGAGCCTGCTCATTGGGAGATTGCTGGAACTTATACCAAGTGGAACTTTTCTAAGTGGTGAGTTAAAACCAGAGGGAGAGTGAACAAGTTTTACTTTTTGTTTGCTGGGTAGCATTTTTGGGGCTTTTCCTTTTAGCTTTTCAATTAGCCTTTTCTGTCACTTTTTAAATAGCTTTTTTTTTTTTTTTTTTCTTCTTTGGTTCCTTCAGGCTATTAAGTAGGGGGAGGGGTGATTGCTCACAGGTGCCTGCAGTCTATATAACTGTGTGTAGGACTCATCCTGAGCCTGCTCATTGGGAGATTGCTGGAACCTATACCAAGTGGAACTTTTCTAAGTGGTGAGTTAAAACCAGAGGGAGAGTGAACAAGTTTTACTTTTTGTTTGCTGGGTAGCATTTTTGTGGCTTTTCCTTTTAGCTTTTCAATTAGCCTTTTCTGTCACTTTTTAAATAGCTTTTTTTTTTTTTTTTTTCTTCTTTGGTTCCTTCAGGCTATTAAGTAGGGGGAGGGGTGATTGCTCACAGGTGCCTGCAGTCTATATAACTGTGTGTAGGACTCATCCTGAGCCTGCTCATTGGGAGATTGCTGGAACTTATACCAAGTGGAACTTTTCTAAGTGGTGAGTTAAAACCAGAGGGAGAGTGAACAAGTTTTACTTTTTGTTTGCTGGGTAGCATTTTTGGGGCTTTTCCTTTTAGCTTTTCAATTAGCCTTTTCTGTCACTTTTTAAATAGCTTTTTTTTTTTTTTTTTTCTTCTTTGGTTCCTTCAGGCTATTAAGTAGGGGGAGGGGTGATTGCTCACAGGTGCCTGCAGTCTATATAACTGTGTGTAGGACTCATCCTGAGCCTGCTCATTGGGAGATTGCTGGAACTTATACCAAGTGGAACTTTTCTAAGTGGTGAGTTAAAACCAGAGTTTAAAACAGGAGATTATAACAGGGGTCATAGTACCTGTGTAGTGTGAGTACATGAGTGTTGTCTGAGTAGTGTGTGTGGATCGTTAGTACTTGTGTATTGTGTATTGTATACTTGAGTATTGCTAGTGTACATAGGTCTGCGACTGTTCTGCGATTGCACGTAGGTCTGTGAGTACCTGTGTATTGTCTTGTGTACCTGTGTATTGTCTTGTTGTGTACCTGTGTATTGTCTTGTTGTGTACCTGTGTATTGTCTTGTTGTGTACCTGTGTATTGTCTTGAGTATTAGTGCCAGGAAGCTAGCTGTTAGGTAATTTGGACAGGGTAAAATCCCCAAATCCTCACTAAATTTAATAGGTACGATGCCCGGCGGGTGTGGAGAGGCGACTCTTTGTACATCTTGCCGCATGTATGCGTTCCTTGATCATCAGATCGAGGGCGAATACTGCTGTGCAAAATGTAAGCACATTGTTTCCCTGGAAGCCCAGGTTCTGAATCTGGGGAAGCAACTGTCAGCACTGAGAAGTCCCTCCATACTAAAGGAGAGCCAGGAACGTACACGGCAGGTGCCGGCAGGGGCCAGCACAGAGGCGGGTGGAGACAAAGAGGTGCTGGCACTAGCAAAGAGTAGATGGGTGACAGTCAGGAGGGGTAGAGGGGGAAATGCCAGGGAGGCCGATCCAGGACTGGAGCATCCCAATAAGTACGCTACTTTGAGTGACATTGGTGAAACCAGTCAGGGACCAGCACTGCTGGAGCTGAGGGACTCTCCTAGCTGCCAGGGGAAGAACTCCTCCAGTGAGAGTGGGGGGGCAGCAAAGGGAAAGGAAAGACAGATTCTGGTGGTAGGGGACTCAATTCTTAGAAGGACAGAGAGGGCAATCTGTAACCAAGACCTGAAGCGCCGAACAGTATGTTGTCTACCGGGCGCTCGGGTTCGGCACATCACGGATCTTGTGGACAGATTACTGGGAGGGGCTGGGGAAGACCCGGCTGTCATGGTGCACGTTGGCACCAATGACAAAGTCAGAGGCAGATGGAGTGTCCTAAAGAACGATTTTAGGGACTTAGGAGCTAAATTGAGGAAAAGGACCTCCAAGGTAGTATTCTCAGGAATACTACCGGTACATCGAGCCACACCAGAAAGGAAGAGGGAGATTAGGGAAGTAAACAAGTGGCTGAAGAGCTGGTGTAGTAAGGAGGGGTTTGGGTTCCTGGAGGACTGGGCCGACTTCTCAGTTGGTAACCGGTACTATAGAAGGGACGGACTGCACCTAAATGAGGAGGGTGCAGATCTGCTGGGAAGGAAGATGGCCAACAAGTTAGAGGGGTTTTTAAACTAGGCGATGGGGGGGAGGGTCCAGAGGCAGAGATAGCCAGCGCGGAAGATATTCCAGAGGGTAGTATTGGGGGCATTAGTGGTAGGTTAACCAAAGCACAAAAACACAAGGTGAGTATAGTAGCAAGTCCTAGTTGCAATCTCGAAACACCCAATACGAGGACAATATGCGACCGGTCTAAACTATGTGGCATGTTCACCAATGCCAGGAGCATGGCGGACAAGATGGGTGAACTAGAGATACTGTTGTACGAGGAGGATTTGGATTTTGTGGGAATTTCAGAGACCTGGTTCAACAGCTCTCATGATTGGCTGGCAAACATTCAAGGGTATACCCTATACCGCAAGGATAGAGAGGATAAAAAAGGGGGAGGGGTATGCCTATATATCAAGAATAATGTACAAGTGAATGTGAGAGATGACATCACTGAGGGAGCTAGAGAGGAGGTGGAATCCTTATGGGTAGAGCTCCAAAGGGATAAAGCTAAGGGGAAAATAATACTGGGAGTATGCTATAGGCCCCCAAACCTGAGGGAGGAAGTGGAGACAGATCTCCTATCACAAATTGGATTAGCAGCAAGAATGGGAAGTGTTATCATAATGGGGGATTTTAATTATCCAGACATAGACTGGGCGGAGGGAACCGCACATTCATTTAAGGCTCGCCAGTTCCTTAATGTCTTGCAGGACAATTTTATGGGTCAGATGGTAGACGCACCAACTAGAAATAAAACATTACTGGATCTACTGATTACCAACAATACAGACCTGATCACGGATGTGGAAATGCGGGGCAATTTAGGTAACAGTGATCACAGGTCAATTAGTTTCAGTATAAATCACACAAATAGGAAACATAAAGGGAATACAAAGACACTGAATTTCAAAAGAGCCAACTTCCCTAAACTACAAACCTTGCTAAAAGGCATAAACTGGGATAAAATATTAGAAACAAAGAATACGGAGGAGAGATGGGTTTGCTTTAAGAGCATATTAAATAAGGGCATTAGCCAATGTATCCCATTGGGTAATAAATTTAAAAGAGCGAACAAAAGTCCTGGATGGCTTAACTCCAATGTAAAAATGCATATAAAAGCAAAGGAGAAGGCCTTCAAAAAATACAAGGTTGAGGGATCATCCTCAGCATTCAGACTTTATAAAGAATGCAACAGGATATGTAAAGGTGCAATTAGGACAGCTAAGATAGAACATGAAAGACACATAGCGGAGGAGAGCAAAAAAAATCCCAAGAAATTCTTTAAGTATGTAAACAGTAAAAAAGGGAGGACAGACCATATTGGCCCCATAAAGAATGAGGAAGGACATCTGGTTACAAAGGATGGGGAGATGGCGAAGGTATTGAATTTATTCTTCTCCTCAGTCTTCACGAGTGAATCGGGGGGCTTCAGTAACCAAAACTGCAGTGTTTATCCTCATGACACAACACAGGAAGCACCTCCATGGTTAACAGAGGACGGAATTAAAATTAGACTTGAGAAACTTAACATTAATAAATCACCGGGACCAGATGGCTTGCATCCGAGGGTACTTAGGGAACTCAGTCAAGTGATTGCCAGACCGTTGTTCCTAATTTTTACAGATAGTCTACTGACTGGAATGGTACCAGCTGATTGGAGAAAAGCCAATGTAGCACCTATATTTAAAAAGGGCCCAAAATACATCCCTGGGAATTACAGACCAGTTAGCCTAACATCGATAGTATGTAAACTCTTGGAGGGGATGATAAGGGACTATATACAGGATTTTAGTAATACGAACGATATCATTAGCAGTAATCAGCATGGATTCATGAAGAATCGTTCTTGCCAAACCAATCTATTAACCTTCTATGAGGAGGTGAGTTGCCATCTAGATAAAGGAAGGCCTGTAGACGTGGTGTATCTGGATTTTGCAAAAGCATTTGACACAGTTCCCCATAAACGTTTACTGTACAAAATAAGGTCTGTTGGCATGGACCATAGGGTGAGTACATGGATTGAAAACTGGCTACAAGGGCGAGTTCAGAGGGTGGTGATAAATGGGGAGTACTCAGAATGGTCAGGGGTGGGTAGTGGGGTGCCCCAGGGTTCTGTGCTGGGACCAATCCTATTTAATTTGTTCATAAACGATCTGGAGAATGGGATAAACAGTTCAATCTCTGTATTTGCAGACGATACTAAGCTAAGCAGGGCAATAACTTCTCCGCAGGACGTGGAAACCTTGCAAAAAGACCTGAACAAATTAATGGGGTGGGCGACTACATGGCAAATGAGGTTCAATGTAGAAAAATGTAAAATAATGCATTTGGGTGGCAAAAATATGAATGCAATCTATACACTGGGGGGAGAACCTCTGGGGGAATCTAGGATGGAAAAGGACCTGGGGGTCCTAGTGGATGATAGGCTCAGCAATGGCAGGCAATGCCAAGCTGCTACTAACAAAGCAAACAGAATATTGGCATGCATTAAAAGGGGGATCAACTCCAGAGATAAAACGATAATTCTCCCGCTCTACAAGACTCTGGTCCGGCCGCACCTAGAGTATGCGGTCCAGTTCTGGGCACCAGTCCTCAGGAAGGATGTACTGGAAATGGAGCGAGTACAAAGAAGGGCAACAAAGCTAATAAAGGGTCTGGAGGATCTTAGTTATGAGGAAAGGTTGCAAGCACTGAACTTATTCTCTCTGGAGAAGAGACGCTTGAGAGGGGATATGATTTCAATTTACAAATACCGGACTGGTGACCCCTCAATAGGGATAAAACTTTTTCGCAGAAGAGAGTTTACCAAGACTCGTGGCCACTCATTAAAATTAGAAGAAAAGAGGTTTAATCTTAAACTACGTAGAGGGTTCTTTACTGTAAGAGCGGCAAGGATGTGGAATTCCCTTCCACAGGCGGTGGTCTCAGCGGGGAGCATTGATAGCTTCAAGAAACTATTAGATAAGCACCTGAATGACCACAACATACAGGGATATACAATGCAATACTGACACATAATCACACACATAGGTTGGACTTGATGGACTTGTGTCTTTTTTCAACCTCACCTACTATAAGTAGCCATGACAAATCTAAAACCTGCAATTGCTACAACAATAGTGGCTCATAATTTGGAGGTCTGGCTGGACCAATTACAAGGCCATTTGGAAAGTGGGACCTCCAGGAAGAAAATTTTGGGCCTGAAGGGTCTGGTATGGATTTTGAGGGGGACCCCCATGCCATTTTTTTTTTAAATTTTGGCACGGGGTTCCTCGTAATATCCATACCAGACCTGAAGGGTCTGGTATGGAATTTAGGGGGACCCCCACGCAATTTATTTATTTTTTTAATTTTGGTTCGGGGTTCCCCTTAATATTCATACCAGACCCAAAGGGCCTGGTAATTGACTGTGGGGGAATAGCATGCCATTTTTTTTCAATGACTTTTATGTGTATTGCAGAGACCCGACAATTCATTTTAGCCGCGAGTAGTTTTAAATGACTTTTTTTCCTTTAGAAATGTCATTTTGCTCTCGGACTGTTCTAAACACGGGGAAAATGCACTACTTTACAGGCATACTATAGACACCCCCCCAGGTACGCAATTTAAAGGAATATTTCACTTTTATTATTTCACTTTAAGCATTATTAAAATCACTGCTCCCGAAAAAACGGCCATTTTTAAAACTTTTTTTGCATTAATACCTATCCCCTGGGGCAGGACCCGGGTCCCCAAACCCTTTTTATGACCATAACTTGCATATTAACCTTTAAAACTAGCACTTTTGATTTCTGCCATAGACTTTTAAAGGGTGTTCCGCGGCTTTCGAATTTGCCGCGAACACCCCAAATTGTTCGCTATTCGGTGAACGGGCGAACAGCCAATGTTGGAGTCGAACTTATGTTCGTCTCGAAAAGCCAGCCCATCCCTAGTGCACAGCACATAGAGTAAAGCAGTCAGAAAAGTGCAATATACAGCATAGTGTACAGGGTGCAACAGTCAGGAGTATTATAAATATACAGGATTTGTAAAGCTCCAACAGTTTGCGCAGTGCTGTACAATATAAAGGGAGACAGTACAATTAGAAAACAGTTTAATACAAAAGGATTATGAGGGCCCTGCTCATTGAGCTTACAATCTAAAGAGAGCGGGAGGTTGTACAAAAGGTAATAGTTGTGGGGGATATGTTGATAGAAGTGGCCGAAGTACGGTTCTTAGGTGGATGAATGAGTTATCAGAGATCACCTAAAGGTAGACCGGGTATGAGCTAAACTGACATACTGGGGTAGGGAGTTCCAAAGGCAGGGAGAGGTTGTTGAAGTCCTGCAGGTGAGCATGGGAGGAGGTAACAAGGGAACTAGAGAGCAAAAGGTCTTGGGAGTAGCGGAGTGGACAATATGTCAAGATGAGGTTGGTGATGTAGTGGGTGCATTGTTGTGGATAGCTTCACATCATGTGATTAGTACTTTTAATTTTATATATTAGGCTAGTGGAAGCCAGGGGTATGTATCATGAGCCCCTTATGTGATCAGTGGGAGGAAAAAATGCCACAGCATCAGTGGAAGTTAGAACATCTCAGCTGTGGCGTGGAAAGAAATAATGCCACACATGGTGGTCAGTGCAAAAAAATAATAGCCTGGCACTGGGGGTCATTGGTGGAAAAAATAGTCAGTATCAGGGGTCAGTGGTGGAAAAAATAGTCAGTATCAGGGTTCAGTGGGAGGAAAAAAAATAGCCGGAACCAGTGAGAAAAAATATCCAGCAACAGTGGTCATTTGGAAATAAAAATTCCCAACATCATTGGTCAGCATTCTCGGGAAGAAGAATGCCTTGACATAGGGGGCACATGCGCGGAGGCTCTGTGTAGGCCCAGAGGTCCGCACAGAGCCAGCCATACAGCGAAAATAAAAGGCAGGTAACGACTTTCAGGAGTTCCCAAAATAACAGGAACAGGTTGAGGAGACCCCAGGGCACCTTTCTATATAGATAAGAAAAGAAGAAAAAGTCCTGAATCTTATCTCAGAGACCTTTAGTACCTCAGATAACCATTCAGTCAGGAGCTGAGGTTTCCATAGCAGGCAGGCAAATTGTTAACCCTGTGACTCTCTCATATGTTCCACAATTATCAGGCTTAGTTCCCTCTCTTAACATGTCATCTCCTGAAACTGCAGTAACTTTGATAGAATGTTCTGTGTGACTTATGGAAATGCACTTATTGGATGCCAACCCAATTTACCCTGACTCTATAACTGTACAAACAGTGCAGACTCCTGAGGTAACTTTTAATGTGACTGAATTATTTGCTAGAATCTCTGAATTGCTAGACAAAGGACTAACCCAAAATGCTGACAGAATTACAGGGGAAATAAGGGCAGATTTCCAATCCCTGGGAAAAAGAATTGAACATATAGAACACAAGCTAGATGTCACTATCTCCAGGGCAAATCAGAATACTGACCATTTGCAGTTTATGCAAGAAAAGCTTGACATTGCTCAGGATCGGATCGATGACCTTGAGAACCGATCGAGGAGGGATAATTTTCGGATCAGAGGACTACCAGAAACAATTTCTGATGTACAAAGATATTATTATTATTAAGATATTATCAAATCCTTGATCCCTTCAGTTCCAGCTCATAAATTAGAACTTGATAGGGCACACAGGTCCCTTGGCCCTCTGAGGAAGGATGGATCCCCAAGAGACACTGTAGTAAAACCACATTATTATTCTATCAAAGAAGAAGTAATGAAGAGATCTCATCAACAGGAACAGATTCAGTATCAAGGCCCCCTATACCATACAAAAGAGACGATCATTGAAACCCCTCTTGGCAGCACTCACCAAGAAAGACATAAAATATCGTTGGGCCTTTCCGTTTGCCCTGAAATTTACTTACAAAGGCAAACAACATGCATTTCATAGCTTTCCAGAGGCTGAACGTCTGTTGCTGGACCTGAAACTCATTACACATGAATCTGACATGGAAGCAACACCCACACAACAGGGTTCAGCTAAACGTCAATCCCCTACAAGCCTACCTCCTTCACATTGGAGTAAAGCTAAATACAGGAAAATCAAGGATAACCTCCCACCCTGATGAAGAGACTCTTCTGTGTGAAATTTTCTAATTCCTTTTTTTTTTTTCTTCTTCTTGCCATGTTCCTCAGACGAAAGAGGGGAAATTATTATTTTTTTTTTTCTGTTTGTTCATAAATATCGAACCTAGACTGGCTTGGTTCTCACTAAAAAAGACTATTACAGGCATATAGTTCAGTGGTTCTGCATAGTTTTTCTGAGTCAAAGACGTTTCCACTTACACTGAAATCTAGCCAGTTTGGACTCATAGTTTTTTCTTTTTTTTTTCTTTTTAATTTTTTCCTCTAGCTAGAAAGTTTGGATTGCTATCTCAAAAGGGAGCTCCTGTTAGCGAGTCCTGTACTTTGAATATTTTATAATTTTTTCATATGCTGTCACTGGCCTGTGCTGATGCATTGTGCCTGCGCCTACTACTCAAACCAGTTGTTTGCTGCTTTGTGTGGTAGGTTTCTAGCCCTTTTTATGGGCTGTTTAAATATTTTTGTTTTGAATGAGGGGAGGGAGTCTTACACCTCCCAACATTCCGGGCCTGGTTGTGGGCTTTCGGTACTTTATATATCCATGATGTCTCTTTATGTCTATTCTTTTTTTTTTTTTCATTTCTTCTAACCTCTTTTCTCTTGTAGCCTGTCTGCCGATGGGATATCCTTATAAGGTGTATTTAGAAGTGGTACTCTCAATAATAGTAAACGATTTTATCTTCTCTACTTTTTCTACCACATGGAATGGGGCAGATGACTGTGGATTGGTCAGCGTTATTTTCTTTTTGATCCATGGCTGGTAGTAATGCTACTTCTTCCCCCTATGCATTATCTCCCATAACACTCAGGAATTGAATTCCCCAGTCAAGAGATGGAAGGCCTTTCAGGTATATCATGCTAGTCACATTGATGTAGTTCTCCTACAGGAGACTCATTTTCCACTGCGGTACACCCCCCTCGTTTTTACATGCACAATTCCCAGTATTTTATTTGGCTAATGCTGAAAACAAAATGAAGGGAGTAGCAATTATATTTTCTAAACATTGCAAATTTAATTTTTATGATGGAACACAAGGACCCGGAAGGAAGGTTTTTACTGATTAAAGGTACGATTGATGATAAGTTATATACTTTCATTTCTTACTATGCTCCTAATAAAGGACAAACACAGTTCTTCACACAATTGTTTAAGACCCTTGGCCCACTTATGGAAGGTGTAATAATTATGGGAGATGATTCTAATAGAGCCTTTGATACTGGTCTGGATAAATCTAATCCACTTAAAACACAATCAGTTAGACCCAGTAGAGCTAGTTTACAAATAGCGCAAATGATTTTTCAATCAGGTTTAACTGACATTTGGAGGGAAATAAATCCAAACGTACGAGATTTTACTCACTGCTCAAATCCACACCAGTCTTATTCACGTATAGATCACATCCTTGTCTCTATACATCATATTCCATTGGCCATTACATCCTCTATCTTAGACTTAGCTTGGTCAGACCATTCCATGGTTCTATTAACAGTAAGAAGAGATAATTATGGACAACAGGCTTCTCATTGGACTCTTAATCAATCTATTTTGAAGGACCCCATTATAGTGTCTGAAATACAGGAGGCTCTGCGGGAAAACTTTTGCTTTAATGATGTGGGTGATGTTTCTGCAGAAACTCTATGGGCGGCTCACAAAGTGACCATTAGAGGTAAACTAATACAAATTTCAGCAAGACGAGAGAGAGCATGTCAGAAATGGAGAGATTGGAGAGTGATTTTATTAATTTAAGTAAACATCATAAAAGAGATCCCTCCAATGTCCCTGTTTCCAAGCTAGATGCAGCTTGGACGGCCCTGAATTTGGCTCTCACAACAAAGGAGGATAAATCTATCAGATGGTCTGGGGCCAAGTTTTACCAGACTAAAGACAAAATAGGAACCATGCTAGCACATAAATTATCATCTAGGCTTCGTTCACACGCTCTTCCTAAAATCAAACAGGCGGATGGTACCTTTACAATAAAATTCACAGATTCATGAAGGGATTCCAGGACTTTTATGCTGAGTTATATAAGGCAGAGATAAATTCTAACCCCATTAAAATATACGAATTCCTAGACAACTTACATCTTCCAACACTGACACCTACTCATAAAGCAGAAATGGATGCTCCCATATCCATTGAGGAGGTGTCAGAAGTTATAAAAGCCTTAAAGGGTGCTACAGCGCCAGGGCCTGATGGCTTCTCTACCCCTTATTATAAAACTTTTTCTGATCTTCTAACCCCCTACCTCACTAGATTCTTCAACTCCATGACTAAGGGCACTCGGATAGGTAACCAACTCAATATGGCATATAAATCTGTAATCCCAAAACCAGATAAAGACAACAGCCAAATAGAGAACTATAGACCTATCTCTCTAATTAATAATGATCTTAAAATATTGACCAAAATATTAGCTAACCGATTGGCATCCTTTATAGAACTATATATTGATAACGATCAGGTGGGGTTTATCCGTGGTAGACAGGGTCCTGATCAAGTGCGAAGGACGGTTGATCTTATATCAATAATGCAATCAGAATGGGAGGGTGGTCAAAAACAAGAAGGAATGCTACTATCGCTGGACCTCCAGAAGGCATTCGATTCAGTTTCATGGTCATATCTTTTTGCAGTCTTTAGAAGATGGGGATTTGGTCCAAATTTTTTAGGAATCTTGGAAGCCTTATATTCAACACCAGTAGCCAGAGTCAGCCTTCAGGGACTCTTGTCTGACCCAATTAAGATTGGCAGGGGCACACGTCAGGGCTGCCCCCTTTCACCCCTGATATTCGCTATAATGATTGAATCTTTGGCGATAGCCATTCGTATTAATCTGAATATCAGGGGGATTCAGTGTGGCCAAAACAATCATAAATGCGCACTGTTCACTGATGATCTTCTGCTATTTTTATCCTCCCCAATCTCCTCCTTACCCGAGATATGTTCATTGCTCAATGAATTTGTGTCAATTTCAGGACTAATGCCCCGTACGGTCCTATTTTCCGATGGAAAATGTCCGATCGGAGCGTGTTGTCGGAAATTCCGACCGTGTGTGGGCTCCATCGGACATTTTCCCTCGGATTTTCCGACACACAAAGTTGGAGAGCAGGAGATAAAATTTTCCGACAAAAAAATCCGATCGCGTCAATTCCGACCGTGTGTGGCCTGTTCCGACGCACAAAGTGCCACGCATGCTCAGAAGAAATTCCGGCACGGAACAGCTCGTTCTGGTAAACTTAGCGTTCGCAATGTATACTGCACTTTCGTCACGCTGCAATGTAAAAAATGGTTTAATACAGCGCACTCTCTTCTTCTTTATAATGTGACAAAAATTAAGTAGTTTTGCTGCTCATATTCACACACACTTCTCACAAAGTTTTATTTTTGTTTTTTTATTGGGATTCCCTGAATATATTGTTATTAGTTGTCACATCTGACAGAATGTTTTTTTTTTTATTTTATTTTATTTTTGGGGGGATTTTAAGCCTTTTTTTTTTTTTTTTTTTTAGATTTAATGTTTGTATTTTTTACAAGGCTGATCTTTGTTCAATGTTATTTTTATTTTTACTCCAGAATATTTTTGTGTGTGTTTTGTGTGTCAAGTTACCCCAACACCATTGATATCTTGTATTATTTAATCTCAAGGAGATTGTTTGGTGTTGGTGTCCCTTGTTCATTTCACATTGTATATTTGAAATGTACATGAATCCTCACAAACAAACTGTCCTTTTTGAAGTAAAACACATAGGAGAGTATAATTCCAAACAAAAATCCTTTATTAAGGGATCAGAACCAAACAAAGAGGGAGGCAACGTTGGATCAACAGGAGAAATTAGCGAAGTCTGGGACCCGCACGGCAGACATCAATTCTTGAACATCAAAATTGGTGGCCTGAGGAGTCCATATGTAAGGGAGGGCAGTCTGGTCCCGAAGTCGCAGAAATCTGGAAAGCAGCAGATGACATCTGTGTCCCCAGGCTGTGGTACCACAAGAGGCTGCATTTTTTGGCCGACCAGACTGGATCCAGGGTCCTCACTTTCTGGTCTTCCTTCCACGCTTCCTTCCGGGCTGTGGCTGTGCTGTTGGAGATATGGCAGGATGAGGAGTAGGACCTGGAGGAGGACTGGGAGGACCTGGATGAGAAGGAGGAGGAGGAGGAGGAGGACCTGCAGGAGGAGGAGGAGGAACATCGCAAAGGTGTGTCTGAGCTGTAATTAGGCCCCTCATACCTTTGTTAAGAGCCTCCAATATAAGCGACTCACACATGGCTTGTTGGCCCTCCTCCATCCTCTGCATTTTATAGGCAATGGTGGCAGCAATGTCCTCCTCCACGGTGTGTGGTGCTCCCAGGACCTCTGTAGCCCTCCAAAAGAGTCCTCTGGTAGCCTCCTCTAGGGCACTCCTCCTCCTGCCACTTTCTCTTTCCAGGGGGAGTGGAGGGACCTGCAGATCAGCCAGCCGGCTCGGCCCGGCCACCTCCTAGTTGAGACTTCCCTGTGTATGAAAAAGGGACATGGTTTTAGTTTTTGCTTCCTCAATCACAATCCTAAATTAGTACTCCAAACTAACATCTAGGTAACATCATTGATTGGACAAGCAGAAATATTTAGAGGAATGCTATTCCTGGCTCAATCTGGGCTCCTCCACATGTTGTTGCCTGGAAGGCCCAGGTTGGGCGTCAGAGGCCTCAGCCGGGGGGGAAGGAAGCGTGGAAGGAAGACTGGAGAGGGATGGCCTGGGTTCAGTCTGGCCTGCCAGAAAATGCAGCCTGTCGTAGTACAACATCCTGGGGACATAAATGTCATCTGCTGCTCCGGATCTCTGCGAATCCAGGACTTTCTTGCGCTCCCTTAGATAAGTGCTCCTCAGGCCACCAATTAAGATCTTCAAATATGTGATGTCTGCCGTGGGGATCACCTGCTTCACAATTTCACACAATTGCCCCAGTGCTGCCTTCCTCTTTGCTTGGTTCTTGTAATGGGGGTGGTTAATTTCCCACAGACATGGCAGCTCCCTTAACATATCTAGGAATACTGACATGAAGTCATTGTCTTTCAGTAGCATATCCATGTTCACTGCAAGACACAACACAAGACAAAGCCTAATGTCAGATAAAACTCTCCTAATCTTGTTACAATATAGGCCTCAATATAGAAGCAGTATAGGCACAAGTTTGTCTCTTACCTTCGTTCTTACGATCGGCGCGTCCAATGCTCCTTCCTCCGCTCACAGATCGTACGTACTACGCACACGTGTTACGCTTTATACACACTGCGCATGCGTGTAACTCCGCCCGCCCCTGACGTTCTTTCTAGTCTATTCCCCGCCCCTTTTCGTTCGGCGCAGTGGGTGAAGAGCACATGGCGGAGTTAGAGCAGGTGCGTGCTAATTCTAGCAACGAGGAGGAGGAGGAAAGCCCGGATCCGGAAACGTCCCGATCCAGAAGGAGACGATTTAAGGCGACAAATATGTCCTTTGGGGAGATGTTGGAGATGGTGGACATCATGAAGAAGGCCGACTATGACGGCAAGTATGGACCTTACCCCCACCCCAACATCAGAAAGGCCAAAATCATTGCTAAAGTGGTCAAAAGTCTGCACAGAAACTTTGGGCACGACGATCGAAAGATCAGCTCAGGAAGCGGTGGTCGGACCTAAAATTAAGAGAGCCCGAGCAGTACCGAACGATCCGGAGAGTGCTGCAAAAAAGTAAGTAGTTGTGCTGTGTTCCTATTATTTTTGTCTTTATTACGTTCGTGCTGCTCCATGTGCTTATCTTAATTGTACAGTTTAAACTGTCAACTTTAATGTTCATGGGCCCATTATTCGTTCGTCTACAAAATTTTTTTTTTTACCCTCTAAAACAACATTGTTTCTGCCATATGCATTTGCCCACATTTTTTAGGGTCTACTTGGATGAAAAATATTTGGTTGTGTAGATGGGTTTGTTGCTAGAATGAAATGCAAACTAGATTCTGTGTAAGGAGAGGACACTGAGCAGCTATTTTCACATCTGGACACTGGAGCACTAGTGTGGGACACAAGAACACAATTTTTATTAGGGGGGGCACACGGGTGCTCCAGTGTATACTATAGGGGGGGTCTCCATCTGTGAAGCTTGTACTAAACAGGTAAAGTATTGCAGGTTGGCAAAGGACAATAAAAAAGCGACATCTTGGAACTCTGCTAAAATAGACAATTGTACCCCACTTCCAAGCAATGTTTCCTATTTATAGTTCTGCCATCAAATCACTGTGTGCTAATTATACCATTTTTGTTTTACATAGGGGAGAGAAGACTCGGAGGACACCCCTCATCCGAGGAGAACAGAGACCCCCCACCTCGGGAAGAAGGGGAAATACCACCATCCCAAGAAGAGCAGGAGGAGGAAGAAGATGTGGTTGAACTTGCCACCACAACAGGTGAGTGTTTGCGACCACAGACTCAGGTAAGAGATGGATGCTGACAGATTTTTGATACCTGTTTTTGTTTGGTTTCTCTCTTTTTAGGTGATCGAGATCCTTTCACATCCGAAAGTGCCCAGATGCTGATCGGGGAGATCATGGAGTGTAATTTGGAATTGGAGAACCTAAAGACAAAAATCAATGATGTGATTAAAAGAAATAATAACATCATTGATGTTTTGGGGCCAATTTAAAACCCCACCAAATCACTTTTTTGATTGTGGTACAATGTTTTAAATCTTTTTGCAATGTTTTGAAAAGTCAAATTTGGAGGATGCACACAGTGTGCCAACATGTGCTATCTGCCATCACGGGAGATCAATGGACGCGTTTTGGGGGTGCAACCCCTTCCTCAATTATAAAGTAGCGGTAAGGAAGGGCTTGCTCCCCCAAAACACATCCCTTGATCCCCCGTGATGGCAGCTAGCACATGTTGACATTTGTAAATTGCTGTGCATCTTCCAAATTTGGCTTTTCCAGGGGTGATTTCCCCCCCCATCTGAACGCAATATCAAACACAGTTCCTAAATACTGATGTCTGATATTGCCTTCAGGTTTTACCTAATGTGAACTTTGTAAGTTCAAGTTTTTTGTCTTTCTTCTTGGTTTTACACAGGCCTGTTTTATCGTAAATGGACATTTCTATTTTTGATAATGCCACCCAAAAAACTGTTATACAACAAACATGTTGGTTTGTTTTAAAAACCTTTGGTAAATGCACATGTGATTGTGCAGGTATAAAAAAGTTGGTTCATCAAGAATGTGTGTATTATTATTGTCTCAACACTACAACACTTTTGGGGTGATGTAATTGCTGTTTTCAGGGAAAATGGGGGTTATTTCCTAGGGGCAAATCCACTTTGCACTACAAGTGCAGGTTCAGTGCAGTTGCAAGTGCACTTGTAGTGAAATGTGTTTTTGCATTTAGTAAATAACAGCCAACAGTGCTTTGTATAAGGTTACACAATCACGCCATTTTCTGCACTCAACACATTTCTGTCAGGGTCAGCTAAAACAAACACAAGCAGTAAATGTCCACAAAGAATTTCTTTTTGTTTTTTATTATAAAAAGGCTTCACAGATTTGCTGGCATATTGATAGCCCCCCTACCCGCAAGGAACTCCAGGTAGCGTAACCGGACATCACGGGCACTCAGGGAGGGCAAGCCAGGACGGCCGCTTTCAAGCGCCGTCAGTGTTTCAGGTATCACTCCGGCCTCAGGCCCAACTGAGCCAGCATAGTTGGCCGAATGTTTCCTTAAAAAGTTATGGAGAATACAGCACGCCAGTATAATATGGTTCAGTTTATACTCCGCCATATGGATGGGTGTCATAAATAGGCGGAACCGGCTGGCCGGGATTCCAAATGTGTTCTCCACCACTCTTCAGCTCTGGCCAGCCGGTAATTAAAAACCCTCTGTTCCGGGGTGAGGGTCCTCATTGGGAATGGCCGCATCAGGTGGTCCCCCAGCGCAAACGCTTCATCAGCAACGAACACAAATGGGAGTCCTTCCACATTGTCCTCTGGAGGTGGCAAGTCCAAGCTGCCATTCTGGAGACGCCTGTAGAACTCCGTCTGGGCAATGACTCCACCATCGGACATCCGGCCATTCTTCCCCACATCCACATACAAGAAGTCGTAATTAGCCGACACCATCGCCAACATCACTATACTATTGAACCCCTTATAGTTGAAATAGTACGACCCCGAGTTGGGTGGTGGGACGATGTGGACGTGTTTCCCATCAATTGCCCCTCTGCAGTTAGGAAAGTCCCACCGCTGGGCAAAGTGGGAGGCCACAGTCTGCCATTCCTGTGGCGTTGAAGGAAACTGTTGAGGGAAAAAATAAAACATTACTATTTTTGCTCAGAAACATGGCAAGCAGATTAGGCACAAACATTATGGGTCAACCTCCAGATAGCATTTAGTAAGGGGAATTTAACAACGCCAAAGTATAAGGTACACCTATCATATTCCCCCTCCCCCCTCTCATGGGCCATTTCTAACATTATGGGGTGTGTGGAAATCTTGGACAGGTAACCCTCTTCACTTCATTGAGAGATGAATGCCTAAATAATGGGTATTACTTGGAACAGCCCCTCCTTAGTTACGCTATTGGCAGCCCACTGGACAGGTAAGAAGTGTCATAATACAAAGATATAAATACACACTGTACACATTTGAGGACATTTGGACATTCTGCTATTACCTATCAAGATAATAATAGAATACAAAAACTTTAAACAGTACCATTGGAAAGTAAACAGGCAGGCCCTTGCACTACATGCTTTGGGTAATTCATCCATACATCTGAGCACAAAAGAGATGGGTATAGTGTGTATGGGTTTGGCAAAGTCAGCAGATAGATGATTGAGGATAGATAGAGAATTGGGATCAGCTGAGTTAGCAGTTGGGGGAGGGAGGGTTACTAAAAATTATTTGGGGACACCACAAAAAAAAAACCTCTGGCACTCTGCCTGAATTTAAAGAAAAAATAACATTTCAAAATATTTTAGGGGGTGTTTGGGGTAAAGCACTACTATGGAGCTGATAAAATACATTGTTAAGTGACTACATGAGGTGAATATAGGCCAGGAGACACCATGCTGGGGAGGTTATTGAAGGGCAAATATGTATGAAGGACCTAAAATAATAATTACATAAAAATCCAGCATGCATGAGAACAAAGGGGACATTCACAGCATATTCCAATCATGGTAATTAGGGAATGAGGAAAGAAATACAAGATATTAGCAAACATTCAATACAATAAAATGTGACATTAAAGGATAAAAATCTTACCTTCATATACTCCTTCTGTAGGACCTGGATGATGGCAGAACAGGTCTCTGGGATGATGATACCCAGAGCCTGGGGGGAGATGCCTGTTGAGAACTTGAGGTCCTGCAGGCTTCTCCCTGTCGCCAAATACCGCAAGGTAGCGACCAACCTCTGCTCCGGAGTGATGGCTTGCCTCATGCAGGTATCCTGCCTGCGGATATAGGGGGTCAGCGAAGCCAACAGACGGTGAAATACGGGGTCCGTCATCCTGAAAAAAGTTCCTGAAATCATCAGGATTATTCTCACGGATCTCACGGAGCAAAGGCATATGAGAGAACTGGTCACGCTGAAGCAACCAATTCTTGGTCCATGAACTCCTCCCCACCCTGTTCATGGACTGGACTTGTGTCAAGGTCAGGACCCCAACACCAAGCCCCCGCACAGCACAAACTCTACGAGGAGTACGCATGCGCAACATGGCTAGAAAACGGTTGGCTGCTCAGAACGAAGTAACAGAACGCACTGAAGAACAGCAAAGCCTGTGAAGAGCGACCTGAAAAACAGTAACGAACGAACAAGAATACAATGACTACCTAAAGTCACGTGGAACTTGCTGCACGCACTGAAGAGCAGATACAAACCCACAAGCACAAACTGAACGGCAGAAAACGATCTGAAAGCCACGAGTCTGAAAAACCGCGAATCGTCTCTCACCAAACTTTTACTAACACGAGATTAGCAAAAGGAGCCCAAAGAGTGTCCTGCACTTGGTTCCGAACCGGCCTTTTCTAGTCTCGTCGTATGTGCTTGACGTCACCGCGTTCTTGGCGATCGGAAATTCCGACAACTTTGTGCGACCGAGTGTACGCAAAACAAGTTTGAGCCAACATCCGTCGGAAAAAATCCTAGGATTTTGTTGTCGGAATGTCCGAACAAAGTCCGACCGTGTGTACGGGGCATAAGAGGGAATATGTCTAAATCTCAGGCTCTCAATGTATCCCTCCCAAGCTCTTTGGTCTCCCAATTACAGGAAACATATGACTTTAGCTGGAGTAATTCATCAATATTTGGGAATTAATATAACTCCCAAGATTGAAAATCTGTACCAAGCAAATTACCCCCCCAATGTATCGAAAACTTGAAGCTGATCTCAAGAATTGGGAGTCACACAATATTGCCTGGATTGGTAGAATTAATTTGGTCAAGATTACCTTATTGCCTAGACTTTTGTATTTGTTTCGATCCCTTCCTATCCCGATTAGAAGGAACCATCTAAAAACATTTCAAGGTAAACTTAATAAATGCATTTGGAACAAGAAAGGTTCACGTCTATCAAACCGTAACTTATTTAATCTCCCTAAGCAAGGTGGATTGGGTTTTCCAAACCTCCTATGGTACTATCAAGCAGCCCGATTAGCACAATTGTCCATTATATACCTTAAAACTGAGGGACCAGATTGGATATTAATAGAAAACCAAGCAGCTCCTACATTCTCCATGGAATATTTACTATGGTGTCCTCCCAGGAACAGGCCTCCAATATTGTCACCAACCCTTTCACAATCCCTCACTTTGTGGGATTCCCTTAGGAAGCTTCCTTCCCTGGTTTCGGATATACAACCATTAGCTCATCTGTTCCAAAATCCTCTATTCCAACATGGCATGGATGTTGAGGCCTTCAAGTGGTGGAGGGACAAGGGGGTGTACCGCATTGGTCAATTTTTTTCTTGCACAGGCCCACTACCCCTTAAACATTTTATAGATGAACTAGATCTTCCCTCTACAGAAAAGTCTAGATTTTACCAGATCTCAAGCTTTGTTCACTCTTTATGGAAAACTAAACCTAATCCTCCAAGATTTACGGCATATGAAGGTTGGTGTGCACAAGATACGGAGCGGAAGGGAGGGATTTCTGTGATCTATGCTTCACTTGCTTTTAATTCCGTAAAATTACCATACATGTTGGCCTGGGAGAAAGACCATCAGACTGAATGGGATCTGGATGAGAACTATTCTCTCTCGGTTAAAGGTTTATACAATACTTCACTCATCGAAGCTAATGTTAAAATATTCACGAGATGGTACTTGGTTCCCACAAGATTGGCAGCAATGTTCCCTTCCACTTTACCTTTATGCTTTAGAGGCTGTCAGGGAATAGGTTCTATGATTCACATATGGTGGGAATGTCCCAGAATCCGAGGATTTTGGAATAGGGTCTTCCACATCATACGAAAGGTTACACCCGTAAATTGATTCTGTTTATATTGACAGGAGCCAAATTGACTATTGCTAAAGCATGGAAGAAGTCTTCGGTATCTCTATTGTCCATGAAAAGGAAGATTTCATGGATAATGGAACAAGAAAAAACGGTTAGTTCCTTACTGGACAAGACCACACAATTTCTAGCCACTTGGGAACCCTGGGCTCGGTTTATGGGAATTTCTCTGATACCGGACATAGGTAGCAACACCAATCGCTGATTTTTGAGTTTCACATCGGACAGACAAGCATTCAATACTCTTTTTCTGTACTATTTCTTTTTTTTTTTTTTCTCTCTCTCTCTCTTCTCCCCTAGTCTTTTTCCTTTAAAATATCTCCTTTTTCTGTTTTAGGAACAGTATAATTTTTCCTTAAAGTTACATAGAAATTCTCAGGTTTATATACTAATTTTTCATACTAGGGTCAGGATGTCTATCTTTGATCTATTATAATGGGAACATTATATTGTACCCCTGATAAATTCCATAATAATCTTTGAGCTGGATATAACGGATTGTCAATAATATCTCCTCTCTTCTCTCAAATGGAAGTTTTTAAGAGAAAAAATAGATAATGAGAGGGAGAATCCTCACTCCTCCTTGGATACAGTGTGATCCCTTTGGGGTGTTGAAGGGGGAGTGAGGCTTCAATATATCTTAAAATAGGCAGGTGTACAATTTGAAATTGAATGGATATAGTCAAAGTCAAGAGTTTACATTATATTACTTATACTTTATTTCTATATATTGTTGGTGCTATTTACCACAGTAATAAGACAACCAATAGACTGTGATCACATATTTTGAATTCGCTGTGAATTATATTGTACTGATATTTATGCTGATTATACTGTAATAATTTTTCAATTATGTTAATAAACTTGAAATATTTTATCTCTCACACACCCATAGTACTGGCTTGGGTTCAGGAACACACAGACACACACATCTATACATTATACACTACATTCTTTCTTTATTAAGCACCATTACTCTTTGTAGAAAGACAATAGGGGGGTTGTTCTTTCTTTCCTTTCCTTTTCTTTCCTTTTCCCTTCCTTTCCCCTTTTCCCCTTTTATTCCTTTTCCTTAATACTTATATTATATAAACTCGCATTTAGTTGCATGAACCTGTATTATTTTATATTTTAATATCACTCCACCAATGACAGCCCTTGCTGCCCATGTGACTTTCTATTAAAAAAAGTAAAAAAAGAAAGAATACCTTGACATCAGAAATCACTAAGAGAAAATAAATAAGCAAACTAACTATCATTCTGTTAGGGTTTATGTACTTTGAGCAGAAAGCTAGATTTATATTCATTTTATGTTATACAAACTAAGGTTTTGACAGTTGTTAGCAGCATTGCATGCTAGTTCCAGCATTCTTTTTCTAATCTATTGTAGCGCCCTCTACCATAGGTAAGTGCTAGCAAAGGATTTTTTCTAGGGGAACTGCCGGTACAAGTAAATTTAGGCAGGCCTATGCTTCAGGCTAGGCTTGTCTGTTTTGATCTGGGGGCAGGGAGTGGTCAGAGTAGCAGTGGGTGTGACCACCTGTGCTTTGGTTCTGAGGCACCTCCCCTGCTTTGAGGGAGAATGTTCTGGAAGAGGGGCACAGCCTAGAACTGGAGTGGCAGGCAGCTCATGTGAGGAGCCCTGACCAATCCCCAACTGGAATTGGCAGGGGGCAGGCCTCCCATATAAGCTGAGGTAACAGGCCACTGGGAGGGGGTGGTCGGCTGGGAGGAGTGAAGAATGGAGTACTAGACAGCAGCAGGAGGGCATCCCCATCTGGAGGGGGGGGTGCCGATTGCAGGAGGAGGCAAGGTCCATAAAGAGAGTGACAAAAAACAACAATAGCAGTGCTCGATGGGACCAGCACAAAAGTTCTTGACAAATGGTGAATTCAAACAAGTAAGTTAATTTATTAGATGCACTTTAAAATTAAAAACAACTGTCCAATAAGGCTAAAAGGAGCAAAAATAAATTGGTAACACCAAGCTCATAGTCATAGTGGAAGCACTTTGATAATTGTTATATACGATACCGCCAGATGACGAAGGGTTAACATCAGAAGGCTCCGAGTTCCGTATCAAAATTGGAAAACCCTATTGCCCGCTCAGCAAGAGAGATATCCAGGTGGGGAAGCCCGGGTCTCAAAGCTGTGGCAATGGCTGTGTAGTGAGTGTCGGCCACTCCAAAACCTATATTTTACTTTCATAGCAATAGTCCGGAATGAAAATGCAGCACAAGTGTTTTCCCCGCACCAGGTTGTGTCCAAACCAGGTATAAAATAGATGTTACTCTCCAGAGTTGAAAAGCCCCAGCTGCTGGCTAATGCTAATCCATGTTGTAAGTGGAGAAAAAAAGATTTCATTTTACTAGCCTTGGAATATCTCCTGACCCATAACTTTTTCATGTTCGACGGGGACTATTACCTCCAGAAATGTGGGGCCTCCATGGGAGCGAAATTTTCGCCCTCACTAGCCAGCCTTTGTATGGGTTGGTGGCAGGGCTGGACTGGGACAAAAATGTGGCAATGGACTTCATCCTGACCGGCCCACTTTAATTTTGCAAACACGCACAAAAACAAGCGAACAAGTGAAGTGGGAGGGCTAGCGTAATGCAGAAATATTGCTACATCCTCATTGGCTGGAATTTTAGAAACCGGCATTGCTGCACAGCCATTGGCTGCCTTTCAGCAATGCAGCGGTGCTGAGGCTGAGCCAGGTTGTGCACTATGAAGTGAGGTGATGGGCAGTGCAGATGACAAGTGTGTCTCATGCTGGCCAGACATGGCCAAACCTGATGGCCACCCAAGCCCCCCTTCACTGTCCATTAGCCGTTCTACTTTATTTCTATTATAGGCAGTACACAGTGGTGACTCTAGGAACAATATATATGGGGGGCACATAAGATACCACAGTCAAAACTGGGGGGGGGGCAATAATCATTTTTCATGGTATAACTACTTGAAGTCCAGTGACATACTGGAAAATATAGTGTATATAGTGCAGGAATGTAGAAAAGATAAAAATTGGATAAAAATGTGGCCACACACAAGGACAAAATGGGGTTAAACTATAACTATAACAAGCCATTTTAGATCTAAACTAAATGAATAAGGCCTTCACCCTTCACCATGACAAATTGGCAGCATTGTCAAACTGCACTCCCTATAATGTGTGGACCTCATTCAGCTGCTATAAATCTCAATGTCTATACCTAAAATAATGATACATTAAATATCATGAATAGATGTCTCCCTGAAAAGCTCCACAGAAATATCCTTCTGCATCCACCAAGAATCAGTTTAGCAGCAATCCATCAATATAATGTACATATCACCCAGCACTGGGCATATATAGAGGTGCTCTCAGGTCAGTGTACATGGTCTGAGGAAAAGAAAATTAGTGCATCCTAATACTTCTCTTATTAGACTTGTCAGTAGAAAGCAGATACTTTATTCCTGTTCTTATATCAATTTACTGCAACCTAACATGACAGCATAAGGGCCGGTTCACACTGGAGTAAGGGCCGGTTCACACTGCTGCAATGTCAGAGATCGGATGTGATTCACACCGCGCTGCAGTGAAAATCACATGCGATCTCTGTGCGATGCGATTTCAGCCAAAAAGATTGTATGGCTGAATTTGCATCGAACTCGCACAGGACCCTTTTTTGTCCACAGCAGAATCAGATCGCAGGGGTGTTCACACCCCTGTGATTCGATTCCTGTCCAAGTTTGCAGATCGCACTGCGCTTTGCGAACTGATTTGGGGGTGTCATTAACTAGCAGTTGGCATAGGGCAGTGTGAACTGCCACAAGGAAACATGCGATGCGGGAACCCGCAATGGATTCGCAGGGTTCCCGCATCGCAGCAGTGTGAACCAGCCCTAATAGATCATTGGAGAAATAAATGGTTTAACCTCCCTGGCGGTATGATTATTTCGGATTTTAGGTGCTGAAAGCGGTACAATTATTTTGCATGGAAATTTGGCGTTTTATATTGTAGGTCTGTAAATCTTAACAATAACACACTTAAATCTGTCCAAACCAGAGTCTAGTAGATATCCCGGGTATGATAAAGTTTGAAACACAAAAACATAAATTATAATATAATAAATAAAAATAAATAATTAAAAAAAATTAAAAAAAATAGTAATAAAATAAATTTCCCCACAATTCACTATCGCTCAATTCTGCAAGTGTTCTAATTTACTATCGCTGTTTTCTAGCTGGTCTAAAGCCACTTTTGACGTAAAGGGACACTTTTTGGTTGCTATGGACAATCTCCAATTTCCAGGCAGAAAGAACAGTGTATATCATGTAAAACTGCATGCAGGGCATGGGCCAGAGCACTGGGGACAAAAGGGATGTGAAATCATTTCATACAGTACTGTAATCTGTAAGATTACAGTACTGTATGTGTTATGATTTTGACATTTTTTTGAATTTGCCGCCAGGCTCCGCCCCCGTGCGTCGCGCCGCTCGCAGGGAACGGAGCCTGGCACGGAGAGGCTTCGGAGGAGGACGGAGCCCTCGGACACTGCGGGGGACATCGCAGGATCCCGGGGACAAGGTAAGTAACGCTGCCCCAGGATCCTGCAATGCTATCCCGAGTGTGGCTCGGGGTTACCGCTAATGGTACTGAATTTTAACCCCGAGCCACACTCGGGAAAACCGCCAGGGAGGCTACACATATAGCACATCAATAGATACCCATGCAATGCTGTTCGTGACTTGACTAGAGTCTGTTTCATATCAATGGCGTAAGATACTGTGGCTCTACTTTAGTGATAAAATAATGTTATCTCTCCACATTTCAAACACATCCTGAATACTGATCCTCAGGTAATGATTCTGAACACTCAGGTCAGCCACACCAGAGCAGGAAGTTGAAGCGGCAATACAGCAAAACTTGCAAACTAAGATAAGGGGAGAGAGAAGCTTCCACTGACTCTTATCTTAAATCAGAGGTACAAACTAACCCCTTCAGTCACTTTGGAGGGTAACTGCACTGTTACTAAGTTAAGCCCTAAGGGTTCACAGCTTTCATTCAGAACTAGTTTTGTTTAATGTTAAGAGCTTATCACTAAAACCGATCCTCACACTTTTTACTGATCCATTATCTTGTACATTGATGTCATCTGGTGTTGCTGATGTCCCCTCAGGCTCACCTGTCATATTTCCTGCTGCTTTCTGCTTGTTTACCCATTGGTCAAAACTGTGCTGTAGACTGTAGTTCGGGAGCTAGAATGGGCATGCCTGATGTCACCTCACTGACATAGTGACAGCTGCCTGGAGATCCCGAACAGCAACAGGTAGCAGGGAAAGGACCAGTGGGGACACAGCGGGCAAAGGAAGGTCTGTTCTCCCTCTCGGGTCCCTCAGACAACACTCAGGCAGTGCAGAAAAGTCGGGCACGAGCAGCAGAAGAAGAAGATCACACCTCTCTGAGAACATGTCACCGGAGCAGAAGAGGAGGTGGGTGGAGCTAAGCACTGGGCGCAGAGGAGGAGAAAGTTAAATCCTGCTCCGCTGTGAATGCTGGGGCCGTCCCAGCCTCCTTTTGTGTCTGTGTGCCTGACGTCACTGGTTGCTACACGCTAAGCGGCAGGCGGCTAGCAACCAGTTTGGAAATCTAGCTTGAGAGACCCAATTTGTGCCTGTGTTAGCTACGTGGCGTCTGGAGGAAGATTCGGGGCCGCAGGCACCCGCTACACAAAAGGAAAGAAGGCATTTCTGTTACTAAAACTGGCCCACTGAGCCATCGGCCCACCGGGAAACTCCCGGTAGTCCCGATGGCCAGTACATGCTTGGTTGGTGGGAGAGGTCTCGCATCTTTGGATGTAATAGCCCCCGCCGACTAGACACAGTATTCTTCTGCCGTTTCATTGATGATCTTTTATCTATCACATCTGATGCCAGTGCTGACATCAATGTTTGGCTTTCCTATTTCAATGATAATGATCTTAATCTGAAGTTCACGGGAACTCTGGAAACCAACAGTATAGAGTTTCTTGATGTAAGATTAACAGGAACAGAAGATGTGATTCACACTAGTCTTTTCAGAAAGCCCACAGCGGGAAACACAATCCTTAGAGCTGATTCTGCACACCCCAAACACACCATCAGAGGGGTACCATACGGCCAATTTTTGAGGTTAAAATGTTTGTGCAGTACACCCGAAAGTTTTCACGTAGAATCTCGTGATATGGCACAACGCTTCAAAGACCGTGGGTACCCAGAATCCTTAATCACAAAATCTCTTAATACTGTCAGTAAAATCTCTAGACATGTTCTTTTAAAAGAAAACACACAAAAAAGAAATAAAAAGGTGTCTAAGGGACCCTCCAGTAAAATTCCAGTGGGTGTCCCAATTTTTTCTACACCCTTCAGCTTAGAATTTAACAAGATAAAGAACATCATAAACAGATATCTCCCTATCTTACACAATGACCCAGTTTACAGTAAGGTCCTTTCCAGGGGCATCAAGGTGGTCTCTCATAGGGCACCCACTCTAGGGAATTCCCTATTACCGAGTTTATTTCCAAGGACACAAGATAAAACTAATTGGTTAAGTCTAACGGGGAACTACAGATGTGGGAAAAGGAGTTGTAACTACTGTTGTCACATTAAAGTAGACAGAAATATACATTCATGTACAAACGGCAAAATGTTTAAAGTCCCCTCTTTCATTAACTGCAACACACAGTTTTTGGTGTACGTCGTCACTTGTGGCAAATGTCAAATCCAGTATGTTGGCCGCACTACACGGTGTCTAAAGGATCGATTACATGACCATTTATATGACATAGCAAAAGACAAATTAACAAATGTGGCCAAACACTGGATTTTCGTACACCAAAAAGATGTCTCCAGCTTGTTTATTCAAGGAGTAGAAAAAATAGTTATGCCCATGAGAGGAGGAGATAAGTTCCATCTTTTATGCAAACGTGAAGTTTTTTGGATTTTTTCTTTAAATACTAGAATTCCCTTTGGCTTAAATTTCGAATGGGATGTCTCTTATTATTATGATTAATATATAGTTTACTTGTTTTGGTTTGTGATTATTTAGTCTCTATACCCATTATTTAGCTTCATTTTCCTTTTTAAAAATACCTCATGGCAATGATAACATACCTCCATCGGTCCCAAGTATCCATTCGTTACTGTAGCTATAACTATGGGTAAAGTTATTTTCATATCTACACATTAATAGCAACAAGGAGATCCAAAGCATAATATAATTAAACATTATTAGAAATAACACCATTCATGTTTATGCCTCCCATACACAGTTTAGTGAACCCCAAACTCCTCAATAAACGAAGACACACAGAATATCTAATTCAGCGATATGATCAATGGAGTAAAACTTATAAATATGGATGAATTAATGTACTATATGAAACAGCAATTAACCCATCAAAGCAGCGCTATTTTCAGTCCTCAATGCTGACTGATAAAACAAAGTCTTTGTAAATGCAAGCAAAACACATGCAGGCAGGTAAATTCCAACAAAGACACAGCGGTTGGAGCTCGGTCTGGATTCCCTTATATAAAAATAGTAGATTTGATAAGTGCACCTTTCACCATCTATTGGGACACCTTGTGCTGCACACACCCCGTAGGGGTTCAAACTCTCCGGAGCCAAGAGGTTAACAAGCCTTGGATCAAATCCTCTCTCTGTTTACTCCCAAAGTCCTCAGCAAAGTAACAGCAACAATGTCCACATGTAAAAAAGAGACCCCGAATAGTCCAGTACCATTTTGATAATTTATTGTAAGTCACAAATAAGAGAAAAAAAAAACAAATAAAGTAAATACACTGTAAAAATCGGTGGGCACAGTTCCTTACAAAGGATAGCCTTCTAGCTTTCAGTTGGTTGGTAATAGTGGATAACTCAAACTGCTTCTCTCAAAGCACAAGGGTACTGGTTGCAGACTGGATGGATGATACACACTCACAGCTGATCAGTCCTTCATTCCACTAGTATACAACTACAAGCTTGGAGCGCACTGCGTGCGGATCAGCTGTGCCTGGTTGATTATCAAAACAGTACTGGACTATTCGGGGTCTCTTTTTTACATGTGGACATTGTTGCTGTTATCTGATCATCAACCCTGGAGGACTTCGGGAGTAAACAGAGAGAGGATTTGATCCAAGGCTTGTTAACCTCTTGGCTCCAGTGAGTTTGAACCCCTACGGGGTGTGTGCAGCACAAGGTGTCCCAATAGATGGTGAAAGGTGCACTCATCAGATCTACTATTCATATAAGGGAATCCAGACCGAGCTCCAACCGCTGTGTCTTTGTTGGAATTTACCTGCCTGCATGTGTTTTGCTTGCATTTACAAAGACTTTGTTTTATCAGTCAGCATTGAGGACTGAAAATAGCACTGCTTTGATGGGTTAATTGCTGTTTCATATAGCACATTCATTTATCCATATTTATATTTCTATTTCTTTTTGTATTAAGTGGCTGCTGAGAGATATCTCACTCAGAATATGGTGACATCAGGTTAAATCACTGCGGTTTATTACCATTATTATCTTCCATCTGTATATACCGAATATCCTTTAGCGCTGAGATAGGAGGATTGGAGTAGGGCTTATTGCCTCCTTTTTGTTTGTATGTGGAGTAAAACTTATACCAAAAGCTGAGCAAATGCCTTGGCTTTATACACCTGATCTCACAGACCGCAGTGTCCATAGACATGGCGACACAGTGATCCATATTCACTCTAAGTCTACCTTTACTTACACATGCTTATTTTCAAGTTTTAGCTTTTTCCTCTACTACATATCATTTTAAACAATATCATTCATGCTCAGATTTCTGGAAACAGATCTCTATATAAGGTCTAGCAGACCTTTAACTTTTGAAAAAATAAAGACACACAGACCATCTAACTCAGCAATATGGTTAACAGAGTGAAACTCATATGAAAATGCTGAGCAAACACCTCGGCTTCATTCAATCCTATAGTCCGCGGTGTCTATGGACGTGGTGATACCGCGACCTATTTTCATCTTTACTTCTATCTCCATTTTTGTTTTATCTCTGTTATATTTTTAATTTTGTTTTATTTTTTCACCTTTTGTTCATCAATTGATCTACAAATGCATGGTTATGTTTAGATTTGAGTTTTTCCTTTCCTTAGCTACACATTACGCTCATAGTTGGCTACATCCATAGATACAGCAATACCTTTGTTCAATTGTTATTCTTTACATAGTTTGACATATATGATACGGTTTTTCGCTCGGCCCTATGAGATCTTTCACATTTTTTCACTTCTTAGTGTAACCATGGATCATTGTACCCATTGACATTTAGTCATTTAGTTACATTCTTACTGAATCATTTTAGCTACACGTTTTAGCTACATGCTCTTGCATACAGCCTTATTACATTCATTGACCAATGGCATTCATTTAGACATCTTGTTATCTTCCAAAATAGTGACACAATATTTGTAACATCTTAAAGCCCTCTGATGTTTTCCCACACCTGGATTAGTGATTAGACACAAACCGTAATCAAGGTAACACACTTACTGATCGCTGAGAGACCATTGACACAGCGATATTCACTTTTAGCTCTGTGGAGAAATTGTATCCTTTATAAAATCATTCACATGTCGCTATGCTTACAGCGAAGTTTTTCTACATTCTTCACTAGCACTGACATAGCCTCATTCAATTATTTAATCGTTTGTTAGGGTGGTCAAGTTTATGTTTAATACTATTTAATATATTTTGATTTGTCTGAATATTTAGACAATCCTAATACTCGGCAGGGTTTAATATATCCGGTAATTATTTTGATTACCACCTCTCGGGGTTTTCATATAAATATGCCCATATACTCTTTTCTCTTTAAAAAGATAAGTCACTTTGTGAGAGTTCTTCTTTTTATCCTGATCTCTGGGAATCCAAGTTTTGAATAAGACTAATGTAATTAATAAATAAATACTCTTTGGTATTCCCATGACTTGTTGATTCAGGTTTAGGACAAACATACATTTTTCTATATGTTTTTTTACCTCAATGAGTATATATACATACAATTTTTATAATAAAGGGTTTTTTTCACCATTTATAGAAAATTAGAGTCCTAATAAGCAGGGTCTTTGTGTGGATGAATGTACACAAGGTTATTGACATGGAAAGTTCTTTTTCCCGTTAACTGCGATCTTTACCTGTGCACACACAGACACACAAATATATCAACATTGGTTTGTGCATGTAAGTGCCTTGTTTATAGGTTTTTTTATGCACATATTGAAAAATATGGAGTTGTTCATTATAATAATTTTTATAATAGTATTTTTTTTATATGTTATCTACGGTACTAATATATGTTCTCACATGTCAATTGATGAAGGTTTCCCCTTCCTTTTTCATTTTTTTTTAGGAAAGGTGCCTCATTTTCACAAATTACAGAAAATTGATATTATGCACTAGAATAATTTACATGTGGACACAAATGTACTCAATTTTGATATATTAGTATTGTTTTTATTGGGAACAGAGGAAGTGTGCATGTATATGTTTTTTCCCCCTCCCCTTTTTTCAATGTGACCATGTATTTTATAAATAGAATTAAAATATATGTTTATTATATCCACATACATCTTGGTCATAGAGTTCACTCACATGGAATACATACATATTTGTGGTATTTGACACACTAAGCATACATTCCTTATGGGATTTCCACCCCCCACAATATAACATCATCTCTTTACTATTAGATAATCATTGTCATACATTATATATATATATAATAATTTTTTTAAATTTCTTTTTGGTTTTACAATACCCATACACAGCATAAGTACCACATTATCGTGATATTGTTTACACACACAAAAACCCCACATTTTTCTTTTTCCTTCACTCCCCAAATACACTTCACATGCACCGATCCTTTTTTCTTTTCTGGAATAATTTACTTTCATCTTTATTTTTACACCAGCATTCACAACTCATTGAGATTTTTCAACTTTTTTACTTCACTCTTTATTATTTATTTCTCACATTAGTCCAAATATCGTCCCCTCCTTCACTTTTTATCGTTCTTTATATGTAGTTTACGTGCTTTACATTTAAATGCTTATATAGCATTTTATATAATTGGTTCTTTTTTCCTACATTTTTTCCGTTGCTTACACATTTACACTCTGCACTCACAGGGATTTTCACCCCTGTGCTCATTAATCACTGACCAATGTTCACACCCTTCACAATGGGATCTCAGCTGTTCTGCATTTTGGATTTATCACTTGGTCATATGATTCATGATAGATGGTATATATGTGGTTTTATTTTTCATTATTGTTAGCTATGAGTAAGCGCTCCGCAAGAGCGTGAAACGTGTTAGCTGACTGCCTGTCCATGGTGCTTTGTACATGATTTGTTCCTGATTTTATAATAAAGAAATCTCGTTGGATTCTATTCTCCTGGTGTGCGGCTGTCCGGACTTTTTTCTCCACCTACTATATTTTACTTTGTTTGAACCATTTGGAGGTGGACTTGCTGTTGTGTTTCGGATCATTGTCCTGCTACATAACCCAAGTGCACTTGAGCTTGAGGTAACAAACTGATGGCCGGACATTCTTCTTTAGGATTTTCTGGTAGAGCTCAGAATTCATGGTTCCCTCAATTATGGTAAGTCGTCCAGATCCTGAAGCTGCAAAGCAGCCCCAGACCATCACGCTACCACCACCATGTCTGACTGTTGGTATGATGTTCTTGTTATAAAATGCTGTATTCGTTTTATGCCAGATGTAACGGGACACACACCTTCCAAAAAGTAACATTTTTGTCTCATCCGTCAACAGAATATTTGCCTAAAAGTCTTGGGAGTAATCAAGTTGTTTTTTGGTAAATGTGAGATGAGCCTTTTTGGTCAGCAGTGGTTTTGGCCTTGGAACTCTCCCATGGATGCCATTTTTGCCCAGTCTCTTTCTTATTGTTGAATCATGAATAGGGATGGGCTATCTGTTCGAGTCCAACATGAGTTTGACTCGAACATTGGCTGTTCGCCGAATAGCGAACAATTTGGGGTGTTCGCGGCAAATTCGAAAATCTAAAGTGCTAATTTTAAAGGTTAATATGCACGTTATTGTCATAAAAAGTGTTTGGGGACCCGGGTCCTGCCCCACGGGACATGTATCAAAGTCATTTAAAAGTACTAGACAATAACAATGCATATTAACCTTTAAAATTAGCACTTTTGATTTTTCATGTTTGTGTCCCGTAGACTTGTTTGCGTGTTCGAACAAATGTTTTGCCTGTTTGCATGTTCTGGATGCAAACCGAACAGGGGGGTGTTCGGCCCATCTCTAATTATGAACACTGATCTTACCTAAGGGAAGTGAGGCCTGCAGTTCTTTTAGATGTTGTTCTGGGTTCTTTTTTGACCTCCTGGATGAGTCGTCATTCTCTTGGAGTAATTTTTGTAGGCCGGCCACTCCTTGGAAAGTTCACCGCTGTTCCAAGTTACAGTATCTCCATTTGTGGATATTGGCTCTCCCCCGGTTCACTGGAGTTCCAAAGCCTTAGAAATGGCTTTGAAACCCTTTCTATACTGATACATTATATTACTTTGTAATCTGTTCCTAATTTTTTTTAGATTGTGGCATGATGTGTGGCTTTTTGTGATCTGTTAGCGTGCTTTACTTTGTCAGACAGCTTCTATTTATGTGATTTCTTGATGCAACAGGTCTGGCACTAATCAGGCCTGGATGTGGCAAGTGAAATTTAACTCAGCTTTCCAAAAAAATGTGGTTAATCACAGTTCATTCATGATTCAGCATGGGAGGGGGCAATTACTTTTTCACATAGGGCCAGGCATGTTTGAACAGCTTTTTTCTCTTAATAAATGAAATAATTTTAAAAACTGCATCTTGGATTTACTCGGGTTATCTTTGTGTAATATTAAAAGTTTTGTTTGATCTGAATCATTTAAGTGTGATAAATATGCAAAAAAAATAAAAAATCAGGAAGGGGGCAAATACTTTTTAAAACAACTGTATATAGCAATTCAAAGGATGTGGAGTCCAATCACACATTTGGCTCCAGAGAGTGTATGCTGTAATGTAAGTAGTAAGTTGTACACTTGGATATACAAGAAAAAGAGCATTTATGATATGAATGGACTCCACATTCTTTGAGTTGCTATGTTAAAGCATTAAGTATGGAACCTGCTTGATATGGAAGTTGGATTTTTACAATGTTTGGAAACACAAATGTAACTTACAAATACAATAAAAATACACATATTAAAAAACAAAGTACACACTGTGGGGCCTCCAAGGCAGTGGTGGCCTGTCCACAGGGGGCACCCCCCACCCCCCCAAACATCCATGCGTCCTGGCCCCCAAAGGCTCTAAAAGGCTTCAAAAAAGGGTGGGCTCGGGCAGGGCTGACTTACTGAGCGGGCACCACTGGGCACTGCCCAGAGGACCCGGTTCAACTTCTGTCACAACTTTCCAGGATCGGTTGGCTGCGGCAGAGCTGAGGTGTGGAAGGACTTTAGTGTGTGGTCTCTGCACTGTAAAGTGTGTGACAACGATCAGCGGTGCGCTGGGGCTGCCTGGTTCGGGAGTTGGTCGGGCGGCTGCTTCTGCCTGTGGGGATGGGCTGGCTGTCAGGAGAGACAAGTGTCTCTCCTATCCTATCCAGCTCCACCTCTACGGTCCCCAGACAGCATGTTGGGACCTCCTAGTGAAGTGTGCTGCCTTGTAGCTGACTGCAGATCCTGCAACTGTCACTCTATATATCGCACAGGACCTCAGGGTGCTGAAGACCCCTGTAATCTAACCAATCCCTGATTCCCTGCTGTGCCCAGCTAGGCTAGCAGCCCCACCCCCCCGATGTGGACACATACAGCACGGTTCTAGACAGGTGTGTTTGCAGCTGCAGCATGAAAACTGCAATTGGAGGAGACTAGAAGAGGCTGGAAAATTGCTAAGTCCGCTGTCCAGACCCCCCCCTCAACATAACAAATGTCCTTCTCTGCTCTTCTGAGCTGGGTCACACTGTGCGGTGCAGGAACTGCATGTGAGTTTAAACAGGAATCGCACTGCATTCCTGTTCAAATCACTTGCGATTCTTCAGCAGTGCGAATTGAGCCATTCATTCTGTATGGCTCAAATCACATCAAATCTGCACCAAAGTGGTGCAGGACCCGTTTTTTTTTTTTTTGGCCGCCCCTGAATCAATTCTGCAAATCACACTGCGTTTTGAGAACCAATTTCAGGGTCATTACCTTAACATACACACCTGCAGCGGTTCACATGAACGGGGTGTGATTTTGGATGTGGTGTGGAATCTGCACAGAATTTGTTGCGAATTCGCAGCGCAAAAGTGTGAATCGGCACTTAGGCTGCTTTCACACTATAGCGCTAAAAATAGCGCCTGTAAAGAGCCTCTCACTCTAGTGTGAAAGCCCGAGTGCTTTCACACTGGAGCGGTGCGCTTGCAGGACGGTAAAAAAAAAGTCCTGCAAGCCGCATCTTTGCAGCACTGTAGGAGTGGTGTTGAAATCAATGGGCAGCACCGCCGCTGCAGTGGTGCTTTGCGGGTGGTTTTAACCCTTTTTCGGCCACTAGTGGTGGTTAAAAACGCCCCGCTAGCGGCCGAATAGCACCACTAAAACTACGGTAAAGTGCGGCTAAAATTTTTACTGCCAACGCCTCCGTGTGAAAGCAGCCTTATGCCCCGTACACACGGTCGGATTTTCCGATGTCCGATCGGAGCGTGTTGTTGGAAATTCCGACTGTGTGTGGGCGCCATCGGACATTTTCCATCGGATTTTCCGACACACAAAGTTGGAGAGCAGGAGATAAAATTTTCCGACAACAAAATCCAATCGCGTCAATTCCGACCGTGTGTGGCCTGTTCCGACGCACAAAGTGCCACGCATGCTCAGAAGAAATTCCGACACGGGACAGCTCGTTCTGGTAAACTTAGCGTTCGTAATGGATACAGCACTTTCGTCACGCTGCAATGTTAAAAATGGTTTAATACAGCGCACTCTCTTCTTCTTTATAATGTGACAAGAATTAAGTCGTTTTGATGCTCATATTCACACACACTTCTCACAAACTTCTTTCGTTACTATTTATCGGGATTCCCTCAATATATTTTGATTTCTCACATCTGACAACATATTTTTTTTTTTTTTTGACTTTAATGTAGAATCTTTTTTTGTGTTTCTCTTTTTTTTTTTTTTTTTTTTTTTTGTGATTTTGATTTGTACTCCCGAAAATGTTTGTGTGTTTTTTGTGACAAGTTCCCACAACACCATTGATATGTTGTTCTATTTAATCTGTAGGAGATTGTTTGGTGTTGTTGTCCCTTGTTAATTTCACATTGTACTTTAGAAATGTACCTGAATCGTCACCAACAAACTGTCCTTTTTGGATGAAAACACACACAGGAGAGTAGAATTTACCTAAAAATATTTTATTAAGGGGTCACAACTATAAACAAAGAGGGAGGCAACGCTGGAGAAACTGCAGAAGTGGGTGAACCCTTGGACCCCCAGGGCAGACATCAATTATTTAAAAGAAAAATTGTTGGCCTGAGGAGTCCATATCTAAGGGAGGGCAGTCTGGTCCAGAAGTCCCAGAGATCCGGAAAGCAGCAGATGACATCTGTGTCCCCAGGCTGTGGTCATACGAGAGACTGCATCTTCTGTCAGACCAGACTGAACCCAGGGCAATCACTCTTTGGTCTTCCTTCCACGCTTCCTTCCAGCCTTTGGCTGTGGTGGTGGAGTTGTGGCAGCAGGAGGAGGAGGAGGATCGTCGATCTCAATGACATCCATCTTGTGTGTCAGTTCCCCACTCTCCCCCTTACGAAGGACTTTATAAATCAGGTCCTCAGAGATCTTGCGTTGGCCCTCCTGCATGCTCTGCAATTTGGTGGCAGCCATGCAGGCAAAGGCCTCTTCAGGACTGGGGAAGGCTCTGAGGGACGCCGAAGCCTCCTGGATCAGCCTGTATGCTGAATCCTGCACAGGACTGGGAGTGGCCTTCCTGGCCCTTTTGTATGGAAGGCGGAGGGGAGGAACCTGAGACTCAGTCAGGCTGCGACTTGTCCCAGGCTTCTCTTGGCTGACACTTAGCCCCGCCTCCTCCTGGCTGACACTAATCCCCGCCTCCTCCTGGCTGACACTAATAATCCCCGCCTCCTCCTGACTGCCACATTCCACAACCTCCTCCTGGCTGAGGTCTTCCTGTGTATGAAAAAGGGACATAGTTTTAGTATTGGTTTCATCAATCACACACAATTTTCACCTCCTGACTGCTGCAAATTGAATGTTAACAAATATAACAGACTATCCTTCTGAGCCCAGCATTTTGCATTCTTGTCCCAATTTTGGGTGCCCACTACTGTCTATTGATATGTAAAACACTTTCAAGCAGCAATTAGTGATCAATAATAACATCTAGTAAACATCATTTATTTATTGCCCAGAAATCAGTAGAACAATGCTATACCTGGCTCCAGCTGGGCTCCTCCACTTCTTCCTGGCTGGAAGCCCCAGGTTGGACATCGGAAGCCTCAGCTGGTATGGAAGGAAGAGTGGAAGGAAGAGTGGAGAGGGATTCCCTGACTTCAGTGTGGTCTGGCAGAAATCGCAGTCTCTCATAGTACCACAACCTGGGGACATAAACGTCATCTGCTGCAGCTCCGGACCTCTGGGAATCTGTGACCTTCTTGTGCTCCCTAAGATAAGTGCTCCTCAGGCCACCAATTTTAGCTTTTAAATAAGGGATGGTTGCTGTGGGGACCACCGGCTTCACCAACTCCAGCAGTTTCTCCAGCGCTGCCTGCCTCTTCTGTTTGTGATTATAGTGGGGGTGTCTCACTTGCCACAGACAGGGCAGCTCTCTGTACTTGTCAATAAACAGGGGCAGGAAATTGTGGTCGTTGAACCCATCCATTTTCTCTGCAAGACACAACACAAGACAAACCCTAATGTCAGGCCAAACTCCCCTAATCTTGTTACAATATAGGCTTCAATTTCGAAGCAGTATAGGCCCAAGTTTAGATCCTACCTTCGTTAGCACGATCGGCGTCTCCGATGCTCCTTCCTCCGCTCACAGATCGTACGTAAGACGCACGCGTTACGATTTATACACACTGCGCATGCGTATAACTCCGCCCGCCCCTGACGTTCTTTCTATTCTATTCCCCGCCCCTTTTCATTCGGCGCAGTGGAGGAAGAGCACATGGCAGATAGACAGCAGGATCGTGCTAATTACAGCAACGAGGAGGAGGAGGAGGAGGAGGAGGGAAGGCCGGAGCCTGAAACATCCCAATCCAGAAGGAGATTAAAGGACTCAAATATGTCCTTTGGGGAGATGTTGGAAATGGTGGACATCCTGAAGAAGGCCGACTATGATGGAAAGTATGGGCCTTACCCCAACCACAATGTCCGAAAGGCCAAGATCATGGCGAAAGTAGTCAGGAGTCTGCACCGGAAATTCGGGGTATGCCGATCGAAAGATCAGCTCAGGAAGCGGTGGTCGGACCTGAAATTACGAGAACATGAGCAGTACAGAAAGATCCGGAGAGTGCTGCAAAAAAGTAAGTAGTTGTGCTGTGTTCCTATTGTTCTTGTGTTTATTACGTTCGTGCTGCTCCATGTGCTTTTAGGAACTGTTGTACAGTTTAAAATGGCAACTTTCATGTTCATGGGCACATTATTCGTTCGGATCACACATTTTTTTTTCGGACTATAAAATACCATTGTTTAGGCCATATGCATTTGGCCACCATTTTGAGGCCCTATACTTGTCTTCAAAGAATTGGGTTGTGTAGATGGCTTTGTTACTAGAATGAAATGCAAACTAGATTCTGCGTAAGGAGAGGACACTGAGCAGCTGTTTTCACATCTGGACACTGGAGCACTAGTGTGGGACCCCAGAACACCCTTTTTATTAGGGGGGCCACACAGGTGCTCCAGTGTATACTATAGGGGGATACATCTGTGAAGCTTGTACCAAACAGGTAAAGTATTGAAGCTTGACAAAGGGCAATAAAAAATATACATCTTGGAACTCGGCTAAAATAGACAATTGTACCCCACTTCCAAGCAATGTTTCATCTTTATAGTTCTGCCATCAAATATCTGTGTGCTAATTATACCATTTTTGTTTTACATAGGGGAGAAAAGACTCGGAGGACACCCCTCATCCGAGGAGACCAGAGCCCCCCCCCCTCTGGAAGAAGGGGAAATACCCCCAACACAAGATGAGCAGGAGGAAGAAGACGTGGTGGAACTAGTCACCACAACAGGTGAGTGTCTGCGACCACAGGCTCCGATAAGAGATGGATGGCGGCATTTTTTTTAGACCTAATTTATTTTGGGCTTCCTCTCTTTTTAGGTGATCGTGAGGTTGTGGATGAAGATCCTTTCACATCAGAAAGTGCCCAGATCCTGATCGGGGAGATCATGGGGTGTAATTTACAATTGGAAATCATCAAGCAAAACATCAATGATGTTATTCCAAAATATAAAAACATCATTGATGTTTTGGGGCGAGTTTTAAGCCCCTCAAAATCACTTTCTTCTTTTGTGTGCTACAATGTGCGAAATGTTTTTGTGATTTTTCCCAAAGCCAAATTTGGTGGATGCACACAGTGTGCCAACATGTGCTATCTGCCATCACGGGAGATCAATGGACGCGTTTTGGGGGTGCAACCCCTTCCTCAATAATAAAGTAGCGGTGAGGAAGGGCTTTCTCCCCCAAAACACGTCCCTTGATCCCCCGTGATGGCAGATAGCACATGTTGACATTGTGAAATTTGTGTGCATCTTCCAAATTTGGCTTTTCCAAGGGTGATTTCCCCCATCTGAACGCAATATCAAACACAGTTCCTAAATACTCATGTCTGATATTGCCTTCCAAATGTGAACTTTGTAAGATCAAGATTTGTGTCTTTCTTGTTGGTTTTACACAGGCCTGTTTTCTATAAAATGCACATTTTGATTTTGGATAATGACACCACAAAAATTGTTATACAACAAACATGTTGGTTTGTCAGCAAAACCTTTGGTAAATGCACATGTGATTGTGCAGGTATTAAAAAGATTGCTCATCAAGAATGTGTGGATTATTGTCTCAATGCTACAACACTTTTGGGGTGATGTAATTGTTGTTTTATGAGAAAATGGGGGTTATTTCCTAAGGGCAAATCCACTTTGCACTACAAGTGCAGTTTCAGTGCAGTTGCAAGTGCACTTGTAGTGAAAAGTGTCTTTGCATTTAGTAAATAACAGCCAACAGTGCTTTGTAAGGTTACACAATCACGACATTTTCTGCACTCCACACATTTCTGTCAGGGTCAGCTAAAACAAACACAAGCAGTAAATGTCCACAAAGAAGAGCCTGGGGGGAGATGCCTGTCGAGAACTTGAGGTCCTGCAGGCTTCTCCCTGTGGCCAAATACCGCAGGGTAGCGACCAACCTCTGCTCCGGAGTGATGGCTTGCCTCATGCAGGTATCCTGCCTGCTGATATAGGGGGTCGGCGAAGCCAACAAACGGTGAAATACGGGGTCCGTCATCCGGAGAAAGTTCCTGAAATCACCAGGATTATTCTCACGGATCTCACGGAGCAAAGGCATATGACAGAACTGGTCACGCTGAAGCAACCAATTCTTGGTCCATGAACTCCTCCCCACCCTGTTCATGGACTGGACTTGTGTCAAGGTCAGGACCCCAACACCAAGCCCCCGCACAGCACGAACTCTACGAGGAGTACGCATACGAAACATGGCTAGAAAACGGTCGGCTGCTCAGAACGAAGTAACAGAACGCACTGAAGAACAGCAAGGCCTGTGAAGAGCGACCTGAAAAACAGCAACGAGCGGGCAAGATCGCACAGAAAACTCCGATACGAACTGACTGCACGCACTGAAGAGCAGATACAAACCCACAAGCACAAACTGAACGGCAGAAAACGATCTGAAAGCCACGAGTCTGAAAAAGCGCGAATCGTCTCTCACCAAACTTTTACTAACACGAGATTAGCAAAAGGAGCCCAAAGGGTGCCGCGCTTGGTTCTGAACCGGCCTTTTCTAGTCTCGTCGTACGTGGTGTACGTGACCGCGTGGTTGGCGATCGGAAATTCCGACAACTTTGTGCGACCGTGTGTAGGCAAAACAAGTTTGAGCCAACATCCGTCGGAAAAAATCCTAGGATTTTGTTGTCGGAATGTCCGAACAAAGTCCGACCGTGTGTACGGGGCATTAGTCTCTTACTGTAAAAAACTGCTGCACATGGATTGCTTTTCAGAGGTATTAAATGGGCAGTACGGAGGTAATATGTTGCCTCCTCCTCACCTATTTTAACCCCCTAAAAGCTGCATCACCCTCACTACAACTATGTGCATGGCATGGTTGTGAGTAAGTTGCAGCACAGACTCTTATTTATTGTTGTTGCATTTGGTAAGCAGCAGTGCCCGCCAAATGCAATTGGTAATATAATTCTTGCCGCAGTCACAAATCAAAGCATCGTGGCTGCAGCATGGGTACACCCCCAGCTACTGCCTTGTCAGCAATTCACTCAAGCTGCTGCATTACAACATGCTGTGCTTTCTTTTTTAACCACTTGCCAACCGTATACTATATATATATATATATATATATATATATATATATATATATATATATATATATATATATATATATATATATATATATATATATATATATATATATATATATATATATATATATATATATATATATATATATATATATATATATATATATATATATATATATATATATATATATATATAGTGACAGAGCGGCTCTCCTGTGCAGCATCACGTACCTAGTACACGATCCTGCACTTCCAGGTCTGAAAGTGCAGCACACACGCCGCTCTCAATCCACTCCCACTGTGATTGGATACAGCGGGAGCCAATCTGCAGGTCTGGCAGACTTGATGTCCACCTGCACCTGCGATCGCTCGGGACACTAGCAGAACAGCAGTCTGCCTGTGTGAAAAAGGCAGACTGTCGTTCTGTCAGTAGGGAAGGTATTGATCCTGTGTTCCCGCAAAATAGGAACATGTATCAATGTCTTCCCCTATTCAAAAAACAAGCAGGGGGGACTTTTGGACTTTTTAGGCACAACTACATAAACATTCTATAAAAAATTGGTTTTATTAGAAAAATACATAACAACAAAATTGATTAAAAACCACAATACGTGTGTGTGTGTGTGTGTGTGTGTGTGTGTGTGTGTGTGTGTGTGTATATATATATATATATATATATATATATATATATATATATATATATATATATATATATATATGTTGGAGGGCGATAGCTATACAACACCATCTAAGTATGTATCTCTTCGGACATCTGGATCAACATCCCAGGTAACAGTCAGTCCGAGAGGATGGCAGAATAGCAAATCCGCAGTCAATTAATTCATGTCATATGGATATTCGATGCTCGACATGTTTCGCGTGTCTTCACGCTTCTTCAAGAGCCAGACAGTATATATTGTGGCTATCAGAAATATATAACATAACAGATACATGATTAATATATCAATATGTATAGACAAAAACGGTATCTGTGATGACACCGCATATTTTTAGTCTCAGAAAAACTCATGCTCATTCAGACATTGCCGTGAAGGGTGCGCAAACCCAAAAGGTGATGAAAGGCTACCATGGGGGCGTGCACAACATAGTCTTGAAAGATGATTGAGAGATGTGACAAAATGTAAAGACTTCATAGAATGTGTTGTCATTCTATATATTCTCAGATCCCCGATATCCCAAGACAGAAAGGGAAAGGAGAAGGAAAAACAAAAAAGACAGAACAGGAAAAAAAAAAAAAAAAAAAAAAAAAAAGGTATGAAATGGAGAAAAGGAAAGATGAGAGAGGGGAGGGGAGGGGAGGAATGTCAGGAAAAAGGGGGGAGGGGGGGGGAAACAGGAAAGGGGAAGGGGGAGGAAAGAGGGAAAGGGAAAGAGGGGAAAAAGGAGGGGGGAAAAGGAAACGGGGGAGGGGAAGGGGAGAAGGGGGAAAAAAGAAAAAAAGATGGGGAAAACAAGGGAAAAGAAGGATAGAAGAAGAGAGGGGAGGGAAGGGGGGGGGGAGGGGGAAAGGATAAAGAGAAAAAAAGGAAAAGAGGAAAAGGGAAAGATGGAAGAGAGGAGGTGGGAACCAAGAGAATGTTGTATACATAAAAAATACTCACATATTAAGCGTATCTAAAAACCTAAAAAAGTCGCCCACAGGTCAGGGAGGACTGGAAAACCGGCGGTATGGTATAACCATGCACGTCGAGGTAGATTTAAATTGGTAGAGTCATCTAAACAGGCCTAATCCTAAAAAAAGAAAGCAACTGACTTAAAGAATAGTAAATAAATAGTAATAATTTGTATATATAAAGAGTGCAAAACACTCACCAATATTGATTTTGAGGAAATTTAAAATTGCCACTCAGTTCTCTATGTGTATGGTCCCCCAAAGCATCTCAAGTAGTCATATGTAGCATAGGTGCCAACAGGCACAATGTCTCAATGAATACTAGGTAGATATAACATACACCTGGAATAAAAGAAAGAACAGGGGAAAGGGTCAGCTATGAAATAGCTGAGCCCACCATAGATCCATATGCTGGTGGCAAGTATCTAGTGTCTAGCATCTGAATAGCAATAAAAGTACCTGGATCTAGTGGGGATAGAGACTTCCAACGTCTGCTGGCTTCCTGACACTGGAGCGAGATACACACCATGATAGGACAGCGTCCTATTTGTGTGCACGTCCCGTCCGTAGTCAACCAATCGGCTACGCCGACGTGACGTCATCCGGACCGGCCGAGCGTTCGAGGTGCGCATGCGCGCCGTCCAGTCAAGAGCGCCGTCAACAAAGACAGCGCATCCAGCGTGGAATGCAGCGCACACCCCCTCAAACTACACCAGCCGGCCAGTGATATCTATCCAGCTGATGTAAGCGCCACATCAGCTGTACTGTTGTGGCGCTGGGCGGCCGCATGGAAGCCAAGAACCCACCACTAGGTGGCGCCCACATCACTCACAATGTCTGAACAACGCAATGACCAAGGAATCTTATGATATACAGAATAAATTTTCAACATACATAATTTTTAGACCTTGTTTATCTATAACACCTCCTCAAATTCCATAATCTTCATATGGAAAGTGTTTACTCAGGGCTCAAACTATAGAATGCACCTAATTTTGTCTATCTGTATATGGGTGTTTGATAAATATATATGTATTTGATTAGAGGGATGTGGACCTAGACAGCAACAATATATAGGAGAGGCATGTATGAGGGATATATAGATAAAATCTATTCATCTGAAGAGGGAGGGGGAAGGGGAATAATGTGGGGGGAGGGAAAAAGGGGAAAGGGAGGGAGGGAGGGAAAACAAAACAGGGAAAGGGTCAAACTGTTGCTAACAGAACCAATCAATCCTGCAGAGGCTAACTGTAATGCAGGCCTATATGTCAGAGTGTTTAATCAGAGGAAAGGTTTGTAGGACTGAGCTTCATTGATACCCGGAGCCCGGGTCGCATTCAGGCGTTCTATCCAGAATGTTTCTTGTCTCAAGATTTGTTTGTCCCAGTCGCCACCTCGGGGGCTCCTGGGGATGACCGCAAGGGTTATAAAGGAGACCACCGAGGTGTCGAACCTATGATAAAGATCCAGGTGCTTGCTCACTGATGTAATCATTTTGCCCCCCCCAGAGTAGTATATGTGGTCCTTAATACGGGAACGAAATTGCCTGATAGTCTTTCCAACGTAGAAAACTTGGCAATTGCATGTCATTAGGTAAACTAAACCCTGAGTCTCACAGTAATTACGTAATTGTAGGACGCGGCACAGGTATATTTGGTGTATCCACGGTGCCACTCCGTGTTACGATACATCCCTAACTTTGTATTGAATGTCTTCCCCTAGAAAAAGCACTTCCCACACAGTAACCAAGCACAGGCTAGGCACACAGTTAGCAAGCACTCCCTAGACACACAGTTAACCACATACAGTTAACAGGTATCATTAGTACAGTGACAGTGCATGTTTTTAGCACTAATCACTGTATTGGTGACCATCTATTGGTGTCTATCAACTATTTATACTTTGATTCTTGAGTAGGTGCGTAAATTGGGGAAGGCTTGTAGGGGCCACAGTGCATTACTTTGCCCAGGGGCCCATGATGTTATTAAGATGGCCCTGAGCTCGGGGAGAGCACTGTGCCCGAAGCCCACACAGTTGTGTGACAATAGCGAATACATATTCGCTATTGTCACATTGATTTTGCCTTCCAGCCAATCAGTAGGCAGGTCCTGAGATTCGTTTCCCGATTGTCCGAAAGGAGAAGCTACCCTATTGGCCGAGGGAGGAGGAAGAAGGAGACGCCGAGGAGAAGAAGCACAGCGAGGACACCGATGTGATGCCGAGGAGGAGACGCAGGGGAAACCGGCCGCCAATCGCCGGAAAGGAAGCTCTGCCAGGGTAAATGTTGGGAATGTGGGTGACCCAACCGGGGGCGCGGAGAGGGGTGTACTGTGTGGCGCCCCCCGCTCCAAAAAAAATATACCACCGGCCGCCACTGCTCCAAGGTAGTTTGTCAAGAGTGCCCATGCACACCAATAGGGATGAGCCGAACACCTCCCGGTTCGGTTCTCACCAGAACCTGCGAATGGACCGAAAATTCGCACGAACGTTAGAACCCCATTGACGTCTATGGGACTCGAATGTTCAAAATCAAAAGTTCTCATTTTAAAGGCTAATTTTCATGGTATTTTCCTAAAAAGGGTTTGGGGACCCGGGTCCTGCCCCAGGGGACATGTATGAATGCAAAAAAAAAACTTTTAAAAACGGTCGTTTCTTCGGGAGCAGTGATTTTAATGATGTTTAAAGTAAAAAAAAAAAAAAGTGAAATATTCCTTTAAATATCGTACCTGGGCGGTGTCTATAGTATGCCTGTAAAGTGGCACGTGTTTCTCGTGTTTAGAACAGTCCCTGCACAAAATGTCATTTTTAAAGGAAAAAAAGTCATTTAAAACTGCTTGCGGCTTTAATGTAATGTCGGGTCCTGGCAATATGGATGAAAATCAGTGAGACAAATGGCATGGGTACCCCCCAGTCCATTACCAGGCCCTTTGGGTCTTGTATGGATATTAAGGGGAACCCCACACCCAAATTAAAAAAGGAAAGGTGTGGGGCCACCAGGCCCTATATACTCTGAACAGCAGTATACAGGCGGTGCAAACAAGACAGGGACTGTAGGTTTGTTGTTAAGTAGAATCTGTTTGTAATTTTGAACTGGTACATTTTTAACGTGTTTAGCTCCAGCAAAAAAAATCTATTTTAAGCTTTTTGGAAAATATAGGGAAGGGTTATCACCCCTGTGACATTTGTTTTGCTGTCTGTGCTCCTTTTCAGAAGATTTCACCTCACTTTTTGTCCCAATGACAAATGTTTTTTGAAAATTTTGGGTTTTTTGTGAAACAAGGATTGGTGATAAAGCATCAGTGTAAAGGAGAAAAGTTTTTCCCATATTAACTCTTACAGGAGAGAATTTCCCTTCCTATGGGTAGATTTCATCTCACTTCCTGTTGTCACCTTCCGTTTGCAAGTAGGAGACGTTTGTAAGTTGGATGTTTGAAAGTAGGGGCCTGCCCTATATACTCAGCAGAAATTTGGGCCTTAGGTGTTGTTGTGGCCACAACACTGTAAGCCCTCACAGGGCCCTGCTGTGAAATATTAGATCAAGAATTGTAATTACATGCCCCTGTTGAACAGGGGCAGAAAAATTGGGCCTTTGGTGGAGGTGGTGCTGGTGCCACAACAGTGTAAGTCCTCACAGATACTCTTGGTGGGCGCAGAAACGGGCCCTGCTGTGAAATATTAGATCAAGAATTCTAATTACATGTCCCTGTTGAACAGGGGCTGAAAAATTGGGCCTTAGGCACTGGTGCTGGTGCCACAACACTGCAACCCCTCACAGATACTCTAGTTGAAGCGCAGGAACTAGCCCTGCTGCAAAGAATTGCATCAAAAATTGTAATTACATTCCCCTGTTAAACAGGGGCTGAAAAATTGGGCTTTAGGCACTAGTGGCGGGACTGGCGGCGCCCAGAACCAAAAATGTTCTTACACGCTATCAGCATGATCATTGAGGAGGAAGAGGATAATTACTCAGCATAACAGGATAGTCACTCAGCATCAGCATAGGCAGTCTTTGAAGGGATCTGACATTTCAAAAAAAATTATTCGGTTACATCAGCATCAGGTGCTTGGTAGCTGGTGGTGATCCAAGACTGATTCATTTTTATGAAGGTCAGTCGATCGACCGAGTCGGTGGACAGACGCACCCTGTGATCGGTTACAAAGCCTCCAGCAGCACTGAATGTGCATTCCGAAAGAATGCTGGATGCAGGACAGGCCAGTAGCTCAATTGCATACTGTGCAAGCTCTGGCCAGTGATCCATCCTCAAGACCCAGTAACCCAGAGGATTTTTGGTGGGAAAGGTGTCCAAGTCAGATCTTGCCCCTAGGTATTCCTGCACGATGTAAAACAGATGCTGGCGATGGTTGCTGGAACCGATCATACCTTGGGGCTGCGGACTAAAAAATTGTCTGAACGCATCGGTCAGACGGCCACCTTCTCCACTGCTCCTTCTTTGACTGACCGCAGCCTCAGCAACAAGTTGTCCAGAAACAGGAGTTTGTAACCTCCCAGTCTCTGGGAACGCGTTGCACAGACCTTTCTGCAAGGCCTCCCGAAGATGTTTCATCCTCTGCTCCCTCTGCGACAGCAAGATAAGGTCCGCCACCTTACCCTTGTAACGTGGATCAAGGAGGGTTGCCAGCCAGTATTCCTTCTCCTTGATACCACGAATACGAGGACCCTTCCGCAGGCTTTGCAGGATCAAGGAGGCCATGCAGCGTAGGTTTGCTGAGGCATTCGGTCCGGAGTCCTCTGGGTCACTAAGGACGACATGATCCGCAGCCACCTCCTCCCAGCCACGTACATGTCCATGTGTTTCTTGGTACTGTAAATGATCCTTTATAGACGGCTGCTGATGCTGAGTGGCAGGCTCCCCCTCCATACTGACACAATCCTCCTCCTCCTCCTCCTCTTCCTGTGTGATCGGTGGGCACGCAGGAACACTGTCTGGATAAAGGGGGCCTTGAGAGCTAAGGAAGTCCTCCTCTTCCTGCCTCTGTTCTGCCTCAAGTGCCCTGTCCATTATTCCACACAGCGTGTGCTCCAACAGGTGGACAAGGGGACAGTGTCACTGATGCATGCACTGTCACTGCTCACCATCCTCATGGCCTCCTCAAATGGTGACAGGACAGTGCATGCATCCCTGATCATGGCCCACTGGCGTGGGGAAAAAAAAACAAGCTCCCCTGACCCTGTCCTGGTGCCATAGTCGCACAGGTACTCATTGATTGCCCTCTGCTGCGTGTGCAGCTGCTGCAGCATGGCCAACGTTGAGTTCCACCTGGTGGGCATGTCACAGATTAGGCGTTTCTTGGGCAGGTTAAATTCCTTTTGGAGGTCTGCCAGCCTAGCACTGGCATTATATGACCGGCGGAAATGCACACAGCTTTCCTGGCCTGCCTCAGGACATCCTGTAAGCCCGGGTACCTGCCCATGAACCGCTGTACCACGAAGTTAAGGACGTGAGCCAAACAGGGCACATGGGTCATTTGTCCCTGTTGGAGGGCGGAGAGGAGGTTGGTGCCATTGTCACACACCACCATTCCTGCCTTAAGTTGGCGTGGCGTCAACCACCTCAACCTGCCCCTGCAGAACTGACAGAACGTCTACCCCAGTGTGCATCCTGTCCTCCAAGCACACCAGCTCAAGCACCGCATGGCATCTTTTGGCCTGCGTACTTGCGTAGCCCCTTGAACGCCTACGGAGCACCGCTGGTTCCGAGGACAAAGCACAGGAAGAGGCCATGGAAGAAGAAGAAGAGGAGGGGGTGGAGGAGAGAGAGGTGTGGCAGAATCACCACTAGTAGAATTTTGGTGGCGTGGTGGCGAAACAACCTCCAACATTACTGCACCCTGTCCTGCATCCTTCCCAGCTTCCAGAAGAGTCACCCAGTGCACGGTGAAAAATAGGTAACATCCCTGTCCATGCCTGCTGGACCATGAGTCAGCGGTGATATGCACCTTACCACTGACCGCCCTGTCCAGTGAGGCCAAGACATTGCCGTCCACATGTCGGTAGAGAGCCGGAATCGCCTTCCGTGAGAAAAAGTGGCGTTTGGGAACCTGCCATTGAGGAACCGCACATTCCACAAACTCGCCGAAGGGGGAAGTGTCTACCAACTGAAAAGGCAGCAGTTGAAGTGCTAGCAATTTAGCCAAGCTAGCATTCAACCGCCGGGCATGTGGATTCATCAATGCCGCAGTGAATTATGGGCCGTGATGCACCACTCGAATTTGGCACGAATGGCCCATAATGTTCGGATTTCGACGAACGGCCCATGTTCGAGTCGAACTTACTTTCGACACAAACTCAAAGCTCATCCCTACCCGGGGGTGCTCTGCTAGTTGCTCTGTTTTATTTCCATCAGAGGAAGTGGTGACAGTCAGGAACAGATTTCTGAGGACGAATACTTCCGCTTGTTTAAAAGGCTTCTCAGTGCCTCAGTCATCTGGGCACAACATCATCATGCATATAGATGATTCCTGGGGTGCATGGGCACCTGCGTAAATTTCATCTAGAATTCTTAGTGCAAGGGAGGAAACAGGATAGAACACAGTTAATAAGTGTTACTCAGTATGAGTAGTGGTCCGCGGTGATGGAAAGACCTTGAGGAAGTCTCCGGTCCATTAGGACCTTTTAGACTAGAGAATTGCTACGAATCATTCTGCAAGACAGCTGGGAAGATGCACTGCGAGGGACTTTCGGTCAAGGTAAAAACAGAGCTTCCCAGCCAAGGAGGGTAATCTTGAATGCGCTGGGGGTTCAAACAGCCCTTTTAGCACTTTGGCCTTACTACACAGAGTCAAGGAGGACCAATCTCCTTGCAGTTTAGCAACAGGGCAGCAGTTGCCTATATTCAGCTCCAGGATGAAACTTGTAGCAATATGCTATTGGGAGAGGTGAAACCCATAACGCCTGGGGCGGAAGATCACCAGCAAAATTTCAGAAGCCGTTTACCTCCCAGCGGATTTTTCTTTCAAACAAGTACAACCTTCCCAGAGCACAACAAGTGGGTCTACGTCCCAGGTCTTCTCTGAGCTGGTCCACAGGTGGGACCTACCACAGACAGACCTCCTTGTTTCCCACAGTAATCACAAACTTTGGTCTGATTTTGTTTCCGTACCCCAAGGCGCAAGGTGCAGATGCTCTGGTCTCTCCCTGGGACTGCAATCTAACCTATATATTTCTCCCTAACATGTCCCGTAAATGAGATTCCTCTTGAGGCTGTCAAGGGAGAACATAGTTGTCATAGCCAGTCCTCCATATTGACCAAGAAGCCCTCGGTTTTCCCTGGCCATTCATTTCAGGGTACAGAAGATATTTCCCCTCCATAGCATACGCAGACTAGGGCTGCAAGCAGGGGCATTAAAGGGGGAGGATGGACAACTCCGGTTGCTCCAGTTGCACTCCAGAGTGATCTCTACTTTGTTGTGTGCAAGAAAACATTCTACTTACATCTAGACCTAATTCTGAAACAAGTTTGCTTTTTCTTTTTTTTTTTTAATTTAAATAGTCTTTATTCATTTCTTCATAATATACAAGTTGCAAAATACCAATTTCTTAAATACGCCTTATATCATATACATTACAACAAAAATATATAAAACATTTTCTGTCCAATTTTCCCTTTTTACTCTTAACCCCCACCTCTATAAATACAACTTTAACCCTCCCCCCTACCATTTTCACATTTAATTATTATCTTCTCTTTTGCATATTAACTTTGGAACCATATAGCCACCTCCTTCATCTCCTCCTTGCACACCTTATATAGGGTATCCCAATTCCTCTAGCCAAGGCTTCCAGATTTTTTTAAACTCTCTCATATTTCTTCTCCTTGCACATACTACTTTTTCCTTCCACACTGTTTCAGTTACTATTCTAATCCAGTCTTCCTTGAGGGGGGTTTCTCTGCCTGCCATCTCTGCGCTAGTAATTTTCTTGCTTGGAAGAGACATCTCAGCACTACTTTTAGTTTTAACATTTCCTCTACCTAAACTCTCCCCTACTCCCAAAATGCACAGTTTCCGATCCATTTTAAGTCCTAAGGCGAAGATCTTATTTATAGTATCTAGTATCTCAGACCAATAACGGAATAGTTTTGGGCATTTCCAAATCATATGTATCAGGTCCCCAGTGTCCTGACATCTAGGGCATCTGGCATCCGCCCTCCGCCCAAACTCAAACAACCTTTTAGGAGTATAGTATGTCCTATGTAGCAACATCAAATCTGAGACCATCTGAGCAGGTGAAACCGAGACCTGATGTCCTCCCTCCAGAATTTTTTTCCATTGTTCATCCGAAACTATACCCAGGTCCTCTTCCCATTTACTTCTACTCCTGAATCTTTCCGGGCCCTCAGTACTACTTCTACTTATAAGTGGGTAAATTTCAGCTATAAATCCACTAGACCCACCTGATCTACCTATTCTTTGGAATATGGGAGAGTTACTCCAAATTGGTCCTTGTCTCCCAAACTGTGCATTTAGGGCATGTCTTATTTGTAAATATTTATAATATGAATGGTTCGGTATATCATATTCCTCCTTTAATGAAGAGAATGTTTTTAAAATACACCTGTTATATAATTGAGCCAATCTATCTATTCTCTTTATTTCCCATGCCTTTATTTTCCCTATTGGTTTTAGCTCTCGTAGGTTCCTATTATTCCAGAGAGGGGTACACTTAATCATACCTCCCATTCCCTTCATAGCCTTAACAGTTTTCCAAACTTTTATTGTTAATTTTACCGTAGGAGTTCTATAAATGAAGGAGTTTGCCTCTAATACCTCCGTCATTATTCCTCCCTTATTATCACCTTCAAGGTCAGTACCCGTCCCTAAATGCTGCAGCTGGGCAGCTAAAAAGTAGCTCCGTGGGTAAGGAACTGCCAATCCCCCCTCTCATGTTAAAAGTTGTAAGGTTTGTAAACTTATCCTAGGCTGCCCACTTTTCCATATAAGATCTCTAAACATTGTATCAATTTTTTTAAACCATTTCCTGTGTATCCATATTGGGGAATTATGCAACAAGTACAATAGCTGTGGCATCCACAGCATTTGAATCAAGTTGCATCTCCCAGCAATTGATAGTGGGAGACCTCTCCATATTTCAATCTTACTTTTGAATTTAGTTAACAAGGGAACTAGGTTATTATTTATAAATTTGTTTGGGTCTTTTGTTATAAATATGCTTAGATATTTTGTTAGCTCTACTATTTCCATTTGGCTATTTCCTAATGGAGTAAGCTTCCTAATAGGGTCTATTGGTAAAAGTACTGATTTCTCCCAATTTATGGACAGACCAGAAAGTCTTCCAAATTCTGAAAAGATATTTATCACCTGTCTAAGGGATTGCTCCGTATCACGAGGAATATGAGGACATCGTCCGCATATAGTGTGATCCGCTCTTCTCAAGCCCTTCTCCGGAACCCTACCATATCCCTGTTTTGCCTTACTGCAATGGCTAATGGCTCCATTGCCAAAGCAAAAAACAAGGGTGACAAAGGGCACCCCTGCCTTGAACCTCTTTCTAATCGAAACCCATCGGAATAATCATTATTGGCTCTAACTTTTGCACTGGGAATGTTATACAGTGTTTTAACCCATCTAATAAATGAGGGGCCAAAACCGAATTCCTTCAACACGTGCCAGAGGTATTCCCACTCTAGGCTATCAAAAGCTTTTACCACGTCTAACAACATAACGGCCCTTGAACCCACATACTCTGTTGATATTTACAGATTCAGAAAAACCCTCCTAATATTCATGCTAGCTGATCTATGGGGGATGAATCCTTTTTGGTCTGGATGAACCAGTTTAAAGATTATTTTCTTTACCTGGCAGCAAGGATCTTCGCCCAAAATCTTGGCGTCTGAGCAAAGCAAGGAGATAGGTCTATAAGACTTGGGTTCCAGTGGGTCTTTCCCTTCTTTATTCAAAACTATAATCGTAGCCTCAGTCATTGATACGGGTAATTTCCCCTCTTCCTTTGCCCAGTTAAACACTTTGAGGAGTTCCGGGAGTAATACTTCCCCATAGTATTTATAGGTCTCGTCTGGGAGACCATCAGGGCCAGGGGATTTCTGATTGGCCATTTCTGTTACTGCTATTTTAATTTCCTCCAATGTTAACGGGGCCTCCAGTTCCTCTTTGTCAGTCTCTAAGAGAAGGCATCTCAATATTTCCAAAAAAACGATCCATTTCCTCTCCTCCCACTGCTCCCCGAGACTTATACAGTCCTTCTTAGTATTTCTTGAATGTATCGGTGATTTCATCTACCTGAGAAGAAATTACACCTCTCACAGTCCTAATAGCGGGGATCATGGAAGGGGAAGAACCAGACCTTACAATATGAGCCAGCATCTTCCCAACTTTTTCCCCTTCCCCATGTACAATTTGCTTCTGAAACAATCTCTTATTCTCTGATTTCCTAATTATTGCATCATTGTATACTTGTTGCTTATTCTGCCATATACTTTGTTTATCGGGGGATGGCTCTTTCACATATTCACTTTCTGCATCTATTAACTCCTTCCTGATCTTATTCTCCCAATCCAGTGATGATTTTTTATTTTGGCCTCTTGTTGAATAAGTAAACCCCTCATATATGCCTTCAGTGTATCCCACATCACCCCCCTCGTTGTGGTATCTGCGTTAAACACTATAAACTCATTCAACTTAGCTGACATCGCTTTCGGATCTCCTATTATTTCAAACCACATTGGGTTAATCTTCCAAAGCCCTGTAAGATTTCTTGTTTCTTGTATTTACCGAGACTAACAACAATGAGTGGTCCAATACCCCCCTGGGTTGATATACTATATGTTTTATTGTTTGGCACACTAACTCATTACCCAAGACAAGGTCTATTCTTGAGAGTGTAGAATAGGAACTCGAGTAGCATGAATATTGCAATACCTCAGGGTTCCATATTCTCCAGAGATCAGACAACCCCGCTTCTTGAAGGAATTGGCCCATCCGAGTTTCTTGTATCCCCTGCCCCTGTTTTCCTGGAGGAAACCTATCTATTTTTTTTATTTAATGATGACATTAAAGTCCCCTACTACTATAATTGGCAACCCAGTTTTATTTACTATAAATTCCAAAAGACAGTACATAACATCTAATTTGAAGGGTGGGGGAATATAAATATTTGCTAATACATATTCTTGGTTCTCTATTACACAATGTAGAAAAATATATCGGCCCTCTTCATCTATATTACACTGACAATTAACACTGACACACCCCTAGAGTAGGAGGTGTGTACTGAGTGGAATTGGCGCTGAAATCTCTTATTTCTTACTTGAGATTTGGTATCTTTGGTCAGATGTGTCTCCTGCAGACAGATGATTCCTACTTTAAACATTTCCAATACATCAAATACGACTGCTCTTTTGGCCGGATTACCCATCCCTCGGACATTCCATGACCCAATATTCAATACCATTAATTATTCTGGTAAAAACAATCAAAAATAAAATAAAAAGGTAAAAAGAAATTAATACCTGGTAGTTTCAAAGAGAGAGATGAAATAAATAATAGGGATCCTTGTAATATTAATCTAAATAACACCATTTCCCTTTGTGCCTTAGTGTCCCATTGTTCTAAATTACTCATCCGTGAATATTATAACTGTATTTTGATTTTCCTGTGTCCAGTGTACTTCCCTACTATCCAGTGTGCAATATATTTCCTTACGGTCCAGTGTTCCATATATTCTCCTGCCGTGTATTATCCATCTTCTATATATATCCCATCTGTCTGGCCCTACGAAGGAGTATTACTTTATCTTTATAATTTAAAAATTTCAATAGCATAGATCTTGGGTGGCTTCCTTGTGAGGGAGATCTGAACGGGACTCTATGTGCTCTTTTAATTGAAAACTGTTGTGAAAAAGTCTCTCTTCCAAAAGTTTCAATCAGCCATTTTTCTAAAAATACTATCGGATCTGACCCTTCACTCTTTTCAGGTAAACCCACCACCCTCACATTGTCTCTACGAAGTCTATTCTCCATTTCATCAAATTTTCCCGTGATCGTATTCATTTGATCTTTCCAGGCCTTAGCCTCTTGTTTTATAGGGTACAGATCATCTTCTATCAAACTTATTCTCCCTTCCATTTCTGTCACTCTTTCTACTGTTTTCTTAAGGTCGTGCCGTACAAGGGATAACTCCTCTTTGATATCCTTCATTTGATCACATAGTTCACCCAGAGATTGTTTGCATGTGTTAATCGCCAACAGGATGTCTTTACGGGACGGTTCTCCTTCTGCTGAATGTGTCTGAGTGACAGCAGCTTCCAGCTCTTTTCCGGCAACTCCTGCCCCCTTACTGATAATATTCTTTATTCCAGTAGCACTTGCAGGCATATTCGAGTGACCCTGGCTCTTTCTGTCCGCTGCTGATTTATTTTGAGACTGCTGCCCCCCTTTGTTTGGTGTATGGTCAGCAGCATGAACCATTTTCTCTAATTTGGCCGCTGCAGCAACTGCTGCTGCTGTCACACCTGCGACTGTGGACTGTGCCCCCTTTTCCTTGTCCTTATCTTTGGCAGAACGCAATGATTGAGTCCCAACATTCTCCTGACTAGCATGCTCGTCTCCTTTCCTCCTTGCTGACATGGCACTTTACTACTTTGAAAGTTATTTTTAGTGGAGGTAATGAGGGGGTACACTAGAATTTAAGAGCGAGAGGGAGATGATCTCAAAATTTTAATTTCTTGAAGCCACAGCTTGTTAATGTTCATGACTGTTGTTTCATAAGAGAGTCAAGCCAATTACCAACTAGTACAAGGAGAGCATCCACATTAATATCACTTTTCTTGAGTCATTAAGTATAAGATTTCCCATCCAGCTTGATCACAGAAGTCAAAGTTAAGAGGAGTTTGCTTTTTCTTGGTAGGGCAAGGCATTGATCCTACTGTCCTTCCAATCTCAGCTGTTATATACTACCTCCAGGCCTTAGCCTATCGTCGCATAGCTCATGAGTGTGGGCTGTCTTGGCAATAAATCATTTAAATGGGCCACTAATCCTTCAGTTTGCACAACTTTTTAGGGCAGTCGTGAGGAGTCAGTCACCAAGAAAGAAAGATCTATTGGAGTTGCTGGATTTCATATCAGTTTAATTGTTTGTTCTAACAAAACAATGTTCGGTTCAGGCCATCACTTACAAGGCCGTATCAATTGCAAGAACTTTAAGCAGAAGGTTATCAGACATTCAAGCTCTTGGAGCTTCAAAGTAAAAAATATATATATACATATATTCCTTTCTTTCCAGAAAGTGTAGAGTTGGGTCTTGTAGATCATCCTACATCAAACGTAACAGCAGCCTGCTATTTAACAGACAGCTGGGCATTGCCTAACTTTCCACAACATCACACAAGAAAGGCACACGTACTGTTCATTTTCAGAACTTTAAAGTAGTATATGTCCACAATTGTCCCTTTCAGGTCATCTAAATAAACCTTTTGTCATTCCAGCTGGGAATCATCAAGGGAAAGAGGTTACCGCCTGGATCCTAGCAGGCTTGGTTGTGCATATAGGAATAGGGGGTCGCAAGCCTCCGTCAGCGACGGCGGAGCACTCTACCAGAGCGGTTGAGACCTTATAGGCAGCACATTCAAGAGAATCTATGGTGCCCATCTGTACAGGGGTATCGTGGCCATTCCAACATTCTTTTTTTTAACAAGAAATAAATGTTTGTTCAATTTTTACAATACAAGCGATGCATATACACAGTTGTACACAGAAATATTGTCGCATGAGTTGTCACAAGATGAATGAGCGACATCTTGAAACAGTATAAAGAAGTACAGAAGTGTCGAATTACATCACATTAGGAGATGAGATCAAAGATAATAGGTTCCAGGAATATTAGTTGAGAAGGTCTTGGAGATGGGGGGGAGGGGGGAAGAAGGGTGGGACTGGGAGGGAAAGGGGGGGGAAGAAGGGTGGGACTGGGAGGGAAAGGGGGGGAGGGGGGGGGGAGAGGGCCGGAGAAGGACCACATCCATCTTGCTAGGTTCACAGAACTCAAACAATGATTAGGCATTCAGAAGATTAAAACAATGGTAAACTGTTACCGGGCGGCTCCAACAGCATCATCTCGGTGGTCATCCTCCCCCAATGTGCCCCACGCATCTATCCAACCCGACCATATCTTGTCAAATTTGGCAGGACAGTTTCAGTTAGCATAGGTAAGTTTATACAATGGTAGCACCGAGTTCAATTTAAGGCACATGAGGATACTGTGGGTGGGGCATTATCCTTCCAGTGAAGGAATATCTCTCTATGAGCGAAAAATGTGGCATAATTCAAAAATAATCTAGTGTATTTACCCCTTACCCTAGAGTCAAAGACATTGAGCAGCATCAATTTGGGGTCTGTAACCAGTTCTAGAGAGGTAGCCCGACTAAGGGTGTCAGCTATCTCTAGCCAGTAATCCCTAAGGCGAGGACAGGACCATATCATATGAAAGAAAGTAGCAGAACTCTGACCACACCTAGGACAGGCCCCCGGAATGTTAGGATTCATAAGTGTTAACCGCTTTGGAGTATAATAGGCTCTGTGGAGGAACTTGACCTGCATAAAACGGTCTCTGGCCGAGATCATATTGCTGACAAAGGATGATACACAGGACTCCCATTCCTCCTCTGACAGATCTGGGATATCTATTTTCCATCTATCATGAGTTTTGTCAAGTTTTTTCAATTGAGCTATGGACAGATGAAAATATAGGGAGGAGAGGGGTTTATCTATGACCCTGGCAGTGAGTAGTCCCTCCACAGAGTCTGATTTCAATATGAGTTGTGCTGGGAACTGTTTCCTATACGCGTGTCGAAGTTGATAGTACCTAAACAGCATCCATCCCGGCAGTGAGTAGGCATTTTTGAGATCTGCAATGGATCTCAGTTTACCCCCTACAACAATATGTTTCAGTTTTACTATACCCTTCCCTGCCCAAACCTGGGGGTCTGGAACAGTATTCAGGTGTGGTAGGTTGGGATTACCCCAAAGAGGAATGTGGAGAGAAAACGTCTCGGGGGAGGCAAAGCGGGCCCTGGCCTTATGTCATACAACAATGGTTGTACGCATCAAGTCCATGATGCCGGGGTGAGACCTCACCCCCCTAAACACCACATTGCTGAGAGAGGAGTATGAACCCATTATGCTACCTCCAAGGTTACCGCTGGGTTGTCCTGTAGCTGGGAGAACCACCATCTGACCGTCACCAGAACGGCCCCCCAGAAATAGATCTGAAAGTCTGGTAGGGACAGGCCGCCCTGGGTGATGGGCAGCTGGAGGGTAGTAATGGCCAGTCGCAGGGATCCACCATTCCAAAGGACGAAATTATACTTTTCATTCTTGCGAAGATTGAGGCCGGAGGGATTAAAGGGGCATTATGAAAGAGGTAAAGGAATTTGGGGAGATAAACCATTTTAAATAAACTTACCCTACCCACGGGTGATAGGGGAAGGGTCCTCCAGGCTATACATTTTTGTGAAAAATTTTTAAGAAGTGGTTGAAGGTTCAGCTCATAATATGAGGACAATGAAGTCCCAATCCTTACTCCCAGGTATTTGAACTCTGATGTCCAGTTTAGGGGGGTGCCTGTTGGCGGGTGGGGACTCGCTGGATTTAGCAAAAAAAGGAGGGATTTCCCCCAGTTCATTTTAATGCCCGAGAACGATCCAAATTCATCTATTATTTGTAGCGCAGGTGGGAGGGAAGAAATATCTTTAAGGAAAAGGAGAGTATCATCGGCTTATAAGGATATTTTATCTGTTATTACACCGACTTGGATTCCCTTTACTGAGGAAGCGGATCTAATACGAGCTGCCATGGGCTCCATGGCTAGCGCGAATAATCCAGGGGATAGTGGACAGCCCTGTCTGATACCCCTGGACAGGGGAAACGGTAGGGACAGTGAATTATATGTGCGTATATGGGCCGTGGGATTATAATATATCATCTAGACCCAACTAATAAGACGAGGGCCAAATCCGAACTTGCGGAGAACCGCCCAGAGGTAACGCCACTCAACTGAATCAAAAGCCTTTTCGGCATCTAGAGAGGCGACCACCTCTGAGCCATCCCCGCTCGCCCTGGACAGATGTGTAAGGAGACGCCGGATGTTTATGTCGGTCCCTCTGCCCAGCATAAATCCAGACTGGTCCGCATGCACCAGCGACGTAATCACAGTGTTCAAGCGACCAGCTAACACCTTCGCCAACAGCTTGGCATTCACATTAAGGAGAGATATAGGATGATATGAAGAGCAGTGTTCGGGAGGCTTGCCCTGTTTAAGAATGACTACTATAACTGCCTCAGCCATTGTCGGGGGCAATGAATTCCCTTCCTTGGCATTTTGCAGCATTCTTTTGAACGATGGCAGTATTTCTTCTGAATACGTTTTAAAGAATTCGGCAGGTATCCCATCCGGGCCTGGCGTTTTGCCGTTTTGTAAGGAGGCCACTGCCCTCTGTATTTCCTCTAATAGGATAGGACCGCTTAAAGCTTCTCTGAATGTGGATGTCAGGCAAGGGAGCTCCACCTCATCAAGATATGTCGCCAGTTCTGCATCTGTACAATTCATTCGAGAACCATAGAGCTCCCGATAAAATGACCCAAATCTATCATTAATGGATGAAGGATCTGTTAGGGTCGTCCCGTCTAAGTCATAAATGGTGGAAATAGTCACCGGGGAGGAGCTTTCCCTCGCCAGCCATGCCAGCATACTACCAGTCTTTTCCCCGTGCTCAAAAATTCTTTGGGACTGATGTAAGAATTTAGTCTTAGTGGCTGATGTTCGTAGCAGGAGAACATCCCGCAATGCTGCCTGAAAGTCAGAGTATGCCCTCGAAGTCCGAGACTCCGAGTACTCCTCCTCGAGTACCGCCACCCTCTCCTCAGCCTTTCGGGTCTCCTCCCTCAGGTCCTTACGGACCTTACAGATATGAGACTGCAGGTTACTTCTAGTGAAGGCCTTAAATGCGTCCCAGGATGTGGTCAGAGATACCGATTGGTCCAAATCTCGACAATATCGTATCGCCTCAGACCTAAATGGTTCCAATATGCTGGAATCATCCAGCCAAAATCTGGACAATCTCCAGAGATTCTCACCCATTGAATAGGACACACACAGCTTCAAGGCAAGCGGAGAGTGGGGGGAGAATGGTGATGTCCCTAACACTGGGCAAAACAGACCCCCCCGCATAGACAAGACCTATGCGTGAAAAGGTCTTATGTGAAGCCGAGTGACATGTTTAGGCCCTTCGGGAAGGGTTCCGCCATCTCCACACATCAGTCAGGTTAGAGGCTTCGGCCCAGGAGATTAGCTCTGAAGAGGAGCCCGCTCCGGGTGAAAGTCTGTCCACCCCAGGTTCCGGGACCATGTTAAAATCCCCCAGCACGTTCCAACATTCTTACTCAAACTTGACGGAATAGACTCGGGAGACTTTGTAGGAAGGACTATGCATTCCTCTGTCTCATCCTAATTAGAAGATTGGTTTGACAAGTAGATCCCACCCTGTCAGCTAGTTATTTATCACTAGTATGCTGCCATGTTGGCATCAGGAAAACGGAAAATGGTATCAAATGCTTACCATAATTTTCCTTTCCTGACGCCAAACCATGGCAGCATACGGTCCCACCCTTATACATTTCGGTATGTAGCTAATTACAGAGAATGGGGTGGGGCCTAACTAGGCCTTTCATTTATGCTATTCACTGGTCCTGAGGGAGTGGTCAAGAGGCAGAGCTCTATCACTAGTATGCTGCCATGGTTTGGCATCAGGAAAGGAAAATTACGGTAAGTATTTGATACAATTTTCCGTCCCCCCCTGCACAAATACAGTGCGACATAAAATATTGCAACAACTGCCATTTTATTCTCTAGGGTCTCTGTTAAAAAAAAAGTATGTATGTATGTGTGTGTGTATATGTGTATATATATATATATATATATATATATATATATATATGTATATGTGTGTATATATATGTGTGTGTGTGTGTGTGTGTGTATATATATATATATATATACATATATATATATATATATATATATATATATATATATATATATATATATATATATAGTGCACAGTGGGGACAGAAAGTATTCAGACCCCCTTACATTTTCCACTCTTTGTTATATTGCAGCCATTTGCTAAAATCATTTAAGTTCATTTTTTTCCTCATTAATGTACACACAGCACTTCATATTGAAAGAAAAACACAGAATTGTTGACATTTTTGCAGATTTATTAAAAAAGAAAATCTGAAATATCACATGGTCCTAAGTATTCAGACCCTTTACTGTGACACGCATATATTTAACTCAGGTGCTGATCATTTCTTCTGATCATCCTTGAGATGGTTCTACACCTTCATTTGAGTCCAGCTGTGTTTGATTATACTGATTGGACTTGATTAGGAAAGCCACACACCTGTCTATATAAGACCTTACAGCTCACAGTGCACGTCAGAGCAAATGAGAATCATGAGGTCAAAAGGAACTGCCTGAAGAGCTCAGAGACAGAATTGTGGCAAGGCTCAGATCTGACCAAGGTTACAAAAAATTTCTGCAGCACTTAAGGTTCCTAAGAGCACAGTGACCTCCATAATCCTTAAATGGAAGACGTTTGGGACGACCAGTACCCTTCCTAGAGCTGGCCGTCCGGCCAAACTGAGCTATCGGGGGAGAAGAGCCTTGGTGAGAGAGGTAAAGAAGAACCCAAAGATCACTGTGGCTGAGCTCCAGAGATGCAGTCGGGAGATGGGAGAAAGTTGTAGAAAATCAACCATCACTGCAGCCCTCCACCAGTCGAGGCTTTATGGCAGAGTGGCCCGACAGAAGCCTCTCCTCAGTGCAAGACACATGAAAGCCTGCATGGAGTTTGCTAAAAACACCTGAAGGACTCCAAGATGGTGAGAAATAATATTCTCTGGTCTGATGAGACCAAGATAGAACTTTTTGGCCTTAATTCTAAGCGGTATGTGTGGATAAAACCAGGCACTGCTCATCACCTGTCCAATACAGTCCCAACAGTGAAGCATGTTGGTGGCAATATCATGCTGTTGGGGGTGTTTTTCAGCTGCAGGGACAGGACGACTGGTTGCAATTAGAGGGAAAGATGAATGCGGCCAAGTACAGGGATATCCTGGACGAAAACCTTCTGCAGAGTGCTCAGGACCTCAGACTGGGCCGAAGGTTTACCTTCCAACAAGACAATGACCCTAAGCACACAGCTAAAATAATGAAGGAGTGGCTTCACAACAACTCTGTGACTGTTCTTGAATGGCCCAGCCAGAGCCCTGACTTAAACCCAATTGAACATCTCTAGAGAGACTTAAAAATGGCTGTCCACCAACGTTTACCTTCCAACCTGACAGAACTGGAGAGGATCTGCAAGGAGGAATGGCAGAGGATCCCCAAATCCAGGTGTGAAAAACGTGTTACATCTTTCCCAAAAAGACTCATGGCTGTATTAGATCAAAAGGGTGCTTCTACTAAATACTGAGCAAAGGGTCTGAATACTTAGGACCATGTGATATTTCAGTTTTTCTTTTTTAACAAATCTGCAAAAATGTCAACAATTGTGTGTTTTTCTGTCAATATGGGGTGCTGTGTGTACATTAATGAGAAAAAAAATGAACTTAAATGATTTTAGCAAATGGCTGCAATATAACAAAGAGTGAAAAATTTAAGGGGGTCTGAATACTTTCCGTCCCCACTGTGTATGTGTGTGTGTGTGTATATATATATATATATATATATATATATATATATATATATATATATAATGTTTGGGGGTTCTAAGTAATTTTCAAGCAGAAAATACTGATTTTAGCTTTTAAACAAGTGTCAGAAAAAGGTTTGGCCTTTAACCTCCCTGGCAGTATTCCCAAGTGTGGCTCGGGGTTAAATTTCAGCACCATTAGCGGTAACCCCGAGCCACACTCAGGATTGCATTGCAGGATCCTGGTGCAGTATACTTGCCTTGTCCCCAGGATCCTGCGATGTCCCCCCACTGTGTCCGCGGGCTCTGTCCTCCGCCTCGATGTCCTGTGTGCCGGGCTCCGTTCCCTGTGAGTGTCGCAACGTACGGGGGCGGAGCCTGGCGGCAAATTAAAAAAATAGAAATATCATAATACATACAGTACTGTAATCTTACACATTACAGTACTGTATGAAATAAATTCACATCTCTTTTGTCCCCAGTGCTTTGTCCAATGCCCTGCATGCAGTTTTATATGATATATACCGTTCTTTCTGCCTGGAAACTGGAGATTGTCCATAGCGACCAAAAAGTGTCCCTTTACATCAAAAGTGGTTTTAGACCAGCTAGAAAAGAGCGATAGTAAATTAAAACACTTGCAGAATTGAGCGATAGTAAATCATGGGGAAATTCATTTTTTTATTATTATTTTTATTATTATTATTTTTTTTTTATAATTATTTATATTTATTTATTATATTATAATTTATGATTTTGTGTTTCAAACGTCATCATACCCTGGATGTCTACTAGACTCTTGTTTGGACAGATTTAAGTGTGTTATTGCTAAGAATTACAGGCCTACAATATAAAACGCCAAATTTCTATGCAAAAATGGTACCACTTTGAGACGCAAAAATCTGAAATAATCATACCACCAGGGAGGTTAAAGGGTGACGGTGAACTAACCTCATTTACACACAGAAGTTCATTCCTTTGATCTAAAAGATATCAGAGATACAATGGGGCTGATTTACGAAACGTTTGCGCCATGAGTTGAGGCACACGGCGAGGCACAATGCACATTTTCATATCTACGAAACGTTTGTGCCGGTAACAGAGCGCTAATCATCATTTACTAAAGCGATCTCGGCGCATGGAAGAATGAAATCTGAGCGCCACTATGGACATGGCGCACAGCATCTTCAATTCAATATTAACAAAAGATGGAGGTGCCAATATTATGGGGTGATGTGAGGAAGTTTAGTAACAACTGCCCAAGTAACAAATATGCCCAAAATAGAATGAGAAAGTAACCTTTTTCTAAGCAACCCTGCTGTGCCCACAAGTACAGTTAGAACTGAGTGAGATCAATTTAAGCACTGCGCATGCGCAAGCAGCTTTTGCGCTTGTTCAAATGCATTGGTTCACTGCGTGGCCAAAATCTTAGTAAATGTCAAGCAATGCAAATGCAATTGCATGGGTTGAACGGGTGCAACTCTAAACTTGACAATTTTTTTTTTTTTTTTTTTTTTTTACGCTGGTTTACCTTTATGTATTTTTTTAAGGATATTTGCACACAGGTCATGTTAGCATGTTACGTTGCCAACATGTGACATGCACCTTGTTAAAATTATGTAAAAAGACTCTTGCTCCTCTAGCTCCTCCTAAAAGAGCATTTAACCTTCCTCCTATAATGCATATGATTTCCTTGGGCTAACTTTTGCTTTGAAAGGGGAACTCCATTTTCCAATGCTCTTGTCTCCCCCCTCAAACCCCTTGGATTTCCATGGGCTAACTTTTGCTTTTAAGGGGGAACTCCACACTCCACTCCTTTTTCAAAAGGCTGTGAGCTGCCTTCACCAATCCAAACCACATCTTTTTTCAGAGCATACCACAGGGCCAACTAGGAAAGGGGCGAGAAGAGTGATCGCCCAACCCCCTCCTGAACCATACAGGGCCACATGCACTCAACATAGCTGGCTGCCTTTGGGGCATGTTGGGCTCAGCCCAATACCAACCACAAACCACCTTGTACCCACTAGTTTAAAGGGATTTTCCACATTCCGTAAAGCCCCCTGTCTGCAGCCCCCACGACCCCAGCCTAGGGTTGTGTGGAAGAGGCCCTTGTCCCCCTGAATATGGCAACAAGGTGGTTGACTTTTGGGGTGCCTGAGCTCCTCCTGCCCCCAAGCATACACCCCCTTTCATGGGCTGGCTTGCTGTGTGTTTGGCTAGGGGTTTGTTAGTGTGTGGGAGGGGCACAATATTTTTTTAGTTTGGGGTGGGATTTTTCACATGGGGGGTTCTCATTTTAAGCCTTTACAGGCCCAAATGGCCTTGTATGTATTGGGGGGTTATTTTTGGTTTTGGGTCTTGCAGCTGCAATGTGGATTTGTAAGTTTTCTCTAAAGCCGTACATGTTTGAAGCAGCATTTTGGATACATGCTACAGATGCACCACTTTACAGACAGAGTAACCCCCCCCCCTCCAAGTTACCAGCTTTAGGGCTAGTTCACTCCATAGAAACGCAGTCCAGATGCGTACCAGATGCTTTTCTGCATGTGCTTTTTTGATGCGTTCCAGTGCGTTTATGATATGTTTTCGGTGCATTTTTGATGCAGTCCAATACTTTTTTCCACCTTCTTTTTTCTTAATCTTTAGGCTACTTTCACACTGAGGCGCTTTACAGGCGCTACATCGCTAAAAATAGCGCCTGTAAACCTGTGTCTTCAGTGTATATATATATGGATAAGCATTCTCCTGCCCACCTGGCATCTCCAGCAGCTGTCCGTGGTATTTGGATAATATTTGTGTAGCAACTGTGGTATATAGTACCATCTGGTCAAAATCTTATGGTTAGATTCTTGTGTTTTCGTACAGATCGACGATTTTAAAGAAAACCTAATTATGTTTTGTTTTTGAGTTGCAGTAAAGGAGAGTTGTAGGTCCGTCTCCCACTTCTGTAAGAAAGACAAGTGTGGTTGTTCCGACGGGGTGTTAAGCAGAGGGTAAGTTTTGGATAATACTTGTGGTAAAATCCCCTCATCAAGACAATAGTCCTCAAAGGTTGTCAGAGTACGATTGAATTGGGCTGGATTAGCCAGAGAGTGTAGGAAATGGTGTATGCGCACTGCTTTCCAAAATGGAAGTTGAAAGTGACCTGTTTCACTGGTCAATGACTGGATTGAGGACCATTGATTGCCTTCTAGAACATGAGAAGCATGGTCTCTGCCTGCCAAGAGAAGCGTTTAATATTCGGATTGTCCAAGTCTTAGAGGGAACGCCGGGTTGCCCAATACAAGGAAAAGAGGGGATTCTCTAGTAGTGAGAGATTTTGCAAGTCTGGGAGAGCTAAGCCTCCATAGTGTTTTGGCAAGGTGAGGTATTGTCTGGAGAGAAGAGGTTTTGAGTGTGCCCAGATAAATTTAACGAAGAGTGAATGCACTTTTCAAAGTAGTGGAATGGGATCTTTATCAGTAAGGCCTGAAACTAGAATAGAAACTTCGGTAGTATACACATTATAAGAAGATTACTCCTTCCGAACCAAGAGTGGAATCCTTTATTCCAGCCTTCCAGCAGTATTCGGGTCCTGGTCAGAAGGGGTGGGAAATTAAGTTTTTAAGGTGTGGGTCGGGTCCCTGGGGATGAAGGTCCCTAAATATTGGAGAGCGTGATCTGACTATTTGAATTTAAACTGTGTTTGTAAGGCGCTTAGGGTAGTCTGGGCCACGTTAACACCCATTGCTGCTGATTTATCAAAATTGATTTTTGGATTAGAGAGTGTGCCATACTTATTAAACTCTTTAAGAAGGTTTGGGAGGTCATCAGCGTAGGCCGAAATCTTGAATTGGGAATTACCTATGGTTATTCCAGAGATATCTGGATTCTCGCGTACTGTGCAGAGGAAGGGTTCTAACGATAGGGCAAAAAGAAGTGGGGATAGAGGACATTCCTTTCTAGTACCATTTGAGATGGGGAGGAGATCTGAGAGGATACCATTAGCTTTAACTTGAGCCATTGGCATGGAGTAAATTTGAGATATCTACTGAAGTATGTTGCCTCCCAGACCAATATGTTTAAGTACTGAGGTCATAAACACCCAATTAACCCTGTCAAATGCTTTCTCTGCGTCCGTGCTGGGAAAGACGCAGGGTGTCTTAGTTACAGAGGCGATATGCACCAGGTTGAGAACTTTGGTGGTATTGTCCCTAGCTTCTCTGGAGGGGATAAAACCCACCTGATCTAGGTGAACTATCTCCTGTAAGTGTCGAGCCAAGTGAGTGGCCAAGATCTTCGTAAAAAGTTTAAGATCTACATTTAGAAGGGAAATGGGTCTATAGCTGCTGCAGGAGGATGGATCTTTACCTTCTTTAGGTATAATGGATATGTGGGCCTTAAGAGTATCACTAGGGAAATTTACTCCCAAAGTAAGGGTGTTGAATAACCTCACCATATAGGGGCCGAGGAGTGGCAGAAGGGTTTGGTAGTATTGTAATGTGAACCCGTCAGGGCCCGAGGCTTTTCCAGGTTTCATCCCACCTATTGCTCCTTGCAGCTCCTCCAGGGTGATGGAGGCTTCCAGTTCCTCACTAGCCTCTGCAGTGAGTTGAGGAAGTCGGAACGAAGCTATATAATCCTCCACTGCCTCCTCATTTGGCGACCCTACTTGAAGATTGTAAAGGGACGAGTAGTATTCCCTAATTTCCTGCGCAATCTTGGTGAGGAGGACCTTTCATTGGACCGAGGGAGCTATAATTTGGGGTATGTATGTTGTAAGTCTATGATCTCTTACTGACTTTGCCAATAGTTTCCCACACTTATTGCCTGACTCATAAGAGAGTTTCCAGCAGAATTGAAGTGCCGCTTTAGCCCTGTAATGAAGTAAGTCTACTGTTTGCCATCAGAGGGATAGTAGTTCCTTTTCCAAGGAGGCTATCGGTGTCTATCGGTAGTCCCTTTCTCCAGAATGATGCAGTCTCTAAACATCTATCAGTTGGGCTTTGTGTAAGTCTTGAGTAATGCGTTTACGGATGCCAGGGCGGACAGAGGAGAGACCCGAAGAGGTGTCCACAGAGGGGGACAGGGGTATGTTGAAATCAATACCTACGATCGGCTGACCCTCCGCAAATTCCAAGAGCATGTCCAGTACCCATTTTAGAAAGATATCCTGACAATCGTTGGGAGCATATATTGTGGCCAAAGTCACCAATAGATCCCTTTATAAACATATAACGGCCCTCTGCGTCTAGTAAAGAATCATGACATGTCCATGGTATTCAGCCCGAAATGAGCATGGAGACACCTTTGGATTTAGCTAGACAGATTAGAAGCATGGTAGGACAGCGGGTAGAATCTATTGCTAAGGCGTGGAGAGTTGCCTGTTCTGAAGTGAGTTTCCTTTATAAACACCACACAGCGTGTGATCTTTTAAGGTCATTCAGAAGCCGAAGTTTTTCGTACATGTTCAGACCCTTTGCATTGAGCGAAAAAATATTAAAAGAATCCATCGCTCCCAGGTCTACAAAGACAAAAAGGGGGGGGGGGTAAAGGGTGAAGGGGAAGAAGACGGGAGGATAGCGAGAAGAAAGGAACAAGAGAGAAGTGAAAATAAAAAAAGGGAAAAAAGGAGTAGAGCAGTAAAAGGACAGAATACTACCAACCCGTTAGCTAAGTATTGCAAGAAGGTCTTGCAAAAAAGCACAACCCAACTATTACTGAGGGTGGTGCTTCAACCTATTGGGGGAAGTGGGTAGATTAAACCGAGAGGAGCACTCCCAACCCTTCCCATCTACCCCTGCTTGAAAACATAAACCAAACCAAGATACCCTAAAAGAAAAAAACTAAAGGAAAGAACTATGTAGAGAACTATTTAATCTCCAACATTACTATACATGCAAAAAATAAGACCTACAATTATACACAGGTAAGTAAAATGCAGTGCAGCCGTCACCGTACATAGTATCCCGTGCCTCCCCACGTGACATAAGCCGGTTCACAAACCTGGCAGCATCAACAAATATTGCCCCCTTTCAGACATCCGGGACTGTAGTGTGCTCATAGACCCCCACTATTCAGGATCCTTTGTGAGAGGGAAAACACCACTGCCCTCACACATCAGAGGGTCGTGTCCCTGTCATGGGAGCTGTAGGTGGCTGTTTGCTTCCGTGTGCAGGATATGCACCAAAGGTAAACCCCCCCCCCAGCTGGGCATAGTTCCCGTCCCCTGGCTACATATGAGGGGCGGGGGGAGGGGTCAAAAGCTCCCACTACCTCATCCTAGTCTTAAGAGAAAAACGTATAGAGTCTGCATCTGACATCTGACAATCCAAGCTGCAGGCACTATTATCACATTAACCCCATGGAAAGCGATGCGCCAAAGAGGAGCCAGCCGGCGGCCTCAAAAAAATGTCCAAGTGTACCTGTCAGCATAGAATGCCGAAAGGTATCAGAGCTCATAAATAAAAAATTAAGGCTTTAAACCTTTAGTAGCTTAGACTAATAGCCCCGCCTGACCTCCTCATCCATGGCACATAGCCTCCGCAGCAGACTCAGACACATTACGAATGCAGTTTCAGTTTAGAACTCCTAATGTAGACACCGCTCAGGATGTCCTGAAACATTACACAGTAAAACGTGGAACAGCAGACATTTATATGCACGGCTGATGTGGATTAGCGGCACATCCCTAAAATATGAAGGCTCAAAGACCTTGAGTGTATCAGTGAAGGGGCGACAATCCCGCAGACTGCGACCAGGCACCCAGGGTTCAGCAGGGAAAGAAGATCATTTCTACATCTAGTCCTTGTGTGCTGCTAGGCCGCAGCGCATAGCAGAACCAGTTCCAGGGGGCGGTAGCCCAACCAAAAGAGCGAACAGTATCCTCATGTACTGGGTGTCCGTTCATGGCTGCAGATAGCCAACTGTGGCGGCCATGTGTGAATCTGGGAAAGAACCCACAGGGTGGCAGCAACATGGGGTATAGGAGGTAACTTAGGAGATGGTTCAATAAAGGGCAATAGAAGAAAGAAGCGGAGGATACAGATGCTCACCATTCCTCCAGCATTTCCTCCAGCATTTATTAGATCTCCCGTGTATCCTCGGATGAGGCGATGCGAGAACGTTGCCGACTCCGCTGCGGTCTGGGAAACCAGGTTCTCCTCAGCCCCGATGAGCCAGGAAGAGCAGGAAAACATTGCAGTAGCTGAAACCAGTCAGGGACCTCGATAGGTTTCCATAAATGAGAACAATGCAGGGAGTTCCGCAGGTGTGAAGAGGGTGAAAAACCGCTGAGCCTTCCTGAAGATCACAGAGAGGGGAAACCCCAGTGGTAAGTAATCCCTGCCTGTCGAGCCCTCTCCTGCACCGGTTTCAACAGAGCCCACTGCTGCAGAGTCGCCCTAGAGAGATCAGGTAGGATCTAAAGCGGAGCGCCGTCAATTTCAATTTCTCCCCTGTCCCACGCTTTCCACAGGATGATCTCCCTATGGGGATAATGGTGCACCCGTCAGATCACGTCACGCCGTTTGTCCATGTCAGAGGAGCGGGGGCCCAGGGCCCTATGGGTCCGGTCGAAAATCAGGTGGGCTGGGAATGCATCCCCCGCTAAGTCACGTAATATGGCCAGGGTGGACTAGAATCTAATTTCTTTATTTCCAATAAATGTTGGCCAAAATGTATTCTGCTACATGTCTTTGGTAAAGAAAATCCCAAAAAGTATATATATATATATATATATATATATATATATATATATATATATATATATATATGGTTTGCATGAAAGCTATAACGTCTACAAACTATGGTATATATACGGGAATATTTATTTATTTTATACTAGTAATGATGGCGATCAGTGACTTATTGTGGGACTACGATAGTGCAGTGAACAATCTGACACTAACTGATGCTGGGAGATAACAGACTAACTGCCTTTGACATCCGCTGTGACACTAACACAGTGATCAGTGCTAAAAATATACACTGTGGCTGTACTAATGACTTTGTCTGGGAAAGTTAACATCTAAGGCAAAGAAGTGGTTAAATGTGTGCCTAACAATGTGTTATGTTTTACCAAGCAATGTGCTTGTTTTTAACTCCCTGCTTTGCAGGGAGAGAAAAAAATGCATGTCACTGCTGTCTGAAGAGAGCCTTTGTGTTGTTTACCAACACAGAGCACTCTTCTGTCATTTGCTGAGCCAGTCAGAGGGTCCCGGCCATAAATCATTAGCCGGGACCCATACTCTTGATTGGCTTGTGCTGCAGCTAATAACAGAGCAGCCTCCTGGTGCCGGAAGAAAGAGGCGACATACAGGTACGTGATTGTGCCTGTATGAGCCGACCCATCGCAGTAAATGTACAGTAGCAGTCTGGCTTAACGTTGATAACATCAGTTTATTAAACCCATAAGATATGCCCATTAATGGCTGTGGAGATACTTTCCGGATGCACTGTAAGTCCAGGAATGTATTCTTTTTGTCCACATTTTGTTATGTTAGTCTTATTCCAAAATGGATTAAATTTGTTATTTTCTTAAAAATTCTACAAACAATACCCCATAATGACAACATAAAAGAAGTTTGTTTGAAATCTTTGCAAATGTACAGTATTAAAAATAAATAACAGAAAAAGCCCATGAACATATGTCATTCATAGCCTTTGCTCAATACTTTGTTGAAGAACCTTTGGCACCAATTACAGCCTCAAGTCTTTTTGAGTATTATGCTACAATCTTGACACACCTATTTTTGGGCAGTTTCTCTCAATCCTCTTTGCAGGACCTCTCAAGCTCCATCAGGTTGGATGGGGAGCGTTTGTGCACAGGCATTTTCAGATCTCTCCAGAGATGTTCAATCGGGTTCAAGTCTGGGCTCTGGCCTGGCCACTCAAGGACATTCACAGAGTAGTCCCGTAGCCACTCCTTTGTTTTCGTGGCTGTGTGCTTAGGGTCGTTGTCCCCTTGGAGATAAACCTTCGCCCCAGTCTGAGGTGCAGATAGCTCTGGAGCAGGTTTTCATCAAAGATGTCTGACCATTGCCGCATTCATCTTTCCATCAATCCTGACTAGTCTCCCAGTTCCTGCCGCTGAAAAACATCCCCACAGCATGTTGCTGCCACCACCATGCTTCACTGTAGGGATGGTTTTGGCTAGATGATGAGCGGTGCCTGGTTTCCTCCAGACATAATGCTTGCCATTCAGGCCAAAGAGTTCAATCTTTGTTTCATCAGACCAGAAAATTTGTTTCTCATGTTCTGAGAGTCCTTCAAGTGCCTTCTGACAAACTCCAGGTGGGCTGTCATGTGCCTTTAGCTGAGGAGTGGCTTCCGTCTGGCCACTCTACCATACAGGTCTGATTGGTAAAGCGCTGCAGAGATAGTTGTTCTTCTGGAAGTTTTTCCTCTCTCCACAGAAAAACGCTGGAGCTCTGTCAGAGTGACCACCGGGTTCTTGGTCATCTCCCTGACTAGGGCCCTTCTCCCCTGATCGCTCAGTTTGGTTGGGTGGCCTGCTCCAGGAAGAGTCCTGGTGGTTCCAAAATTATTCCATTTACAGGTAAGTTACACTGTGCTCATTGGGACATTTACTGTTACAGTTACACTGTGCTCATTGGGACCTTCAATGCTGCAGACATTTTTCTGTACCCTTCCCCAGATCTGTGCCTCGGTGCAATTCTGTCTCAGCGGTCTACAGACAATTCCTTGGACTTCATGGCTTGGTTTGTGCTCTGACATGCACTGTTAACTGTGGGACCTTATATAGACAGATGTGTGCCTTTCCAAATCATGTCTAATCAACTGAATTTACCACAGGTGGACTCCAATCAAGGTGTAGAAACATCTCAAGGATGATCAGTGGAAACAGGATGCACCTGAGCTCATTTTTGAATGTCATGGCAAAGGCTGTGAATAATTATGTACATGTGATTTTTTTTTATTTTTAATAAATTTGCAAAGATTTCAAACAAAACTCTTCATGTTGTCATTATGGGGTATTGTTTGTAGAATTTTGAGGACAATAATGAATTTAATTCATTTTGAAATAAGGCTGTAACATAACAAAATGTGCAAAAAGTGAAGCACTGTGAATACTTTACGGATGCACTGTATATGTTTTGGGAGGTGGTGAGTGTGGGCTATGAGGATGTAAGCCTGCCTTGTGTTTTTCTCAAAACTGTCACTGTTTGATTGTCATTTTTAAAACAATAAGGCTACCTGTGTTTGCCCATACAGTTTTGGGGTGCTTAAAACTACTTTATCATCATCCTCTTCAATGACAATAAACACCTGACCAAGGTGAGAAGAAAATAACTGTCAAAACACCTGCGTAACAAGGTAATGGAACTTTATAAAGATGGAAAAGGTTATAAAATGATATTCAAAGCCTTGATTTAGGTAGACCAAGAAAGATTGCAGCCACAACTGCCAGAAGAATTGTTCTGGACACCTACCTGACCTTGGCTTGATATCAAGAGACCCCCACATTTTACACTTCTTAAAAAGTAATTGAACAGTACTGACTAGCATATTCAAGGCTTTGGATATTTTTTTCTATAGCCTTTTCCATCTTTATACAGTTCCATTACTTTGTTATGCAGGTCTTTTGACAGTTCTTTTGTGCTCTCCATGGATCAGTATCTAGCCTGCTCCGTGCATCCACATGGCAACTTATAAACTCTTTGACTATTTATACACGGACACTAATTACAATTTAAAAAGCCACAGATGTGGGAAATTAACCTTTAATTGCCAGATTAAGTTGTGTGTTACCTTGTGTGTCTGTACCAAGGCCAAACATTCCAGGGTATGTAAACTTTTGATCAGGAACATTTGGGTGATTTCTGTTATCATTATGATTTAAAAAGGAGCCAAAACAACTATGTGATAATAAATGGCTTAATATAATCACTATCCTTAACCGCTTGCTGACCGTATACAGTACATATACGGCGGCAAAGTGGCTCCCCTCTGCAGGATCGTGTACCTGAATGTGATCCTGCACTTCAGGGTCTGGGGCGTGCACGCGCGTCACCAGTGACCTGCTCCCGCTGTGTTTTCCGCCAGGACCCAATGATCGTTTGGGAGACAGGCAGAACGGCAGTTTACCAAAAACATCTAGTAGAATACATATTGGCCTAAATTTATGAAGATTTTTGATTTTTTAAAATATTGTTTTTTTTTTTTTGTTTTGTTTTTTCAAAATTGTTGGTCTTTTTTTGTTGATAGCACAAAAAATAAACACAGCAGAGGTGATCAAATACCACCGAATCAAAGCTCTATTTGTGGGCAACAAAGGAAATAATTATTTGGGTACAGCGTCGCACGACCGCGCAATTGTCAGTTAAAGCAATGCTGTGTCGTATCCCAATAAATGGCCTTGTCATGAAAATCTTTCGGAGGACGAGTGGTTAAATAAAAGACAGTTTTTTGGCATGATCAGTCATATTTTCAATATTAATGCCAACATTTCACGATTTCTGCCAGGGGATGCAAACTTTGGAGCACAACTGTATACTAGCTTTTCATATACTTCACCATAAGAGCCCTTGCACACTGGGGCGGGGGGCGGCGTCGGCGGTAAAACGCCGCTATTATTAGCGGCGTTTTACCGTCGGTATGCGGCCGCTAGCGGGGCGGTTTTACCCCCCGCTAGCGGCCGAGAAAGGGTTAAATACCACCGCAAAGCGCCTCTGCAGAGGCGCTTTGCCGGCGGTATAGCCGCGCCGTCCCATTGATTTCAATGGGCAGGAGCGGTAAAGGAGCGGTATACACACCGCTCCTTCATCGCTCCGAAGATGCTGCTAGCAGGACTTTTTTTACCATCCTGCCAGCGCATCGCGGCTTGCACACTGGAATGAAAGTAGCGGCACTTTCGGGGCGGTTTGCAGGCGCTATTATTAGCGCAATAGCGCCTGCAAACTGCCCCAGTGTGCAAGGGCTCTAATGACCTGTACCTGAACAGTGGAGCTGGGGGGATTTTCACTCGACAAGAAACATTCTGGGATCCAGAAGGTCATTAAACTATCTCTATACAGCAGTAGCCCTTTCCTGTACTAAGCTTAACTGACCCTGACAAGACATTTTCCTCTCCCTACCTACAGTACTTCCACACTGTGGGTTCACAGACTGGCCCAGTAATGGCTTTATATAGCTTTCCCGTGTCTAAGATGGTCACCCAAATCTCAGTAAAATGTTAACACTTCCCTGCTGTGTGCAAAACTAAAATAAAGTTTAGCTGGAGTTGTGCTTTAGGGCCAGAACTGACAGCCGTATGTTGACATACATTACAAGCCATATCATTTTATTTTTTGCTAGTTAAAGTAATCCGATAAACTGCTGCAAGCGACCCCCTGTGGTCAGTGTGCAGAGGGGTAGTCTCTTAGCACAGGAACCAGAAGATTGCAGTGACTGCTGTAGTAGCACTACAATGATTATCAGCTGAAACACCACTACCTAAATTATGAAATTAGCATATGTACATTGGTCCCAGCTAGACCAATGTAAATATGCAATTAAGATCATACCTGGAGCTCAGCTTTAATCCTTCCCCATTGCTCTTCCATGCCTCTTAATAATTTAGTGCCGCAACAAAAAAGTAAAGCCGTCATGTAAAAAATCTCTTTTGTCGTTTTATGATTTGTCAAATTGTTAATGACCCATTATTTATGTTTCATCAGATTGTTATTGACCCATTATTTATGTTTCATCAGATTGTTATTGACTCATTATTTATGTTTCGTCAGATTGTTATTGACCCATTATTTATGTTTCGTCAGATTGTTATTGACTCATTATTTATGTATCGTCAGATTGTTATTGACCCATTATTTATATTTCATCAGATAGTTAATGACCCATTATTTATGTTTCGTCAGATTGTTATTGACCCATTATTTATGTTTCGTCAGATTGTTATTGACCCATTATTTATGTTTCGTCAGATTGTTATTGACCCATTATTTATGTTTTGTCAGATTGTTATTGACCCATTATTTATGTTTCAGCAGATTGTTATTGACCCATTTGGGATTAGAAGAGATGTTCCAACATCAGTAAGTAAATTCCTGAGTTGGGTTTATGGATCATTTTACTCTTCCCAACAAAACTGAACTTCATAACCCAGAACACAAGTAAAGGATTTGTGTAGGCACTACCAACTAGAATTTACTTCCAACTCCCCCAGATGGTGTCCCAGCATTAAAATACAGTATACTTTTACCTTTCTTTATTGAAAAACAGTCTTAATCACTTGCCTACTGGGCACTTAAACCCCCTTCCTGTCCAGGCCAATTTTCAGCTTTCAGCGCTGTCGCATTTTGAATGACAATTGCGTGGTCATGCAACACTGTACCCAAATGAAATTTTTATAATTTGTTTTTCACACAAATAGAGCTTTCTTTTGGTGGTATTTAATCACTGCTGGGTTTTTTATTTTTTGCTAAAAAAAAAAACGAAAAAATACCGAAAATGAAAGAAAAAAAAAAGAAAAAAAAAAGTTTCATAGTTTGTTATAAAATTTTGAAAACAGGTAATTATTCTCCTTCATTGATGTGCGCTGATGAGGCTGCACTCGTGGGCACTGATAGGCGGCACTGATGAGGTGGTACTGATGGGTGGCATCTAGCTCCGCTCCAATCACAGGATCCAGCTCCCCTGTGTCAACCAGTGGTGGCTGCAGGGGAGCACAGACAACGGATGGGCCATTGTTAGTCTATGGTTGATTTCACAATCACAGGCATTGCCAGCCATTGTTGAGCGCTCTCTCTTCTCCCCTGTAGTTGGTGCTGACTGACACATTGGAGACCATTTGACCAGAGTGGCCTGAAAATAGGTTAAGTTTAAGCATCTTTCTTACACAGGTTAGGCCTGCTATACACGGAGCAAATTTCTTTCCTGCAAACACGGGGATAAGACAGTAATTATTGCTAGTGGCTACACCAGCCGCTAGCAATAATCCCATGTAAAATCCAGCAGGCTGGTTGTACCCAAGTTGATCGATCGGCTTGGTACATTCAGCCCGCCCATACATGGTTTGAATCAAACTGTCTATGGCCGGCCTTAGTCAGAATAGTTGTTAGGAGGGGGCATTTTTAAAATGAGTAAGGTATATCTCAGAATTAAAATGTAATATTACCCAGTGACATCTTCATCAGCTATGTTAAATTCCTGTAGGGGCAGCTTCTTGGAGAAAGAAATATCAGGGGGCCTTAGGTCAGTTTTTATTGTCCCCCAGCAACACATCTTCCAAGAACCCTTTCCCAAGAGGCAAGGCAGCAGCATTGTTTTGCTGGAAATAAATCAATGTATGCATGTGGACAGGGATAGAAGAAGCAGTGCCGAAACAAGGTCATTCGGTGCCCAGGGCGAAGATGGCAAACTGCGCCCCCACCGGGTGTAAAGAAAAAGTCAGTATCATTTCAAAACAAGAAAATACTTAAAACAATACCAATTCAATTAGGTTTAATTTTATAGGAACAGAGTTTACTCACACATTTTGATTCAACTAGCAGAGCCCTGGCCTGTACTGATATGATTGCAGATGCAATCATTAATATTATCTCACATGCTAAAGCTAAACACCTAGGTAGGTGGCACCTTCCTTCCTCCTCGGCTTTGTTCTTCTTCTCCCGTGCTGGGGTGGCCACTGCACTTGCTCCCAGTTCCTCCCTCCTGTCCCTGCTCCCTCAGATTTAGTCAGAAGAACACACAATGGAGTCCGCACTGTGCATGTAAACTTTGTCAGTGTCTACTCCTCTCGGTCAGACAGTCACACTCGGCTGAGTGAGGCTCCTCGGGCTGCCTCACTCAGGCAGTGCGGGTTCTCCCACGCTGCCTGGGTGATTGCTGCACAGACAGTACACACGTACATTAGGAGAGCAGCGCGTCATGAAGAATCAAGTTATTATAAGGCCACTTTCACACTGAGGCAGTTTTCAGGCGTTTTAGCGCTAAAGATAGCACCTGAAAACTGCCTCTCATACCTCCCCAGTTTGAAAGCCCAAGTGCTTTTACACTGGGGCGGTGCGCTTGCAGGAGGGGAAAAAAAAGTCCTGCAAGCAGCATCTTTGGGGCAGTGTACACCGCCCTGCCCATTGGAATGCATTGGCAGCACTTCCGAACTGCCTGAAAAGCGATTCTGAAGCACCGCAACACGGGCGCCTCTAACCCTCTCTTTGGCCGCTAGCGGCTGAAAATCACCGCTAAAACTATGATAAAGCACTGCTAAAACTAGCGGTGCTTTACTGCTAACGGACCTGCCGCCCCAGTGTAAAAGCAGCCTCAACAAAACAAAGTAACTGATGCCACGGACGTTGCAAGGACTGCTCACGGACACCAGTGTCCGTGTGCGGACACCTTGCCGATCCCTGTCCATGCTACATATTACACAAATTAAATGGGATTGGTGATCAACCTCCCCTCAGCCTCCTCCCCTCTCCCAATCAAGACAGCTTATTTATTAATCTACTGCTCGCAGCCTGCAGATGCAATCAGTAATATCTGCTATTTTTCTAACTTTAATACACAACAAGCACTGTCTGTAGCACACTGTCACTCACTGCTTCCTTCCAGCTAGGCTCCACAGCTCCTCTAGGTCACAGCGCCGCCAGCATTCGCCAGCACAGCTCTCTGCACTCCCCTGAGTCCTCCCACCCACCTCCAGCCATGAGTGATGTCATGCCGCCGAGCCGGGACTAACGAGGCTCCTCCGTAGGGGGGAGTGCACATTGAAGCACAGCACGCTGACAGGGAAGGGAGGTGAAGGACTTGTGCCAGGTACAGGAGCGCACTCGGCACACTTACAGACAGTTTTTCGGGTACAGGCAGCGGCATTGGCTAGTGTGTATAGAGTGACACCTGCAAGTGCGCCCCCCCCTCCTCCAGCAAATTGCTCCGCCCCTTTCGCCCCTGCCTTGTACCGGCCCTGAGAAGAAGGCTGGGATAGGGGAGAGTCTGTAGTCCAGAAGAGGAGAACTCCGGCAGGGCTGACAACACTGTTTTGGAATTGGGAGCAGAGACACCATGTTTTCAGCTCATTAAAGGAAGTTAGGAGCTCACTGGATTTCTAGCAGATCAAGTCTGTTTTCGTATGCTTGCAAAATTTTTAAAAGAAAAAAAAAATTGGGCATGAATTTGACTAATGTACTGCATTTTTTTTATTTTACCCAGACATACAATTTAATAATGTGTTTGATGATAGTCTCCCAAACAGCAAAAGCTTTTTACTCTGCCAGTATAGCAAAGTATTGTACCTGTCGCAAATAGTAGTTATGTATTAGTAGTATGTTAATGTTTAATAATCATTGTGTCACTTACTGCTGCCAAAAATCATTTTATTATTGTGGCCTTTTTATATTGTTATGGTGATGTGTTCTAAAAATATTTTTGGGTAGGGTAGTAAGCCTGACCCGCAGGTTGCTATAAAAGTATTCTATTCTATTTATAACCATTGACTAGAACCCTTGTTTTGGATTCTATTTTAGAGTAATAAGACTTACCTATATATTGTATATGTTACAGGTAGGTTAGAATGAACATCAAGACTGCATTTAACAAGAGTAAACTTAAAGGCCATATAGAACGTAATTCATATTTTTTTATTGACTGGAGATATTTACAAAAGCTATTGCACTGACATTTTTCAGTGTTTTGCACTAATAAGCAAAGTAAATATTTGACTGTAATGATAAAAAGCTAGTTTGCATTTTGACAAAATGTCGACAAGTTTTAAGAAAGAAACGTAGTTCTATTTTGAATGGAGTGTGATGAGGGCAGGCTGTATGCAGGCTATACTTTGTAGATTGTTAGATACCTCTAGCTTACCCCTTCTTCACCTTTCCACAGAGTTCCCACATTTCTGGTACTGAGAGGATGCAGGTACTCACTGAAATAGTTATGGCAGACACGTTATTTAAGTGTAAAATAGCATTGGACCCATGAGATTATCTTGTAGGCATTGCTATCCTATCTTAAGGCCCTTTCACACTAATCAGCCTTACCAAAAGCAGAAAAAAAATGCACGACCATTAAATCCTTGGGAACTCTTCACACCAGTCAGTTGTGGGTCAGTTGCACAAATGCATGCTGCATTTTTGATGCATGTTTGGTGCAGTAAAAAAAAATGCACCAAAAATGCACCTCCCCATTGAAATGGAAAACGCTGCAATAACGTATCACGAATGCAGCCGCGGTTGCATTTTTGCTGCATTTTGAGTCAAGTGTCCTTTTTCACAGGAGGAAAAAAAAACGCAAAAAAAGCATATGCATTTTTACCATGTTTTTGCAACGGAGTAGTGTGCAAGCAGCTTTAATGTAACAATGTTGATGTAGGTGATATGGTTCCCTGGCCGGAAGCTTCTACACCCAATAGGATCTCTACATTCTCCTTGGCTTGTAGTGTAGTGTAGCAAAAATGTGAATTGAAGCACCACACCACTGCTGAAAGGTCCAGATACGACTTTATTCCAGTAAGGGTCAGAGGGACAATTAAAATCGTATCCAACACATTTCAGGGGTCCAAAAATACCATCTGCATCATAGCTTGAGATAGAAAACAATGCATTTGGGAAAGACGTGAACTGTACCTTTTAACAGTAAATTTTCCAGCGTGATTATCTGCACACATCATGTCTGCTGCTAGTTTGACATGTTATTTAAAGAAGTGGGGATGACTGGACCAGTGAAGGAGAGAAGATCTGAGAAGGAACCTTGGTGTTCTGGATCTCATTGGTGAGGCTGTTACACTCAGCCTACCCCTATCGCTCTATACCGAAAACTCTATGATGTTTTTGGTAGCCTTAACTCTTAAACGGAACCTATTGTGAGATATAAACCTATGTTAATTGTCTTGTTCAGATGGATAAATAAGTAGTAATATAAGGGATGAATTACTTACCACTCCAGTCTCAATTCAGTGCATGCCACATGGTAGCCACTGCCTGCCTTGCTCTAGATGAACTTTTAGATAGATCAACCTTAAGCAGAAACCGGGTAACCATGACCAGTGCCGCAGCATTGATCATGTGACCAGCTGGCTGCCAAAGTACAAGAACTTTAGGGAAAGATAAGTATTTCAGAGCTTGCTATACCTTTCTTAACCATCACTCAGAAAGATGTATTCAGGAATGTATAGGTATATTTTAGGGAAAGCCCATCCAAAACATTTATATCAATTATGACTGGATGCTAGTAATTTTACTCATTGGCTTTTTATTTTCTCCTCCCTCTAATGCTATTTTGGGTTCTAGTTCCTCCTGATGCTCTGGATAATGTAGAGTGATGCAAAGATGCAACAAAGAGATTGAGAGCTCTTCATGAGGGAAGCTTAAATACAGAGTAAATGCCAGAGTCTCCAAGAGCATTAAGAAGATGGTGGCCGGGGGGGCGTGACCGGAAGCCGAGCTAGATGGAAGCCTCCCTGCTCTCTGATCCCGCAGCGTGATAGGCACATTTGGGGATGACTACCTTCAAATTTATGGGCAAATCAAGAACCACCCGATCCTCCAAGAAAAGGGGCACATCACAACCCCATCCGGGTGCTTCCACCGACCTCCGTTCCTTTTTTATCCAGCCCGACATGTCTCAGGGCGGAGAGGACAATATGGCGCCGGACACTTCCGTGCCAGAACACCGGAGCCCAGCACAGACTCCACAGCCTGTTCCTGATCAACATCAGACCCCCTCAGGCCCTCCACTGGAAGTCATGATCTCCCAGGAGTCCAGCCGGCAAACTGGAGCGGTGAGTCCCCCCTACCATACAGACTCCCAGACTATACAGCCACGTGGGTCACCGGCATCCATGCTGTCCATCCCCACTCAGCACTATATTCAGTGCTCAGCAGCATTCCCAAGATTGCTGAGCACGGCCTCAGACCCCTATTTTTTTCTAGACCCTGCATCTCCAGCATCCTCAGATCTATCTCAGGACTATCCACCCCTGCCAGGCCCAGCATATCCCCAGGCCAGAGCACAAAAGAGCCCTGGGGGACACAGGATGGATCCTGGGCCATTGCTAACACTTCCCTCCCCCCAAAGCGCAGAGACTGTCTCATTCGAGAGACCCCAGTGCCTCCAGGCAACACTCAGCCTCCATAGCCTCCTATGCACAGAAGGCAGGTACTCCGGTCTCCCTCCCAACAGAGGTATGCACTGGGAGGCATTCCCAGCAACCACGAGCTGTGATATGGTCTGATCCATGGGATCCCCCAGCAACAGGAGCACAAATTGAAGCGGGCGCTTTAAGCCCAAGCACCCCCCCACCTGGCCCATCCTCACACCACCAGCAATATGGCCCTACACGGAATCCACCTTTGCCTCCTCAATGGCACATGTATATGCAAGCCATACCCACAAAAGAGGACTTTAGACAATTAATTGAGGATGTGAAATCCACCTGTCGCACAGAAATCCAAGTACTCCAAACGGGTCTTAAACACCTGGCAGACAGAGTGGAGATGGCTGAAGAGGAAATTCAGGAAACCAAACTGGCCATCCACAGGACACAACTCCAGGGGGCAGACCATCGAGCATTACTTAGAGACATGCAAAGACACGTAGAAGACCTGGACAATAGAGGGCGCCGTAGCAACATTCGCATGAGAGGCATCCCGGAACCAGAAGGCTCCGAAGACTTGCAAACAACTCTACAAAACGTCTTTAATAATTTACTGGGGGAGCCTCCGACAAAATGCATAGAGATGGACAGGGCTCACAGAGCACTACGACCCAAAGGAGCCACATCCAAACCGAGAGATATTATTTGTAGAATCAGTTCCTACCCTCTCAAAGAAGAAATCATGAGGCAAGCACGCCTGGCACGCAAAGTGACTTTCGCTGAAGTCCAGATACAATTGTATCCTGATCTTTCCTGGATCAAAAAAATAAAAGACTCCTCCAACCTCTGCTACACATATTACAGTCAGAAACCATCCCCTATCGCTGGGGTTTAACTTTTACCCTTACCGCAAAACACCAAGGCAAATCAGCTATCTTGAGATACCATGAAGATCTCCACACATTTTGCGACACCCTGGAAATACAAGCCCCACAGCTGTCAGATTGGGATATAGTTGCCACATCGCCAACTCCACCTACAGTCTGGCAAAAAGTGCCCACCTCCAATCGGCCCCGGAACCCTGATGCACATCACAAACAGGCCAAATACAAGAGTCGATGAAGAATCACACTTGATGCAACTTCAACCCACTACAGGACTTGAGCATTTAAGTTCAGCAAATGTACCTGCCCAGAACACTTTTTGACTATTATAACTATAGCTTAGAGTCCCCCAAGTTGCCCCTACGCCAAAATTTAGCATTGACTCCATCACCTATCACCCCCCCTTAGTTCTTAGATTCATAGTCTGAGGCTATATATGGTTTACTTATTTTTTCTAACCAGTCACGGACCCCCGCGTGTCCCTCTCTGGCCATCCCGGCTGGGGTGGAGCTGGAGGGCCACATGGGACTCCGTCCTGACCTGGGTCTGTTGGCCTTTCAAGGTTTAATACTATTGTATGCTCTTTATTATTATCTTGTACTAACTGCACTTTCTTCTTTCTCCCAGTCCTCTCTCTCCATTTCTTCCCCTAGTCGTCATCGTGTCTGCATAGTTATATGCACAATATATCCTGGTCTCCTCCCGGAGAGAGCCTGCCCTGGACCTATGATCCCAAAATACAGCATGTTGCCAACAGGTAAGCACATCTCCCCACAACCATATGGCCAAATATGGCCAAGATCCTATCATTAAATGTACATGGACTAAACTCCAAGAGAAAGAGACATCTGGCGCTAAGGGAATTCCAGCAGTCAGGAGCGGATATTATTATGGTCCAGGAGACTCATTTTGACAGAGGGGGCTCATTCGCATTCGCCTCCAGATACTATCCCCAGATCTATATCTCATCGGGTACCCATAAAAAGGCCGGAGTAGCCATACTCACGCGACCGTGCATTGTGATCCTCATGGCCACTTTATTATATTACAGGGACTATGGCAAACACAAGAAATTACTCTCTGTGTTTTATATGCTCCAAACACTGAACAACACAGCTTTTTATCCAAGGTATATGCTCGTATTTTTAGCTTGAATCCTAGGGTCCTAGTAGTGGGGGGCGATTTCAATCTCACTCAATCAGCTACTGCGGATCGCCAGGTGGTGGGTCCCCAGGTGTCCTCTCCTAGGGTCCTTAGGGACTCGAGACTATTTAGACAAATCTCTAGACGATATGCGCTCTTCGATGCATGGAGGGCTCTCCATCCAGGAGATTGGCAGTATACATTTTATTCGGCCCCCCACCGTACCCATTCTCGTATAGATTACTTTTTTGTTAATAACCATACACTCGAGCTAACACGTACAGCTCAAATACTCCCAATCTCATGGTCAGACCATGCCCCCATCCTAATCACATTGGAATTAGGTACTCCCATTCGTAGACCTTATAATTGGAGACTTAATACATTCCTTCTCCAACACCAACCCGCCCAGGTAGAATTAAATTCCACCCATTAATACTATTTTATAGAGAACACCGACCCAGAATTCTCTCTCCCCACGCTCTGGGAAGCCCATAAGGCAGTTCTTCAGGGTAAATGTACGGCGCTATCCTCAGCACTAAAAAAAGACGAACTAGCCACAAAAGTTACTGCGGAACGATAACTTCGAGTACTTGAGTCCAAGCTTCAAACCAACCCTTCACTACCTATTCTCAAAAAAATAACCAGTCTCCGAACCACCCTTAGAGACCTGGCCCTGTAGAAAAGGCTTTGACCAGGCTGAAACAAATGTTCTATGACAAGGGAAATAAGGCACACTCCCTCCTAGCCAACAATCCCACACGCAATCCCCGCATCAGATTAAAAACAAATCGGGACAATTATTATCCCACCCCGCGGACATAGCAGTACCTTCAAGGACTTCTATAAAGACCTTTACAATAACCCAGACATACCCAGTAATCCCCCCTCCCAGGACTTATCCCATAATATGAAACATTATTTAGAACAGAGCGGTATTCCTCATCTCCAACCATCTGACCTGTTGTCACTTAACATGCAGATCACTGATGAGGAAATAGAATTGACTATTAAATCTCTACCATCTCATAAGGCCCCAGGTCCAGACTGTTTACCCTATGAATAATATAAAACATTTCTCCCTCTTTTACTTCCCCATATGCATAAATTGTTTAACGCCTTTCTCCAAGACACTCCTATCCCCCTAGAAATGCAGCGATCCTTTAACACCTTAATTTCCAAGCCAGATAAAGACCCTTCCCTTTGCGCCAATTATAGACCCATCGCATTACTGAATTCTGACCTAAAAATTTTCACTAAGCTTCTCTCCAATCGTCTGAACATGATTCTCCCATCTCTGGTTCATAAAGACCAGGTTGGGTTTGTCCCATTAAGGCAAGCGGGTGATAATACCAGAAAGGTGATAGATTTGGTAGACGTGGCAAACAGGGAAAACTCTGCGTCTCTGTTACTTGGCCTGGATGCCTAGAAAGCTTTTGACCGTTTGGGGTGGCCTTTCCTGTTCGCCACGTTGAGTCACATGGGCTTTCGGGGACCCTTTTTGAGGGCGATCAAACATCTTTACTCCAACCCCTCTTCTCAAGTCAGGACTCCCTTTGCACTCTCCACATCTTTCTCAGTGACAAATGGCACCAGACAAGGGTGCCCACTGTCACCCTTGCTATTTGCGCTTTGTGTCGAGCCGTTGGCTGCCTCTATCCAGAACAATCCGGATATACGGGGGATAGTGGTCAGAGACAGGGAGTTTAAAATTTCCCTCTTTTCCGACGACATTATTCTTACACTAACTCGGCCCCATATTACCCTCCCGATTCTACACGCAGAATTAGACCGCTTTCGTGCTCTCTCGGGATACAAAATCATTGCCCATTAATATCCCCGAGGCTGAGGTCACACTTTTGAAAGCCAACTTTCCCTACAATTGGAAAACAACTGCCCTTAAGTATCTGGGGACCTACATTACCCCAAAATTCAATACCTTATACCAAGAAAACTCCCCCCCCCCCTTCAGCTCAATTAGATCCCTATTACAAAACTGGAAAAAACACCATATTTCTCTCCTAGGTCGTATCGCTACTATTAAGATGTCCATCCTCCCGAAACTCCTATATCTTTTTCAGACACTGCCTATACCAATCCCACACAAACACCTGAAAAAGCTTCAGTCGAATTTGCTCCACTTTGTCTGCAATTACAAAAGGCATAGGATACCGAGATCGGTTTTGATGGCGTCGCGCAGTGAGGGGGGCCTTGCTTTCCCTAATATCATCAAGTATTACCAAGCTGCACAATTGCGAGCGGTGGCCTCATGGTTCACCCATAAATCGTATAATAAATGGACAGAAATTAAAAATGATGGTTAGCTCCAATACACCCAAACAATCTTCTTTGGAGTGCGAATGCAGAAGTAGCCCCCGATCGTCTGTTGAGCCCCATGTCCCAGCTATGGTGGACTTGGCGTACATTGGCTCAATCTCAAGGACTGTCCTCAGAAAAATCGCTACTGACCTCCTTTGTCTGCAATCCTAAAGTGCCGGATAGCCTTACACACCGGATGTCACACCCATGGTCCTCTAGGAACCTGTTTCATTTTGGGAACATAGTGAACCCCAGAACACCAAACTACTATCATTCTCCGATCTACAGACTAAATATGATCTACCGAGACAGGTGGTACTACAATGGGTACCTACAAATCCGACATTATGCACTCACTATAGGCCCAAACCTGCAATTCTCTCCCCCATCCCCATTTGAAACCATAATTTTGACAGGTAACGCACAGAAAGGTCTCATATCGGGAATCTGTAAAATTCTTCTTTTTCCCTAGAAGAACAAGGCAAACACTCCTACATGATTAAATGGGAGAAAATTCTAAATGAAGAACTCCCCATAACACAATGGCAGGCAATATGGACTCAGACAGCAAAGAGTTCAATGTGTACATTGTATAAAGAAAACTCTTACAAAATTCTTCTATTCTGGTACATGACCCCAGATGTGCTCCACGCAATTTACCCTACCAGTTCAGATAGGTGCTGGCGTTGCCAGGGAGCAAGGGGAACCTTCTTACATATTTATTGGAGTTGCCCATTAATCACCCCATATTGGGACATGGTCCGGCATCTACTTACCCACCTTTTGGAGATGCAAGTTCAAGCGTCTCCAAAGTTTTTCCTATTAGGCTTATCTCCACTAAAGCTCCCTAAACCGTATAAGAAATTAGTACGCCACGTACTCACAGCAGCACGCTGCCTCATAGCCCTACACTGGAAACGCCGTCTAGAATCAAGGATGTTGAGCTGATGGAGAAAATGACGGCTAGAATACAGGACAGATTGGAGGCACATAACAGGGTTTGGGAGCTATGGCATCTCCGGGAGGACTCACCATGACCAGGTAATAATCCTACCTAGATGACTTATCCCCTTCTTTACCCCTCTTCTTTTCTTTCTTCTTACCCCCCTCTATCTCTTGATACTGCATGCTTCACTGAGTTTTACAGTTACATATATTGATGTACAGTTTCATAACAGAATTAATGGTACATACATACCGAAGGAACTGTTAATAGTTAGATGTTAAACTGCTTCTGGAATCTAGCATAACTTCAGTATCTTTCTTCATTTGAGTAAATGCTCGATAACACAAGTGTATATGATCATTTATATTTGTGAATGTTCCCTTTATTTGTATTGCCAACACGAACAATAATAAAAACTGTTACTTGGAAAAAAAAAAGATGGTGACCAATATCCAAAGCTGAAATATCAGTCTTTGCAGAAATATCAGTAAGTTGTCACACAATCAACATTGAGTCTTATTCATTCTTCTATGTCCACAAGGTGTGGAACATTCACTTCAGGTATATAAGTTCATCTTTTATAATTTCTTCTATCCAAGCTATCCCAGGGATAACGCCAGCATGGAAGTCCCGGGAAGCTGCAGGGACTTGTTCCCTTTTATACCCTTCACAGCTGTTCACTGTTCCCCAACTTATTACTCCGACCTGTAGAAGCAGAAAAGATTTCAAAAAGTTATTGCAAAATACCTTGAACTAGACATCCTTCTGCTCTGCCCTCTTGTATCATGTGATTATTTTATTAAAAAATGAGTGCTCGAATGGTCATGGAGGCAAAATGCTGTCTGCTTTGTATTTCACAATTGTACAAACAAACCAAAAATAGTGATCATTTTGGGTTTCCTGAACTGCAGTGTAGTAAGTTTTTTGACTCACATACCCCTATACCCAACTCTTTGTGGTGAATTTAGCCATAGGGTGGCCAGGAGAGTGAACAACATAAGAAAAATATATGCAAATATTGATTGCTTGGTGCTACCCTCCTAGGCACTGAAGCACTAGTGCAATTCCGATAAATACAACTCCTCCCATTGTGAAATGTTTTGATGAATATGTCAAGTTTTAACCACTTCAGCCCCGGAAGGATTTACCCCCTTCCTGACCAGAGCACTTTTTACAATTTGGCACTGCGTCGCTTTAACTGCTAATTGCGCGGTCATGCAATGCTGTAACCAAACGAAATTTGCGTCCTTTTCTTCCCACAAATAGAGCTTTCTTTTGATGGTATTTGATCACCTCTGCCGTTTTTATTTTTTGCGCTATACACGGAAAAAGACCGAAAATTTTGAAAAAAAATGATATTTTCTACTTTTTGTTCTAAAAAAAATCCAATAAACTCAATTTTAGTCATACATTTAGGCCAAAATGTATTTGGCCACATGTCTTTGGTAAAAAAAATGTCAATAAGTGTATATTTATTGGTTTGCGCAAAAGTTATAGCGCCTACAAACTAGGGTACATTTTCTGGAATTTACACAGTCTTTAATTTATGACTGCCTATGTCATTTCTTGAGGTGCTAAAATGACAGGGCAGTACAAAACCCCCACAAATGACCCCATTTTGGAAAGTAGACACCCCAAGGAAATTGCTGAGAGGCATGTTGAGCCCATTGAATATTCATTTTTTTTGTCCCAAGTGATTGAATAATGAAAAAAAAAAAAAAAAATTACAAAAAGTTGTCACTAAATGATATATTGCTCACACAGGCCATGGGCATATGTGGAATTGCACCCCAAAATACATTTAGCTGCTTCTCCTGAGTATGGGGATACCACATGTGTGGGACTTTTTGGGAGCCTAGCCGCATACGGGGCCTCGAAAACCAATCACTGCCTTCAGGATTTCTAAGGGCGTACATTTTTGATTTTACTCTTCACTACCTATCACAGTTTTGAAGGCCATAAAATGCCCAGATGGCACAAACCCCCCCCAAATGACCCCATTTTGGAAAGTAGACACCCCAAGCTATTTGCTGAGAGGCATGTTGAGTCCATGGAATATTTTATATTTTGACACAAGTTGCGGGAAAGTGACAATTTATTTATTTATTTATTTTTTTTTTGCACAAAGTTGTCACTAAATGATATATTGCTCACACAGGTCATGGGCATATGTGGAATTGCACCCCAAAATACATTCTGCTGCTTCTCTTGAGTACGGGGATACCACATGTGTGGGACTTTTTAGGAGCCTAGCCGCGTACGGGACCCCGAAAACCAATCACCGCCTTCAGGATTTCTAAGGGTGTAAATTTTTGATTTCACTCTTCACTAACTATCACAGTTTCGGAGGCCATGGAATGCCCAGGTGGCACAAACCCCCCCCCAAATGACCCCATTTTGGAAAGTAGACACCCCAAGCTATTTGCTGAGAGGCATGGTGAGTATTTTGCAGCTCTCATTTGTTTTTGAAAATGAAGAAAGACAAAAAAAAAAATTTTTTTTTTCTTTTTTTAATTTTCAAAACTTTGTGACAAAAAGTGAGGTCTGCAAAATACTCACTATACCTCTCAGCAAATAGCTTGGGGTGTCTACTTTCCAAAATGGGGTCATTTGGGGGGGGGTTTGTGCCACCTGGGCATTCCATGGCCTCCGAGACTGTGATAGGCAGTGAAGAGTGAAATCAAAAATTTACGCCTTTAGAAAGCCTGAAGGCGGTGCTTGGTTTTCGGGGTCCCATACGTGGCTAGGCTCCCAAAAAGTCTCACACATGTGGTATCCCCGTACTCAGGAGAAGCAACAGAATGTATTTTGGGGTGTAATTTCACATATTCCCATGGCATGTTTGAGCAATATATCATTTAGTGACAACTTTGTGCAAAAAAAAAAAAAAAAATAAATAATTTGTCTCTTTCCCGCAACTTGTGTCACAATATAAAATATTCCATGGACTCGACATGCCTCTCAGCAAATAGCTTGGGGTGTCTACTTTCCAAAATGGGGTCATTTGGGGGGGTTTGAACTGTCCTGGCATTTTATGCACAACATTTAGAAGCTTATGTCACACATCACCCACTCTTCTAACCACTTGAAGACAAAGCCCTTTCTGACACTTTTTGATTACATGAAAAAATTATTTTTTTTTGCAAGAAAATTACTTTGAACCCCCACACATTATATATTTTTTTTAAAGCAAATGCCCTACAGATTAAAATGGTGGGTGTTTAATTTTTTTTTTTCACACAGTATTTGCGCAGCGATTTTTCAAACGCATTTTTTGGGGAAAAAACACACTTTTTTACATTTTAATGCACTAAAACACACTATATTGCCCAAATGTTTGATGAAATAAAAAAGATGATCTTAGGCCGAGTACATGGATACCAAACATGACATGCTTTACAATTGCGCACAAACGTGCAGTGACAACAAAATAAATACATTTTTAAAAGCCTTTAAAAGCCTTTACAGGTTACCACTTTAGATTTACAGAGGAGGTCTACTGCTAAAATTACTGCCCTCGATCTGACCATCGCGGTGATACCTCACATGCATGGTGCAATTGCTGTTTACATTTGACGCCAGACCGACGCTTGCGTTCGCCTTAGCGCGAGAGCAGGGGGGACAGGGGTGCTTTTTTTTTTTTTTTTTTTTTTTTCTTTATTATTTTTTTGCTTTTTTATCTTATTTTAAAACTGTTCCTTTCATTTTTTTTTTTTTTTAATCATTTTTATTGTTATCTCAGGGAATGTAAATATCCCCTATGATAGCAATAGGTAGTGACAGGTACTCTTTTTTGAAAAAATTGGGGTCTATTAGACCCTAGATTTCTCCTCTGCCCTCAAAGCATCTGACCACACCAAGATAGGTATGATAAAATGCTTTCCCAATTTCCCAATGGCGCTATTTACATCCGGCGAAATCTAAGTCATAAAATGCTCGTAGCTTCCGGTTTCTTAGGCCATAGAGATGTTTGGAGCCACTCTGGTCTCTGATCAGCTCTATGGTCAGCTGGCTGAATCACCGGCTGCATTCTCAGGTTCCCTGTTGAGACAGGAGAGCCAGAGAAAAACACGGAAGACGGTGGGGGGGGGGGGGGGCATTCTCTCCCACTGCTTGTAAAAGCAGTCTAGAGGCTAATTAGCCGCTAGGATTGCTTCTACATGAAAGCCGACCGCTGGCTGAAAAGAATGATACCAAGATGATACCTAAACCTGCAAGCATCATTCTGGTATAACCACTCAAAGTCGTGAATGCTGTACCTGAAGACAAAAATATGGTTAACAATAAAGCACAGTAAACGGTAAAGAATAAAAAATTGCAGACCTGAAAAGCAAACATGATAAAACATAATAACAATAAAACATTGCAGAATAGAATACAGTAAAAAAGAGCAGAACAATAGAGAGAATAGAGAAAGAGAGAATAGAGAGAGAACAATAAAACGACAACTATTATTTTTTATTTTATATTTTTGTTTGTTTTTTTTTTTTTTTTTTTTACACTTTTTTTGTAACTGTAACTTTTATAACTGTAACCGGTTCCAGGTTCGGGTCTCTCAAAATGCGATGGCATCTTGGGAGACCCTGTGAAAGTGTGCCTAGTCTGTGGAATGCTGTACCCTACGCTAATACTCAGCTAGTGAATGGTAGCGTTCAAAACATTCACCAATGCAAAGACCAGGATTGTCAGGACAGGGGGGACAATAATAGCGGGTGTCACGCCTATATCCGCGCTTGCTGCAGACACAACATCTTTTTTGGGGGGGTTCGTTGGGTAGGGGTACTCGGGAGGACATAAAAATGCCTCTCATGCAGCCGACTGCATTTGGTTGGGGATGTGAATGGGGGAAGTACGGGCGCTGCAGAAGTGGTGGGTTCCCAATTAGGATTGGCGAATGCAGCAGGAAGGGCACTATGGGCATGACGGGCCTGTGTTTGTCTTCTTGGTGGCAGCGGGACACTATTTGTGCTTGCCACCTCACCAGCTTGAACTGCACTTATGGGACTCGCCACGTCACTAAGTGTTACTGCAGTGCTGGTATGACTACGACCGGGGTGTACTAGGCCGCTGGCGCTTGCCAGTTCACCAAAACGCTACCAAAAAAACTGTTAACGATCGCAGGGATCAGGCCTGACTCTGCGAACGCTGCAGTTATGCATTTAGTGTTTTGTAAGTGACAGTGATCGATCGATACTGCACTTGGGTGGGCTGGGCTGGGCCGGGCGGAGGGGCAAAACGCAGGTGCTAGCAGGTATCTGGGCTGATCCCGCTAACACTGCGTTTTTGGGAACCCTAAACTGCTGGGGACGCCAGTATAGATCTGATCGGATCAGATATTGATCAGTTCAGATACTATACCACTAAGGGAGGTGTACAGTGCGTGCGTGGGTGTTAGCGCTACTGGCACTAACCTGACGCTGCCTGGGGCTGGTGCTTGCCAGTTCACCAAAACGCTACAAAAAAAACTGTTAGCGATCGCAGGGATCAGGCCTGACTCTGCGAACGCTGCAGTTATGCGTTTAGTGTTTTGTAAGTGACAGTGATCGATCGATACTGCACTTGGGTGGGCTGGGCTGGGCCGGGCGGAGGGGTAAAACGCAGTTGCTAGCAGGTATCTGGGTTGATCCCGCTAACACTGCGTTTTTGGGAACCCTAAACTGCTGGGAACGCTAGTATAGATCTGATCGGATCAGATATTGATGCGTTCAGATACTATACCACTAAGGGAGGTGTACGGTGCGTGGGTGTTAGCGGTACTGGCACTAACCTGACGCTGCCTGGGGCTGGTGCTTGCCATTTCACCAAAATGCTACCAAAAAAACTGTTAGCGATCGCAGGGATCAGGCCTGACTCTGCGAACGCTGCAGTTATGCGTTTAGTGTTTTGTAAGTGACAGTGATCGATCGATACTGCACTTGGGTGGGCTGGGCCGAGCTGGGCGGAGGGGCAAAACGCAGGTGCTAGCAGGTATCTGGGCTGATCCCGCTAACACTGTGTTTTTGGGAACCCTAAACTGCTGGGGACGCTAGTATAGATCTGATCGGATCAGATATTGATCTGTACAGATACTATACCACTAAGGGAGGCGTATGCTGCGTGCGTGGGTGTTAGCGGTACTGGCGCTTATCTGACGCTGCCTGGGGCGACGCATATCACCGCCGGGCGATCAGGGGGCTAAATCTTTATTCGGTAATAAACGGCGGGTGCCCTGACACTATAAAAAATAAACAAACTAACCAGCGTCACCCGTAACGGTTATACAGTGATCAGTGGTGAAAGGGTTAACTAGGGGGCAATCAAGGGGTTAAAACATTTATTAGATAGTATATGGGGGTCCCTGTCGCTATAAAACTCTGACGGCGAACCTAAATATTTACGTCCCTAACTAGCATCACCAGCGACACTAATACAGCGATCAGAAAAATGATCGCTTAGCGACACTGGTGACAGGGGGTGATCAAGGGGTTAAAACTTTATTAGGGGGGGTTAGGGGGGTACCCTAGACCTACAGGGGGCCTAACACTCACTGCCCTGACACTGTAACTGTCACAAACTGACACCAATACAGTAATCAGAAAAAAAAAAAAAAAAAAAAAAAAACCTGCTTGGTGTCAGTTTGTGACGGGGGGGGGGTGATTGGGGGGGGATCGGGGGGCGATCGGGGGGGGATCGGGGTGTTTAGTGTGCCTGGCATGTTCTACTGTGTGTAGTGTGTTGGTGCACTTACATTGCAGTCTTCTCTCCTCGGCCTGGAACGGAAAATACCGAGCCGAGGAGAGATGACATAATTTCCTCTGCCTCTGTGTACAATACAGAGGCAGGGAAATGATCCCATTGGCTGAGAGCGATCGCGAGGGGGGGGCCACGAATGGATGGCCTCCCCCTCACCTCCGATCGCCGGGGGAGATTTGCCGACCGCCGCAGGCACCGGGGGGGGGTCCGATCGGATCCCCCACCCGCGGGCAGGCAAGGACGTACATACACGTCCTTTTGCCTGCCCGTGCCGCTCTGTCGACGTATATAGTCGTGCGGCGGTCGGCAAGTGGTTAAAAGTAGTTCTCAGTTTCCAGGCACTGGCTTCAAAATTGTAAGTAAAAATTGTAGTTTGCAAAGTGCCAATGGCCAATACTGTCCACCTGCTTGGCCATGAGCCCCTGTATATACTGGTGAGTGGGTTATCTCTTTGATAGCTTGTTATTACCAGGGATTATGAAGGAGATTATAAATGGCTCCTGCTGCTACAGAGGCAGCAATTCGTTCCTTGTCTGCACACAAATATTTTATTTTAAGTAACCCTTGCTGGCTAGAACAAGGGTTAGAGTTGCGATAGCTATTAGGAAGGGAAAGAGGGAAAAGGAAAGGGGAAAGAAAAGGAAAGATCTCATCTCTGACAGTGCTCCTCCAAAGCAAAAGGAAGGGCAAGAAAAAGGGAAATGAAAGAGAAAAGAAAAGGAGAATGGTAAAGTATGAAGCTTGTACTACTTTGTAATGTGAACAAGTAAGGTAAAACCAGAGGGAAGAAAAGTTCTTTTGCAGGCATAAAAAATAAAAATACCAAAACATATAGGCAATGCATAATGATTGCTGGAAAGTGAGGCAAGGTAAAGCAAAACATGTTACAAAACTATACTGGAAATCCACCCATCATAATTAAAAGGTTTACTGTACCTGGATGTAACGCTTGTTATGTTGTATAATAAGAGGACCACCACCATCTCCTGCAAGAGATAAAAATAAGTATTAATAAACTGATGAACTGTTGCTAAGTAAGCAGGGTGTATTACTACTATATCGCCTGAAATGGGTACATTGCCTATTGCCTGCCATATCAAAAATTGAATGCAAGAGTCAATGTGCTTTTGTATTGATACATTTTGGATGGGCTGAAAGCAATGAATCTGAGTGAATCGTTATGATACAAGACGGATTGTAATGAGTTGCTGTCAGGGCCGTCTTTAATATTGATTGGACCCTGGGCAAAACTTTTCTTGGAGCCCCCCCATGCAGTTTTGCTCTCCACCTTTTCTGAGACATACAATAAATAGCAGCTAGACTCAAAATCAGTTTACTGAATCAGATCAGGCAGCTATTGCGATTGGTTGCCAGAGGTTACAGTGTATAATTAATGCTCACTGTCTGGTTGCTAGAGGTTATAGCACACATTATGGCTTACTGATTAGTTGCTAGAGGCTACAGCCAATGATTTCTGCTTGTTGATTGGTTGCTAGAAATTACTGTGGATATGACCTCAGGGGGGCATGATATACATATCAATGCTGCCGGCCGCCACTATTTACATATGAATGCTGTCACTATTTACATATGAATGCTGTCACTATTTACATATGAATGCCGGTAATTTACATGTAAACACAGGGTCTGCAGGTGAGTCATCTGTACACAACAATAGGGCAGAGCTGGGCAGCATTAGTAGCAGCACTTCACACTGAGATATTGGGACACAGCACGGGACTAAAACCTCAAGGGAATCTAAACCAGGATAGTTGGCAAGTATGAGGTAGCTGCTTTGGGCCCCACAACAATGACAGGGCCCAGGGCAGCTGCCCCTTTTGCCCTGCCTTAAAAACGGCCCTGGTTGCTGTACTTGGCACACTTTATCGAATAAGGCCAGTTGTGTATGACAGAAAAGAAAAGCTAAACCAATAGAAGTCAAATGACTTTGAGGAATAAGGAACTGTGAAAGAGCAAGACACATAAGCTCCCGATTTCTGGAAAGACCTGCATAGGCCATGTCCTAGCATGATGAAAGTTTCCCTCTTAACACTATTAAACCTCAGGTCCATCCAAAACTGACATTTCAGTATAGTAAGGTTGCTGGGAATTTGTAACTTTCTATCCCTTTTTTTCCCTCCTGATGTCTCCAAGGAAAAGGGGTGGTTAAAACCAGCCATGTCTTCCCAAAAATAAAATTTTTGGTTGGAGTTAGCAGGTAAAGGTAATCAGTCAGGATTGAAATAAGGAAACTTCCACTTTTTTACTTGTTTTTTTTTAAAGGTGCAAGGTCCATGACTGTTATGCTAATGGATGCTTCACTGCTTTGTGGGTCTATGCCCTGGAACAGGCATGTGTATATGAGTTATCCTGACACTTTATATACACATCCTTGTTTTAGATCTATGACTTAACACATAGAGGGGTAAGGACTAAGGATTAGGATAAAAGCTCTGACCATTGCACTTTTAAAACCAAGTCAGCAATGGCAGCTCCCTTGTACTGTCTTGACAGATTCTTGGGTAGATATGCGAGCATGAAAAAAATGAAAAAAATTGGCTTAGCAAAGTTACAGATTACCTTTGCAGGTCTGGGGATCCACTTCAGGGTCTACTCCTCCGGTACACAGGAAATTGTCAGTTACAACGTCTGTGATATTTACCACATCTTTAAAGTCTTCCACTTTCTTTGCATCTTTGAGGCAACCTTGTCTCTGTAAATAAGAAATTGGTAGATTAGGACAGAATGAGAAAAAAAATCAGACAGAGGAGAGGCTGTCTGTCTTTGTGAGTACTAGGAAAGAGCTGCCAGTTCAGACTGAATTTTGGCTGTTCAGAAGTTCAGCAAGCGGCCAAACTAAATGGTCAATTGGCAGACTTAAACCTCAGTTGCACAGGGAATTAAGACTACTTTTACAATGGGGCGGGCGGGCAGGCGTCGGCGATAAAGCGGCACTATTTTTAGCATCACTTTACCGTCGTTTTAGCGGCGCTATTTGGTCGCTAGCAGGGCAGTTTTAACCCCCGCTATCTGCCGAAGAAGGGTTAAAACTGCCTGCAAAGCGCCGCTGCAGCGGCGGTTTGGCAGCGCTGCCCCATTGCTTTTAATGGGCAGGGGTGCATTAGGAGCGGTGTGTATACACCGCTCCTAAAACGCTGCAAAGATGCGGCTTGCAGGACTATTTTACTGTCCTGCAAGCGCACCGCTCCAGTGTGAAAGCACTTGGGCTTGCACACTGGAGAGACAGGAGAGGCCCTTTACAGGCGGCATGCAGGTGCTATTTTTAGCGCTGTACTGCCTGTAAAGCGCCTCAGTGTGAAAGTAGCCTAAGGGTCTGCAGACAGGGGGATTTATCCGAGTCTAGAAGCCTCCTTTAACCTTTTCACACCGGCTGAACGCATATGTGTGGTCTGTCAGTGGGTGGGCCTTAACGTTGAGCAGCCGCATTATATGCGGCCCTGTGTAAACAACTTACCATGCTGAGAGTATGGTAGCTGGTGGGCATCGGTAAGCTCCCGATGCATACTTGCAATCAGAAGTTTTCCGATCATGTGACTGCTGTGACAGCCAATTACAGTGGTCACATAACCCGAATCCGCACCTCTGCCTCCCAGTTTTTAGCACTCTTAAAGGGCCGGGTAGCGATTAGCCTGAAAGGATCAAAAATCAATTATTTTAATAATAACTGCCCCACACGGGGGGGAGACAATATATGGGGCCCCTTATTTTTAAAGGGGATTCAAGATTACAATAAGCCCCCAGTCCACAGACCACCACAACCGCTATGCCAGGTATGTGGGAAAGAGGCATTTGTCTGCATCAACATGAAGACATGGTGTTTTGTCAGGGGGGTCCCTTGTTGAGGGTATGTAGCCTGGTATGATACAGGAGAAGGGGCCACACGTTTGTCTTCCTCCTTTTCTCGGCTGCCAGGCTGCATGCTGATATGGATTTTTGCAAGGAACCCCGTGCTTTTATTTTTCTTGTATTTTTGTATTGGGTTAAGCATTGGAATGCAGATCTGAAGCGGGAGCCCAAACTGTTGTATTTTTTTCTGTGTGGGGGAGCCCTATTGACATCTATACTAAATCCTCATTTAAAGGCTAAGTTCACCTTTTTTTGTTTTTTTTTTTCTAAAATCCAGCTCCCCTGTGTACCAATATACCTATAATGTACCTCTGTTGCATAAAAATATTGATTTAAAAAACAAGGCCTACCTCATCCATGGCTATATTTTGCAGATCACTTCAGAAACTTCCTGGTAAACAGACAGGAGAGACTAGCTGCTAAGACACAGGAAGGAGATTACCAGCTGATCTCATTAGCACACCTTCACCCATCAAGTACGTTTTCACAGCACCCCAAAGGGTGCATGCTAAACTCCCTGGGGTCACATGCAGCGAACAGGACACCCCTGATTTGGTGCCTGCCTGCCTGATTGGATACAGAGTGATTGGATTGATGGTGTGTCCTCCTATCATATAGTTTTGGTAAATCTAAAGGAGAGACTGTACGATCAGATTGTATAGTGTATGGCCACATTTATACACCTAAAATTACCTAGTTGCGCTTTCAGTGTCGATAATTGCTAACAGCACACCAAACACAGAAGCAAACACACATTTTGCCACATAAAATAACAGGTGACAAATGCAGTAAAAAAAAAATGTGCAAAAATGTCCCACAAGCTACTTTGCCAGGTGTAGCACAGCCCATTGAAATCAGAAAAACAAGCCAAAAACATCTTTCGCTCCCACTATTCTAGGTGTGAATGTGGCCCTGAAAGTGAAATTAATGTGTTTACACAAGAACCACGAGGTTTCATTCACATCTGTGCGTTTCCAAATGCATGGCAAGCTGCACAGAAAATGTGCGCTTCGCCATGCATTTCAGAAATGCTGCAAATGTGCATCATGTTTGTGTTGTCATTACATGTTAAAGTGGTTGTACACCCTGTGTGCTTGAAATATCTCCTAAACCTCCATGGTTTAGGAGATATTTACGCAAGGCCCGAATGCACATGACTACAGCGCATGCGCTGATATCATTGGCGCATGTGCACTTTAGAAAGGGCATATTGTGCCGTTTCTAATAGGGGTCATGCCGTGACTGGCGGGTCCTGCGCGCATGCACGGGAGTGACGTCACACAACTCCAGCCAGTCACAGCCAGAGTTTGCTGCCCTGGAAGGAAGGGGGGCGAAGATGGACACTCCCTGCTAGTGGGGACAGCATTCAGTCACATGACATCTCAGAGCCACAAAGGAAGTCAGTGCGCTGCACAGGTAGCAGGTAGCTACATAATGCCTGGTATGCGTCATTGACTGTAGGTCCCTCTCTGATCAAAGTCGGACTAGAGAAATATCTCCACTCAGGGCCACCAGCCCAACTTATCTTATTGGTACCGACCCAGGGAACAAATATCCCCCAGCCCAGTCCTCCCTGGACAGCAATTAAACTAGGCCAGAAAGCATTTTTTTTCCATTTTGGACAGAGTAAAGGGAGGGTTTTATCTGATGACAGTTTTTTTTTCTTTGTCATCTAAGTGGAAGATTTTCCTTCACTTCCTGCCGCATAGCCACAACAGGGAGTGAGAGGGAGTGGTCACAGGGTCACCAGAACTAGTGTCTCCATTGCAAGATTTACCCTCTATTCCTATTCTGGTTGAGAACCCAAAATTTGGGATTTTCTTTCATTGTGAATTTTGGGGATAGCAGTCACCAGGACAAACAGAGAGGATCAATCTAACAGGGACAGCAATAAAAATTTGACAGGTGTTCTAATCCCTCCCCATTCTATCTAAAACTAAAAAAAAAAGCTTTGCCTTCAGTTATACTTTAAGAAGTGTTGGGAAGTCTGGCATGAGTTTTGGGCTTCCATACTCCAGACTGTCTGATACTTTGAATGGAATGGTACGAACCATTTTTTGTATTGCTCTATGTTTCCTCCTTTCTCAGCGGCCACTTTTCACTCATTTCTTGCCCCAATGCTGCAGAAGTGAAAACTAAAACCCTTAGAGTATCTATCCTTTCCCCATCCCAAACTGCCAAAACCCTTTCGGATGGAGTTGGGATGTACATTTCGTCCAAAACTGTTGATACTACAAGAAGAGTTTAAAGGGAAAATCTCAGATTATATCTCTTTTCATCTCTTTTGCCAACGGATCAAATGACCCGATATTGGGGAGATACATGAGTTTGGTAAAAAGAATTGGATATTTGCGCTTTTGAATAGCTACACCATCTGGAAAATCTGCTGCATTTCACAAACTTCCCATAGCGCTCTGGACCTTGCTGTGTGCTGTGCTTTCATCCACTGGCTATAGTAGAGCTGGCCATAGATTAGTAGAATTTTATTTTAGATAAAAAAATGTGCATATACTCCTTTATTACTATACAATTACAAAATATGATATCTCACCACCTATTTATATATGTGAAACCATTCAGTTTGACAAGAAACCACCTTGAAAATGAATAAACTACACAGTGTGACCAAAAATTCATAAACAATATTACATAAAATAAAAATGAAAGGTAAATAATAAACAAACATAAAAAGTCCACTCCCAGTGTCCAATTACGGTCCAAAAAGTGCCGAAATGCTTATAATATGAATGCTGTGGGCTATGACCTACACATGCAGTGCTCCCAGATCACTAATTAACCAGAAGTGCCACCTCCTTGCCAGATTACCAGGATCTCTAAGAAAAAGAGATCAAAAGCACTTGAACACATATGCAAGATCATTCCCAGGGTCCACCGACACTTTTCAAACGTGTCCAATCAATCCAAAATTCGCAATAATGCCTAGTTTGTCCTCAGGGATAGTACTAAGAGAACAATAGAAGACCATAGAGTAGTATCGCTAAAGCCTTGCCATTTATTATATATACTTTATTTAACAAAAATCACAGGGTACATAAAGAATCTAACTCCTTGCCATTGTCACTGGCAGGTGTAAATATGGCACAGGCCGCTGACCCCCAATGCGTGTTTCGTCTACAAATGGACGTCTTCAGGAGACAAGCAAGAAGGCTTGCTTGTCCCCTGAAGATGCCCATTTGTAGACAAAATGCACGTTGTGTGGTCAGCGGCTTGTGACATATTTATATCCACAAGTGATTTTTGTGAGTATAATATATATATAATAAGTGGCAAGGTTTTAGCGATACTACTCTATGGTCTCCTATTGTTCCCTTCCTACTAGCCCTAAGAAAAAGCTAGACATTCTTGCAAATTTTGGATTGATTGGACAAGCTAAGATCTGAGATGTCTGACATCTCCCTTCATCCTTCACCCTATGTACCCAAACTGTTTTCATAGTTTGTTAATACATTTTGCAAATGTTTTAATTGTGTAATTTTTCAGCTTCATTCATGTGCACTGATGGGGCTGCACGGATAGGCACTGATAAGGCGGCACTGATGAGTCTGCACTGATAGGCGGCACTGAAGGGCACCGAGAGGTGGCGCTGATAGGCACTGGTAGTTGACACTGATAGGCAGCACTGATGGGCACTGATAGGGAGCACTGGTGGGCACTGATAGGTGGCACTGGTGGGCACTGCTTAGCAGTCACTGATGGGCACTGGTAGGTGGCACTGGTGGGCACTGGTAGACACTGCTTAGTAGCAGTGGGTGTCAGACTGATGTCCTGTTTACACATGCCGGTAATCAACTTTCAGCGTGAGGAAAAAAAAGCAGATTACCGGCTTCTGTTTACATCACGTGATCAGTTGTCATTGGCTGACAGCTGATCACTTGGTAAAGGGCAGGGATTGACCCTGTACTCCGATCTGTAATCAGCCGAGTCTAATGGACTCGGTGATCAAAGAGTGCGCCACCTGCTCCTTGCAGAGGGGAGCGCAGGCAGCTCGAGCACGGGAGGACAAACATGGATGCCCTCGCAGCCATTTAAGCCCGTGCTGTAGCCATCTTTCGGCTATAGCGCAGGCGTGAAGAGGTTAAGAAAAATTTTAAATACATCTATAACTAGGAAAAATGTACTCAGCTAAGATTACTAGATGGAAGGTACCTAAGGGCCTGTGTCAATGGGCTTTTTGTTCAATTAGGCCAGTTTCACACTTGTGCGGGTGGTTGCTGCTGTAGGTCCACACCTGTTTCCGCAACCACCCACACAGAAAAACGCATTACCACTCAGGAAATGCAGGGGGGTAACATTAATCCTGATGGCATCCCCATGCGCTGAAATACGCTTTGTGGCTTCCCTGCACTTGCAGGTTCCGTGCTGGACCTTTTCCCTGCATTTTCTGGAGGCACAACAGCCCATTTAATTGACTGGGCTGCTGTGCTCGTGCAAAACATGGCTCAAGTGTGAACCTAGCCTCAAACAGATTTTGCATTCCCATACAAGTATATGAAAACGCAAAACCCGCCTGAAACAGATCAGAAGGAGGTCAAATGCACCTGTTACTGAATCCTGGTTGATCTCAGATGCGTCTTAAACGGATATAAAACTGATACCAATGACATAAGTCCATAGTCATTGACACCGGCCCAAACTTTGTTAGTCCTGAAAGTTAGTGTTTGCATGCGCTCAGACAATAATGCTCAAGTATGGTGATAGGTGATAGGTCATTGCATTGTGTGAAGGAGAAGGGTAGAGAAGAGAACACTGGCAAAAGCCTAAAATGCGAGTGTAGCGCTGGTAGATTTTCTAATCTACCGCTTCTAGGTAAATTTAATGGGTCACCTGTACTGTACATAGTTCAGATTCAATTTATTGTTAGATTAGCCTCTGTTCCAGCTTGGCTGTGTTGCGTGCAGTTCCGCATTCTGCCTGTGGGTGTCGTTGTCGCCATGGATCGGTGCTGGAAAGCAACAAGCTAAAGTATATGAGTGCTCTTCTGTCCCGTAGACAACTCGGCGGAGGTGGTCCTCCAGGTTGCATTCTGGGAGAGGGTATTTATGGGACAGACGCCATGTTTTAGGGGGAGTAGAGTCTTGACTTTGCGGCCCTCTGGGCTGGGAGTCTAAACCTTGCAGGCTGGAGGGTTCCGTTGCTGCAGCCACGTGGGTGGGCCCAGAAGCCTGTCTGGGGCCTGCTATGGCCATGGCTGGGATGGTCCTGTGCTGTCTGTCCTGCGGGAAGAAGCCGGACAATCAGGAAGATCGAGGGGAGGACCCATCTTGGAAGGGACCATGCAAGGCTGGTCTTAAGAAGGGCCTGGTGACTCGATTGGAGGACGCATCTTAAACTAATCTACCACACAAGTACCGCCGGGTCGGCTTAAAGGTTCAGGTACTGTGTTTGCTGTTCATCGAAAACTACTACATCCTGTGCCAGAGGATCGTGCAGTTTTGTTCTACTCAAGTCTGTGGCAGAGACTTTGTTCGTGCTACGTTCAGGCTGCTAGGTTAGTGAGAGAGACCTATCTGGGCGGGCAAAGATTCAATCCTGTGTTGAGGATACATTCACCCCTAAGATTTCAATTCCTTATTGCTACACCAAGAAAAGGTATTTGAACTTCCCTGCAACTCTTCTTCTACCTCTTTCCTGCTACTTCTTCCAGTTATCTCCCATTAAAGCATTGGAAAAGTACCCAAGTGACTGGTGCCTATATTGTCCGATAATAAGCTCAACGTGGACTCTAAGTTTGGTGTTGGTGAAATTACAGGTAAAAAGGGGACAGTAACAGCCCGCTTTAAATCAGCAGCTCCTCCGTGAGTTAGTGCTACACGAGCCTGTCAAAAACACTGATCTGGACAGCAGGATTACAGATTGCAGTCCTCCTTACCCAGTTTCCTTGCTTTATCTGGACATTCATCTGCTCCAAAGTATTTCTACTTTCCTCTGTAATAAATAACGCTTTCACCAGATCTCCAGACAGTAGAAAGTTTTCTGTGGGAGGAAAAAAAAGACAGAATTTGTCCATACAACTGTTTGTATGTTTTTTAACAGGATAACACTTTAGTGCATCTAAAGCCAAAACTTTGAGGTACAAATATAATTCATAAATACAATTTACAAGTAGCCGTCTGCCTGACTTCCAAGGGCCTGATGGTGACCCCCAGAGCCAAGGAGAACTGACATTCCTCCTCAGGGTGCAGGTTACTAGGCACACCGGTGCAAGGTGGAAAGATTGGGCGCCAGTCACTTTTTGTAAAAAATGAACAAAAAGATGTTATTTCTCTTAACAGGAACAGTGGGAAAAAGGGTCAGAGGGCACAGGACACCCTTAGGCAAATGCAATAGCATTTAGGCAAAACTCTGCAGACCAAAAGTAGAACTAGGCAGACAGCAATACAGATAAAGGGCCTTTAAGCTGAATGCAGCAATCTGTATCTTGTAGCAACTGCTGTCTCCTATAGCAACAACTTCTCTCTCAGTATCCTACTGTAGATCTTCCAGCTTAACTTACAGTATCCAACTGTAGATCCTTAACCGCTGTACTTATCTTCAAGCTTTACTTACAGCTACCTGCAATACTCCTTTAGCCTGGGTTCACACTAGCAGGATCTCAGAGATCGCATATCATTCGCACCGCACCGCAGCTGCCGATCACATGCGATGTCTGAGCAATGCGAGTTCAGCCATACAGTTGTATGGCTGAACTCGTATTGGATTCACACAGAAAATAATGCAGGGACTTGTTTTTCCCCGCACTAGAATCGGATCGCATGGATGTTCTCCTTTGCGATCCGATTGCTGTGCGAGTTCACAGTTCACACTGCGATCTGTGAACTAAACTGGGGGTGTCATTACCTTTGTTAATGACACCTGCAGTGGTTCGCACGAGGCAGTGTGAACAGAATGTCCACCGCAATATCGCAGTCCCATCATAAGGCGCTGATCGCCACCATTACTAGCAAAAAAAAAAAAAATAAATTACTGTATACAGTATATCCCATGGTTTGTAGATGCTATAAACTTTGTTAAAACCAATCAATATACATTTATTGGGAATTTTTTGTAGCAGAATATATATTGGCCTAAATTCATGAAGATTTTATATTTTTTTAATTTTTTTTTTATTGGATATATTTTATAGCAGAAAGTAAAAAAATAGTTTTGTTTTTTTTTTTTTGTTTTGTTTTTTAATTGTGTGTCTTTTTTTGATTATAGTACAACAAATACAAAATGCAGTGGTGATCAAATACCACCAAAAGAAAGCTCTATTTGTGGGGGGAAAAGGGACAGTGCTGTATTGCAAAAAAATGGTCTGGTCATGAAGGGGGGTAAATCTTCCAGAGGTCCAGATGGTAATCACTTGACCTCCGAAAGATTTTACCCTCTTCATGACCAGACCATTTTTTGGCACTACGTTACTTTAACTGACAATTGCTCGGTTGTTTGACGCTATTTCCAAATAAAATGGATATAGCGTCCTTTTTTCTCCACAAATAGAGCTTTCTTTTGGTGGCATTTGATCACCTCTGCGGTTTTTATTTTTTGTGCTATAAAAATAAAAAGACCAAGAATTGTGAAAAAAATTAATATTTTTTTTACTTTCTGCTATAAAACACATGCAATGAAATATGTAAAAAAATTGAATTTCTTCATCAATTCAGGCAAAAATGTATTCTACTACATTTTTTGTAAAAAAATCCCAATGAGCATCTATTGATTGGTTTGCGCAAAAGTTATAGCATCCAAAAACTCTGGGATAGATTTATGGGAATTTTATTCATTTTTTTTTTTTTTACTAGTAATGGCGGCGATCAGCAACTTATACCGGGACTGCGACATTGCGGTGGATAAATTGGACATCTAATTGACACTTTTGTCACTTTTTTGGGAACCAGTGACACCAATACAGTGATTAGTGCTTAAAATATACACTATCACTGTACTAATGACACTGGCAGTGAAGGGCTCAACATCTAGGGCAATCAAGGGGTTAAATGTGTGGCCAACATGGTTTTACTGTGTGTGCTGTTTTTACTAAGCAATGTACCTTGAAGTAAGAAAAAAACAGGACATTGCTGCTGTCAGTAGAGAGCCCTGTGTTTGTTTACCTACACAGGGCTCTCTTCGGTAATGTCCGGAGCTGATCTTTGGGTGCCGGCACCTGCTGATTGGATCGTGCTGCAGCCAATCACTGTACAGCAGGAGCGGCACTGGAACGCTCCCTAGCCCGGCGCGTGGATCACGTACTAGATACGTGTTTCTGCACAGGAGCGCCGCCTTGCTGCCATATATGTACTATGTATAGTCGGCAAGGGGTTAAAGCAACCTGACAAATACTGACGTTACTATTTAACCCCTTATTAACCCTTGGGCTGGCCATACATTATATAATGCTCTTGTGTAATTTCCTTTATATTTACCAAAACCACATGATATGAGGTCAAACCTAAACACTTTCAACTTGTATGCAGTCAGACAGGCCCTTGTACAACATAGTTGAAGGCAAATCTAAAGGAAATGAAATAAGAAAATTGTATAATGTATGGTTAGCTTTACTTTAGTCTGCTCAACAATAATTAACTCCTTATGCCTCTTCTCCCCTTATTTTGCCTAATTTCTATTTTTCTAACCATAACCATCTAATAATTTTAGAGTCATTTTAAACAGGGCAAATTATAAGGATTATAGAGAAAAACATACTTTTTATCTACATGAACACAATTCGTTTTTTAATGTATACTATTCAATGTAGAAAAAAAGTGCAAGTTTTTTAGTTGTTATGCGTTGTCTATGGAATGCATAACAAGCAAAATAAGTTTTACAAGACAATATCACCAAAAGAAAGTTTTGTTTGTCCTAGAAGAAAAGATATGTTATGTTCCATCTGTAGAGCTGGTAGATTTGCGATCTACCATCTGATTCCCATATTGTGGGGTTCGTTTTATAGCCACCTGCTGGCCCTCCTGGCTGACAGGTATGCGTTAGAGAGCTATCTCGTGGTCCTCCGTTCCGGAGGCCCACGTGGCTGCGGCGCAGGGGTGGGCCCAGAAGCTTGTCTGGGGCCTACCACAGCGGCCGAGGAATGGTCCTGAGCTGTCTATCCAAAGGGAGGAAGCTGGACAACCGAGAAGATCCCAGGGGAGGACCCATCATGGGAGGTTAATGCAACGTGCTGGTCTGGAGAGGGGCCTGGTGACTCGGTTGGAGGGCGTATCCTAAAGTAATTATACAGCATAGTGTTGCCGGGTTGGCTTAAAGGTTCAAGCACTGTGACTGACATTCACCACAAGAAAGCCAATACATCCTGTGGCAGAGGATCGTACGGGTTTATCCCAAATAAGTCTGTGGCAGAGACTTTTGTTCGTGCTATGTACTGGCTGCTAGGCTAGTGAGAGAGGCCTATCCAGGCGTGCAAGGAGTGTGTTCCACCAAGGGAGTGCATTCTACTGAAATATTCAACCCCAGGGACATTTGTCAAGAATCTTACTAAAAAGGTATTTGAGTTTTCCTCTGCAGTTCTCCTTCTGCCTCTTTCCTGCTACTTCCTTCGTTGATGGTTTAATAAAGCATTGAAAATGTACTCAAGTGTTGGTACGTGTGTCCTCCAGAGGTAAATTCAACGGAACCCTAGACCCGGTGCCGGTGAAACAAAGGGAAGGAGAGTGAAGGTAACAAGCCCGCTTTAAACCAGCAGCTCCATCGAGAGTTATTGCTACACACCTATGATGTATTTTTTTCTGCTGTTGCATTCAACTGCATTACATTGATAATGTTCTAAAGTACAGTATACAGATATCTAGTGGTAGTTCAGCACTTCAACTTGTTTATCTTTGTATTTTGTATCACCCTCTGTTCTAAGATGGCACACAGTTTGGTAGATATATTTGGTTGTCCTTGAGGAAATACTTTCATCAGGCATATGGACAGTGGCGGCCCGTCCATGAGGGGCACCACCTTCCTAATGCATGCCACCAGATGCATTGATTTCAATGGGGTTTTTTTGGTTGTTTTCTTTTGGAAGCACATGATTAGAGCCTGAGGCTCAAATTGGCTTCAAAAAAGGGTTGGCTGTGGGCGAAGAGCACTGCGCTCTGAGCCCACCCAGTTGTGTGACAATAGTGAATTAATATTCGCTATAGTCTTCCCGATTCTCCTCCCGGCCAATCAGGAAGTGGGTCTTAAGACCCAATTGGCTGAGAGGAAAAGCGACCGTATTTGCCGCCGAGAAGGAAGCCGCAGAGGACGAGACGCAGGGGAAGCTGAAGCTGCCCGCAACATAGATGGGGTAAGTGCTGGGCTGGTGGGTGGACAAGCGAGCAACGGGGGGTGGGGGAATTGACCGACCGAGCGACAGGGGGATTGACTGACTGACCGAACAGTGTGTGGGGGGGGTGGTGGGTGTTTTGTTTGCTGCCCCTCTCCCCCAAAAAATAGAGCCACCAGCACTGTCCTACACTCTGCATGCATATCCTGGAATAGTAAATATCACAGAAAGAATTGTTTAGACATGAAAGGAACTAAAGGAATTAATCTTCCTGTGTAGTCCAATACAGAGTCAATATGACAGGGAGAAGACCCCTACACCAAAAGACATACATTATCTATCCTTCATTGATTGGACTAGTTACATCCCACCACTTCAAAAAGATGCCAAATCATGCTTTTACTGGGTCCACAAGGTAGAAGAATAGCCTATAAGTGATCCTCGAAATGGTCCTTTTGCTTAAAGGATTAATTTAGGTCATTATGGGCACTCCTTGTTCTAGTAATAAGCAAAGTAAAAGCATTAGACGCAGTTGTAAAACTATTGTTAAGGAAATTAGAGACAATCCCCTTTAACTCTCAAATCTCATGCTTCAGGAACTCAAAAGAAATGCTCACTCTGACAACAAGACTTTCCATGAGTGATCAAGTCTGTATTATGCCGTGTACACACGACCGGACTTTTGGACAGCAAAGGTCCGACGGAGCGAATCCGCCGGACAAGTCGATCGTATGTGGGCTTCATCGGACCTTTGCTGTCGAAAAATCAGACGGACTTTAGAAATAGAACATGTTTCAAATCTTTCCAAGGGACTCGAGTCCAGTCGAAAAATCAGTTTGTTGGTATGTTAGTCTGACGGACAAACAACGACGCAAGGGCAGCTATTGGCTACTGGCTATGAACTTCCTTATTCTAGTCCGGTCGTACATCATCACGTTCGAATCAGTTGGACTTTGGTGTGATCGTGTGTAGGCAAGTCCATTGCGTCAGAACTCCGTCAAAAGTCCGTCAAAAAGTCCTTCAGAGCTTCGGACAGCTCAAACATCACATCAGGAAAGTTGCTAAAATTAAAAGGCCTAAGAAATCCATCAGTCATTAATACCAGCCGTCATGCAAGAAAGTAGGTGGAAGCAGAGCTTCCTAAACATGGACTTGTCAAGAATCCATTCAACCACCCAGAGGGACTATCCTACATCCACCTTGCCAGCTTTGCCACCTATGGAGAAGTGACCTAATGTTTTCAAGCACTGTTCCAGGATTTCATGTTCAGGACATCAAAGACTCATCAGAGACTTCATCTTCCTCTTGAGAGCACATGTACATACAGTATGTTACCAGTGATTATTCAACTGGTCTACTTTAAACTGTTCTGTTTAACCTTTGGATTATAAATTAGATTAGGCTAGACTGATCAGAGAATAAATCTTTTATCTTGTTACCAGTTTTTACTCAACTGGTCTTTGTGGGCCTGTTCTTTTTATCCTTTTAATTACAACTGGAGTCAGTTGAGGTTTGACATACTATAGCCTATCTGACTTGGGTTGTTGTGTTACAGGAAGCCAGAAGAGTGGAACTGTTGAGGTCTACCTCTTCTGAAGATCATCATCTTCATCGGGACTGTTCACGTGTTCTTCAAAACATTAAACAAGTATTCATGCTTTTTTTTTTTTTTTTTTTACAGACTTATCAATACATTTAGCATGTTTGTCTTTCTTTCATATGTCTTTCAGGTTCAGAGGACAAGCCAACATTTATTGACTTGGACTGATGTTAGGTTATAGTGATATCTATAGATAATGTTCTGGTGTATACTGACATTCTATGGTAGTATAGTGCTACTACAGCTTAGGGTAGTTCAGTCCTAAATAGACCCTCCCTGCTTCCTCTATGTTGCCTCAGACAGTTAGTTGTCAAAGGGACCGGATATAGAAAGTCATCATCTTCTTACACTTCAGAAGTGCACTTACTGTATTTCAAGTAAAATTATGTTGGATTCAATGTCTGTGTCCTATTGAAGAAATAAGCTACCTGTGGATTTTGCCAAAGTGGCCATACTGTCCATACATTGCTTAATTACATTTTATTTGCATGGAGGAGTGGAGATCCAGTGAAGGCAAAATATTTGCAAAAAATTAACCCACTCATATCAACCCCAAACTGCACTGATTCTTCAATGTTTTTGTAGTGAGTTGCTGGCAGGTTTGTTTCCACTAAATGTTTGGAGCCATTCAGCATTAGAGAGCTGAGGGTCTCAGTCACGCTTGCCCGCTCTCTCCCTACACTTTCACTCCTCCCCTCTCCTATCTGGTTGTTGCTAAACTCAAAGGGCAGCCAAAGGAAAGACACTGCTACAAACGGCATTCTGTGATATGTAGTCCTGAAGATGGGTGGCTGTGCTGTGCAGAGCTGGAGGAAAACTACATTTCCCAAAGAGCCATAGGACTCTGGGGGAGGGGAGGAGGAATTGATACCAGACTGCCTGGGAAAGTTCAGGGCCGTTGGCGCTGGGACAAGGGAGAGTGTGGACCTCTTGGGCAGTGCATGCAGCTGTTCAGGGATTCCAGCTAAGGGGAGAGCCTGTATGCTGTGCCATCTCTACTGAAGAGCAGAGTACCACCATGTAACAAGCCCCTTGCTCGCTCGATTCCACTCTCCCGACACTCCTCTGCTGCTATAGAATCAGATTGCAGATCGCAACATCTGATTGCTCGGTCAGCCAATGCTCCGGGATTAGAACTACAGCTATGTGCCGTTCTAACCCAGTTGTGATAGCTCAGAACAAACACCAGGCAGGCTGTATGTAAGTTCAACCAGGAATCTCTTTTATTGGAAAATACAGGCTCTTTTATACACTAAAAGTGGAGGTGCATACCTCCGGCTCATATTACTCTAACAATACACCTGTAACCTAATTAACCTAATTAACATGGGCTAATTAACTAATCCCTTTAGATAGCCTAGATGACTCAGACATGACCTTTAGGCCAGACTGGCCGTCTTGTAGTTCAGAAAATCCAATCAACATTATCACAATAGCAGAGTTAATTAAACACAAACAACAATGGGGATCTAATGACTCTTAGATCCCATACTAGAGACTTATTTACAATACACATTTTAGCAGACAACTGACAGGTAGCTGGAATTGATGACATTAGCATTTAACAGTAGGAGTCCCAACGGTATGAATCAGTCACTATTCCAATATGGCAAATCCAGGGTCCCCAGAGTCTGTGTGTTCTGGGGGACCAGGACCCGAATCAACAGTAATACCACCTCAAGGGTCCCCAGGCATACAGCTCACAAAGAGCACCGTTCCCCCAAATGCCAGGGCCCATGATCGATCGGCAAGAGGTTAGCATACAGTCCCCTCCAAAAGTCTCTCTCCTGGCTAGGTCTGTCACATTTCTCCCCTTTCGGCAGGAGACTAACACAGGAAGAGACCCCAGACGGGTTGACTCCAAAGTTAGTCAGTAGTTCCAGTCCTCTAATGCCTGTACCCACGCAGTACCCCAAACAAATTGTTCCAAACAAAGCATTACTCACCCAGCCAACCTCTGCCTCTCTTAGAGAACATATCTGCCGCTGGGGAGAGGCCTGGACTGGCCCTTCTCCCTGGAGTCCTTTCTGCCGCTGGAGAGAAGACAGGGTGTCTGGGCTCACTCCGTCATGCTGTTGGGGATCTGGGCCCACTGCCCAGCATCCCTGGGGTATACAGGTGGAGACTGAAGTCCCATCCACCTTCACAGGAAATCCATCCTCTGTTAGTTGAGGGCAGAGTCCAGCAGTACTCGGCCCTGTTGCCAGCCCTTCTGCTGGAAACCCCACACCATCTGCTCCGGCTAACTGTTGGGGAGGGACAATACACACCTCCTCTCCTTTCTCCCCTTGTATCTGCTGCTGGGAAGTGATTGCCACCTTCTCACCCTGAGCCTCCGAAACTGCCGCAGGTGTAGGGCAGAGGTCTTGGACCCTCTGTCCAGTTGCCAGGGCTTCAGCTGGGGAAGTTCCTTGTAACTTCACAGATACTTCTGTTGGTGCTGGGCAGAACACAGTGAAGTTTGGCCCTAATAACAGCTCCTCTTCTGCTGGAGGCTCACCAGGTTGTTCTTCCTCAGCAGAAAAGTCTATCAAATCCCCTGTCTCTGCAACTGGTGTCTGGGGATAGAGGTTCACCATCTCCTCTCCGTGGAACCCAGAAGATGCTATCAGTGCTGGGCAGAGGTTAGCAGAGCTCTGCCCTGTTGTCAGCACGTCAGGTTTGGGAACGGCAATCTTCAGATTTTCCACTGGCGATTCTCTGGCATTCTGCTGGACAGGCACATTCCTCCATCCAAGATCATCCAATGCAGAAACAGGTTCATTCAGGTCAGTCAGCACTTGCTGCATCCGCCATAAGACCTCCGCCTGCATAGCTGCGGGGGCAGGTTGGCAAAGCACACTGTTACTCTGCCACATTGTCAACTCTTCAGCCAGGATTTCAGAGTTGTCAACTGGTATTTTCTGATAGTCCCAGGCAAAGGGAGCCCCACCATGCTGCTGAGCAGAGTCTAACAGCTGTCTGTAGGCAATCTCAAGCTCCCATTCCTGAACGGGCAGAAACTCCAAATCTTCCTGTGCAGAGTGCACTTCCGAGACATTCAGTCTTCGCTCTCTGTGCTCCATTATTTCCTCCAAACGCCACTCCCGATCACTCCCAAAGTCAGGGTCCCTGGACAGCCTCCAGTATAACAATCCCAGGCCATCGTAGTCAAAGCCTTCCGTGGGGCTGTCATCCGCTGTCCACGGGCACACTTGGGCTACATACCACTGGAGTGCTCTGTAGCTCTCGTCCAACCGCATTTCTGCCCGGATCAGCCTGCTTAACTCGGCTGTCCACACCTGGTTCGGCTGTTTCCCCAAAAACAGCATTCGCACTTCATACTGCGACCAGTACCTTACATGGATGGAGGGGAGAACTTTTCCCTGGTTTCGCTGCTCACGGGCTAGCGCTTCCTTCCAGAGTTCGCAGCGGATAGAATCAAACCATCCTAGCAGGACCTGCTCTGATACTGGTCCTCTGTGCTGTATCTGCTTCTCGCAACCTCCTTCTGAATTCCTCATCCATGGTGGCTGGTATCTCTCCTCTCCTGCTATCTGGACCTTGGATCCAGGTGATGGTTTGGATGTGTTCACGGCAAGGAAGCACAATCCCACCATTCCCTCCACGGCCCCTCAAGTAAGTCTTTCAGCGTGGCTCTCCTGCAGGCTGGTTTGGAGTGTCCCAGTAACTGGAGAGCAAATCCCACGGCTGCCAACCAATGTAATGAGCCCCTTGCTCGCTCGGTTCCACTCTCCCGACACTCCTCTGCTGCTATAGAATCAGATCGCAACATCTGATTGCTCGGTCATCCAATGCTCCGGGATTAGAACTACAGCTATGTGCCATTCTAACCCAGTTGTGATAGCTCAGAACAAACACCAGGCAGGCTGTATGTAAGTTCAACCAGGAATCTCTTTTATTGGAAAATACAGGCTCTTTTATACACTAAAAGTGGAGGTGCATACCTCCAGCTCATATTACTCTAACAATACACCTGTAACCTAATTAACCTAATTAACATGGGCTAATTAACGAATCCCTTTAGACAGCCTAGATGACTCAGACATGACCTTTAGGCCAGACTGGCCGTCTTGTAGTTCAGAAAATCCAATCAACATTATCACAATAGCAGAGTTAAACACAAACAACAATGGGGATCTAATGACTCTTAGATCCCATACTAGAGACTTATTTACAATACACATTTTAGCAGACAACAGACAGGTAGCTGGAATTGATGACATTAGCATTTAACAGTAGGAGTCCCAACGGTATGAATCAGTCACTATTCCAATATGGCAAATCCAGGGTCCCAGAGTCTGTGTGTCCTGGGGGATCAGGACCCGAATCCACAGTAAAACCACCTCAAGGGTCCCCAGGCATACAGCTCACAAAGAGCACCGTTCCCCTAATGGCAGGGCCCACGACCGATCGGCAAGAGGCTAGCATACAGTCCCCTCCAAAAGTCTCTCTCCCAGCTAGGTCTGTCACATTCCACCTCAACATCTGTTTTGCTGCTACAGAACAGCTCTTAAAAGAGAGATAAAGAGGCAGCTTATCACCATCCACAGTGCTGTTCGCAGGACTGGTGAGAGGGTTGTCAACCCGCTATCAACACTGTTTGGCAGGAACAGCATTATGCAGTGACCGGCTAATCGCTGCACCTTCCACAAATACACTTAGCCCAGGTGCGCACAGCAGGCAGTAGGCCTTCATACTGAACCCTTGTTCAACATAATACTGTTTCCCTGAATTTCCCTTACACTTGACTTAACTATTTTCAATCATTGTTTGTCTTGCCTATCTTACAACTGAGCTAACAACCCGTTCTCTAGCAGACCCTAACTGGATGCAGGTGTTCTGTCGAAATGTGCCCGGTGTCAAAATGCACATGCACATGCGCAGAACAGAAGGGCGCTCCAGCTGAGTTGCCGAACGCTGGAGTGACATCCCATATTGCATGCGCATATCATAGGAGCCTTTTTTCAATGGGAGATACTATTTGTTGGGCACAATTTAATGCTATGCAAACAGTGGAGGGACATCGTATTTGTCATATTGTGCCTTGTTGTTGCGCCGTGGGTTTACAGCGAGGCACAATCTGACATCTACTATGTCCCTCTGCTCTTTTCATAGCTTTCAATTGTGCCCGTGAAATGGTATTGCCCATCGAAAAAACCCTCCTAGGATGTGCGCATGCGCTATGGTGACGTCACTCCAGCTGATCGGCAAATCAGCTGCAGTGCCCTTCCGTTCTGTACATGCGCGGGCACTTTTCGACAGGGGGCACAAATCGATAGAACACAGGCTTGTTGCAAACTCTTAAAGTGCACCAACACTCCGAAGGGCCATGACGTTAGCCAGCAGAAGAAACAACTTAAGGACTTCCCCTGTATTACTTCATCTACTCACATACCACCTCCTGTTACCTACTTTGGGTCTCTTGGACCTGGACGGAGACCTTCAGGCAGCCTTAGACCTAGTATAGCCACCCTTGTGCCATTGAGCAGTGTAGCTCTGGAGGTTTAGACATACCTGAATTTTTATTACTGCTCATTGTACACTCAGGGCGACAGTGTTACTGTTTAAGTTAACCTGTGTGGCTGGTAGAATTTTAAGCTACGTGGTATTGTTAACTGTTCTGTATGTTAAATGTACTACCATCTCTGTCATTTAATGTTTTTTTTTCTTATCACTCTCCTTTTTTATTGTTTAACCATTAATAGGCATCAATATACAAAGCTTGCTTTTATTGATTGTTCTACTGTCTGTTATTTCCAAATAGCAGTATTGCTTATGTAGCACCCTGGAGTTTAGTTAGGGAGCTCCTCACAAATTTACTTGCCGGGAGTAGTCATCTTGGTCGATTGATAGGGATTTATTGATTTCTCCCTAAGTTTGGTCTTGTTGCACTTTTCTCTTCTACCGCTAGGTGGCTGGGTACTTGGTGGTACTAGATATGAGAAGGACAACTCAAGGTCAGGTTATGAGTATATGGGGTATCTCAGCCAATGGGCAGGGGTTCTCTTGAATCCCTTGGCCTGCTGGGAGAGCCTATATATTTGGTGGAGTCAGGTGATCTATGTTCTGTGCCACCTGGCCAGCTGTCTGGGTGGATGTGTGTCCTATGCCCCGGGCTGCTAGGCCAGAGATTAGGCCTATCCCAGGGGCATCTGGCTGCTAGGCTGTGTGAGGGCCTATCCAGAAGCGAGACAGCAGCGAAGGGTTGGGATTGCGGATTGCAGTCCAACCAGAAGTGACGGTTCTGCCGGCCAGAGAACCTGTCAGTGGTCGGATGTAGAATGGAAGCTGTCGCCATGAAGGGACCAATCGCCTTTACCAGGGACCACAGTGAGTAACTGAAGCAAGTACCGTAACCATATTCTCACCGAAAGGGCATGGTGGAGAATCAGGAAACTTCAGGCAGTGATCAAGTCAGGGACCCAACCAGCAGAGGAGATGCTTGCAGAGCAGCCTTGTGTGTACCCAAAAGAGAAGCGGGGGGGTGACGCTTGAGGGAGATACCACCGCAAACCTTGGAGGAGCTCAAGGGACTCAGAGTCAGTGAATCAGAGGGTATAGTAAGAGACCAGGAGCTCAGTATTGAAGAACTACAAGGAGCAGTTGCAGTGTAGCTGAAAGAACTGTTACATTTGAGTTAGAAACTGTTAAAGGACTGTTACCATAGGAGACAGCATTCCTGCAGGTGCAGATGTGGCTTCTTGCTGGGGCCTTTCCCTGCACGGCTGTCCTCCTATTAAAGTCTCTGAGTCTGCCAATTGAGTTTGCAACTATGTAAGGGTGTCCTGGCCCTAACCCACTTTCCCTTCAAAATATAAAAGGACTGTTAAAAGAAATAAAACCTCTTTTACATCCAAAAAGTATCTGGCGCCCAATGACTTTCACCATCTTTGCACCCACTATGCCTCACAACCCACCACATATTGAAGGATGTAAGCTATCTTTGGCCTTGGAGGTTCTCATTAGACCAAAAGAGGTAAAAGACTTTACTACACTGAGTACTAGGTTTGCTGTCTGTGATTCCTATGTGAGACCTAGTGCTCGGGTATGTCCAAGAGGTTGGGGGTTTTTAGAAGGTTAAGGCCAGCATCAGAAGACCTATCTCAATCAGTGGCACTTTCGGGGGTTGTGCTACGTATTTTTTACTTCACACTTTGTTACCTTTCCTGGAATATTTGCACACTTACCATGATCCTTGCAAGACACAGCCTTGCCTTGTTGTTTTAATGCCCAGGATGCTCCACTTGTACATGGAAGACAAATAGGCCTGTAAAAAGAAAATCATTTTTAAATGCTTTCATTGCTTACATTCTTTGGCAAAATATGCATATTTCCATACATTTTTTACAGCGCATTGTAAGAAAATATTTTTCCTTGCTTTTTATTTTAAATAAATATAATTATTCCCGCGCTATCAGGCATAAACTAAACTGGACTCAGTTAGGAAAAGCTGCCTACACCGAATCAGGTACAAACCAAACCCTATGGATAAATAAATAATGATGGTGCCACGCTAATCCTGGGTAAAATAGCTAGAATAACTTAAATTAGTGTAGCATAAAATCAAACTGTGCAATTAAAAATATAATAACACTAAAAGGTGATAACATCAGCTGTGAAATAATCTACACTCATAAGACAGCAGCTCTGAGTGGTGAAATAATAATCATCTGTGGTAATAAGCTCTGAGTGGTGAAATAATAATCATCTGTTTTAATAATAATAGATAACTATATCTCATCATGTGCATGAGCAAATAACAATAAAATAAAAGGGTGTCACTAATAATCAATCAGTAAATATATATCGTGTCCATAGGCAAATAATCAATAATATATACAAAGTGTCAGTTGATAATAAAGTGCATATTGCAATCTAAAGTGACTCATAATGTATAGCAAACATGCAACACATAAGGTGACATCATTGGCAGCAGTGCAATCACAAACCATAATATAGTGTCCAAAATTGAACAAGTGCTATAACATAAAAACTATTAAGTATAGCGTGACTGTAACGTCCTAACATGCAACGATTGTAGCAGCATAAAAAAGTCCTTCTTTTTAAAACGTGGTATCAGCGTCTTAGCATGCAACAGTAGCAGTGCAGTGCTCAAAGTAGATCACAGAGTGCACATCTTCGTGTCTAAACACACGTGTAAGAAGTGGCCCCTTACCTTAGGGTAATAGGGCAAACGCATTGACCAAAAATCTTTTGGGGGGATCCTCCTATGGATGTAGAAAGCTATCCTCACGGTCCTAGTCACAAGGGAAGGTTCCCTCGATGGTAAGGAGGATAAAAACAAGGGGAGTCCCAATAGTGTAATATAGTTTAAACCAGCAGCTTTTATTAGGTAAGACAAGGGTACTCACATGAACATTATAAAAACAGTCCTATCTCCAATGAGCGGCGAGCTCGTAAACCTCTCGCAGCATGTACAGCCTGTCCCGTCCCTACGCGTGATGTCACACCGCACGTGACTTCATCAGGGGATGCGTCCAGGCTAAAAACATGTCTTTAAATACAGTTATAATGGGCGCCAATGAGCGGCCATTTTCGCGAAGTCCTATGGTTGTAATTACGGTGGCCATTTTCCTAGGGATCACACGGCGCGGCCATATTAAAGATGGTAACTGCGCACGTCAGTCATTGGTATCAGCTGATCGCAGCGGCCAATTACACCAGGCGAACCCTGCCACATCTCTCGCACTGTCAGCAGGGAAGGGCAGGTTCACTATTGCTCAACCCAACAATCCCCGTGTCGGACAGCCTAAGTGGGCGAATAAAGCATATGGGGAGTGACGGCAGGGGAAGAAAAAATACCTATTGATATCCAGGGGAAAAAAAGGGGAAAAAAACGAAATATACTTGGAATGTGCTCCAAAAAAATGCGAACAGATCAGAGGGAAGTACTCCGATCGGCATGGTCTATTTTCTAATGGAACTTGACCAGATATAAGCATACATCCTGATATAATAAAAACGAAATCAAATAAAAACAGCAGAAGGGAAAAGCGGTCATGCTGCCATAGGTAAGCAATACACATAAGCCATAGGTAATATAACTATATAAATTAAGCACAGATATAAACGTCATAAAAAACATAATTGGCAACTAGTAAAATATCTATACAACAAAAAGATTAAACAGATTACACTAAGATCATACTATTTATTGCATCCTAAAATCTAGTGAGAAAATAAGGTTACTCAGGGTATAACGTGAGAGAGGAACTAATATTTATTTAAAAAGCGCTAGCGTCAAATCCATACATAGCCAAACTGGCGGGTAAAAATTAAAAATTAAATATAAAATATAAAAGAAGGTTTAAAAATCACTAAGGAAACAATTAAGATCGAATTCGATATTAAGGCCATGGGGCGAGAAAGTGTCCAAGGTAAAAATCCATTTGGATTCAAGTTGACTCAAAGTCCTCACTTTGTGTCCCCCCCGCCAATGTTTAATATACGGTGTGATACCCCAAAACTTCAGATGGGTGGGGTCCTTGTTATGACAAGTCAGGAAGTGTTTAGATACACTATGTTTTTCATAACCGTTAAGAATATTTTTAACATGCTCTTTAATGCGCACTCTTATGCCCCGTACACACGGTCGGACTTTGTTCGGACATTCCGACAACAAAATCCTAGGATTTTTTCCGACGGATGTTGGCTCAAACTTGTCTTGCATACACACGGTCACACAAAGTTGTCGGAAAATCCGATTGTTCTAAACGCGGTGACGTAAAACACGTACGTCGGGACTATAAACGGGGCAGTGGCCAATAGCTTTCATCTCTTTATTTATTCTGAGCATGCGTGGCACTTTGTCCGTCGGATTTGTGTACACACGATCGGAATTTCCGACAACGGATTTTGTTGTCGGAAAATTTTATCTCCTGCTCTCCAACTTTGTGTGTCGGAAAATCCGATGGAAAATGTCCGATGGAGCCCACACACAGTCGGAATTTCCGACAACACGCTCCGATCGGACATTTTCCATCGGAAAATCCGACCGTGTGTACGGGGCATTAGAGGTCTTTTGGTGCGGCCAACATACTGGAGGCCGCAACTACATTCAAGAGCATATACCGCCCCTTCGGTATTACAACAAATGTTTATTTTGCACTTTCAGGGAGTTCAAATTTTTAGTTACTATAAACGTTTTCCACTTGAAGACCAAGCTTTTTCTGGCACTTTTTGTTTAAAAGTTTAAATCATTATTTTTTGCTAGTAAAATACTTATAACCAGGGGACATTCCGACCCCTCTTTGTTTCGGTTTTCAAGTGAATGATTCTGTGGCTACCTCACTCGTATTAGCATATGTAAATCTCATAAGTTCCTTGGTTACTCGATAGTATGTTATATTAATAGCCAATCACCCATATAAAGAAACGAAAGTATATTATTGGGAAATTCTGAATCTGTATTTACCAATATTCCTATGTATGACTCCTTCTAAACCTGTACTGTCTTATTGTTCAATAAAACTTTTTTTCAGTTAAAAAAAAAATACTTATAGCCCCCAAAATTTTTTGCAGAGACCCTAGGAAAAATAAAATGGAGATCTTTGCAATTTTTTATGTCACACAGTATTTGCCGTTTTTCAAACGCAATTGTTTTGGGAAAAAATTCACTTTAATTAATTAAAATAAAAAACATAATATATACCCAAATATTTTTGTAAAATGTGAAAGATGATGTTACGCTTTAAAATACTCATGGAATTACAACAAGCTACAATACTTAAAAATCTCCATGGACGAAGCTTTAAAATGTTTTACATTTTACAGGTTACATGTTTAGGATTACAAGGGGGTCTAGCACTTGAATTATTGCTCTCGCTTTAACGTTCACGGTGATATCTCACATTGTGCGAACTTCATTTACATATGTGTGCACAACCTACATATGCGTTCACTTCTGTGCGTGAGCACAAAGTGATGGGGGTGCTTTTAAATTTTTGACACTGTCCCTTTCATTTTTTTTTAAATCACTTTTATTCCTATTACAAGGAATATAAACCTTGTAATAGAAATAAGGATGACAGGCCTTCTTTATGGAGAGATCTGGGATCAAAATTAACCCAAATCTCTCCTTTACCTTTAAAAGCAAAAGATAAAAAAAAAAAGTTTGATCTTTTGCTTTAAAAAAAAAGTGTATACTTGTGTCATGACGTCACTCCAGTTCTTCGAGGCCATAAAGATGATCAGAGACCATCTGTTCGCCTTTGTGACCAGCTGGCCACACCTTCTTATTGTTTCTCGGGTGCGCCGGTAAAAACAGTAAGCCTGAGATACACCGGCGAGTGGCGGGAGGCGGGTTGTGCCCACTTCTGAAAGTGATCCAGTGGCTAATTAGCTGGAAAGCCGATCGCTGGCTGAAAAAAAAATACCAGGGTTATGAGTGATAGCTTTAGCTATAACCCTGGTACACTACTTGCAAACTGCAATGTATATATACGTATTGCAGTCACCAAGTAGTTAAAATAACTTTCAATATGACTCTCAATCATAAATTTTAGTGTAAATACAAACAAGAGTAACTAAAAATTACCCTTAGGCTGGGTTAACACTTAGTGCAGATGCGGCTCACAGCAGGGGTCCCTGTTCTCCGTTTCAGGGACAAATCAGGCCCAAATTTTTCCCTGAATTCGGACCTGAAACTGAGCCAAAGATGCACAGGACCCTTGTGCAATCCGCTCCGCGGCTGCCAAGGAGATGTGTTAACCGGCTCCATTGAGAGTTGGGCACACTCTCCTGTCATGCAAATTGGATGTGGGGAAACCCACATCCAATTTGCAGTAGTGTGAACCCAGCCTCAGACTAAGTCATAAGTGACGAAACACGTTGGCAGGACTTTACAGCACCTGGATGTGAAGTCAGACCAGATGTAATGTGGGGAGACACATTCTTCACCAGTTATCATATTCTGGGCACTTCTGGCGGTGATAGTTTTTGATGGGTATTTTAAAGAAATTTTTTTTAAGTGCATTTAGCTTTTTTTAAAAAAATATTTTAAATGGGATTATGCTATGTGGGCCACTTTTTCTTCTGAGTCCTAGAAATATATGGAAGAATACGACAAATTGATGGGATTCATTTAAAGGAACAGTGACCATAAAGGGGATGGTTTGAATGTTTTAGTTGCGGATCAGTAAAATGAGAGGCAATAACCTCTGGTGAGTGTGTTGTCTTATGGGGAGTGGTGAGCAGTTTTCACACAGTGGTGGAGGATTGGAAGATTTACCCAACGATTATGGTGTATTTGAGGGAAGAATATTGACTGTTGAAATTTATGAAGATATCACTCATGAATATATAGAATAATTTATGAACATTTTAATATCACAGACATTGGCACTTTATATTGATTTGTTAGGAGCACCTATAAGATATTTAAGTGCATTATTGCGCTATCAGAGAGTGTATTTTAGTTAGTCTTGTTTGTATTTAAAAGTCTTTGTTTTTTTATGGTGGCAGAAAGTGTATTGTTAACAACACATTGATGTAAATATTCTCCAAGGTACAGGGTATTAAGAATTTTTAATATACATTTTAGTATGACAAGCATTTTCACACTTGCTATCCCATATTGTTGTTATTGTATCAGATTTAAAGACTTGCATGTTGCACACTAGAGGGAATTCTCTACAAACAAAAAATGATACCTGACTGTTGGAGAAAACTCAATCTTTTGGCTCAATTCGACAAGAGCCAAATCATATTCAAAGGATTTTAGAACATTTTTATCTTTTTTGCCGTTGGGGTCATATTTTGGATGGCGGTGGATGTTTTGGACTTTCCGTGTAACTTTTGCTCTGTCAGATGGACCTGAAACATCCAATAAGAATATGACTATTTTAAGCGGAATTAACACCCTCAGTATAGAAATGTAGGAGCTACCACTGTTGACTTGTTTGTGAATGTAATGGTTCTGAGGGCCAATATGTTTTGCCTATATTCACTGCTTATTGAACATGCATGCAGTCAGTGAAGCTGAAACACCTAACATACAGATGGTTGCTCTCTTTGCTTGAATTTTACTGAGTGTTGTAGCCTTGGAGCTTGTAACCTCAACAATAAGTCAGCAATGGCAGTTCCTACATTACTGTTCTGACTGGTTTGTTTAAAGACAAGTACATCATAAACACGGTAACATTCAAAAGTGCAGAAATAAATGGTTTCTTCCAGAACTCTAAGCAGAAAAGTATGGCCTATGATAGGTCTATATTCTTCTCACTGACTACTAATGATTGAGCTACATTCCTCAACTGACCACAAATGATGGGACTACATTCCTACCACTGTCCAGCAATGATGGGGAAACATTTCTCCCACTGACCACCAATAAAAGGGCTTCATTCCTCTGGCCAACCTCCAATGATGAGGCAACATTCCTCTGACTGACCACCAATGATGGGCCATTATATTCTGACCATTGTCCACCAATGATGGGGCTTCCTCCCACTGACCACCAATGAGGGTGCACCATTTCTCACACTGACTACTGATTCTGGAGCATTTATTAACCTTGCTGGGGCATTTATTACTCCTACTGACCACTGACACCGAGGCATTTAGTACTCCAACTTACCACTGACACAAGAACATTTATTACTTCTACTGACGACTGACACTGAGGCATTTATTACTTCCACTGACCACTAATGCCAGGTGCTTTACAGCTGTGCTCATAAGTTTACATACCCTGGCAGAATTTATGATTTCTTGGCCACTAAATGATAACACAAAAAAAATTTCTTTCACTCATGGTTAGTGCTTGGCTGAAGCCATTTATTATCAATCAACTGTGTTTACTCTTCTTAAATCATAATGGCAACAGAAGCTACCCAAATGACCCTTAACAAAAGTTTACATACCCCAGTTTTCAATACCGTGTATTGCCCCATTTAACATCAATGACAGCTTGAAGTCTTTTGTTGTATTTGTGGATGAGGCTCTTTATCTTCTCAGATGGTAAGGCTGCCCATTCCTCTTGGCAAAAAGCCCCCCGTTCCTGTAAATTCTTGGGCTGTCTTGCATGAACTGCACGTTTGAGATCACCCCAAGAATGGCTCAATAATATTGAGGTCAGCAGACTGAGATAGCCACTCCAGAACCTTCACTATATTCTGCTGTAGCCAATGACAGGTCAGCTTGGCCTTGTGTTTTGGATCATTGTAATGTTGGAATGTCCAAGTACGTGCCATACGCAGCTTCCTGGCTTTTGAAAGCAAATGTTCCTCCAGTATTTTTTTATAACATAGTGCATTCATCTTGCCAACAATTTTGACCAAATTGCCTGTGCCTTTGTAGCTCTCACATCCCCAAAATATCAGTGATCCACCTCTGTACCTTTCATCATAGGCCTTGTTAACTCCTCTCCAAATGTAGCGTTTACGGTTGTAGCCAAAAAGCTCAATTTTGGTCTCATCACTCCAAATGACTTTGTGCCAGAAGGTTTGAGGCTTGTCTCTGTGCTGTTTGGCGTATTGTAAGTGGGATACTTTGTGCATTTGCACAGTAATGACTTTCTTCTGGCGACTCGACCATGCAGCCCATCTTTCTTCAAGTGCCTCCTTATTGTGCATCTTGAAACAGCCACACCACATGTTTTCACAGAGAGTCCTGTATTTCACCTGAAGTTATTTGTGGGTTTTTCTTTGCATCCCGAACAATTTTCCTGGCAGTTGTGGCTGAAGTATTAGTTGGTCTACCTGACCGTGGTTTGGTTTCAACAGAACCCCTCATTTTCCACTTCTTGATTAGAGTTTGAACACTGCTGATTGGCATTCTCAATTCCTTGGATATCTTTTGATATCCCTTTCCTGTTTTATACAGTTCAACTACCTTTTCCTGCAGATTCTTTGACAATTCTTTTGCTTTCCCCATGACTCAGAATCCAGAAATGTCAGTGCAGCACAGGATGAAAGATGCAAGTCCAGAAACTCCAGAAACTCATTTCAGAAGTCCAGAAACTCATTGACCTTTTATACACACACACAAATTACAAGCAAACATATCACAGGTGAGGATGGTTACTTTAATAGCCATTCAAAACCCTTTGTGTCAACTTTTGTGCATGTTATCAGGCCAAAATCACCAGGGTATGTAAACTTTTGATCAGGGTCATTTGGGTAGTTTCTGTTGTGATTATGATTTAAAAAGAGGAAACACTGTTAATTGATAATAAATGGCTTCAGCCAAACACTAACCATGAATGAAATGTTTTTGTGTTATCATTCATATTCTCTGAAAAATGGCCAAGAAATCATAAATTCTGCCAGGGTATGTAAACTTATGAGCACAACTGTATTACTTACACTGAATACTGATGATGGGGCATTTATTATTATTATACAGGATTTATATAGCGCTGACAGTTTACGCAGCGCTTTACAGCATTAGGGCAGACAATACAATTCAATACAGGGGAAATCAGAGAGCCCTGCTCGTTAGAGCTTACAATCTAGGAGGGAGGGTCAAGTTATACAAAAGGGTAATAGCTGTGGGCGATGAGCTAATGGAGAAAATAGTGCAGTTGTTAGATGGAGGCAGGATAGGCATCTTTGAAGAGGAAGGTTTTCAGGGACCTCCTAAAAAGAGGATAAATGTGGAGACAGTCTGACAGATTGGAGTAGCGAATTCCAGAGGATGGGCGAGGCTCGGGAGAAGTCCTGTAGGCGGATATGGGAGGAGGTGATGAGGGAGCTAGAGAGCAGAAGGTCTTGGGAGGAACGAAGAGGGTGATTAGGTTGGTATTTTGAGACTAGGCTAGTGATGTAGTTGGGGGCAGAGTGGCAGCCAATGGAGGGATTGGCAGAGAGGGGTAGCAGACACTGAGCAGTTTGTAAGGTGGATGAGTCTGGCAGCAGCATTCATGATGGACTGAAGGGGGGATAGTCTATTTAAAGGTAAGACAATGAGGAGGGAGTTGCAGTAGTCAAGGCGAGAGATTACCAGGTAGTGAATCAGGAGCTTTGTGGTTTCATTGGTTAGAAAGGGACGTAGTTTAGAGATGTTGCAGAGGTTGAGGCGGCAAGCTTTGGAAAGTGATTGGATGTGGGGCTGAAAGGAGAGTTCAGAGTCCAGGATAACACCTAGCACCCTGACATGTGGGGATAGGTGGATGGTTGAACCATTGCTCTTGACAGAGAAGTCAGGGGAAGAGGCATGTGGGGGAGGAAATATTATAAGCTCGGTTTTGGACAAGTTAAGTTTGAGGAAGTGGTGTGACATCCATACAGATATGTCTGTTAGTAAGTTAGTGATGTGTGAGGAGACTGATGGAGTGAGTTGAGGGGTGGAGAGATAGATTTGTGTGCCATCAGCGTAGAAATGATATTGAAAGTCGTGAGAGGCTATCAGCTGACCCAGGGAAGAGGTGTAGATTGAAAATAAAAGAGGCCCAAGAACAGAACCTTGGGGGACCCCAACAGAGAAGGGAAGAGTGGAGGAAGTAGAATTGTAAGTGACACTGAAGGTGTGTTGGGATAGGTAGGATGAGAGCCACTGAAGAGCACAGTCATGGAGACCGAGGGAGTAAAGTTTTTTGAGGAGGAGGGGGTGGTCAACCGTGTCAAAGGCAGCTAAAAGGTCCAGAAGTAGGAGTACAGACTAGTGTCCGTTGATTTTTGCAGTTAGTAGGTCATTTGTGAGTTTTAAAAGAGCAGTTTCTGTGGAGTGTTGAGGGCGAAATCCAGATTGAAGGGGATCAGGAAGGTTATTCTTAATGAGGTGGTCACTCAGTTGGTTGTAAACCAGGCGTTCAAGGAGTTTAGAGGAAAAGGGGAGAAAGGAGATAGTGCTTAGGTTGTGAAGATTGGTAGGGTCCAATAATGGCTTTTTAAGTATGGGGGTGACCAGTGCATGTTTTAGAGCACTGGGGAAAATGCCAGAGGTGAGGGAGAGATTGAAGATGTGGGTTAGAGAGTGTAGGATAGAGTCAGAGGGCAACCGTAGTATATGAGAGGGAATAGGGTCCAGGGGACAGGTGGTTAGGTGGACGCTAGAAAGGAGTTTAGCAACTTCATCTGTAGTAGCAGATTTGAATAAGGGGAGTGTCAGTTGCACCTGTTGACATGGGGTCTTAACTGGGGAAGATACCTGTAGAGTGGAGATTTCATCACGGATTGTATCAATCTTGTTTTTGAAGTGATTAGCAATCTCCTGGGCAGTGAGTGAGTCAGTGGATGGAGGCGGTGGAGGACGAAGTAGAGAGTTGAAGGTAGAGAAGAGTTTACGGGGACTGGATGAGAATGTGTTAATAAGAGTTGTAAAATAGGTCTGCTTGGCAGTGTGGAGGAAAGAATAGTATTTTTGGAGGGCAGATTTGTATTGGTTGAAGTCTTTGAGAGCCTTAGTCTTGTGCCACAGACGCTGAAGAGCGCGACTACATTTTTTGAGAGTTTTAGTGTCATCTGTTTGCCAGGGTTGTAGGGGTTTAGGCCTGATTCTGCGTGTAGTGAGGGGAGCGAGCTTGTCCAGGGTGGAGGACAGGGATTTATTGTAAATGGAAGAGGGAAAGAGAGGGAGGAGAGTGAATAACCTGGAAGGTGCTCTGGGGGGATAGGAGGAATCCCACTCCACCTCCCTTGCGTCCATTAGGCCTAGGGGAGTGAGTCCAGTGAAGGCCACCCTGGGAGAGGGAAGCAGGAGAATGGGTGTCATATTCGTGGGGCCAGGTTTCGGTGACAGCAAGTAGATTAAAGGAATTAGTGACAAAGAGGTCATGAACAGCGGTGAGTTTGTTGCAGACAGAGCGGGCGTTCCAGAGGGCACAGGAGAGGGGGCGGCTGGCATGTAGGGTGATGGGTGTGTTGGGTACAGTTAAATAAGGGAGGCCCAGGGTTTGGGGAAATATCTCCAGCGGTTAGGAGAAGCAGAAGAGTAATGGAGGTAATATGAAAATACGATTTGTATGAGGGGGCATGCTTCAGTATCCTGGGGTGTTTGTTAGTAAGTGGGCTTAGAGTTAGAAAGAGGTGATAAATGCAGTAATAGGGGGAGGGGAGAAGTGAGGGTGATATGTACAGATTGTGGGGTGGAGAAGAGGGGTGAAGAAAAGAGAGTTTGAGGAGAGAGGCTGCAATTGTGAAAAGGAGGAGAGGTAAAGGGTGCATGTTTCAGAGAGGAAGATGAGTTAATTTGGAAATGAGGTCACCTGCAGTCTGCTGTGGTTTGCTGTGTGCAAATGGCTGAAGTGCAAGAGTGGAAGTGCCACTTATTTAAAGAACCCCACTTCTTTGGAAGAACCCCCTGCATGTGCAGCCCCCTGTATGTGTTCCCCCCTGTAAAGAAGGCCTTGTTTTTATACTGTGTTGGGTGTGGGTTGAATCTGGCAATTAAATCAATCAGGAGGTAATATTAGGCACACAGCTAGCAGAGCAAAACTTTCACACCACAATCAAACTGCAAGCGGACCAAAAGGCCAAAATTGCAAAGATAAGGGTACCCATAATTTAGGTAAGACTTAATAGCTAAATAAAAATTGAAATAATGTGAGCATGGCTACAGATGGAGTTGAAACAGGGGTGACAAATGCAGATTTACCAAATATGCATTTGAGCAGTCAGTCAATGTTCAGTTTAGGTAGATAGAAGTATAAATGCAGCTGTTGCCTCTAGTGACTACTGATGACCAGGCATTTAATACTTCTTCTGTACTGAAGAATGCCCTTTTCTATTCCAGCATGACTGTGTCATTGTGCAAAAATCTAGGTCCATAAAAACATGGTTTGGTGAGTTTGGTGTGGAGGACCTGGAGTGGTCTACGCAGAGCCATGACCTCAATTTATTTTTTTGGTCAATTTATAGGAGCTAGTACATTCAGACTATAAATGTGTGGACAATCTTCATTTTTTTAAAGGGCCCACATGTCATTGAAGATTATTTCTTTCTATCAAATGGAGCTTCCAAAAAGGTTGTTCACTGAAGTTCTCCTTTATTTATTTTGTACATAAAGTTACTACAATGGCAGCTTCTACAGCATCACTTACCTAATTCCACATTGACAGAGTGTACTTCATCATTTAGGTGGAAGCAGTGAGCAGCAGTCAGAATGAAGTTTTTGGTAACGATGGATCCTTTACATTTCTACATTCCTCCCGGCCTCTGGAAGGATAAAGGGTCAGAGTGAGCAACCTCCTAAAATACCTGCTTATTGCTCTGTGTCTCTTGTTTTTTGTTTTCAAATTATCAGGGTTTGTCCAACTATGCTTTTTTATTGCTCTACATTTGAATTTTCAGTGTCAAACAAATAGGCACAACTGTTTTTGGCATGGGAGCTTTATCCGATGCAATTCAAAGTAGTATTAAACTTGCAGGTCTTTTTAGTTTAACACACTGAGAACAATAAAATAAACATTCCCCAGTAAACGATTTCTTAAAAATTTTACCCCAGCACTTGCAATTTACAGCTTTCAATGCTGTTGGCTCCTTCTTTCTCAGTGCTGCTTCCCTGAACTTTTGGTCCGCACAGGAAAGAGTTAATAGTGGACAGTGCAGTCTCCAGACAGTCTGCTCCCTTTGAGAAGGAAGGGGCGAAGAGCATGGGAGGAGAAGTCACTATCTCCACCTTGTCTGATCAGAAAATGCCTTGTATTCATTGAAAAAATGTATGACATTCATATACATACTTACATTGTGACAAGCTGGACCAATGTAACTATACAATAAAGGCAGGGGCAGACTGTGTTGGGGGGCAGGGAGGCAATTGCCCCCTGGGCCGTTCTGATGCCCTGTGAAAAGGCTGCACTGCTTCTACCAGAAAATGAAAACAAAACACTGCACAAGGATCACAGGGAGGAATTGGGAGGAGAGCCGGCCAGATCACGTAGAAAGGATCTCCCACTGACACTGCTTGGAGCTGAAACGCCAGCTGCTGTCAAACAAAGCCCCCCTCCTGGACCGGCTCCTATGATAGACAGCACACTGGTAGAATGCTAGGAAATTGAGCTAGTGTGAGGTCTATCATAGGAGCTGGTCCATGAGACGGGACTTTGGCAGCAGCCGATGATTCAGCTCCAAGTGGTGTCTATGTGTGATCCGGCTGGCTCTTCTCCCGATTCCTCCCTTTGATCCCGTGCAGTGTTTTCATCTTCTCTCATCTTCATTTCTGCATATACAATTTTTCAAGTAAGTAATTTTTTTCCTCATTGATGGGCACTGATAGGCTGCACTGATGAGGCTGCACTGATGGGACAGCACTGATGAGGCTGCACTGATGGACACTGATGAGGCTGCACTGATGGACACTGATAAGCTACACTAATGGGTACTGGTGAGGCTGCACTGATAAAGGTGGCACTGATATGCTGCACTGATGGGCACTGATTATTAGTGTAAATGTTCCCTGTCACAGGAAAGCTGATCGGCTTTCCTTTTTTCAGACAGTGACAACACTGAGGAAAGGAAATGCTGATAACTGCCATTTGTTTACATGTAATCAGCTGTTATTGGACGCAACTGATCACATGGTAAAGAACCAATGTCATTGACTCTTTACCCTGATCAGAGGTGCTCTGACTGACCACCAATCACCATGCTGTGCGCCAAGAAGGGAAGGACGTCATATAGGATGTCCACCTGGAGTGACAAAAAGCCAACCCTTCCGTCAATCTGCTATAGGCTGGGTGGGAAATGGTAATGGCTGATCGCTTGTCTATTTGTGAAAAATTCTTTGTTTTATGCTACAACTGGAGGCTCTTTTTGCACTGGGTTCTTTGTATATTTGTTTTTACAAATTAAGGGCCCATTCACACTATGAATCACACAGAAATGCGCTATATGTTCCTGTGCGATTCACATGTGATCTGGATGCAGTGCAGTGCAATTTCAGCCCATTTGTTTCAAATGGGATGAAATCACACCGCACCACACCGAAAGTAGTGCATGCACTACTTTTAGAAATGCACTGCAACTGGATTGCATGGTCCTTCTGTACCATGGGATCTGATGCAGGCAAACGCACTGCAATTGCGACCTGCATTTGGGGTGTCCTGAGCTTTGCGTTGACACCCGCTGCATATCAGAAGGGCAGTGCGGGAAACACTAGGTTTCCTGTACCACGTTCCAATGTGAATGGCCCTGAGACATTTCCCTGCTCCACTGTCCCGGGCTGCATAGGACTGCTTCCTAGTTCTATCATCATTCACACTAGAATGTGGTTCGGGAAAGCCACATTCCCGTGCGGCTTCCCGTACAGCATTCCAGTTGCACTGCCCTTGTAATCTGCTGTAAGGGTCAGTGCATCATTAACAACACCCCAAATGCAGTTTGCAAATGTAATGACGTTTGCCCGCAATGGATCTCATGGTAAGAAAGTTATCTCCGGGACAGAGGAGCACTTATACACTTTAACGTGTTGCCTTTCCAACACCGACCCATGGCGACAACGACACCCACAGGCACAGTGTGAAACTACATGCAACTCAGCCAAACTGGAACAGAGGCTAAATTTATTTTATTATCTGACTATGTATGAACAGGTAACCCACTAAATTTACCTATAAGCAGTAGATTGAAAAATCTACCAGCACTACACTGCTTTGGCTTATTGGTAACCTTTGGGCTTATATATGTTATAGAGATTTAATTTATTCTGGTTTTATCCCTGTGGATCTGAGCACATGGAAATGTTTTGTGTATTTTTTGGGGTCCTAAAATTCAAATCCCCCAGCCACTTGCTGGGAATTCGAATTTTTAAAATACCTGTCTTCCATTTCCTAAAGCCAGGTACACATGGGCCAAACATTGGCTGAAAATGGTCAGTTCAGCAGGAACCGTCCAACTTTTGGCCCATGTGTACAGCTCCCCAGAAGCCAGTCTCAGGAGCATGCTGGGAAAACCAGCATCCAATCAGTGCTCACAGCCAATGTGTGTCCTGGTGGGGGGGTCCCCTGTCAGAACACAATAGCTCAGTGGGGAGATTTCCGTACTAACATTAGATGTGTTAGTATGGCGATCTGTAAAGTTTTTTTCATTCAGCCCGCTGGGTTGAACGAAAAAAGAACTTCCCGTGTGTACCCGGCATAATGCTGTGCCCTCTCTCCTACCGCACACAGCATGGAAGTTTTCGTTTGTCTCACCTGGCATCTGCCTGTTGCCAGTGAGGGGAAGCAGGGAATGCATAACCCTGCCCCCTCACACACTGGAGCGCAAATAAAGTTTATGCCATATCGTGGTGGGGGGGATTGGATTGTGGGTGCGGGGCAGCAAAACGCACCTTCGCCTGAATAGACAAAACCCTTCCACTGGCCCTGCAGACATGCCTAAAGGCTTCCTGGTGAAGAGGTGTAAAAAGTCCCCACCAGTGTCCTACTGATAAGTACAGAGTACAAGCCGCACACCCTGGCATGGATGATGCACACCATGTCAGAGCAAAGGCCTGCTCATTGTCCCACCAGAGGTTCTCTTCCCTTGGCCAACTCCAACCGAGCCGCTTCATCTCCCCCCCCTGCAGCCCTCAGCCGCACCCCTGCCAGTCGGTTCAGGAACCCTGAGTTGGTGCAGCAGGCAATATTCAGCCCAACCCGCCAGATAAGGTGAGAGTACCTGGAGCGGGAATTCAGCTTGGGATGGGGTCAGTAGGAGGCAGGGAAGAGGGAGAGCGGGAGGGGGGCCGAGTTGCTGCACCACAAAGTTGCCGGTCAGCCCCTGAATAAAGGTCCTACCTGGAGTTCAGCTTTAGAAAGGAACCTGAGTCCCTTTAGTCATGGCTCTACCCCTCTTTTTGTGTTTAAAGGCAAAAAATAAAATGCAAAAAGGCAAAAAATAAAGGCAAAAATTTGGACCTGATTCGCCCCTATAATGGAGTACAGAGACGCACCGGACCCCCTGCTGGCCGCTCTGCAAACAATGTGAACCCAGCCTAAAATCAGCATGTTTTCTGCCCGTGTGCGTGAAGCCTTATGCCGCGTACACACGACTTTTCGTCAGACTGAACTCCGCAGGACTTTTCGATGGAGTTCCGACGAATCGGACTTGCCTACACAGGATCACACCAAAGTCCGATCCTTTCTAGCGTGATGAAGTACGACCGGACTAGAATAAGGAAGTTCATAGCTAGTAGCCAATAGCTGCCCTTGTGTCGTTTTTTGTCTGTCGGACTAGCATACAGACGAATGGATTTTTCGATAAGACTCGAGTCCGTCGGAAAAATTTGAAACATGTTCTATTTCTAAAGTCCATCAGATTTTTCGACAGAGAAGGTCTGATGAAGCCCACACACGACTGAATTGTCCGACGGATTCGTTCTGTCAGACCTTTGCTGTCGAAAAGTCCAGTCGTGTGTACGTGGTATTAGATTTCATTCTCACCAACATATGCTTATTTTCTGCATAAAAATCAGGTTCTCTCTGGCAGAACCACCCAAAAAATCCTGCATAAGGTAAGTGCCTAAAGTATTCACGTTTAGACATGTAGAATTCTTCAATGACCTTACACATGTATGTATGCAAAATTGTTTTACATGCTTACCCCACATTGCTAGTCTGGGCAAGAAATGAGTGTTCCCTACTTGCAGTGATTGTAAGTTTGGCAATCCATGGATATTTTTCATTATCTTTTTCTGAATGATCTCTGGAGAGTCCACACATCTCAAATGCACTTGTTTCATCTGAAAGTATAAGGGGAGAAATGCAGAATCATCATATTAGGAGCATTGTGTCCTGACAGTGGTACAAAAAGAAAAAAATATCAGCACTAAACTGCTCTCAATGATACTATTATCTACCTTTCTGGCAGTGATTTTTAACAAAAAAAATTTGAAAAAAAAACTACTGTGCAACCAATCTTAAGCTGGCCATACATTATACAACTTTCTTATTCAATTTCCTTTAGATTTACCTTCAACTATGTTGTAAAAGGGCCTGCCTGATTGCATACAAATTGAAAGTGTTTAGGTTTGACCTCATATTATATGGTTTTGGTAAATCTAAAGGAAAATTGTACAAGAAAATTTATAATGTATGGCCAGCCTTAATCTAATGAAAATTAATCAATTGAATGGGTGGCAGCCAGCATTGACATGTGTTCTCACACCTCAAAGCAAAAAATAAAAAAATAAAATGCAGCGCTACCTTAGTAAACTTTAAATGCTTAGCGACTGCCCCACACACATACTGTATACTAAGGCAGGGCGGCCGCTCTGTGCCAGATCACGTACCTAGTACCTGATCTGACACTTCCGGGTCTGGGGTGCACAGGCGTGCTGCCGGCGACCCGCTCCTGCTGTGATTGGACATCGTGTCCACCGGGACCCGCGATTGTTAGACAGGCAGATCACCTGTTCTGTTAGTTGGGAAGACATAGATCCTGTGTTTCTGCAAAGTAGAAACACGGATCTCTGTCTTCCCACAGTTAAAGGGTTTGTTAACCCATTTGTATAAGGCTATGCCAGCCCCTCTATTAGAGGTTGGCATAGCACACTATGTACTTTGTTTTAAAAAATGAGCGTTCCAAATACCGAATTTCAGCTGTCTTTAGGCTGGTCACATGACTCGCAGCCGCTTTACAGCTCCGATGGATGTCTTCTGCGGGAGGAGCCGTGATCTCCCTCTGACGTCAGCTGGGGAGGGTCTGGCAGTGACCATTGTAGGCTTTTATTTTTAATAGTAGTAGCAGCGAGAGGGGGGCGGAGACACAGACACAGCTGACAGGCAGGAAGGAGGGGGTGAGGGGGAGAGAGGAGAGCGGGGCAGCGTATGACGGAGGGACGCACTTTGACCACAGTGATCAGGGCTGAGCAGCCCTGATTTTTGTGGTCAGAATAGAGAGGGCATACAGGAAGTGGCAGATTTAGTTTTTTTTTTTTTTTTACAGTTTAGAGGGGGGCAGATTACACAGCACAAGCACTGTGATGTGTAATCTGCTTTAAGGGACCAGGATCTGACAAACACTTTAAAGCACCCCCCCCACACACACAAACACACACAATTAGCAAGTTCTCCCTAGGGACACATTTAACCCTTTGATCGCCCCTGATGTTAACCCCTTTCCTGTCAGTGGCTTTAGTACTAGGGTGACCACATGTCCCGGATTGCCCGGGATTGTCCCTGATTTCTGATTTTTGTCCCGTGTCCCGGGCACCTTCATTCAGGGAAAATACAGTGTCCCGGAATTAAAAAAAAACCACACCGCCAGAGTCAGACCAGTCCACCGACTCCGCCGCCACCCTTATAAACACTACACACTACACAGTCTCACACATGACACATCATAGGCTGGTTGCTAGGCTAGGGCCGCCCTGCGTCTAGCAACCAGTGATGTCGGCTGAGGGCTGACACGTGGGCAGTCAGTGTGGGCAGTGCACCCGCAACCTACGGCTGAGAGCAGCGTGCGCGCCTCCGAGAGAGAGAGCAGCCAGCACAGAGTGACACCACGCCAGTGACCAGACAGAGCCACAGTAACTTACTGCTGGTAAGGATCATCCAGCCTGTGCCCAGTCAGTGCCAGTCCCGGCCGGGCCACCACCGACTACTCCCGTTGCCCGCAGCCACTCTCCGCTGCTCTGCAGCACATTGCCATTTGCCAGCAGTGCACGGAGAAGTAACAGTTCAACTTCATTCCTGAGCAGCCTGAGCCTCTTCCGAGTCCTCCTCCAGGCTCCTGCCCATGAGGTCCGCAAGTTTGCCGCCTGCAGTGCCAGACACTGACAAACTTCCAGGACAGGTTAGTGTACTGTGTTACACTCACACTTTGTTACAGTGAGCATGCTCCCCCTCCGTTCTGCTGCTGTCCCCCTCCAGTTTTCGTCCGTGTCCCCCTCCGTTCTGCTGTCCCCCTCTGTTCTGCTGTCCCCCTCCAGTTTTCGTCCGTGTCCCCCTCTGTTCTGTTGTCCCCCTCCATTCTTCCTCTGTGTCCCCCTCCGTTCTGCTGCTGTCCCCCTCCGTTCTTCCTCCACGTCCCCCTCCGTTCTGCTGTCCCCCTCCGTTCTTCCTCCGTGTCCCCCTCTGTTCTGCTGTCCCCCTCCGTTCTTCCTCCATGTCCCCCTCCGTTCTGCTGTCCCCCTCCGTTCTTCCTCCGTGTACCCCTCTGTTCTGCTGTCCATACTACCTGTCTAAACTGGTTACCACTGTTTGCTTTTATCTCCCAAAAATTGGCAAAAAAAGTATCAAAAACCATCTTTTTTGGGCGGGTGTGCGGGGGTGTCCCTGAATGGCAGTTTGGAAATGTGGTCACCCTATTAGTACAGTGACAGCGCAAATTTTTTAGCACTGATCACTGTATTTGTGTCACTGGTCCCCAAAAAGTGTCAGTTAGGTGTCCGATTTGTCCACCGCAATATCTCAGTCCCGCTATAAGTCGCTGATTACTAGTAAAAATAAGAAAAAATTAAGAAAACATCCCATAATTTGTAGATGCTATAACTTTTGTGCAAACCAATCAATATACGCTTATTGTGATTTTTTTTTTTACAAAACATATGTAGTAGAATACATATTGGCCTAAACTGATGAATAAATGAGATTTTCTACAACTTTTTATTGAGTGTGTTTTATAGCTGAAAGTAAACAATACTTTTTTTTTCAAAATTGTCGGTCTTTTTTTGTTTATAGCACAAAAAATAAAAACCACAGAGGTAAACAAATACCACCAAATGAAAGCTCTATTTGTGGGAAAAAAAGGACATACATTTTATTTATGTACAGCATCGCAACTGTCAGGTAAAGTAACGTAGTGCTGTACCGCAAAAAAATGGCCTGGTCATAAAGGGGGGTAAACCATCCGAAGCTGAAGTGGTTAAACATATGAATGCAAATTATCAATAATGGTGACACCCCCTTGCATACATTTATATAGGAAAAACTGTGAATGTGTTCCAAATTAAAAGCAATGTGTTCTCTTAATGTATGACAATATCCCATTAATATTATGCAGTTATTGATCCCATTTAAAGGGGAAAAGTGTTTTTGATGAAAAGTTACTTATTTAATATTGCCGGGATATTGTCATTATAAATCAATGACAATATCCCGATATCTGATTATGGCAATATCTGATTATTAAGCCCTTAAGAAAGTGTGAAAAATCCTGTTGCCTGGCTGTGTGTGTGTGGGGGGGGGAGACCCAAAAATCTAGCGGCCCTTACGGGGGTAGCACTACAATTCGTTTAGAGAAAGACTGTTGCCTCTGTTTGACTGCTATGCCAAATTACTTAAAGCGGAGTTCCAATTGAAAAAAAAAAATTGGAACAGAAAATAATCGGACACTTACCTGTCCCGGGGGCCAGCGATGCAGGGGAACGAAGCCCCGCTCGTCTCCCCCTCCTCTCTGCGGCGCCGGCATTGTCACTGTGGGCAACCGGCTGTGGCTTCACAGCCGGGCAGGCACTGCGCATGTGCGAACCATGCTGCGCGCTGTGACTGGCCGGGCAATCATCTGGGACCTGTGACGTGTCCCAGATGATTGCCAAGAGGGAGGGGGGAGAGGTGATTTCCCTTCCGGCACCGCGATGCGCCAGAAGGAAGTGGGAGCTGAAACCCTGTAAAAAGAGAGTTTCCGCTCCCCCCCCCAAAAAAAATGACATGCCAAATGTCAGGGGGTCACCTTCCTTAAAGCGGAAGTTCCGTTTTTGGGTGGAACACCGCTTTAAAGCGGTTGTATAGCCCGCTTTCACATTTTTAACTACAGATAATGCCCCGTACACACGATCCAAAAATCGGACGACAGATCGTCCAACTTTTTTCGCTTACTAGTTGCAAGTAGAAATTGAATAGGTTACTAAAGTCACGAAAATTCTCCTACGACAAAAAAAAAAATCGGAAGTGATGTCATGTGTTGTAAGGTATTTGTATTGTATTTTCGGACGACAACTGTACTGACTAAACAAAAATCGCACGATTTGGTATCGTATGAGGAAAATTTTTGTGCTTGTCCGATCAAATATATCGTATGAACTGTCGTGATCGGCTCTCAAAGCTCTGTACTAACGATCCGATTATCGTACAATCGTGTCAAAAGCGGTCAAAAGTGTCCGATTTTTGTATCGTGTGTACGGGCCATAAGGCTTACCTGTAGGTGAGTGTAGCGCCAGAGCCTGCGATGCACCGGAAATAACTCCGGGAGACATGTCGCCGGTCGCAGCGCTGTGTCGGGACCGCTGCGGGGGCTTCGATCTAAGGTGAGTATTTCATAATGAGCTAGTATGCTATGCATACTAGCTCATTATGCCTTTTTGTCTTGCAAGTTTTTTTTTTTTTTTTTTTTTTCGTGGGTTAACAACCACTTTAAGAGAAGTTATCTGGTCTAAATTACTTTGGAACAGAGTGTGCTTTACAGCGTATTGGAGAACAGGGGAATGAATCGTTCAATATTAGTTAACCCTTGAGGTTATGAATTGAGGAGTGACAAGGAAATGCAGCCAGTTTGGGAGAGGGATCAGTGGAGGCTGGTGACGGAGGTTCTGTAGGTAGGGGTAGCTTGGTACTTGGCACACCCCACTGAGTGGCTAGGTCCCTATATTAGGGCCCACTGCGGAATGGAAGCAGGGCCGGTACTACCACTAGGCAAACTAGGAAGCCGCCTAGGGTGCACTGCTGCCTAGGGGCACCCGGCCACTGGTGTTCCTACTTTCTTCTCTCTGCAACAAGCAACTAAGTCTCAGCATCAGCAGGCAGCCGCTGCTCCGTTCACACATAGTGTCAGAGGCCAAGTGGCGGCGGAGGACTGTTTCTGTGTCCCGACTTCTGAATGAATGGAAGCAAGCAAACATTTATTGATGGCTACTAGTAGGCTACATTGATGGGCGCTGGTGAGGCTGCATTGATGGGCGATGGTAGGCTGCATTTGATGGGCGCTGGTGAGGCTGCATTTGATGGGCGCTGGTGAGGCTGCATTTGATGGGTGCTGGTGAGGCTGCTTTTGATGGGCGCTGGCAAGGCTGCATTGATGGGTGCTGGTAGGCTGCATTGATGCGCGCTGGTGAGGCTGCATTAATGGGCGATGGTAGGCTGCATTTGATGGGCGCTGGTGAGGCTGCATTTGATGGGCGCTGGTGAGGCTGCATTTGATGGGCACTGGTAGGCTGCATTTGATGGGCGCTGGTGGGCTGCATTTGATGGGCGCTTCATTATAAAGGTGAGGTATACATGGGCAGGACAAAGGGGGTGGAGTCAGGGGTGGAGCCAAGGGGGTGCGGCAAAATTAAGTTTCGCCTAAGGTGTCAAAAATCCTTGCACCAGCCCTGAATGGAAGCTTCCTGAGGACTGGACCTGGAACCACATGTGTGTGAGGCATCACAAAATAAGTGCAGTAGCTCCCCTCTTTTACTTTTGGACTGAACCCGAGTAATGAGCAAAGTGGGTTGTGAAGAGCTGGTGGATGACAATCAGTACTAACCACTTCTGGACCGCCCACTGTATACATACGTCATTATTTTGAAGTTATATACCGTGGTTATAGCAGCAGCTAGCTGCCCTAACCTCGGAATTTTTTTAAGCTGGGCGATCCTCTTTCACATAAAAGTGGTCCTGGCGACAGATTCACCACGGAGCCATTGGTAAAGGGGGAAACAATCCCTTGGAGCGATGGGCAGGAATTCGATTGAGGGCAAAATGGCACCCACTCGACTCTATGCCCTTGGAGGACCAGAGCGACGTCTGACATCACTTCCGCCTAACGGCCTTAAAAAGCCAATTACTTTTTTATTAGTGAAAATGTAAAATGACATTTTTTTATTTAGTTTTCCTTTTAATGCCCTGTACACACAATCGGACTTTCTGACGGAAAATGTGCGATCGGAGCTTGTTGTCGGAAATTCCGACCGTGTGTGGGCTCCATCGGACTTTTTCCATCAGAATTTACGACACACAAAGTTTGAGAGCTGGCTCTAAAATTTTCCGACAACAAAATCCGATTGTGTGTAGACAATTCTGACACACAAAGTGGCACGCATGCTCGGAATCAAGCACAAGAGCCGCACTGGCTATTGAACTTCATTTTTCTCGGCTCGTCGTACGTGTTGTACGTCACCGCGTTCTTGACTTTCGGAATTTCCGACCAACTTTGTGTGACCGTGTGTATGCAAGACAAGTTTGAGCCCACATCCATCAGAAAAAATCCGATGGATTTTGTTGTCGGAATGTGCGATCGTGTGTACAGGGCATTAGTGTAAAAGTGAGATCTGAGGTCTTTTTGACCCCAGATCTCGCAATAAAGAGGACCTGTCATGCTTATTTCTATTAAAAGGGATGTTTACATTCCTTGTAATAAGAATAAAAGTCATAAAAAAAAAAAAATTAAAGGGATAGTGTAAAAATACAAAATAAAAAGTAAAACAAATAGGAAAAAAGAAAAAAAAATTTAAAGCGCCCCGTCCCTCCGAGCTCTCGAGCAGAAGCAAACGCATATATAAGTCGCTCCCACATATGTAAACGGTGTCCAAACCACACATGTGAGGTATCCCCATGATTGTTACAACAAGATACTTCTAGCACCAGACCTCCTCTGTAATTCTAAACAGGTAACCTGTAAAATAATGTAAACTTTGCCTATGGAGATTTTTAAGTACTGTAGTTTATTGTTATTCAACGAACGTGTGCAATTTTTAAGCACGACATGTTAGGTATCTATTTACTCAGTGTAACATCATCTTTCACATTATAAAAAATTTATACTAACTTTGCTGTTTTGTTATTTTTTAATTCATGAAAGTGTATTTTTTTTTTTTCCAAAGAAATTGCATTTGAAACACTGCTGCGCAAATACAGTGTGACATAAAATATTGCAATGACTGCCATTTTATTCTATAGGGTCCGTTCCTTCAGAGAGCATGTGTCCGTGATGTCACTGGCACATTCACAAGTAAATATCTCCTAAACGATGCAAGTGTAGGAGATATTTACTGTACCTACAGGTAAGCCTCATTATAGGCTGACCTATAGGTAAATGTCAACCATGGGAGTTTACTCCCGCTTTAACATAAGCAGGAGATGTTCTGCAGTCCAGATTGGAGACCTGGACAGCGCTGACAACACTGCTTGAGATTTCAGTGCTGCAGAGGCAGAGTTGTCAGCTCACACCAGGAAATTAGATCAATTAATTTTTGGCAGGATCAACGGGTACTGTGATTTTCTGTGATTATATCATTTTTTAAGAGAAAAAACAAGGGGAAACGTCCATGTATTGTTGAGAATACGGAATATGTTTATTTTTTTTACCCAGATATGCCCTTTAACAACATAACATGTACCCTACATACGGGTAGTTTTTTATTGTTTGATAACAACATGAGGTAAGATCAAGATCTGATGACATTTCCTTTTGTATAGACGATTAAGAAAATTACTCACCGATTTATCTCATCAAAGGCCTTCTTCAGTGCATCTACATTTTCCATCTGGAAGACGTGTTTCTCTCGATCCTTTTTAGAGGCAATATCACTGAGGTCGCCTTGGCTGATGTCATCACCCAGGCCGAACAAATAGATATCTGTGCAGGAGAAAGGAACATTGACCGGATTATAAGGGTTGTCAAGGCATAAGCCATTTTTATAAAACCGTGTCAGTGTAGCGTTACCCCCGGAAGGGCCGCTGAGTGGTGCTTGTCTTCTGGAACTGCCCTGACCTTGCAAGCATCTTGACCCTTCTGACACTCTAGGTTCATACATGGACTAAGCAGACAATGTTCAGTAACCTGGTCACCAACAATACTTAGCACAAAGTAAAGGCAATGCGCATGGATTTCAATAACACTGTTGTATTCAGTATTTCAAAGTAATTCAAGTCAATTCACCCAATTTGTCTCCTGCGCTCCTCCCAGGACCTCCTGCTCTCTAGCTCCCTTGTTACCTCTTCCCATGCTCGCCTTCAGGACTTCTCCAGAGCCTCTCCCATCCTCTGGAACTCTCTGCCCCGGTATGTCCGATCAGCCCCTAACCTGTCCACCTTTTAGGAGATCCCTGAAAACTCACTTATTCAGAGAAGCCTATCCCACACCCACCTAACAACTGTCCCCGAGCCCCCCCCCCCCCCATCAAATCATTCTCCGCATCTATTACCTTTTGTACCACCACCCCCTCTCTTTAGAATGTAAGCTCTACGAGCAGGGCCCTCCTGTACCTTTTGTATTGAACTGTACTGTAATTGTGCTGTCCCCCCTCTACATTGTAAAATGCTGTGTAAACTGTTGGCGCTATATAAATCGTGTATAATAATAATAATACTAATTATAGAATACAATCTGCTTGCAGCAATACCCAGCCAGATGATGTTAATAAGTAGCAGATTAAACACAGATAATAATAAATAGGCAAGGTAAACAGATGAAAATGAACCACTGGGTGAAGCAATATCAATTATAGCGGCGCTTCCTAGGGCTCCGTTCACATATATCTGAATTGGATGCATTATGAACCACATCCAATTCGCATGACAAAATGGCTTTCTATGGAGCCAGGTTCACATATGTGTGGTGCAGTGCGAATAGTCTGCGAATTTAAAAAGAGTCCTGTGCGTTTTTTAAATACTGCAGTGCGATTCAGATGCAAATTCCAGACTCATTGTCTTCTATAGGAATGCATCTGAATAGGATCAGTTTTGAACACAAATTTGATCCGTTAAAAGAAAACATTGTGGGGGTCCCCCCCTCCGAATCCATACCAGGCCCTTTCGAGTCTGGTACTGATTTTAAGAGAAAACCCACACCAAAAGTTAAAAAAAAACAGCATTGGATCCCCCAATCCATACCAGACCCTTAGGTCTAGTGTGTATTTTGAGGGGAACCCCCACACCAAATTTTTTTTTTTAATGGCGTGGGGTCCCCCCAAAATCCACGCCGCCCCCTTGTGACGTCACGGACACAGCATGCACCAGTCGTTGATGTCACAGGGGGCGGTGCCACTAGGTGGCGTTGCCAGGTGGCCCCGCCCCTAAGCTATTTAAGAACTGTCACATGGCTGAGCAGGCAGACAGCAAGCCTTTGGCGTGGGCAGAGGTTTTTTTTTTTTTGTTTGTTTTTTTTCAGGTCCGGTAGTGGTGGCGGCAGATGTTGTGATTGACAATGGATCTACACCGGGAGACATTGTTTTATTATTTTTAATAAAGGAGTTGTCAAAAAATGTGTCTGTGTTTTATTTCTTTTTTACACTTGTTTGGTGAATGAGTAGGGGTACAATGTACTCCATACTCATTTAAATAGGGGGGGTGGGATCTGGGAGGCCCCCTTGTTAAAGAGGGCTTCCAGATTCCGATAAGCTCCCTGCCTGCAGACCCCTACAACCACCACCCAGGGTAGTGGGAAAGAGGCCCTTGTCCCCATCAACATAAGGACAAGGTGCCCTGTCCCAAAAAAACCTCCATGTTCAGGGCATGTGGCCTGGTATGGTTCAGGAGGGGGGTGCGCTTGCTTGTCACCCCCCCTTCTTCCTGGGCTGCCAGGCTGCATGGGGGCTCCACACCATTTTTTATTTTTTTTTATTTTGGCGTGGGGATTCATTTCAAAATCGGTACCAAACCTGAAAGGGTCCGGTATGGATTGGGGGGACCCCCGCGTCATTTATTTTCATGATTTTTTTATTGCTGGCAGAGAACCACGCTGACAGCTGATGAGTCGTCCATTAAGGACACGGTGGCTGGCTTCCCGCACCTGCTCTTTAAAAGAGAAGTATGGAGTTTGTTTTTTTCAGAATCATACCTACCTAGGTGGATGCAGTTTTGGTCCGATGCTGCATCTGCCCCCCGCCTGTTCTAACACTGAGAACTAAGTGATCTAATATTGCAGATTGCTCAGTTCTTACAGCTCCCCAAGCACAGAGTTGATGATTGTTAGTCACTGCTCTCTGCTCACTGAAAGACTGAGCTGAGTGCCGGTCCAGGCATGTGGGCGGATCCCGACCCCAGTGTCATGATCTCGACCGAGCCTGGACGGCTCTGTGACATCAGCCGTCAGCTTGCTTCAGCCCGCTGTCTGCTGAAAAAGGATCACAGGAGTGCAAAACAAGCTGCACTCCTGTGATCCACAGGAGAAGTGCAGCCAAACGAGCTTTGGCTATACTTCTCCTTTAACAACTAGCTAATGTTAAAGATGCCGATGGTCGCCGGCTCCAAAAATTTGCATCTGAGCCACATCTAAAATGGCAGCCGAACAGCTGCTTAGGAAATTTGCAGTGAAAACGGAGGGGAAATCGCACCGGACATGTGTGAACCTAGCCTAAGGGTGCAGCACTGTAGAAGGGAAACCTGTCACAGAGCAATCAGACTTCCCACAGCCACTGGTGCAATCCTAGGAGAGAAGTGGAGAAAATACAGATCAATAGCAGAGAGGTTTGACTGCAGAGACTCCTATGAAAAACTTATCAGTGAGCAGCAACCACCCCCCTGGAAAAATTGGCTGCCACAAAACCAGTCCTTGGTGCCAAGAAGGTTGGGCGCTGGCTTAAAAGCATTGTAAACCTTCCAACCTGCACCTTGTGTTTTTCACCAGCATAAGATGTACAGTCAGGTCCATAAATATCGACACAATTCTAATCTCTTTGGCTCTCTACACCACCACAATGGATTTGAAATGAAACAAAGAAGATGTGCTTTAACTGCAGACTTTCAGCTTTAATTTGAGGGTATTTACATCCAAATCAGGTGAACGGTGTAGGAATTACAACAGTTTGTATATGTGCCCTCCACTTTTTAAGGGACCAAAAGTAATGGGACAGATTAACAATCATCCATCAAACTTTCACTTTTTAATACTTGGTTGCAAATCCTTTGCAGTCAATTACAGCCTGAAGTCTGAACGCATAGACATCACCAGACGCTGGGTTTCCTACACCGTTCACCTGATTTGGATGTAAATACCCTCAAATTAAAGCCGACAGTCTGCAGTTAAAGCACATGTTGTTTGTTTCATTTCAAATCCACTGTGGTGGTTTATAGAGCCAAAAAGAATTGTGTCAATGTCCCAATATTTATGGACCTGACTGTACATTTACTATGTAGTTTCAAATCACCTATTGTTGCCCTGTACACACAGCCTATAGTAGAGTAAATATTCACACTTAGGTCTCAGCGGTTTGTGCATACCCATAACGTGTGGGCAGTGACATTAATGTCAACTGGGACGCAGCGACTGCACGGACACAGCCACTGTTCCTAGTTTGACAGGTGTGCAGGTATGAGTGTATGGCCCTGAACGCACACTGTCTGAGTTTGGGGCCACGCCCCCCACATTGCTGTTCAATTGGGAGCAACAACTGCATCCAGAGGCGTAACTAGAACCCTCAGGGCCACAATGCAAGAAACCATTAAGGGCCCCCCCTGCCCCCGTCCTGGGGTCCTTGCCACAGATCCAGGCCCTTTACTCCCATTGCAGGGCCCTTTATTGCGGTCCCACAGCAGGACCCTTTCACGTGTTCTGCAGCAGGACCCCTTCCTGCATGGTTGCCTACCTTTCAAAAACAAGTTCAGCCAGCCATTGTAGGGGGAGAATGTATCCTAATTAGGGGAGGGACATATAAAATGTGCATGCTTCTACAAGAACCATCTAATGCCATACCCCTCATCAAACCTCTATACCCCCTGCACATCTCTGTACCTCCAAAATAACCCCTGTACCCCTAACGCACCCCCAGCACACTTTTGTACCCCTTTGCACATTGCTGCACCTCCTACAAATACCTCTGCAGCTCCCAGCATCCCCCCACACACCTCTGCACCTCCTAGAATCCTCTTTATCCCTCAGTATGCCTCCATAAGCCCAGCAAACCATTGTAACCCCCAGCACACCTCTGCACCCCACCCCCCCCACACACACATACTCCTCTGCATTCCCCAGCACACCTCAACACCCCCCGCACATCTATGCACTCTGCTGCATATTTCTGCACCCCACATCTCTGTACCCCTAACGCACCCCCAGCACACTTTTGTACCCCTTTGCACATTGCTGCACCTCCTACAAATACCTCTGCAGCTCCCAGCATCCCCCCACACACCTCTGCACCCCCACACACCTCTGCACCTCCTAGAATCCTCTTTATCCCTCAGTATGCCTCCATAAGCCCAGCAAACCATTGTAACCCTCAGCACACCTCTGCACCCCCCCCCACACACACACACACATACTCCTCTGCATTCCCCAGCACACCTCAACACCCCCCGCACATCTATGCACTCTGCTGCACATTTCTGCACCCCACATCTCTGTACCCACCCCCCCACACATACATCTGCACCTCTGTATCCCTCCAGCACACCATTGTACACCGCAGCAAGTGAACTTGGCACCCCACACACCGCTAAGGCCCCTTTCACATGGGGCAGACCTGTCAGCGGAATCTGCTTGCTCAGTGGGGGATTTCTCTTCTGATTACTGCTGAGCAAACAGATATGTCTGCTCCGCTGATGCAGAGCAGACATGGACACAGCCCGCTGCTCTCTATGAGGCTGTTGGATAGAAATGGACCACCAGGCCGTTTCCATCCAACTGTCATCCAATCCGATCCGCCAGACAGATGAGGAATGTATCTCCCATCGGTCTGTTTTTAGCAGATCGGATGGTCGTGGGTGTCAGTGGACACAGGTCTGCTGACATCCACTGCTCCACAGAGAGCAATAGATGGTCTGATCTGGTCTGCCTGAATAACGGACAGGCCAACCTAATCAGTCCGCCAGTGTGAAAGGTGCCTAACACATCTGTGCTCTGTACCCACTACACCTCCAACCCCCAGCACATCTCTGTACCCCCCCACTTTCATCCCATGGCCACTCACTTGAATGTTGATGACAGTCTGTGGTGCCCACAGCATCTCCCCCCTGCACCTCTGGCTGTCAGTTTACTATGCAGTGGGGGAGGTGGGAGGAGGCGATCAGCAGCTCTATGGTGCCTGCGGTATCTCCCTGGGGCTAGTAATTTACTTCACGGGTGTATTCAGTGCAGAGGGGAGGGGCCTCTGAACCGGGTATGTATTGGCAAGAATGTACAAGCGCTCACTTGTACACTGAAGAGTGAAGGCGATACATGCCTGTGTCAGAGGTCCCTCCCCTCTCCACTGTATTCACTTGGGAAGTTAACTACTAGCCCCAGGTAGATCCTGCGGCCCACGGGCACCATAGAGACACTGATTTCCCCCTCCCACCTCCCCTCACTGCATAGTAAACTGACAGCCAGAGGTGGAGGGGGAGATGCCGATCTTGCCCCCCCCACAACGGCAGAACGCGGCGCCCCCCCGCGGCGCCTGGGTGTGGTGCACCCCGCGCACCCACCCAGGATCGGCCTTGGATACAGGAGGGGCGCACGGGCTCCCTGCAGCACGACTCCTGCGACTCCTATAGCTAAGCCCCCGACTATGTCCCAGTTGACATGAATGGGACTGCCCACATGGGAATGCATGGAACACCTTTGCATCCCCTTGCAGGTAAACAAAGCCCTCACATGAGTATACACTTTAGTACGCCCTTGTGAATGAGGTCTAAAACCTAGTTAAAACAACAAAAACATTTTAAAGTGTACAATGCCTTAAAGTAGTTTAAAATACTGATTTATTGAAAATAAAAGAAAAATGGTATGGAAAAAGATATTAACAGACAAGCTACAACAGCAAAATAAAAAATAAAGCATATTTAAGTGGAGTTTGCCTTTTGTTCAGTGCAGAGCTCAGATCACTTAGACAGTAAGTTTAATTTGATGCAACAGAGTCACTGGCCCTAAGTGAAGTGACAGAAAGGCACTGATAGTACTGTTATGGGGATGAAGTTTGCTGGCCAAACTGGTATTGTCATGAGCAAGATATGGACTAACTGTGATTATATAGAGTAGGACAAAGCCTGACTTTTAATCAGTGGAGTAGCGTGGGGGGTGCAGGGGGTGCCGTGGCCCTGGGCGCAACATTTAGGGGGGCGCCAGTATGTGTCACTACTGGCTGCCTCCTCCTAATTTCAAGTTCCTATGTCCCCCGCACTCCGGCCGCCATGTTAAGTGTCCGGCGCCCTGTGATTGGGCGTATGGGGGTCATGTGAGGCATAGGGCTGGCCTGTCCTCGATCGCTCCTGAAGTCCCGCCTCCGCACATGACCCCTATACGCCCAGTCACAGTGCCCTGGACACTGAACATGGTAGCAGCCAGAGCGTGGGGGAGAGAAGCAACAATGTGAGCCTACCGCTGTTTTCTCCTCCTTCTCCGGACCGATGCAGGCCAGGACAAGAAGGTGAGTGAGACTCCCTCGTGAGAGTCATGTTACTGGCCCGGGGGGGATGGATGAGAGAGACTGTAGGCAGGACAGTATAGTGGTCAGTATAGTGTAGTATAGTGGTCAGTATAGTGTAGTATAGTGGTCAGTATAGTGTAGTATAGTGGTCAGTATAGTGTAGTGTAGTATAGTGGTCAGTGTAGTATGGTGGTCAGTGTAGTGTAGTATAGTGGACAGTGTAGTGTAGTATGGTGGTCAGTGTAGTGTAGTATGGTGGTCAGTGTAGTGTAGTATGGTGGTCAGTGTAGTGTAGTATGGTGGACAGTGTAGTGTATTATAGTGGACAGTGTAGTGTAGTATAGTGGTCAGTGTAGTGTAGTATAGTGGTCAGTGTAGTATGGTAGTCAGTGTAGTGTAGTATGGTGCTCAGTGTAGTGTAGTATAGTGGTCAGTGTAGTATAATGGACAGTGTAGTGTAGTATGGTGGACAGTGTAGTGTAGTATAGTGGTCAGTGTAGTGTAGTGTGGTGGTCAGTGTAGTATAGTGGTCAGTGTAGTGTAGTATGGTGGTCAGTGTAGCGTAGTATAGTGGTCAGTGTAGTGTAGTATGGTGGTCAGTGTAGTGTAGTATAGTGGTCAGTGTAGTGTAGTATGGTGGTCAGTGTAGTGTAGTATGGTGGTCAGTGTAGTGTAGTATAGTGGTCAGTGTAGTGTAGTGTGGTGGTCAGTGTAGTATAGCATGGTGGTCAGTGTAGTATAGTGGACAGTGTAGTGTAGTATGGTGGTCAGTGTAGTGTAGTATAGTGGTCAGTGTAGTGTAGTGTAGTATAGTGGTCAGTGTAGTATGGTAGTCAGTGTAGTGTAGTATGGTGGTCAGTGTAGTGTAGTATGGTGGGCAGTGTAGTATAGTGGACAGTGTAGTGTAGTATGGTGGTCAGTGTAGTGTAGTATGGTGGTCAGTGTAGTGTAGTATGGTGGACAGTGTAGTGTAGTATAGTGGTCAGTGTAGTGTCGTGTGGTGGTCAGTGTAGTATAGTGGACAGTGTAGTGTAGAATGGTGGACAGTGTAGTGTAGTATGGTGGACAGTGTAGTATAGTATGGTGGTCAGTGTAGTGTAGTATAGTGGTCAGTGTAGTGTAGTATGGTGGTCAGTGTAGTGTAGTGTAGTGTAGTATGGTGGTCAGTGTAGTGTAGTATGGTGGTCAGTGTAGTATAGTGGATAGTGTAGTGTAGTATAATGGTCAGTGTAGTGTAGTATGGTGGTCAGTGTAGTATAGTAGTCAGTGTAGTGTAGTATAGTGCTCAGTGTAGTGTAGTATAGTGGTCAGTGTAGTATGGTGGTCAGTGTAGTGTAGTATAGTGGTCAGTGTAGTGTAGTATGGTGGTCAGTGTAGTGTAGTATAGTGGTCAGTGTAGTGTGGTGGTCAGTGTAGTATAGTGGACAGTGTAGTGTAGTATGGTGGACAGTGTAGTGTAGTATGGTGGACAGTGTAGTGAAGTATAGTGGTCAGTGTAGTGTAGTATGGTGGTCAGTGTAGTGTAGTATAGTGGTCAGTGTAGTGTAGTATGTGGTCAGTGTAGTGTAGTATGGTGGTCAGTGTAGTGTAGTATGGTGGTCAGTGTAGTGTAGTATAGTGGTCAGTGTAGTGTAGTATGGTGGTCAATGTAGTGTAGTATAGTGGTCTGTGTAGTATAGTGGACAGTGTAGTGCAGTATGGTGGACAGTGTAGTGTAGTATGGTGGACAGTGTAGTGTAGTAGACAGTGTAGTGTAGTATGGTGGTCAGTGTAGTGTAGCATAGTGGTCAGTGTAGTATAGTGGACAGTGTAGTGTAGTATGGTGGACAGTGTAGTGTAGTATAGTGGTCAGTGTAGTATAGTGGACAGTGTAGTGTAGTATGGTGGACAGTGTAGTGTAGTATGGTGGACAGTATAGTGTAGTATAGTGGTCAGTGTAGTGTAGTGTGGTGGTCAGTGTAGTATAGTGGACAGTGTAGTGTAGTATAGTGGTCAGTGTAGTGTAGTATGGTGGTCAGTGTAGTGTAGTATGGTGGTCAGTGTAGTGTAGTATGGTGGTCAGTGTAGTGTAGTATGGTGGTCAGTGTAGAGTAGTATAGTGGTCAGTGTAGTGTAGCGTGGTGGTCAGTGTAGTATAGCGTGGTGGTCAGTGTAGTATAGTGGACAGTGTAGTGTAGTATGGTGGTCAGTGTAGTGTAGTATAGTGGTCAGTGTAGTATGGTAGTCAGTGTAGTGTAGTATGATGGTCAGTGTAGTGTAGTATAATGGTCAGTGTAGTATGGTGGTCAGTGTAGTGTAGTATGGTGGACAGTGTAGTGTAATATAGTGGTCAGTGTAGTGTAGTGTGGTGGTCAGTGTAGTGTAGTATGGTGGTCAGTGTAGTATAGTGGACAGTGTAGTGTAGTATGGTGGACAGTGTAGTGTAGTATGGTGGACAGTGTAGTGTAGTATAGTGGTCAGTGTAGTGTAGTATAGTGGTCAGTGTAGTGTAGTATGGTGGTCAGTGTAGTGTAGTATAGTGGTAAGTGTAGTGTAGTATGGTGGTCAGTGTAGTGTAGTGTGGTGTGGTGGTCAGTGTAGTATAGTGTGGTGGTAAGTGTAGTATAGTGGACAATGTAGTGTAGTATGGTGGTCAGTGTAGTGTAGTATAGTGGTCAGTGTAGTGTAGTATAGTGGTCAGTGTAGTATGGTAGTCAGTGTAGTGTAGTATGATGGTCAGTGTAGTTTAGTATGGTGGTCAGTGTAGTGTAGTATAGTGGTCAGTGTAGTATAGTGGACAGTGTAGTGTAGTAGACAGTGTAGTGTAGTAGACAGTGTAGTGTAGTATGGTGGTCAGTGTAGTGTAGTATGGTGGTCAGTGTAGTGTAGTATGGTGGACAGTGTAGTGTAGTATGGTGGACAGTGTAGTGTAGTATGGTGGACATTGTAGTGGACAGTATAGTGTAGTGGTCAGTGTAGTTCTCAGTGTAGTGGACAGTATAGTATAGTGGTCAGTGTAGTGTGTAATGATCAGTAAAGGAATCAGGTTGGTCAGTGTTGAAATCAAGTAGGTGAGTGAAGTGGTCAGTATAGGAATCAGGTAGGTCAGTACTATTGTATTTGAAGGGACTCGGGGCATGCTAAAAGTCCGCAGGTTAGGGGGCGCAAATTACTTGCCTTGCCCCGGGTGCTGACAACCCACTCTACGCCACTGCTTTTAATTATTAGGACATGGACTAACTCCTATTGAAAAGAGTAGCTAATTGAAGGGCAGAGGATGTCAGGTATAAGACATAAAAGATGGTTATAAGGAGTAAAATATTGACTAATGGAGAATAGGCAAAGGGAGGAGGTGATCAGTGGTAAGCTGTAGAATAAAGGAGATTGTCAAGAGTAAAACATGGTCTGGCTAAGGTTCTTAGGAATAGGCCATGGTCTGACTAAGGTTACCAGGAGTAGACCATGGACTGACTAAGGTTGTCATGAATAGACCATGAACTGACTAAGGTTGGCATGAATAGACCATGGACTGACTAAGGTTGGCATGAATAGACCATGGACTGACTAAGGTTGGCATGAATAGACCATGGACTGACTAAGGTTGGCATGAGTAGACCATGGACTAAGGTTGCCAGGAGTAGACCATGGACTAACTATGGTTGTCAGTAGTAATCAATTAACTAAGGTTGCCCAAAGCAGGGCATGAACTTGATGAGATTTTTTTAAGGTGTTGGATCAGACACTTAATACTTACCATCAGTCAAAAGTATAATAATATTAGAATGTTCAAGAAATTTGTCGTTTCTCTGATTATCCAGAGACAGTTGAAAATAGACTTCCTGAAGGGCACCCCGTGTATTAGTTCCTTGTTTATCATCATGTTCTGTGGGAGTATAAATGGAAAAAAAACAACTGTGAACATTGACATCTTCTGAAAAGTGATATAGTGTATATAGCACATGGGCACATGTTGGTCTTCCAGCTATGAGAGGAGGCAATTTATGCATCTCTACCAGCTGTAAGGGAAGTACAAACCCCAGCATGAGACAACTGGAGGTTCTTCAACCAAAGATAAACATACAGTTTCAGCAAGAATAACATAGGAAGAATTTTAGTAACATGCCAGAGTAGAATAAAGAGCTCACTCAGTCACCAGGCTCCACATACAGTATAAAATATCATTCTTTTGTGGATTGGTAATTGAATAATCCAGCTAATACTTTACCTGAATAATTACATTTTTGAATTGCTTCTATAACTTTTTCAGCTTCTATATTGATCTCAGACTCTGAGAGAGCCACAATTCTTTTTATGTGTGAAGCATAGGTGATGACCGAATACCGAGGTGTAAAGTCAAAGCTGGAAACCTTCAAACAAACATATGTATGCAAGAATATAAGATATAGTGTCAAGTCAAAGATTGTCAGATTATATAGTTATCGTAATTCTATAGGCGTGCGCAGGGAGAGTGCCAGGTGTCCCTGACCACACCCTAATCACTCTGTGTGGTGCCAATTTCACCTACTGCCTGGGCTTACCCTGTGTTGTGCCCCCTGCAGTGCTCCTGGCTTCCCTCCTCTCCTCTCCCCCCCGGCTGCTGCGGGGGGATACTTCAGGAAGGAGAGCAGGGGCAGGAGCTAGACAATATGTCATTTTCTTTTCTTAATGAACACAGTGAACTCACTCACTGTGTTCCTTCATTGCTGAAGCATAGTAAAGTGTTTTACTTAATAAGTGTTAGTAAGTGTTTACTATGCTTATGTTTTTTTGAATGAACAGGAAGCCGCTCAGCACAGAGCACTTACCATTTTCATTCACTGTCCAGTGCAGCTGAGGCTGCAGACAAAGGCATGTGTATTTGAGATTTGGGGTGCACACCTATGCATAATTTCTATTAAAAACAACAAAGTAGAGCACAAAGGGGGATAGGGAAAGTGTAATAAGCCTTAGCTGTTCAACTGGTGTGGCTATGACAATCTGAAAGGTTTAAAATATCTCCATGCCCTAGACAGGTACCTACTGTACCACTCTGACCTCTCTAGGAAACACTATAAAAATTCTTTGTTGATCCACCTGTTGAATGATGCCTGGGCCTGCATGCCGTTACTCTGAAAACAGGATATCTCCCCATCGTTCTTTTGGTTTAATAAAATTGCCAAAATTTGCTCAATGCAAAACATTATAGCCTCGCTTTCGGCCAGGCGGAAGATTCAGCCATATGTGATTCTATTGGACTCTCTTTACCTGTTCAAAGGAACATGCATCGATCATGTATTTGGGGGGGTGAGATTTTCACTTTTCACTCCTCCAATCCTTCTATTTTTTTTCTATCTTTTGACGATTTGGTCTTCACTGTATGTTGCTATGTTGAAAATGTGGCAATATGTTGGTGTTTTGGTTAAAATACAGATCTAATGTATACGCTCTTTAGCTTGCTATTCAGGCTTTGATCCTGATCATACATTCTATTTCCATTTAGTCTATTTTGTTATTTTGTTATATTGCCTTTGAAATTGCTTATGTTGAACTCTGTATATATTCTTCCAGTATTGGTATCTGTATGTAAAATTCTTAAAATAAAGAGTGTTTACAAAAAATAATACACTGTATCTACAAGCCAAGGTCTGCTTTTAAATGTTCCCCCTCTCCCCCTTGGTACATAGACTTAATACATCTGTAGGAGGAAAAGATGTAGATTATATACTTCTATGACCCCAGCTTCTGTAGTACAGAGCATGATTTCATCTTCCTACCAACAAGATCCCGGAGAATGCTGAGTATTCCAAATTTTGTGTGAAGATGCTGCAGCACAGTGTAGGATCCTCTTCTCAGTGAGATTTGGGCTACTCAACATCCCCCTGAATCCCGCTAGAAGGATCATTAACCACTTGAGCCCCGGACCATTATGCTGCCTAAGGACCAGAGGTCTTTTTCCAATTTGGCACTGCGTCGCTTTAACTGCTAATTGCGCGGTCATGCAATGCTGTACCCAAACGAAATTTGCGTCATTTTCTTCCCACAAATAGAGCTTTCTTTTGATGGTATTTGATCACCTCTGCAGTTTTTATTTTTTGCGCTATAAACGGAAAAAGACCGAAAATTTTGAAAAAAAAATGATATTTTCTACTTTTTGTTATTAAAAAAATCCAATAAACTAAATTTTAGTCATACATTTAGGCCAAAATGTATTCGGCCACATGTTTTTGGTAAAAAAAATGTCAATAAGCGTATATTTATTGGTTTGCGCAAAAGTTATAGCGTCTACAAACTAGGGTACATTTTCTGTAATTTACACAGCTTTTAGTTTATGACTGCCTATGTCATTTCTTGAGGTGCTAAAATGGCAGGGCAGTACAAAACCCCCCCAAATGACCCCATTTTGGAAAGTAGACACCCCAAGGAAATTGCTGAGAGGCATGTTGAACCCATTGAATATTTATTTTTTTTGTCCCAAGTGATTGAATAATGACAAAAAAAAAAAAATATTTACAAAAAGTTGTCACTAAATGATATATTGCTCACACAGGCCATGGGCCTATGTGGAATTGCACCCCAAAATACATTCAGCTGCTTCTCCTGAGTATGGGGATACCACATGTGTGGGACTTTTTGGGAGCTTAGCCGCGTACGGGGCCCCGAAAACCAAGCACCGCCTTCAGGATTTCTAAGGGTGTAAATTTTTGATTTCACTCTTCACTGCCTATCACAGTTTCGGAGGCCATGGAATGCCCAGGTGGCACAAAACCCCCCCAAATGACCCCATTTTGGAAAGTAGACACCCCAAGCTATTTTCTGAGAGGCATATTGAGTCCATGGAATATTTTATATTTTGACACACGTTGCGGGAAAGTGACACTTTTTTTTTTTTTTTTTTTGCACAAAGTTGTCACTAAATGATATATTGCTCACATAGGCCATGGACTATGTGGAATTGCACTCCAAAATACATTTAGCTGCTTCTCCTGAGTATGGGGATACCACATGTGTGGGACTTTTTGGGAGCCTAGCCGCGTACGGGGCCCCGAAATCCAATCACCGCCTTCAGGATTTCTAAGGGTGTAAATTTTTGATTTCACTCTTCACTGCCTATCACAGTTTCGGAGGCCATGGAATGCCCAGGTGGCACAAAACCCCCCCAAATGACCCCATTTTGGAAAGTAGACACCCCAAGCTATTTGCTGAGAGGCATGGTGAGTATTTTGCAGCTCTCATTTGTTTTTGAAAATGAAGAAAGACAAGAAAAAACATTTTTTTTTTCTTTTTTCAATTTTCAAAACTTTGTGACAAAAAGTGAGGTCTGCAAAATACTCACTATACCTCTCAGCAAATAGCTTTGGGTGTCTACTTTCCAAAATGGGGTCATTTGGGGGGGTTTTGTGCCACCTGGGCATTCCATGGCCTCCGAAACTGTGATAGGCAGTGAAGAGTGAAATCAAAAATTCACGCCCTTAGAAAGCCTGAAGGCGGTGCTTGGTTTTCGGGCTCCCGTACGCGGCTAGGCTCCCAAAAAGTCTCACACATGTGGTATCCCCGTACTCAGGAGAAGCAGCAGAATGTATTTTGGGGTGTAATTTCACATATTCCCATGGCATGTTTGAGCAATATATCATTTAGTGACAACTTTGTGCAAAAAAAAAAAAATTTGTCTCTTTCCCGCAACTTGTGTCGCAATATAAAATATTCCATGGACTCGACATGCCTCTCAGCAAATAGCTTGGGGTGTCTACTTTCCAAAATGGGGTCATTTGGGGGGGTTTTGAACTGTCCTGGCATTTTATGCACAACATTTAGAAGCTTATGTCACACGTCACTCACTCTTCTAACCACTTGAAGACAAAGCCCTTTCTGACACTCATTGTTTACATGAAAAAGTTATTTTTGTTTTGCAAAAAAATTACTTTGAACCCCCAAACATTATATATTTTTTTAAAGCAAATGCCCTACAGATTAAAATGGTGGGTGTTTCATTTTTTTTTTTTCACACAGTATTTGCACAGCGATTTTTCAAACGCATTTTTTGGGGAAAAAACACACTTTTTTAAATTTTAATGCACTAAAACACACTATATTGCCCAAATGTTTGATGAAATAAAAAAGATGATCTTAGGCATTGCGCACAAACGTGCAGTGGCAACAAAATAAATACATTTTTTAAAAGCCTTTAAAAGCCTTTACAGGTTACCACTTTAGATTTACAGATGAGGTCTACTGCAAAAATTACTGCCCTCGATCTGACCTTCGCGGCGATACCTCACATGCATGATGCAATTGCTGTTTACGTTTGACGACAGACCGCCGCTTGCGTTCGCCTTAGCGCGAGAGCAGGGGGCGACAGGGGTGCTTTTTTATTTTTTTTTTTTTCTTTATTATTTTTTTGCTTTTTTATCTTATTTTTAAACTGTTCCTTTCATTTTTTTTTTTTTAATCATTTTTATTGTTATCTCGGGGAATGTAAATATCCCCTATGATAGCAATAGGTAGTGACAGGTAATCTTTTTTGAAAAAATTGGGGTCTATTAGACCCTAGATCTCTCCTCTGCCCTCAAAGCATCTGACGACACCAAGATCGGTGTGATAAAATGCTTCCCCAATTTCCCAATGGCGCTATTTACATCCGGCGAAATCTAAGTCATAAAATGCTCGTAGCTTCCGGTTTCTTAGGCCATAGAGATGTATGTAGCCACTCTGGTCTCTGATCAGCTCTATGGTCAGCTGGCTGAATCACCGGCTGCATTCTCAGGTTCCCTGTTGAGACAGGAGAGCCAGAGAAAAACACGGAAGACGGTGGGGGGGGGCATTCCCTCCCACGGCTTGTAAAAGCAGTCTAGAGGCTAATTAGCCACTAGGATTGCTTTTACATGAAAGCCGACCGCTGGCTGAAAAGAATGATACCAAGATGATACCTAAACCTGCAGGCATCATTCTGGTATAACCATTCAAAGTCGTGAATGGGTACCTGAAGACAAAAAAATGGTTAACAATAAAGCACAGTAAACGGTAAAGTATAAAAAATTGCATACCTGAAAAGCAAACATGATAAAACATAATAACAATAAAACATTGCAGAATAGAATACAGTAAAAAATAGCAGAACAATAGAGAGAGAGAATAGAGAGAGAGAGAACAATGAAACGACAACTTTTTTTTTTTATTTTATATATTTTTTTTTTTTTTTTTTTACACTTTTTTTGTAACTAACTTTTATAACGGTAACCGGTTCCAGGTTCGGGTCTCTCAAAATGCGATGGCATCTTGGGAGACCCTGTGAAAGTGCGCCTAGTCTGTGCAATGCTGTACCCTACGCTAATACTCAACTAGTGAATGGTAGCGTTCAAAACATTCACCAATGCAAAGACCAGGATTGTCAGGACAGGAGGGACAATAATAGCGTGTGTCACGCCTATATCCGCGCTTGCATCTTTTTTGGGGGGGTTCGTTGGGTAGGGGTACTCGGGAGGACATAAAGAAAATGCCTCTCATGCAGCCGACTGCATTTGGTTGGGGATGTGAATGGGGAAGTACGGGCGCTGCAGAAGCGGTGGGTTCCCAATTAGGATTGGCGAATGCAGCAGGAAGGGCACTATGGGCACGACGGGCCTGTGTTTGTCTTCTTGGTGGCAGCAGGACACTACTTGTGCTTGCCACCTCACCAGCTTGAACTGCACTTATGGGACTCGCCACGTCACCAAGTGTTACTGCAGTGCTGGTTTGACTACGACCGGGGTGTACTAGGCCGCTGGCGCTTGCCAGTTCAATAAAAAGCTACCAAAAAAACTGTTAGCGATCGCAGGGATCAGGCCTGACTCTGCGAACGCTGCAGTTATGCGTTAAGTGTTTTGTAAGTGACAGTGATCGATCGATACTGCACTTGGGTGGGCTGGGCCGGGCGGAGGGGCAAAATGCAGGTGCTAGCAGGTATCTGGGCTGATCCCGCTAACACTGCGTTTTTGGGAACTCTAAACTGCTGGGGACGCCCAGTATACATCTGATCGGATCAGATATTGATCCGTTCAGATACTATACCACTAAGGGAGGCGTATGCTGCGTGCGTGGGTGTTAGCGGTACTGGCGCTAATCTGACGCTGCTTGGGGCTGGTGCTTGCCAGTTCACCAAAATACTACCAAAAAAACTGTTAGCGATCGCAGGGATCAGGCCTGACTCTGCGAACGCTGCAGTTATGCATTTAGTGTTTTGTAAGTGTCAGTGATCGATCGATACTGCACTTGGGTGGGCTGGGCTGGGCCGGGCGGAGGGGCAAAACGCAGGTGCTAGCAGGTATCTGGGCTGATCCCGCTAACACTGCGTTTTTGGGAACCCTAAACTGCTGGGGACGCTAGTATAGATCTGATCGGACCAGATATTGATCCGTTCAGATACTATACCACTAAGGGAGCTGTACGGTGCGTGCGTGGGTGTTAGCGCTACTGGCGCTAACCTGACGCTGCCTGGGGCTTGCCAGTTCACCAAAATGCTACCAAAAAAACTGTTAGTGATCGCAGGGCTCAGGCCTGACTCTGCGAACGCTGCAGTTATGCGTTTAGTGTTTTGTAAGTGACAGTGATCGATCGATACTGCACTTGGGTGGGCTGGGCGGAGGGGCAAAACGCAGGTGCTAGCAGGTATCTGGGCTGATCCCGCTAACACTGCATTTTTGGGAACCCTAAACTGCTGGGGACGCTAGTATAGATCTGATCGGATCAGATATTGATCCGATCAGATACTATACCACTAAGGGAGGCGTATGCTGCGTGCGTGGGTGTTAGCGGTACTGGCGCTAATCTGACGCTGCCTGGGGCGACGCATATCACCGCCGGGCGATCAGGGGGCTAAACCTTTATTCGGTAATAAACGGCGGGTGCCCTGGCACTATAAAACATAAACAAACTAACCAGCGTCACCCGTAACAGTTATACGGTGATCAGTGGTGAAAGGGTTAACTAGGGGGCCATCAAGGGGTTAAAACATTTATTCTGTAGTATATGGGGGTCCCTGTCGCTATAAAACGCTGACGGCGAACCTAAATATTTAGGTCCCTAACTAGCGTCACCAGCGACACTAATACAGCGATCAGAAAAATGATCGCTTAGCGACACTGGTGACAGGGGGTGATCAAGGGGTTAAAACTTTATTAGGGGGGGTTAGGGGGTATCCTAGACCTACAGGGGGCTAATACTAACTGTCCCAACACTGTAACTGTCACAAACTGACACCAATGCAGTAAAAAAAAAAAAAAAAAACTGCTGGTGTCAGTTTGTGACAGGGGGGGGTGATTGGGGGGGGGATTGGGGGGCGATCGGGGTGTTTTGTGTGCCTGGCATGTTCTACTGTGTGTGTAGTGTTGTGCACTCACATACCTGTCTTCTCTCCTCGGCCCGGAACGGAAATTACCGAGCGGAGGAGAGATGACATCATATCCTTTGCTGCTGTTTAGCATACAGCAGCAAAGGAATGATTCGATTGGCCGGCGGCGATCGCGAGGGGGGGGCCACGAACGGATGGCCTCCCCCTCACCTCCGATCGCCGTGGGACAAAAGACGACCGCCTCGGGCACCGGGGGGGGGTCCGATCAGACCCCCCACCCGCGGAAGGCAAATCACGTACATGTACGTGATTTTGCCTGTCCGTGCCACCTTGCCGACGTACATCGGCGTGAGGCGGTCGTCAAGTGGTTAAGTAATCCTCACCTAGGCGCAAGGGAAAGGCAAGTGTAATATCTAACTGTTTCCCTTACAGGTATTTTGGACAATCAACATTCCGTGGTCATTGGATTAAGGTTCGTGTCCATTAAGTTGGCTACAAAATGCTTGGGAATGTTTCTGACGCTCAACTGAGGAAGCTGCTTGGACAAGAAGTGAGACATCATCAACATTATAGAACAAATCCAGTTGAATGTGACTAACTACTACCAGCTATACTATACCAATGACAGCTTTCACAGACAATCTCCTTTTCCTAAATGGTTGGTACTGGGAGCCCACTATGCCAGCATGTTCTTTCCACATTCTGGCTGAAAAGATTTCATCCTAGAGACACCAACATACACAATATTACCAAAAGTATTGAGACACCTGTCTTTACACGCACATGAGGCTCTTATAGCTGCAAAGGGTGGGCCAATTAAATATTGAACCCTACGAACTAAGACTGGGACGCCATTAAAGTTCATGTGCGTTTTAAGGCAGGTATCCCAATACTTTTGGTAATATAGTGTAGGTTCATCGATTTGCTTCCTGCCCTATCCTGGGAAATGCAGTGCAGCCCTCAATAGGACCTAGACTTTCCCTCTGTACAGCAGCTCTACAGGGACATACTCCGAACGCGCACTCCTCCCTACTCTCTCACCATCCGGAAGTAACGTGTCCAGCCGCCCCTAAGCCGAATCTGAGAACCAGGAAGCGTTGGGAGCCACCAGTGCAGTGAACATCAGCTGTCTCTCCACCTGCGAGCCGACCGCCTTCCCCAAGAAATGGATGAACTTCCTATACCATTTCACGTGCGCTGTAATCTCTACAATCTTATGAGTTTAAAATCGTCTGTCCTATATTAAAATGTTTTATCACGCTGCACTTTGATGGCGCTTCTCTCTTCTTTGTTTTTTACTGTCTAGAGAGCCCCTTCTAGCTTGTTATGAGCCAGCAGCCATCCAGAGTCAGCCCATCTGTGACCATCTACACACCTCTTGCTGCATTTGAACTCTCATGCATGGACTCCCCACTACAGAGAGTAGATTAAATCACCCATTTCTCTCTATTTGAGCTGACAGAGCGCACATGAACATACAGTATATAACACAATGGTTGACAAAGGATATTGTTGAGTTTGTTTGCACCATCTATTTCATTATATACAGTGGGGCAAAAAAGTATTTAGTCAGCCACCAATTGTGCAAGTTCTCCCACTTAAAAAGATGAAAGAGGCCTGTAATTGTCATCATAGGTATACCTCAACTATGAGAGACAAAATGTGGAAACAAATCCAGACAATCACATTGTCTGATTTTTGAACGAATTTATTTCCAAATTATGGTGGAAAATAAGTATTTGGTCACCTACAAACAAGCAAGATTTCTGGCTCTCACAGACCTGTATCTTCTTCTTTAAGAGGCCCCTCTGTCCTCCACTCATTACCTGTATTAATGGCACCTGTTTGAACTTGTTATCAGTATAAAAGACACCTGTCTACAACCTCAGTCACACTCCAAACTCCACTATGGTGAAGACCAAAGAGCTGTCGAAGGACACCAGAAACAAAATTGTAGACCTGCACCAGGCTGGGAAGACTGAATCTGCAATAGGCAAGCAGCTTGTTGTGAAGAAATCAACTGTGGGAGCAATAATTAGAAAATGGAAGATATACAAGACCACTGATAATCTCCCTTGATCTGGGGCTCCACGCAAGATCTCACCCCGTGGGGTCAAAATGATCACTAGAACGGTGAGCAAAAATCCCAGAACCACACGGGGGGACCTAGTGAATGACCTGCAGAGATTCTGCAGTGCCAGACGTGTCCCCCTGCTTAAGCCAATACATATCTGGGCCCGTCTGAGGTTAGCTAGAGAGCATTTGGATGATCCAGAAGAGGATTGGGAGAATGTCATATGGTCAGATGAGACCAAAGTATAACTGTTTGGTAGAAACACAACTCCTCGTGTTTGGAGGAGAGAGAATGCTGAGTTGCAACCAAAGAACAGCATACCTACTGTGAAGCATGAGGGTGACAACACCATGCTTTGGGACTGTTTCTCTGCAAAGGGTACAGGACAACTGATCCATGTACATGAAAGAATGAATGGGACCATGTATCGTGAGATTTTGAGTGCAAACCTCCTCCCGTCAGCAAGGGCATTGAAGATGAAATGTGGCTGGGTCTTTCGGCATGACAATGATCCCAAACACACCACCCGGGCAACGAAGGAGTGGCTTCATAAGAAGCATTTCAAGGTCCTGGAGTGGCCTAGCCAGTCTCCAGATCTCAACCCCATAGAAAACCTTTGGAGGAAGTTGAAAGTCAGTGTTGCCCAGCGACAGCCCCAGAACAGCTCTAGAGGAGATCTGCATGGAGGAATGGGCCAACATACCAGCAACAGTGTGTGACAACCTTGTGAAGACTTACAGAAAACGTTTGACCTCTGTCATTGCCAACAAAGGACATATAACAAAGTATTGAAAAAACAACAATAATGCCTCAGCACCAATGAGTGTACACCCAGGGAGCTCAATAAAGACATGTGGTATATAACATATACAATTTACAATCAACATACCGTATAGTACATAACATGTACTGTGTAAAATAGCATGACTTGAACTCGGGGGAGGGAAGGGGGGGGGACAGGAAACCAGTGCAGCTGGACCAACCGTAACTGATATATACAGATCAAAAGCGAAAAAACAAAAAATGTCCAGCGCTCTGGATATCACAAAGACAATTTAGCAGCAGTCCAAAATGAAAACTGAGAAGTTTAATAGAAATGAATTATAAGAGCAAATATTAAAAACAATTGTAAAACTTGTAAAAATAGTCCCATAATAACACAGCACTACATTGCACTTGGAAAAGACAGATAGTCCAATCGGCAACAGGAAGACAACAACCGGAGATCCATCCAACTAACCTAGCCCCAGGCTGAAATCAAAATGAAGGGGGATGGAAGGAAGGTAGAAGCCCAGACGAACAGACACTGGAGACTCACACACTCCCCACTGGCTGTGGGATCCAGAGGAGATGGCTCACCGGCTCCAGAGGACTGCTTCATCAGCCCAGCTGGAAGGAGAGGGCGCAGCTTCACAAAGGGAAGCCGCCGGAGAGTAAGCTGGTGATGCTGGGCTGCTGACTCCCCGGTCTGTGTCCCCTCTAGATAAAAAAGCCTCAATAAAGGACAGTGTCACTCAGGGAATCCAGTGGTAACACAAATAAAGCCAACAAGGAGTGAAATGATGCACAGGGAAGCCGCCGGAGAGTCAGCTGATGACGCTGAGCTGTTGACTCACCGGTCTGTGTCCCCTCTAAGTAAAAAAAGCCTCAATGAAGGACAGTGTCACTCAGGGAATCCAGCGGTAAAGCATCAACAACCAGCCAGAAGGGAAATGATAGAGCCGGCAATGTAGATGGAAGACACTGCTGTGGGCAATGTGAAGCTCCCGAGAATGGATGGATGGATGGATATTCGCCGTGGTATGGTTCTGAGTAGGACCACTGTCATAAGGTTGCCTTGACGACGCGTTTCACACATTAGCGCTTTGTCATAGTCAAGGATAGAGGCAACTTGCAAAGTTTAAATACAAAAATGTTAAAGGGGGAAGGGGGAGGGGGGAAAAAAGGCGGAGGGAAAGAAGGGGAGGAGCAATAAAGGGGAGGGAATTAAAAGTCAGAATTAAAATAAGGGCGGGAGTAATTAACCCATTGCGAGGACGGGGGGGAGGATTGTGTCTCCAGTCTAAACCCCCTGTTGCTCAATGGACTCGCAATGGACAACATAACTATCACAATAAAAATACATTGATATTTACATCAGTAAAATGAAATAAAACAATTCCTTTGAAACCAAACTCTACACAAAACTGCATGTCTCCAATTCCTCATTTAACCCCTTGGGGGCAAGTGAGTCGAACATATATATCCAAAAGACCTCACGTTTGCAAAGCAGAGAGAATCTCTCGTTGCTGGTTAATTTGCCTTTGGGAATAGTTTCAATCACGAAAACTTCTAAAAGTTTAATGTCCTTGTTATGGAAGCGTAGAAAATGTCGAGGGACACTATGTTCATCGCTCCCCTTGGAAATAAGTCTACGGTGGTCTCCCATCCTGGCCCGTAAGGCCCGAATGGTCCGACCAACGTAGAAAAGCCCACACGGACACCGCAAAACATAAATTACGAAGTCTGTAGAGCAAGTAATAAATTGCCTGGTCTCGTATTTTTTACCTAAATTAGTCGTAATGATCTTGGTGCCATGGACAATAAATTGGCATGTGAGGCATCCCCTTTTCTTACACTAAAAAATCCCCTTTCTATCATCAAAATATGACCTAATGTCAAGGGGAGATTTGGATGATTTATTATTAACTACTTTACTAGGTGCTATTAGATTCTTAATAGTACGAGCTTTGTGAAATGTCACATGTGGAACATCAGGTAAAACCGGAGCTAGACATTGGTCTAATAGTAAAATATTATAGTGTTTTTTAATAATTCTGGATATAGACTTGAAACTGTCGTTAAAAGTAGAAATAAATCTGACTGTCTGGCTGGTTCCTAGTTCTTCTTTAGGGGCCTTATCTTTAGGAAGGGGGTTCATGTGGGACAAAAAAGCCTCACTAATGAGATCACATGGGTAACCCTTCTCTTGGAATTTCTTTTTCATCGTGGCCCCCTGTTCGACATAATCCTCCACTCTAGAGCAATTGCGTCTCAATCTATTGAATTGGCCACTTGGGATGTTACATTTCCATGAAGGATGATGGCAGCTTCTAAAGTGAAGGTAGGAGTTGCCACTAGTTGGCTTCACATGGTTTTTTGTAAAAATCCTATGTTGATCGTGAGCCAATACCAGGTCCAGGAATACAAGTTCGTGGGGGTCTAGTACGTGAGTAAATGACAACCCAAGAGGATTAGAATTACAATGGGCCACAAAAGAGGAGAACAAATCTGGGCCCCCGCGCCAAATGAGCACAATGTCATCGATGTACCGCCCAAAATAGACAATGTACTCAGCAAATGGGTTGTTGGCCCAGATACTGTGCTCTTCCCAGTAGCCCATGGTAAGGTTGGCATAGACCGGAGCGAAATTGGCTCCCATAGCAGTTCCCCTGCGTTGCAAATAGAAGTGATTACAGAAAGTAAAATAATTATGCTTGAGACAAAATTCCATTGCTTGAACCAAAAATTGTGATTGCAGAGAATTGAAGTCTCCACTTTTCATCAAAAAATGTTGTACAGCTCTCAAGCCTATCTCGTGGGGTATAGAGGAATAAAGGGAAGACACATCAAGGGATGCCCACCTATAACCCTCTTCCCATTTGTAATTTTGCAGGGCTTTTATGACTTCGTTGGAGTCCTTAATGTACAACGGTAATTGACACACAAGGGGCTGTAGACAGAAATCAATATATATGGACAGACCATTGATGAAGCTATTGGTACTGGCCACAATAGGTCTACCAGGAGGATCAATCAATGATTTTTGGACCTTTGGGAGATGGTAAAAATATGGAGTACTACACTCAGGTGGTAATAAAAATTGTCTCTCTTTGTTAGTGAGTACTCCATTACGCCAAGCCTCCGCTACCAATGACCTTAATTCCAGCTGAAAATCTGGTAGAGGGTCAGATTGTAATTTCAAATACGTGTCAGTATCTGCTGTCGACTAGCCTCTTTAATATAATCAGTTCGATTTTGTACCACCAAACTACCTCCCTTATCTGCCTGCCTGATAGTGATGTTGGTATTGGCTATTAGGGCTAGGTTTTCACATTTACTCAAGTTCCGATCTCTCCGCATCTTGGAGCTATCACAGAGTCGCAGAAAATCTTTATACACCGCTTGGTAGCAGGTTTCTATGTAGGGGCCATTCGAGATGATTGGAAAATTTTTTTTTGATTTTGGTCAGAAGGGGGTATGTTTCACTGGTGGTTCTAGACCTGCAGTGGGAACAAGTTCCGTGGGGGTGTACACTCTGGTATCGGAACTAATGTAGGACTAGCCTCCTTCCTACCTTTTTTATGTATAGCCAGTGGGTTAGGGGCATAGTGGCGTTTTAGCGCTAGGGAGCGTATGAATCAATGTAGATCTTTAAAGAGACCAAACTTATTTGGGCCTATTGAAGGAGAGAAACCCAGACCCTTCTGGAGTAAAGACTCTTCAGAGGGCGTGAGGGTGTATGAGGACAAATTATATATTTTTATTGTACCGTCCCCTGTGTGGGTTCTGACCTCTCTTTCTTGTTTACTCTTCCTAGTGGTTCCACCTCTTCGTCCTCAATCTAGAAGCAGTATAGGCACAAGTTTGTCTCTTACCTTCGTTCTTACGATCGCCGCGTACAATGCTCCTTCCTCCGCTCACAGATCAAACGTAATACGCACGCGTGTTACGCTTTATATACACTGCGCATGCGTGTAACTCCGCCTGCCCCTGACGTTCTTTCTAGTGTATTCCCCGCCCCTTTTCGTTCGGCGCAGTGGGGGAAGAGCATGATGGCGGACATACAGCAGGTGCGGGCTAATTGTAGCAACGAGGAGGAGGAGGAGGAAAGCCCGGATCCAGGCACGTCCCGATCCAGAAGGAGACGTTTTAAGGCCACAAATATGTCGTTTGGGGAGATGTTGGAGATGGTCGACATCATGAGGAAGTCCAACTATGACGGAAAATATGGGCCTTACCCCAACCCGAACATCCGAAAGGCCAAGATCATGGCGAAAGTGGTCAGGAGTCCAGAGCGGAATTTCGGGGTACGAAGGTCTAAAGATCAGCTCAGGAAGCGGTGGTCGGACCTCAAGTTGAGAGAGCCAGAGCAGTACCGAAAGATCCGGAAAGTGCTGCAAAAAAGTAAGTAGTTGTGCTGTGTTCCTATTCTTTCTGTCTTTATTACGTTCGTTCTGCTCCATATGCTTTTATTAGTTATAACGTTTCAAAAGGTCAACTTTAATGTTCATGGGCACATTATTCGTTCGTATCAAACATTTTTCTTTCGGCCTCTAGAACACCATTGTTTAGGCCATATGCATTTTCACACATTTTTGGGGGCCTACTTGGATGCCAAATATTTGTTTGTGTAGATGGGTTTGTTACTAGAATGAAATGCAAACTAGATTGTGTGTAAGGAGAGGACACTGAGCAGCTGTTTTCACATCTGGACACTGGAGCACTAGTGTGGGACACAAGAACACCATTTTTATTAGGGGAGGCCACACAGGTGCTCCAGTGTATACTATAGGGGGGTCTCCATCTGTGAAGCTTGTACCAAACAGGTAAAGTATTGCAGCTTGACAAAGGGCAATCAAAAATATACATCTTGGAACTCTGCTAAAATAGACAATTGTACCCCACTTCCGAGCAATGTTTCCTATTTCTAGTTCTGCCATCAAATATCTGTGTGCTAAGTATACCATTTTTGTTTTACATAGGGGAGAAAAGACTCGGACACCCCTCATCCCAGGAGACCAGAGACCCCCCCCTCTGGAAGAAGGGGAAATACCAACACAAGAAGAAGAGCAGGAGGAAGAAGAAGACGTGGTGGAGATTGGCACCACAACAGGTGAGTGTCTGCGATCACAGGCTCAGGTAAAAGAGATGGATGGTGGCAGATTTTTGAGACCTTTTTTTTTGTTCTTTATCTCTTTTTAGGTGATTGTGATCCAGAACGCTTTACATCTGAAAGTGCCCAGATACTGATCGGGGAGATTATGGGGTGTAATCTCCAATTGCAAAACATCCAGCAACAAATCAGTGATGTTATTAAAAAAAATAATAACATCATTGATGTTTTGGAGCGAATTTAAACCCCACAAAATCACCTGTTTTATCATACCAAAATTTTGTAAATGTTTAGAAAAGCCAAATTTGGAGGATGCACACAGTGTGCCAACATGTGCTATCTGCCATCACGGGAGATCAATGGACGCGTTTTGGGGGTGCAACCCCTTCCTCAATTATAAAGTAGCGTTGAGGAAGGGCTTGCTCCCCCAAAACACGTCCCTTGATCCCCCCTGATGGCAGATAGCACATGTTGACATTCGTAAATTGGTGTGCATCTTCCAAATTTGGCTTTTCCAGGGGTGATTTCCCCCCATCTGAACGCTATATCAAACACAGTTCATAAATACTCATGTCTGATATAGCCTTCAGGTTTTACCATATGTGAACTTTGTAAGTTCAAGTTTTTTGGCTTTCTTGTTGGTTTTACACAGGCCTGTTTTATCTGAAATGGATATTTTGATTTTTCATAATGCTACTGCAAACATTGTTATACAACAAACATGTTGGTTTGTTTTAAAAACCTTTGGGAAATGCACATGTGATTGTGCAGGTATAAAAAAGTGCCTTACTCAAGAATGTGTGGATTATTGTCTCAACACTACAACACTTTTGGGGTGATGTAATTGCTGTTTTATGCAAAAATGGGGGTTATTTCCTAAGGGAAAATCCTCTTTGCACTACAAGTGCAGGTTCAGTGCAGTTGCAAGTGCACTTGTAGTGAAATGTGTTTTTGCATTTAGGAAGTACCAGCCAACACTGTTTTTTATAAGGTTACCCAATCACGACATTTTCTGCACTCAACACATTTCTGTCAGGGTCAGCTAAAACAAACACAAGCAGTAAATGTCCACAAAGAATTTCTTTTGGTTGTTTTTTATTTGAAAAAGGTGTCACAGATTGTCTGGCATATTGATAGCCCCCCCTACCCGCAAAGAACTCCAGGTAGCGTAACCGGACATCACGGGCATTCAGGGAGGGCAAGCCAGGACGGCCACTTTCAAGCGCCGTCAGTGTTGATGGATTAGGGATTCCGGCCTCAGGCCCAACTGAGCCAGCATAGTTGGCTGAATGTTTTCTTAAAAAATTATGGAGAACACAGCAGGCAAGTATTATATGGTTCAGTTTATACTCCGCCATATGGATGGGTGTCAGAAATAATCGGAACCGGCTGGCCAGGATTCCAAATGTGTTCTCCACCACTCTTCGGGCTCTGGCCAGCCGGTAATTAAAAACCCTCTGTTCCGGGGTGAGGGTCCTCATCGGGAATGGCCGCATCAGATGGTCCCCCAGCGCAAATGCTTCATCAGCAACAAACACAAATGGGAGACCTTCAACATTGTCCTCTGGAGGTGGCAAGTCCAAGCTGCCATTCTGGAGACGCCTGTAGAACTCCGTCTGGGCGATCACTCCACCATCGGACATCCAGCCATTCTTCCCCACGTCCACATACAAGAACTCGTAATTAGCCGACACCACCGCCAACATCACTATACTATTAAACCCCTTGTAATTATAATAGTACGACCCCGAGTTGGGTGGTGGGACGATGTGGACGTGTTTCCCATCAATTGCCCCTCCGCAGTTAGGAAAGTCCCACCGCTGGGCAAAGTGGGAGGCCACAGTCTGCCATTCCTGTGGCGTTGAAGGACACTGTTGAGGAAAAAAAAATAAACATTACTATTTTTTCACAGAAACATGGCAAGCAGATTAGACACAAACATTATGGGGCAACCTCCAGATAGCATTTACTAAGGGGAATTTAACAAGGCCAAAGTATAAGGTACACCTATCATATTCCCCCTCCCCCCTCTCATGGGCCATTTCTAACATTATAGGGGGGGGGGAACTCTTGGACAGGTAACCCTCTTCACTTCATTGAGAGATGAATGCCTAAATACAGGGTATTACTTGGAACAGCCCCTCCTTAGTTACACTATTGGCAGCCCACTGGACAGGTAAGAAGTGTCATAATACAAAGATATAAATACACACTGTACACATTTGAGGACATTTGAACATTCTGCTATTACCTATCAAGATAATAATAGGATACAAAAAATTTTTAAACAGTACCATTGGAAAGTATACAGGCAGGCCCTTGCACTACATGCTTTGGGGAATTCATCCATAAATCTGACCAGTAAAGAGATGGGTATAGTGTGTATGGGTTTGGCAAAGTCAGCAGATAGATGATTGAGGATAGAGAATTGGGATCAGCTGACTTAGCAGTTGGGGGGGAGGGTTAAAAAAAATTTGGGGACATCACAAAAAAAAGCCTCTGGCACTCTGCCTGAATTTAAATCAAAAATAACATTTCCAAACATTTTAGGGGGTGTTTGGGGTAAAGCACTACTATGGAGCTGATAAAATACATTGTTAAGTGACTACATGAGGTGAATATAGGGCAGGAGACACCATGCTGGGGAGGTTAGTGAAGGGCAAATATGTATGAAGGACATAAAATAATAATGACATAAAAATCCAGCATGCATGAGAACAAAGGGGACATTCACAGCATATTACAATCATGGTAATTAGGGAATGAGGGAAGAAATACAATATATTATCAAACATTCAATACAATAAAATGTGATATAAAAGGATAAAAATCTTACCTTCATATACTCCTTCTGCAGGACCTGGATGATGGCAGAACAGGTCTCTAGGATAATGATACCCAGAGCCTGGGGGGAGATGCCTGTCGAGAACTTCAAGTCCTGCAGGCTTCTCCCTGTGGCCAAATACCACAAGGTAGCAACCAACCTCTGCTCCGGAGTGATGGCTTGCCTCATGCAGGTATCCTGCCTGCTAATATAGGGGGTCAGCGAAGCCAACAAACGGTGAAACACGGGGTCCGTCATCCTGAGAAAGTTCCTGAAATCATCAGGATTATTCTCACAGATCTCACGGAGCAAAGGCATATGACAGAACTGGTCACGCTGAAGCAACCAATTCTTGGTCCATGAACTCCTCCCCACCCTGTTCATGGACTGGACTTGTGTCAAGGTCAGGACCCCAACACCAAGCCCCCGCACAGCACGAACTCTATGAGGAGTACGCATACGAAACATGGCTAGAAAACGGTCGGCTGCTCAGAACGAAGTAACAGAACGCACTGAAGAACAGCAAGGCCTGTGAAGAGCGACCTGAAAAACAGCAACGAGCGGGCAAGATCACACAGAAAACTCCGATATCATCCGCGCTGTTCTGAGGTCTGTAAACTTTATGTATGTGTGTGTGCAGGGGGTGTCTATGCTAATAGGGGCTCTGCACTGAGGGGGGGTGTCTATGCTAATGGGGGCTCTGCACTGAGGGGGGGTGTCTATGCTAATGGGGGCTCTGCACTGAGGAGGGGGTGTCTATGCTAATGGGGGGGCTCTGCACTGAGGGGGGGTGTCTATGCTAATGGGGGCTCTGCACTGAGGGGGATGTCTATACTAATGGGGGCTCTGCACTGAAGGGGGATTCTATACTAATGGGGGGCTCTGCACTGAGGGGGGGTGTCTATGCTAATGGGGGCTCTGCACTGAGGGTGATGTCTATACTAATGGGGGCTCTGCACTGAGGGGGGATGTCTATACTAATAAGGGGCTCTGCACTGAGGGGGGGGTCTATGCTAATGGGGGCTCTGCACTGAGGGGGGTGTCTATGCTAATGGGGGCTCTGCACTGAGGGGGGGTGTCTATACTAATGGGGGCTCTGCACTGAGGGGGGGTGTCTATGCTAATGGGGGGCTCTGCACTGAGGGGGGGTGTCTATACTAATGGGGGCTCTGCACTGAGGGGGGTGTCTATACTAATGGGGGCTCTGCACTGAGGGGGGTGTCTATACTAATGGGGGCTCTGCACTGAGGGGGGTGTCTATACTAATGGGGGGCTCTGCACTGAGGGGGTGTCTATACTAATGGGGGTCTGCACTGAGGGTGTGTCTATACTAATGGGGGCTCTGCATTGAGGGGGGTGTCTATACTAATGGGGGCTCTGCATTGAGGGGGGTGTCTATACTAATGGGGGCTCTGCACTGAGGGGGGGTGTCTATACTAATGGGGGCTCTGCACTGGGGGGGTGTCTATACTAATGGGGGCTCTGCACTGAGGGGGGTGTCTATACTAATGGGGGCTCTGCCCTGAGGGGGGTGTCTATACTAATGGGGGCTCTGCCCTGAGGGGGGATTCTATACTAATGGGGGGCTCTGCACTGAGGGGGGGATTCTATACTAATGGGGGGCTCTGCACTGAGGGGGGGATTCTATACTAATGGGGGCTCTGCACTGAGGGGGGATTCTATACTAATGGGGGCTCTGCACTGAGGGGGGATTCTATACTAATGGGCAGGGGTCTACACTGAGAGGGGGATTCCATACTGATGGGGGTCAGCACTGAGGGGGGAGTATGTACTGATGGGGGGGTCTGCACTGAGGTGGGAAGTTGATACTGATGGAGGGGGGTCTGCAGACTCTGCACTGAGGGAGGGTGTCTGAACTGATGGGGGGTCTGCAATAAGGGAGGGGGGCAGTACTTAGTGGGGGGTCTATACTGAGGAAAGGGGGTCTGCACTGAGCGGGGGTCTATATTAATGGAAGGGGGTCTGTACTGAGGGAGGGGGGCTATATTGATGGAGTGGGGTCTGTAGTTAGTGGGGGGGGGGTCTGTACTGAGGTAGTTGGTGGAGGAGGGGGTGACACCAATTTTTTCGGCACCGGGTGACACCAACCCTAGTGATGCCACTGCCTGGGCAATGGCCTCTTTCTCTTTTACTTGCTGTTTTGCTAGTTCTAATTTCCTTTCTCTTTGTGAGATCAAAATTTTGATCCATTTAATTGTACAAAACTCTGGAGCCGGTGAGCCATCTCCTCTGGATCTCACAGCCAGTGGGGAGTGTGTGAGTCTCCAGTGTCTGTTCGTCTGGGCTTCTACCTTCCTTCCATCCCCCTTCATTTTGATTTCAGCCTGGGGCTAGGTTAGTTGGATGGATCTCCTGTTTTTGGCTTCCTGTTGCTGATTGGACTATCTGTCTTTTCCAAGTGCAATGTAGTGCTGTGTTATTATGGGATTATTTTTACAAGTTTTACAATTGTTTTTAATATTTGCTCTTATAATTCATTTCTATTAAACTTCTCAGTTTTCATTTTGGACTGCTGCTAAATTGTCTTTGTGATATCCAGAGCGCTGGACATTTTTTGTTTTTTGTTCATTTTTTGTTTTTTTGCTTTTGATCTAACAAAGTATTGAGATGAACTTTTGATATTGACCAAATACTTATTTTCCACCATAATTTGCAAATAAATTCTTTCCAAATCAGACAATGTGATTGTCTGGATTTGTTTCCACATTTTGTCTCTCATAGTTGAGGTATACCTATGATGACAATTACAGGCCTTTCATCTTTTTAAGTGGGAGAACTTGCACAATTGGTGGCTGACTAAATACTTTTTTGCCCCACTGTACTGTATTTTATATTTCATCTTATTGCACTAATAATTTATAGATTACCATTTTTTCTATATATTTTTTGTAGTATTGAGAATTGTTTTATATTTGTGTTTGATATACAGTCAGGTCCATAAATATTGGGACATCGACACAACTCTAATCTTTTTGACTCTATACACCACCACAATGGATTTGAAATGAAACTAACAAGATGTGCTTTAACTGCAGACTTTCAGCTTTAATTTGAGGGTATTTACATTCAAATCAGGTGAACGGTGTAGGAATTACAACAGTTTGTATATGTGCCTCCCACTTTTTAAGGGACCAAAAGTAATGGGACAATTGGCTGCTCAGCTGTTCCATGGCCAGGTGTGTGTTATTCCCTCATTATCCCATTTACAAGGAGCAGATAAAAGGTCCAGAGTTCATTTCAAGTGTGCTATTTGCATTTGGAATCTGTTGCTGTCAACTCTCAATATGAGATCCAAAGAGCTGTCATTATCAGCGAAGAAAGCCATCATTAGGCTGCAAAAACAAAACAAACCCATCAGAGAGATAGCAAAAACATTAGGTGTAGCCAAATCAACTGTTTGGAACATCCTTAAAAAGAAAGAAAGCACCAGTGAGCTCAGCAGCACCAAAAGACCCGGAAGACCACGGAAAACAACTGTGGTGGATGACCGAAGAATTCTTTCCCTGGTGAAGAATCACCCTTCACAACAGTTGGCCAGATCAAGAACACTCTCCAGGAGGTAGGTGTATGTGTGTCAAAGTCAACAATCAAGAGAAGACTTCACCAGAGTGAATACAGAGGGTATACAGAGGGTTCACCACAAGATGTAAAACATTGGTGAGCCTCAAAAACAGGAAAGCCAGATTAGAGTTTGCCAAACAACATCTAAAAAAAGCCTTCACAGTTCTGGAACAACATCCTATGGACAGATGAGACCAAGATCAACTTGTACCAGAGTGATGGGAAGAGAAGAGTATGGAGAAGGAAAGGAACTGCTCATGATCCAAAGCCTCATCAGTGAAGCATGGTGGTGGTAGTGTCATGGCGTGGGCATGTATGGCTGCCAATGGAACTGGTTCTCTTGTATTTATTGATGATGTGACTGCTGACAAAAGCAGCAGGATGAATTCTGAAGTGTTTCGGGCAATATTATCTGCTCATATTCAGCAAAATGCTTCAGAACTGATTGGACGGCGCTACAAAGTGCAGATGGACAATGACCCGAAGCATACTGCGAAAGCAACCAAAGAGTTTTTTAAGGGAAAGAAGTGGAATGTTATGCAATGGCCAAGTCATTCACCGGACCTGAATCCGATTGAGCATGCATTTCACTTGCTGAAGAAAAAACTGAAGGGAATGCCCCCTAATGCCCCAAGAACAAACAGGAACTGAAGACAGTTACAGTAGAGGCCTGGCAGAGCATCACTAGGGATTAAACCCAGCGTCTGGTGATGTCTATATGTTCCAGACTTCAGGCTGTAATTGACTGCAAAGGATTTGCAACTAAGTATTAAAAAGTGAAAGTTTGATGGATGATTGTTAATCTGTCCCATTACTTTTGGTCCCTTAAAAAGTGGGAGGCACATATACAAACTGTTGTAATTCCTACACCGTTCACCTGATTTGGATGTAAATACCCTCAAATTAAAGCTGAAAGTCTGCAGTTAAAGCACATCTTGTTCGTTTCATTTCAAATCCATTGTGGTGGTGGTGGTGTATAGAGCCAAAAAGATTAGAATTGCTTCGATGTCCCAATATTTATGGACCTGACTGTATTTACTGATACATTTAAAATGTGACCTACTGCTCATTCTCTTTTTTTGTTGGCACCTGCTACTATGTCCTCAATCCACACCTAGGTAATGATGATCTCACATTGTCCAGCCCCCCCCCCAGCCACCCGCAACTCCTGGGACACGTCACATATCTCAGGAGGCTGCAGGACCAGTCTCCCTGTGCCGTGCAATCTCGTGCCAGACATTCACGCAACAAATGTTTTACAAATAGACCCTAAAGTGTTAGTTCTCTGTCTTTATTTTTGTTTTATGGTTTTTTTTTGGATCCTTTAGGTTATGTGTGTAAGACTCTTACCCACAACACAGTAATTAACGGGTATTTTTTGCCTACCTGAACCGCAAACTATGTACTATCGGTAGGCTTACAATTCTTTAAACATGCCCCTTTAACTGCTTGCTGACCACCGGCTGTCAATTGACAGCCAGGAGGTGCAGCTCTCGTTGCGGGTGGGTGTCATATGATAGACTCACTTTCCTGGCCCACCAGGGGGCGCGCGCGCCCCCGCCGGCGATCGCGCATGCCCGTCGTGTCACTGGGCACCCGGTGCATGTGCCCGGCGGCCGCGATGTCCGCCGGGCACCCGCGATTGCCGGTAACACAGCAAGACCGTGGATCTGTGTGTGTAAATACACAGATCCACGGTCCTGTCAGAGAAGAGGAGACCGATGGTATGTTCCCAGTACAGAGGAACACCGATCGGTCTCCTCCCCTAGTGAGTCCCCTCCCCCTACAGTTAGAAACACTCCCTAGCAACACAGTTAACCCCTTGATCACCACCTAGTGTTAACCCCTTCCCTGCCAGTCACATTTATACAATAATCAGTGCATTTTTATGTGGTCCCAAAAATGTGTCAAAGGTGTCCGATGTGTCCGCCGCAATATCGCAGTCACGATAAAAATCGCAGATCGCCGCCATTACTAGTAAAAAATAAATAAATAAATAAAAATGTTATAAATCTATCCCCTATTTTGTAGACGCTATAACTTTTGCACAAACCAATCAATATATGCTTATTGCGATTTTTTTTTACCAAAAATATGTAGAAGAATACATATCGGCCTAAACTGAGGAAAAAATTTGTTTTAAAGAAAAAAAAATTGGATATTTATTATCGCAAAAAGTAAAAAATATTGTGTTTTCTTTTCAAACTTGTCGCTCTTCTTTTGTTTATAGCGCAAAAAAGAAAAAACGCAGAGGTGATCAAATGCCACCAAAAGAAAGCTCTATTTGTGGGGAAAAATTCTAACAATTTCATCTGGGTATAGTGTTGTATGACCGCGCAATTGTCATTCAAAGTGCAACAGCGCTAAAAGTTGAAAAATGGCTTGGGCAGGAAGGGGGTGAAAATGCACTGTATTGAGGTGGTTAAGACATTCACATTGTTCAGTGCAATCTATTCATTCTCATTTTCATTGTGGCGTAATGCACAGGCTGTATGTCTTCTGTGTCCCAAGGTGTTCCTCTTTCACAAGCTCCAAACTTGGGAAGTATTACACGGGCAATACAGTTCCCACTTCTAACAAATGAGCTACACTGCCTCCAAAGCACTTTCTGAAAAAAACAGTTGTAATAATTCTCCTTCACATGGGGCAATTACATCCATGCCCTGTACAGGTCCATGTTTATCCACACGGGAATGCAATGGTGTTTAATTTGACATCCATGTGGGTGAGGGTGTGTGTCCCTGAAATAACCCTGGGTGCATTCAGGGTCTTGCACCCGCACAGATATCACATTGGGAGCATGGCTATATTGGTGCAGCCACTGTGTCCCAATAGACAGCTATGAGACTGCTGGCACAGGGATGCATAGAACATCTGTGCATCCCCATGCCAGTAGCACATGGTCCTACATGGGGCACGGATGTAATCTTGCCATGTGAACAAGGCCTACATTTTTGTGCACACAAAGTTGATGCTAAAAACAGTATAATTGCAAAAACAAGCAGTCTTAGTAAGGCTCCTTTCACACGGGCTTGTCCGTTTGACGGACTCCACTTGCTCAGTGGGGGATCAATCCACTGATCACCGCTGAGCTGGCGGATGAGCGGTCCGTCTCCGCTCACTGTGCAGAGACAGATCTGTAAGAGTCCCGCTCTCCTCTATGGGGGGGTAGGAGGAAAATGGACCACCGATCCGCCAATCGGATGGAAAATAGGACCTCCATCCATCTGGATTTAGCAGACAGGATCGGATTGGATAGCAGTGGGTGTCAGCGCACATGTCACCACTGACATCCGCCGCTCTATAGGGTTGAATGGAGGGTCCGATCAGGTCCACCTGAAAAACTGACAGGCGGACCTGATCTAAAAGCCATAGAAAGGGGCCTAACTAGTCAATTATTCATTGTGATGGGATATTTATTCTCTGTTTACCCTCTCGATGTCACATTTCCTGCAGGCTAAACATAAGGCTCTGTACCTTCTCTATGAATGTTTCCGCAATGTCCTTTGCAGTTTTGAAATTCTTCACTCCAACACTTTTTGACGCATCAATGATAATGAAGATATTCATGAGGCCACCTGTTTTTACTTGCAGTTTACGATCGCTTTTATCTGTAAAGAATACAGACAAAAATTAAATCACTGGAAATATACACATTTAGGTCTGTTTCAGGCAGGCAGTAATGTTTACTTACCTCTGAAAAGTGATCCCTGGTGGCAGGCATTCATTTTTTGTACTTTTTTTTTTAAATTGCCGAATGGAAATTTTACATTGCAGGATCACGCTGCAACTGCAATCCAAGCATTGGATTGCAGTTGTAGTGCAGCCCCATTGGTCTCAATGGGCAAATTTGATGGGTGGTGCAGACTGTCAAACTCTGCAGCCTGAGTTAAAACTGCCATGGCCCTGTCAGGCTGTAATTTTAGAATACTGGTGGGTGGCCGGGAGGGAGGGGTGGTAAAACCATGGCTCGGCTGCCTGTATTTAACACTCCCCAGCTACCAGTGTGCCCTTAGAGTAAAGACCATATATTTTGAAAGGTGGAATTACAGTAAATATAGGACCTCCACCAGATTTTCCTAACCAGTTACAGCATTATTTGCTTATTATCAAGCTGTTCCTAGCCAGACTAAAGCTGGCCATACACTAGTAGATTTGTGTTTGAACATTCATATGAAAATTCTCAGCACATTCGATGACTTGACAAAATGTTGTTCGAAAGTACTTCCAAATTTAACATTTGATTTTGGAACCAATCGACTTTTCCCAATCGAAAACCACAGTCATTGTTAGAAATTTGGTAATTCGAGAACAGGTTGCTATCCTTCTCACTGCGGTTGAAAACTAACGTTGATTGGACCAAACTTAAGCTTAAAAAATCAAATGATTGTTTTAAAAGCAAATAATTTTAAATTAAATTCTATTAGTTTATGGGCAGCTATGGGTGACTGTGTGGCAATTCATACTGCCTCACACAATATTGCAACAAGTCCTGGAAATTCATTTGAGAACAGCCAGGAAGTGTGTTACTCTATAACCCCCCCCCCCCCGTACTCATGCAATTAAAGAGTTGTACACTGGAAACCCTAGTCTAGAGCCTCATAAACTTAAGACCCTCAATCAATCTCTATCTCTGTGAAACCAATCAAATGGGCTTCAAACAAGGCCCTGCATCCCCTGAAAAGCTACACTGTATGGCAAAAAAGTGTATGGACATCTGACCATCAGAACCATATGAGTATGAGCCATTCCAAAATCATGTTGGATGGGAAGACCTGTATCACAAATGGTGTTTTAAATTATACCAAAAGGGGCGTGGCCTGACCTTGATGGAGAATGGCAGCTTAACTTGATAGCTCCCGCTGACAGAGAGATTCATCTAACTATAACAGAGGTTAAAACTCACCAACACCCCCACACGCTATGGGAACCTCATCCCGAAGCTCCTCTACCTCCCGCTCCAGGTCTCCCCGTGATCTAACTGGATGGGTAAGCCAGAACATCCCAGAAATGTTCCGTACCCAGACCATCAACATGGCGTCTTCACGAGGCCTACCCCATTCCACAGGCCCAGTATCTAGCCCTGAGGTAGTAATTACCCCTTAGACCTCTACACTCTCCGTCGCCTCGAGTTTCACCCCATTCAGTGGCTATCTACGTTCATTGATCCTCCTGAAAATCACGTATTCATTCACCACCCACCACTGACCTACTTCGGATATACCTGGATACAGACACACAGTATCCTTGGATTAGCAAGCAGGATCTTGCTAATCTCCGAAAACGACCACCTACAGACAACAGCTCTCCCATCTTTCATTGATACGGATTCCCCCAAGCGAAACACCTACAATATCTCTTCCAAAACCATCTCCCTTTGTATCCCCCCCCTTTTTTTTTTTCTCCTCACATCGCTAACACATTCTACGAAGTCTTTGCCCATCCGTCTTCCTCCTAACCCCAATCGTCTTCCCTCAAAGTTCATATCCTCATCCACACGAAGTATATATACCTGTTCCTTTATCTTTCCCTGCTACATCGGCACTGGTACCACCTTCATAAAATGTCACGACCAACAAACAAACCACACAAATCTAAGACTAAAATTATTTCCCTCAATACACGTGGACTTAATCTCCCAGAAAAACGCTCCCAAGTCCTACTCTCCCTACACAGAAACAAAGCAGACATTGTATTCCTCCAAGAGACACACTTCAAAACGAACTCCATCCCAAAACTCTCCAACCAGCGTTTCCCAATAGCTCTCCATGCAACTAATCACACCGCAAAAACCAAAGGGGTATCTATCCTCATTGCCAAACATTGCCAATTTCAAATTAACGAAACCTGTATCGACGAAGAAGCAAGGTTCCTCTTCGTGAAAGGCATTCTATCTGGCAAACGGGTCACCCTTGCCAATATTTATGCCCCCAATACTGGCCAAGTATCGTTCTTTAGAACCACATTGCAAAAACTCTCCACCTTCCAAGAAGGCCTTCTTGTTCTCGGAGCGGATTTCAATGTCCCCCTTCATTCCTTACACGATACTTCATTGGGCACCTCTACCATGCCATATAGAGCACTAAGGGCAATTAAAACGAAGTTACAGGAATTATCATTGCATGACTCTTGGCGCACGCTCTACCCAAACGTGAAAGATTACACCTTCTATTCAACCCCACATAACAGACACTCGAGAATGGATTATCTCTTTCTCTCACATAGACCCCATTTCTATGACTTTAGAGCTCACAGACAATCCTCCCAGAGTCCCAATCTGGCACCTAGACCCCTCTCTTCTCACGGACACAGCCATAGCTTCCAGCATAAACGAACGACTGGTACTATACTTCCAAGAAAACCAATTCCCAGATAGTTCACCTATGCTGAGATGGGAAGCACACAAAAGTACCATACGAGGTGAACTAATAGCAATTTCAGCCAAACGCAGAAAAGAAAGAAATGCTTATATTGCAAAACTGACAACCCGTATTCAAGAGTTAGAACAAACCCACAAAAACTCCCATGCAGTAGGGACCCTTCCAGATCTGATCCAAGCTAGAAATGATTTATTAGAGACACTCAATAAACAAATAAAAAGAAACTACATATTCTCCCAAAAAACTTTCTACGAGTACGGCAACAAGTTCAGCAAACTCCTAGCAAGGGCTCTACGAGCAAAGAAGGCCTCCATGACTATCCACTCACTTACCGACGCTAAGGGACAAAAAATAGTATCAAACGACCAAATAGCAGACCAGTTTATTCGCTACTATACCCATTTGTACAATTTACACCCGATGACCCTCAGACTGATAACACCGGTAGACTACAAATGATTAGAGATTTCCTCAGTAAATACAGTCCAGAGCCCCTATCGGATGAATCGGCTAATGACCTGGAACAACCTATCTCACCCACAGAAATAGATCTGGTTCTTAAACAACTGAAAACTGGTAAAAGCCCGGGCCCAGACGGACTAACAGCGGGTTATTACAAGACTTTCATCAACACGCTTAAGCCACACTTCTTGTCTGCATTTAACTCCTTATCCTCTGAAAATCCCCCCCCCGCGCGAGATCTACTAACAGCACACATCACGGTAATCCCTAAACCGAACAAAGACACGTCCTTAGTGACTAATTACCGCCTGATCTCCTTATTAAATGTAGACCTCAAAATTTACGCCAAAATCCTGGCCAATCGTCTCTTGCCACTTTTTCCCAATCTCGTCTCTTTAGATCAAGTAGGCTTTATACCAGGTAGAGAGGCAAGAGACAACACGATCAAAGCCATTAACATTCATAAATGGCTAGCCTCCTCCCAGCAACAGGGGTTCTTTCTATCCCTGGATGCGGAGAAGGCATTCGACAGGGTGGCCTGGGACTACATGATTGAAGTGCTCAAAATGATAGGGATTCAAAACCGTATGCTTCAATTCATTATGGCTCTGTACTCTTCCCCTACCTCGAGAGTCCGGGTCAATGGTCACCTGTCGGACGCCTTCTCCATATACAATGGGACTCAACAGGGTTGTCCGCTGTCCCCCTTAATATTCGTATTCACTACTCCAACGCTTAAGGTCTAATCCGGACATCAAAGGAATGTCAATTTCAAATACTACATACAAGCTCTCTGCCTTCGCAGATGACAATCTCCTATTTCTGACAGATCCGCACATCACTCTACCTAACCTACTTAAAGACTTTGCCACGTTCAACACCCTCTCAAACCTACAAATCAATTTCGCTAAATCAGAAGCGCTAAACATATCTCTAAGTAAAGAGACTCTTACATTGTGCCAAACCAATTTCCCGTTTAGATGGAATCAAAACGCCATAACGTATCTAGGAATCAATCTACCATCCCAACTATCCGACCTATATTCTAAAAACTACCTTCCTATTCTCCAAAAAATTCAAAAGGACCTAAAGGCATGGTCGACGGGAATCTTCTCTTGGTTTGGTAGGGCAGCCGTTCCTAAAATGAACATTCTCCCAAGAATACTATACATCTTTCAAACCATTCCCATAAAACTACCGAAAGTCTTTTATAATTCGTACCGCAAAGCCTGTAGTGACTTCTTATGGGGCAAAGACCGCCCCAGGCTCAGCTTTGAACGTCTGACTCTACCCAAACTAAAGGGAGGCATTGGTCTACCAGACATTGTTAAATATCACAAGGCTTTTCAACTGACAAGAATAGTAGACTGGTGTGTACACTCCCATATGAAAGCCTGGGTTACAATTGAACACAAATTCTCCCAAATCCCAGTTCGACAGCTACCCTGGATCACCCCAAACAATATCCCTCCGGCCTGCACACAACACCCCTTAATAGGTTGCACTCTCCAAACCTTCCAGAAGGCATGCCGAAACCTCCACATCTCCTCCACACAAGGCCCGCTGACGCCAATCCGTAACAACCCGGAATTCCCAATTGGTATGTCCGATACATTCCTTAAAGATTCTTGGCCTTACAATGAAATACGCGCAGAACACTTCTTCTCCAGAAACACCTTTCTATCTCTCTCCAATTTACCTACACAAACGAATGACCGACCATTCCCGATGTGGACATACTTCCAAATCAGACACTTTCTCAACCACCCCAACAAACGCTCAGAATACGCCAGACAACTCACACCTTTTGAACAAATGTGTACCAAAACAGAACCACAAAGACACATGATCTCAGAAATATACTCTCTCCTATTTTCTGAACACAATCCTAAGTCAAATATAGCAACCCGCAGTTGGGAAAGAGAGTTGTCAATTGACTTGTCGGAAGCAGAGTGGGAAAATATCTAACATATATTCATAAGGGATCAATTAATGTCTCCGCACAAGAAAATAGCTTTAAAATATTCTCTAAGTGGTACAAAACCCCGACAAGACTACACAAAATTTCCCCCGCCATACCTTCTAATTGTTGGAGATGCTCTGATGAAGAAGGTTCTCTTTTGCACATCTGGTGGTCATGCCCATCTATACAACCTTTCTGGAAAGAAGTTCATCGCATCACCTCCAACATCACCACCTACCAGATAGAATTTACCCCGGCACAAATGCTGTTACACCATTCTTCTATCCCAAAACGACACTACCAACGTTCCCTGGCGCTACATTTATTGAATGCTGCAAAGATGTGCATCCCACCCCTTTGGAAATACCCCAAACCCCCTACCACCGCTGCTTGGCTCAAACGTATAGGAAAAATAGCAGAAATTGAGGAATTGATACATCAATCCAGAGACACACCCACAAATTTCAGGAAAATCTGGTCCTGCTGGCAACACTATCAGACAACAGACGAATATGCACATCTACTCTCACATGGATAGGCTATGGCCCAAAAGGCCCCTCCAAAAGAGAAGGAGGCAAAATCCATCATTCACAACCTTCGCTTTATACTCCCTCACATTCCGCCCAGTCGACTTAAACATCATCATATAATAAAGAAGGTCGATATACCACCCCTGAAACCATAATACCTCCACTCACTCCAAACCATTCCCTAAGCCACTCTTAATCACAAATTCACAAAATCACATTATTCGAGTCTCCTTCTACCTCAGACTTTCTACCAGCCAGTTAAACCTCTCATATGGTTTGCTAGTGGTCCATAGACCGCAAACCAGACGTCTTTTGAGACATCATATAAATATTGGCAATTGACAGTTGTCACCCTTCCACAACCACGCAACAAACCCAATTAATTATCACCCATCTTCACATCCCTGGCACTGAGCTCACACTCTCAAGCTACGGTCACCATATTTTCTATAGGCCTAAGTTCCCCAAACCCATCATTAAGGCGGATCCAGCCCACAGGATTAGAATAACACAGATAGTTTAATAAACTCTGTAGAACATGCCAAGGTATCTCGCTACAGACAATACACATACAAAACGTGGAATCCTTACATTGATTCATCCATTTAGCTAAATAAAGGGCTCAATGCCCCGGTTGAATCTTTGGTTATTGGTTATATATCTAGGATTTCTTCTTTTTCTTAAACTTACTTTATACAAATATGCATTGCTGTTTAATCATATTTACAAACTGTTAACTGTACCTAATACTACATACTAACATGTTGATCTAAGCTCGCAACACCTTTCTTATGTATCGAGACTGTGTTCTTCAACGTGTATTTCAACTTGTATGAACAATAAAAATTATCTTTGGAAAAAAAAAATCATACCAAAGGTGTTTAGGGGAGTTGAGGTCAGGGCTCTGTGCAGGCCACGCAAGTTCCAGCACACCAAACGCGGAAAACCATGTCTTCATGGCAATGGCTTTGTGCACAGGGCCACAGTCTTGCCATAACATAAAAAGGGCCTTTACTATTCTGTTATCACAAGCGCTAAAAAAAATGTTTAAAATGTTCTTCTGTACCAGCCATTCTCAACTAGGGTTCCGCAAGGGTTGGCTAGGGGTTCCATGATCTGTGGCTAACTGACCTCCATCTGATGGTGCCTGCATAGTTCTAGGTCGAACGCCACTTGGCAGCACCAGTAAAATGACTGCGAGGGAGTTCTTCTGGTTACCCCCATAAGGGCGGAATTCATGTACCACATCTAATGTAGGGGCATTTTCCCAATGACAACCAATGGATTAATCCTACCAGGGGTTCCCTGAGATCTGAAAATTTTCTCAAGGGTTCCTCTGGGACAAAAAAGTTTGAGAAAGGTTGTTTTATACTGTAATGCCCCGTACACACGATTGGACATTGATCGGACACACGGTCACACAAAGTTGTCGGAAAATCCGATCATTCTGAACACGGTGACGTAAAACACGTACGTCGGGACTATAAACGGGGCAGTAGCCAATAGCTTTCGTCTCTTAATTTATTCTGAGCATGCGTGGCACTTTGTGCGTTGGATTTGTGTACACACGATCGGAATTTCCGACAACGGATTTTGTTGTCGGAAAATTTTATAGCAAGCTCTTAAACTTTGTATGTCAGAAATTCCTATGGAAATGTGTGATGGAGCCTACACACGGTCGGAATTTCTGATAACAAGGTCCTATCACACATTTTCCGTCGGAAAATCCGACCATGTGTACAGGGCATAAGACTGACTATATACTATGTATTTTCCAACCTTCAACTCTGTCTGGGTCTGATGATTCAATGGTTTCAGCCAAGGAGGATCCAAATACCTCTGCCACTTCTTCCAGGGAATCATATGTGTAAGAATCTGTGGACAAAGTGGTTTATAGAGTAGTATATGAGATATGTTATGTGATATCCAATTTTTTTCAATATATACGAGATAGCCCTAAATATTTATTTGCAAAAGGTAGAATTCCAGTTATTTTTTTTTAGATGAGGAATTGTCTCCATTTTTTTTAACCATACACTTTTCAAACTCTTTGAAAATAATCTATACATATAAGGCACTACAGTTACAAATTGTGTTATGGTACAAGATAGAAAATGAGCTTTACATGAGAATATGACAGATTCATTATTTACATTATGGTCCTAGGATCTCCATAGTTTCATTTACTTGATTGATGTGAGATGTTGTGTTTGGAGAACATAAGGGGTATGGTAGAGAAGGGAAGGGAGGAAGGGTAGGTTAGGTGAGGTAGGGATTGGAGTGGGACCTTATTAGAAGGACCTTATTGGTAATGAGGGGTACTACTTATCACAAAATAGGTACATCTGAGATCAGGGTTGTGTATCATTATATGTGATTGAGCTAGATGGGAATAAATTAATAGGAACTGCACTCCAGTCTATGCTCTTCTGAAATACTTTATTGGATCATCCATAACAGATAAACAGCCATAGTGTCTCCACTCGAAAAAAAAAAATCTCCTTCTTAACGCATTTCACCACATTGTGGCTTGATCACAAGGATAACAAGCAAAAACTGGCTTTTTGATCCTACACCCAGGGCCCGAAACTAAATGAAAGAGCAAGGCTAGAGAGGTGAGTTGGGACTGGGACACTGCAAACTATGTGATTGATCCAGTTAGGAGATGTTAATAACTAGAGTTGAATAGAATATTATGCTTGTGGGTATAGTAAGGTCAAATTTACTATTAAGAACAATTGGAAAAAACATATGGTCGTCATAATGCATGAAAGATCTGATCATTAGGTCAATACTGTGCATTTGTTGTATGCCAACAGGACCAGTTGTTTTAGAAAACGCATTCTTTAAAATGGGCTCTAGCACATAAGAACTCAAATTGAGCATGGGTATTAAAGATTTGTTTTACAGAATACAAAGTCAGGATTTTTTTTTCCAGAGTCTGCCAATGGATAGTCTGGCTCCTATTAATATATGGGTGAGAAGGGTGCAGTGACAGCCCCCCTCGGCAAAAGCAGTCGCCAGCAGGGCTGGGTGCGCGCCACGGCTGGGGTGCACTGGGTGCAGTCCGCCCTGGTTGACAAAGGCTTACTTTCAGCTTTTAACTGCTTTCTGTGCCCACAGCAGGAAGTTCTCCCCTGATTTTACGTGTCGATGACCACACAGGCAGTGAGTTGAGTCTCCACAATGGGGAAACAGAGAGCAATAAAAACGTCCCAGAAATACAGAACACTTAATCATATTATCTAGATTTCATCATGGTGGGGAAGAGAAAGCCAGGACCTCTAGTAAGGAGATCTCACTGCTGGAGCCCCTGAGAACTATTTTATAGAAATGACCATTTACATAGGTGTTATATCATTCAATAGTATTATTTTAGTAATCTTACTTCTGCAGGATGGTTCCGATCCTGACCACCTCTTGTTCTTTTTACATTCCCTCGTCTTCGATCCAAACATCCTCAGTCCATTCTGACAATCATAGCTCACTTTGTCTTCAATTCCATAGGAAGTACCAACTTTACTGGCACCAATGGGGATCCCTGGGCTGGGGCAATGGCCCTCTGAAGAGAAAATAGAGGTACTGGAAATTATATAGAATAATGTTAACGTGAGCATAGCAGAACAGTTTGACAACCCATTCATAGTAGTAAATGTTAGAGTGTATCCAGTGTACCTAAGCCCAATAACAAACATTTTATACATTGCAACTTACCAGGGACATGCAGTGAGGTCAATGGCTGGTGAGGCACCGGCTAGTATCACACAGGTTACATACGCTGCGATCATTAGAGCATAATTCTAGCACTAGACCTCCTCTGTAACTATGTAACCTGTAAAATTTTTACAGCGTCGCCTATGGAGATTTTTAAGTACTGAAGTTTGGCGCCATTCCACAAGTGTGCGCAATTTTAAAGCGTGACATATTAGGTATCTATCTACTTGGCATAACATCATCTTTCACATTATACAAAAAAATCAGGCTTACTTTAGTGTTTTTTTGTTTTTATTGATGAAACAGTTTCTTTCCAATAAAAAACGTGTTTGAAAAATTGCTGCGCAAATACAGTGTAACATAAAAAGTTGCAATGACCACCATTTTTTCCCTAGGGTGTCTGCTAAAACAATAAATATATATATATATATATATATATATATATATATATATATATATATATATATATATATATATATATATGTATAATGTTTGGGGGTTCTGAGTAATTTTCTAGCAAAAAAAATATGATTTTTACTTGTAGGAGAGAATTGTCAGAAATGGCCTAGGTGGCAAGTGATTAATTACCAGTAAGTAATATACAAATAATTATTATATTTTTTTAAGGTAATTTACTATATTTTCAAAAACTGTACTCAAGCAGGTGGCTTAACAGGCAAATTACTGAAGTTTGAAGTTATAACTTCAAACCAGTAATTTCACAGTAAATAGATAAATAATAAATTTAGCATAATAATACTGTATATGGTTTAGCTTGATTAAAACAATACCTTTTCAGCAGCTGCAGGTTCTCCCTCTTAACTGTGTGAGAAAAACATGAGATTATGGGTAAATCTAAACACCCATAAACCCATGTTTTTTTCTTCTAGTTAAGAGGGCTGGTATGGAAGTAGAGGTGAATGAGCTTGAAGAAACATGCCTCCTTCTATGGCACTGCAGTGAGAGGACAGTGAGCTGGGGTCAATGGTACTTTACCATTGGTCCAAGGCTCCAAGCTGTCCATTGAGCTCAGTGCCTCTGACAAGAAGTAAGAGGCACTGTGAGCTCATCCTCTTAGTGTGCTGCAAACAGCGTGTGCCAGCTTGTATTTAAACTGGCGGCTCTGTATCTAACTTCTGACAGGCTGCACAAGTATCTCTGGAACTATAGGTGCTAGGAGCCCCAAATTTGGACCAGTGGTGGGGTAGGACTACCACCCTACAAATTTGGGGTCTCTGTGACCCCAGGTCGCCGAGCTATGACCCTCAAAGCACGATCATTTTTTGTCTTTTTACGTTCATGGCTCTGCCTCACCTACCTTCCCTGACTGCTTGTCCCTGCAACTTACTAGTCTTTAGATGGGGTGTCTGCATTTGTTTTGTTTTTTTAAAGAATTGTTTCTTTATCTTTATCCTGACGGTAGTATAGTTCTTCTACTAAGGTAACAAAACACATTCGCTGTAATGTATTTATGAAGAAGCAGTGTTGTCACCCTAGAATAGGAGGTTTGTTCAGACTACAGAACACCTTTCTCTAACATGAGGGCGTTTCTATAGCCCACATAGATGAGCTAGGCAGGGCCCATAGCAGTGCTTAGGATTTCAGTGTATCAGAGAATTCTTAAAATGGTCTGGATTTTTGGCAGGATTCACTATAAATGGAATTATGCATTTGCATATACAGTAAAACCTTGGATTGAGAGTACCTTGGTCTGCAAGTATTTTGCCAGACAAGCTCAATTTGTTTATTAAGTTTGACTTGATAAACGAGTGATGTCTTGATATACAAGTAGCGTCATGTCACAACTGAGTATAAAAGAGAAGAGAGGCGCCTCTAAGTGTAGCAATATGGTTACATAGTTACATAGTAGGTGAGGTTGAAAAAAGACACAAGTCGGGGGAGATGGGCGGAGCCTAGCGGAGCAGACATGCATTGTTAGAGCTCCACACCGCTGAGGAGAGAAGAGAAGGACAAAGCGGAGCCTGCAGGCTCAAAAGGTATCCATTTGAACCTTTTTGCCCCTGGGAACAAACTGTGAAAGTTTGGGCAGGAAATATGGTACTGGGAGGAAACCGTGGCAGAAATAAAAATCACCTCACAAAGAGCTCACAGGCACTCACTGCAGCTGAAGCAGCTCCAGTCACCTCACAAGATACAGCATCAGGGCGCTCTCACAGACAGAAAATGTCACAGCAAGACTCTCCATTTGAGTCAGATACAGAACAAATCCTCTCACAAACTTCTCCACAAGCCTCCTCAGAATCCCCAGTAATATTATTACAATTTGAAAAGATGCTTCATAAGGCTTTAAAACAAACCTTAGACCAAATAACAAAAAGCCTAACCAAAGAAATAAGAGAGCTGGGAAACCGCACCGCAGCCTTAGAAATAAAAATGGATGAAATTGAAATTACAACCCAAGAAAATATAACAGAATTGGAACAATTACAAGAAGAGAATTTAATACTTCAAACTAAGCTCGAAGATTACGAAAATAGAGCCAGACGTTCAAACTTGAGCATAAGGGGAATACCTGAAACTGTGACAGACCTGCAATCTACTATTACTGCTCTATTACAAGAACTAAAGCCAGATATCCCTATTGAACGTTTAGAACTGGACAGAGTACACAGAGCCCTCACAGCCAAAAAGAAAGATGGACCCCCACATGATATAATCACAAAATTTCATTATTACAGAACGAAAGAACAAATACTAATTGCTGCAAGAAAAAAAAAGGAACTTAATTTTCAAGGACACAATTATCACATTTTTGCTGACCTATCCCAACTTACTATTACTAAAAGACGATCCATGAAACCCCAACTAATGGAACTGCAACGCCACAACATTATGTATCAATGGGGCTTCCCCTTTTCAGTCAGATTTAACCACCAAGGTACAATTTACAGAAGCAGATCAGCAGATGAACTACAACAAACCCTTTTAAAATTAAATCTGACAGAACCCACAAGCAGCAACTCTCCCACACGCAGAAGAATGGCATCATCTTCACCTTCAGGCAGCACCCAGAAAATTCCAGAACAAAATGGGAATCATCATTCTCACAAAAGAGGCCGTTATGTCACATCATCCATGGACCAAGAAGATTCAATGGACTGACATCCTAATTCCTGATATCTCTTCATTTATTATACTAAGAGATGGTTCTCTATAAAAAACCTGTATTTATAACTGAATGTAACTGCATTCTGATAGTCACACACTGTGCGGGATCATGTTACATTCCAGTTATATTTCTTATTGCTTCTGATTCATATAGCCTTAGAATATATAAGTGAAATAAGGAAATTCTTGTTCAGTTATATATTATCAGGTAATAACAATAGATTTATTACTTTTTAGGACAAATATGTTCAATAATCCAGAAGTAATGGAAGCTTTTTCTTTTTTTTTCTTAAAACAAATATATCATTACCTAACTAGTTCCTAGAATTATGTTTTTGTTTATTCTAATCTGAAGCAATACAACCTCAATTTTATGAGTTAACATATCTAAACAGTTACATATGAATAAAATAAAAGGGTTAAAATCCCAAAATAATTCAAACTATCTTCATCAATACCAAAGTTATTAACAGTACCTTTCTAACTGAATTATTTAGCCTAGTGCAAGACTAACCATATACAACCACCCTGGAATAAATAAATCCAACAAAAACTATATTCTGCACTCCAATTAATGAAACATCATTTTGATGTCTTTTGACATAGCACTTCTCTCCTGTAAGCGGAAGATCCGTGTACCCCCATTAGCCCTCCTCATTCTCCCAACCATATTATGTGGGAGTGTGACGAAGGCACTTATTCCCCTGAGAGAGATATTTATTCTCTTTCACGGGTAAATTGTGATTACTTGCAAAAAATAATTTATACAATGTATCATCTAATCTCATATGTTTTTTGTTTACTCTTTACTCCAGAATTCACTGGTTTCTTTTCTATCTTTTCATCTCTTCAGTCCACACAGGTTGATCTGCGCAGTCAGCTCTGCATAACAAAAAGTAAGTCAAAACTATTTGATCTGTTGCCATGGCACCACTGAATATACTTTCCCTGAATGTTCAGGGAATAAATGTCCCTCAAAAAAGGACCAAAGCCTTCCGTACTTTCCATAACAAGAAGGCTCACATAGTATGCCTCCAAGAAACACACTTCACCAAAGATTCTACTCCAAAATATATTTCTCCTTTTTATCAACAAATTTACACGGCTTCTGCCTGTACCAAGCAAAGGGGAACTCTAATTGCATTTCACCGATCCACACCATTCACCTTATCATCAGAAATTAAAGACCCAGAAGGTAGATACCTGATACTCATGGGTTATATAATGGATACAGCAATCACGGTGATTTCCTACTACGCTTCTAACAAACAACCTACACCATTCCTCTCACATATTGACACGTACCTCGTATGTGAGCCTGATGTGCAGAGGGAGACCTCTCGTACAGCCCTGGTTCCCAGATCACTGGAGTTGAGGACAGTGACCGTAGGAGCACAGTGGGGTATGAGTGCCTGGTGGATTCTCTGGAACTGGAGATGATGTCCACTGGGAGACACTGGAACTGACTGGAGTGCCGGGTGCAGGTAAGCTGGATACAAGTCAGCAGGTAAGCCGGATGCAGGTCAGCAGGGTGCAGGTGAGCTGGATGCAGGTCAGCAGGATGCAGGTAAGCTGGATGCAGGTCAGCAGGCTGCAGGTAAGCTGGATGCAGGTCAGCAGGCTGCAGGTGAGCTGGATGCAGGTCAGCAGGCTGCAGGTGAGCTGGATGCAGGTCAGCAGGATGCAGGTGAGCTGGATGCAGGTCAGCAGGCTGCAGGTAAGCTGGATGCAGGTCAGCAGGCTGCAGGTGAGCTGGATGCAGGTCAGCAGGATGCAGGTAAGCTGGATGCAGGTCAGCAGGCTGCAGGTGAGCTGGATGCAGGTCAGCAGGATGCAGGTAAGCTGGATGCAGGTCAGCAGGGTGCACACAGCAGGCAGAAGCAAGGTCAGACAAGCCAGGTCATACACAGTGGATCAGTTCAACAGATTCGGCAGGCAAGGAATAGTCAAGTTCGGGCTGGTTTCTGGTAACAGGAGATCAGACAGGCAGGTAAACAGAATCAGAGTCAGGGAAAGCCAAGGTTCAGGATTGGAGACAGCAACGTGGTCAGAGAGCCAGGTCAGGTGATCGGATGCTGATTACAGGAACAGGTCACAGGTGAAGCTGCAGATCAAACAGCAAGTGCTGAATTGTGGAAGCCCCTCTTAAAGGCCACTGGGCGCCAAAGCCGAATCACTGTGCGTGCGATCTCTGCGATCGGCACATGCGCATTGGCGCACGCCTGTTCGTTACTGGGAACCTGTTGGTGGGGATGCGCCTGGGCCCTGTTGCAGGTCTGGAAGTAGTATGTCCATGACATTGCCCCCCCCTTAAGGGCAACCTCCGGGTGCCCAAAAGAGCTCTTTTCTGAGGATGTCTGCGGAAGAAGGCACATATTGCTAAAAAACGGAAAATCCCTTTATGTTTTCTATCTCTCGATATTAAGAGGGCATTTGACACAGTATCCTGGCAATATATGCAATATTCATTACAAAAATGGGGTTTTGGACCCCACTTTTTAACATGGATCAAAGCATTATATAATAAACCCAAAGCCTATATAAAATATGCTGGATACAAATCTGATGCCTTTAATATCGAAAGAGGTACCCGACAGGGTTGCCCATTATCTCCCTTATTATTTGCCCTTATACTCGAACCCATGGCCCAATACATCAGAACAAACCAAACTATAACTGGCATTGAAGTAGGAGGTATTACACACAAATTATGTATATTTGCAGACGATATATTACTTTTTCTATCATCACCACAGGTCTCTGGTCCTAACTTAATACCAGCTCTTGATGGATTTGCAGCCCTATCCGGCCTTGTGATTAATCGTAAGAAATGCCTAGTGCTTAATATTTCACTCACAAACATGGAATTGATCCTGGCTAGGGCTGCACTCCCATTCACATGGGCAGAAATATCAATCCCATATCTTGGAATTCATTTAACAGCATCTCATTCTGACTTATTCTCAACCAATTATCCTCCTGTATTAAGACAGATCACAAATCTAATAAAACAATGGTCGCAACTTCCTTTATCCTGGATAGGGAAGATTAATGCAATCAAAATGACTATTCTACCCAAATTGCTTTATCTATTCAGAGTCCTCCCTATTCCAATTCCTTCCTATTTTTTGAGAATAGTACAAAAAAGAGCAACTTTGTTTATATGGGGCTCTTCTAAACCACGTATACCTATACACACACTACATCTTCCCAAAAATAAAGGAGGCCTGGGATACCCTAATTTTACTAACTACTACAGAGCAGCACATTTGGCCAGTCTGTCCAAATACCATGCAAAACAGGAAATCCCATTATGGGTATTTATAGAGGCTTCAGAAAATGACCCTCTATTAATATCAAACTTATTATGGTTTGATCCTAAAGACCGCTTTAAAATTCATAATCCCATAACTAAACACTTCTTATCTCTCTGGGATAAACTAAAAACCAAATATCAGTTACAATCTCCACACAATCCTCTCCTTTCTTTTATCAGAAATCCGGCCTTTTATCCGGCATGGATCTACCCAAATTCTTTTAAAGCTTGAACAACATCAGGCATTCAGACACTAAATGACTTCATAGCATCTAAATCATTCCTTTCATTCCCATCACTTAGAGAAAAATATGATCTACCAAACTCTGAGATATTTAGATATCTCCAAATCAAAAATTTCTATACACCATTCCTAAAGAGGGATACACCATTATCCCAATTATCCATTTTTGAATCAATCTGTACAAAAGATCCATTTGCTAAAGGTACAATTTCATCACTTTATAATCAATTATATGGAGTAGCAAATCTTAATAGACCCTCTTACGTTCAGAGGTGGGATGAGGACCTGGGATGAACTTTAGAAGACACGGACTGGTCTAACATATGGCTCACATCTAAGTCATCTTCACCCAACATCTTAGCACTGGAGACAAATTATAAAGTCCTAACTCGCTGGTACCTTGTACCCGCTAGAGTGGCAAAATATTCACCTAATACCTCAGCTCTTTGTTTTCGAGGATGCCCAGAAATAGGCACACATTTACACATATGGTGGACGTGCCCAGTAATCCAAACCTTCTGGAAGGAAGTCTTCGTGATTGCATCTAAAATATTTAAAAAAATAATACGGGGGGGCAGGAGGCGGAGCCTAGCAGAGCAGACATGCATTGTTAGAGCTCCACACCGCTGAGGAGAAAAGAGAAGGACAAAGCGGAGCCTGCAGGCTCAAAAGGTATCCATTTGAACCTTTTTGCCCCAGGGAACAAACTGTGAAAGTTTGGGCAGGAAATATGGTACTGGGAGGAAACCGTGGCAGAAATAAAAATCACCTCACAAAGAGCTCACAGGCACTCACTGCAGCTGAAGCAGCTCCAGTCACCTCACAAGATACAGCATCAGGGCGCTCTCACAGACAGAAAATGTCACAGCAAGACTCTCCATTTGAGTCAGATACAGAACAAATCCTCTCACAAACTTCTCCACAAGCCTCCTCAGTATCCCCAGTAATATTATTACAATTTGAAAAGATGCTTCATAAGGCTTTAAAACAAACCTCAGACCAAATAACAAAAAGCCTAACCAAAGAAATAAGAGAGCTGGGAAACCGCACCGCAGCCTTAGAAATAAAAATGGATGAAATTGAAATTACAACCCAAGAAAATATAACAGAATTGGAACAATTAAAAAAAGAGAATTTAATACTTCAAACTAAGCTTGAAGATTACGAAAATAGAGCCAGACGTTCAAACTTGCGCATAAGGGGAATACCTGAAACTGTGACAGACCTGCAATCTACTATTACTGCTCTATTACAAGAACTAAAGCCAGATATCCCTATTGAACGTTTAGAACTGGACAGAGTACACAGAGCCCTCACAGCCAAAAAGAAAGATGGACCCCCACGTGATATAATCACAAAATTTCATTATTACAGAACGAAAGAACAAATACTAATTGCTGCAAGAGAAAAAAAGGAACTTAATTTTCAAGGACACAATTATCACATTTTTGCTGACCTATCCCAACTTACTATTACTAAAAGACGATCCATGAAACCCCAACTAATGGAACTGCAACGCCACAACATTATGTATCAATGGGGCTTCCCCTTTTCAGTCAGATTTAACTACCAAGGTACAATTTACAGAAGCAGATCAGCAGATGAACTACAACAAACCCTTTTAAAATTAAATCTGACAGAACCCACAAGCAGCAACACTCCCACACTCAGAAGAATGGTGTCATCTTCACCTTCAGGCAGCACCCAGAAAATTTCAGAACAAAATGGGAATCATCATTCTCACAAAAGAGGCCGTTATGCCACATCATCCATGGACCAAGAAGATTCAATGGACTGACATCCTAATTCCTGATATCTCTACATTTATTATACTAAGAGATGGTTCTCTATAAAAAACCTATATTTATAACTGAATGTAACTGCATTCTGATAGTCACACACTGTGTGGGATCATGTTACATTCCAGTTATATTTCTTATTACTTCTGATTCATATAGCCTTAGAATATATAAGTGAAATAAGGAAATTCTTGTTCAGTTATATATTATCAGGTAATAACAATAGATTTATTACTTTTTAGGACAAATATGTTCAATAATCCAGAAGTAATGGAAGCTTTTTCTTTCTTTTCTTAAAACAAATATATTATTACCTAACTAGTTCCTAGAATTATGTTTTTGTTTATTCTAATCTGAAGCAATACAACCTCAATTTTATGAGTTAACATATCTAAACAGTTGCATATGAATAAAATATGTAATTGTTTACTCTAAAAGGGTTAAAATCCCAAAATAATTTAAACTATCTTCATCAATACCAAAGTTATTAACAGTACCTTTCTAACGGAATTATTTAGCCTAGGGCAAGACTAACCATATACAACCACCCTGGAATAAATAATTTCAACAAAAACTATATTCTGCACTCCAATTAATGAAACATCATTTTGATGTCTTTTGACATAGGACTTCTCTCCTGTAAGCGGAAGATCCATGTACCCCCATTAGCCCTCCTCATTCTCCCAACCATATTATGTGGGAGTGTGACGAAAGGCACTTATTCCCCTGAGAGAGATATTTATTCTCTTTCACGGGTAAATTGTGATTACTTGCAAAAAATAATTTATACAATGTATCATCTAATCTCATATGTTTTTTGTTTACTCTTTACTCCAGAATTCACTGGTTTCTTTTCTATCTATTCATCTCTTCAGTCCACACAGGTTGATCTGCGCAGTCAGCTCTGCATAACAAAAAGTAAGTCAAAACTATTTGATCTATTGCCATGGCACCACTGAATATACTTTCCCTGAATGTTCAGGGAATAAATGTCCCTCAAAAAAGGACCAAAGCCTTCCGTACTTTCCATAACAAGAAGGCTCACATAGTATGCCTCCAAGAAACACACTTCACCAAAAATTCTACTCCAAAATATATTTCTCCTTTTTATCAACAAATTTACACGGCTTCTGCCTGTACCAAGCAAAGGGGAACTCTAATTGCATTTCACCGATCCACACCATTCACCTTATTATCAGAAATTAAAGACCCAGAAGGTAGATACCTGATACTCATGGGTTATATAATGGATACAGCAATCACGGTGATTTCCTACTACGCTCCTAACAAACAACCTACACCATTCCTCTCACATATATTACAAGTGATTAATACACACAAAATAGGAACAGTGATAATGTGTGGGGATTCGAACCAGGTCCTCCTCCCATTTCTAGATAAATCACCTTTTACACCATCCAAAATAACCTCTAGATTACCTTTTTCTCAACTTCTTTCCAAATACAATCTGGTAGATTCATGGAGAGAAAGTAACCCAATGAAAAAGAAATTCACTTATTTCTCACACCCTCATCAAACCTTCACCAAAATAGATCATATTTTTCTAACAATAGGAATGATACCAGAAATTATTGCATCAGATATAATTCCGATTCCGTGGTCTGACCATAATGCAGTATACACTACTATAGCCTCAGCCATACCAAAAGCGCATGACCCAACGTGGTACTTACCGGACATAATGCTCAAACACCCACTACATCAGATGGCCATTGAACAAGCTTTAAAGGAATACATATCAATTAATAATACAACAGACATCTCCCCAATAACACTGTGGGAAGCTCATAAGCCTGTCTTGCGTGGTACAATACAAAGACAAATGGCACTATTTAAACGGGAACGCAAAAATCTAGCAAAAAAACTAGAACTCAATTTTAATGCAGCATACATATCATTTCAAGATAATCCATCTCAGAGTACAAAATCTCATCTGGAAAAATCTAGATTGGAATACGATCTATTTCTCACTGAGTCAGTTGATAAATCCCTCAAACGCTCCAAACACAATTTCTACATGAATACAAACAAACCAGGTACATATTTGGCTCGGGCATTAAATTCAACTAACAAATCTTTCAAACCAATACGTTTGAAATTATCAAAAAATGTTTACACTTGTAATCCAGTTAAAATAGTCCATAAATTTCACTCACATCTCGCAACTTTATACAAGACAAACAATGAATTTAATCCTACAGAAGCTGAATCCTTCTTCTCAAAAATAACCTTACCTGAGTTATCTCAGAATCAAAAAAGCAGTTTGGATGAGCCTATAACTATAGATGAAGTTGCTAACGCCATAAAAGACCTAAAACTTAACAAAAGACCAGGCCCAGACGGCTACTCGGCTTTATACTATAAAACATTCTCAGAAATACTCTCTCCCATTCTCACTGAAACTTTTAACAAACTTCTAGATGGACATTCTTTTCGGCAAGAAACATTAATGGCAATTGTTTGTATGATCCCAAAACCCCTTTCTGATGATACTTCCTGTGTGAATTATCGGCCTATCTCTCTGTTAAACCTCGATATTAAATTATTAGCAAAAATAATAGCAAAACGCCTCAATAGCATTATAGGAAAATTAATACATAGAGATCAAGTAGGCTTCATGCCAAATAGACAGGCAGGCGATAATATACGCAGGGCAGTGTTATTGGCACATATTGCTAAAAAAACGGAAAATCCCTTTATGTTTTCTATCTCTCGATATTAAGAGGGCATTTGACACAGTATCCTGGCAATATATGCAATATTCATTACAAAAATGGGGTTTTGGACCCCACTTTTTAACATGGATCAAAGCATTATATAATAAACCCAAAGCCTATATAAAATATGCTGGATACAAATCTGAAGCCTTTAATATCGAAAGAGGTACCCGACAGGGTTGCCCATTATCTCCCTTATTATTTGCCCTTATACTCGAACCCATGGCCCAATACATCAGAACAAACCAAACTATAACTGGCATTGAAGTAGGAGGTATTACACACAAATTATGTATATTTGCAGACGATATATTACTTTTTCTATCATCACCACAGGTCTCTGGTCCTAACTTAATACCAGCTCTTGATGGATTTGCAGCCCTATCCGGCCTTATGATTAATCCTAAGAAATGCCTAGTGCTTAATATTTCACTCACAAACATGGAATTGATCCCGGCTAGGGCTGCACTCCCATTCACATGGGCAGAAAAATCAATCCCATATCTTGGAATTCATTTAACAGCATCTCATTCTGACTTATTCTCAACCAATTATCCTCCTGTATTAAGACAGATCACAAATCTAATAAAACAATGGTCGCAACTTCCTTTATCCTGGATAGGGAAGATTAATGCAATCAAAATGACTATTCTACCCAAATTGCTTTATCTATTCAGAGTCCTCCCTATTCCAATTCCTTCCTATTTTTTGAGAATAGTACAAAAAAGAGCAACTTCGTTTATATGGGGCTCTTCTAAACCACGTATACCTATACACACACTACATCTTCCCAAAAATAAAGGAGGCCTGGGATACCCTAATTTTACTAACTACTACAGAGCAGCACATTTGGCCAGTCTGTCCAAATACCATGCAAAACAGGAAATCCCATTATGGGTATTTATAGAGGCTTCAGAAAATTACCCTCTATTAATATCAAATTTATTATGGCTTGATCCTAAAGACCGCTTTAAAATTCATAATCCCATAACTAAACACTTCTTATCTCTCTGGGATAAACTAAAAACCAAATATCAGTTACAATCTCCACACAATCCTCTCCTTTCTTTTATCAGAAATCCGGCCTTTTATCCGGCATGGATCTACCCAAATTCTTTTAAAGCTTGGACAACATCAGGCATTCAGACACTAAATGACTTCATAGCATCTAAATCATTCCTTTCATTCCCATCGCTTAGAGAAAAATATGATCTACCAAACTCTGAGATATTTAGATATCTCCAAATCAAAAATTTTTATACACCATTCGTAAAGGGGGATACACCATTATCCCAATTATCCATTTTTGAATCAATCTGTACAAAAGATCCATTTGCTAAAGGTACAATTTCATCACTTTATAATCAATTATATGGAGTAGCAAATCTTAATAGACCCTCTTACGTTCAGAGGTGGGAGGAGGACCTGGGACGAACTTTAGAAGACACGGACTGGTCTAACATATGGCTCACATCTAAGTCATCTTCACCCAACATCTTAGCACTGGAGACAAATTATAAAGTCCTAACTCGCTGGTACCTTGTACCCGCTAGAGTGGCAAAATATTCACCTAATACCTCAACTCTTTGTTTTCGAGGATGCCCAGAAATAGGCACATATTTACACATATGGTGGACATGCCCAGTAATCCAAACCTTCTGGAAGGAAGTCTTTGTGATTGCATCTAAAATATTTAAAAAAATAATACAACCAGATCCATATTTAACTTTACTTAATCTAAAACCGGAATGGTTAACACTCTCTCAATTCAAACTTATGATCCAACTAATAACGGCTGCAAAACAAACAGTGGCCAAGGCATGGAAATCTCCTACATTGGTACTAGCAGAAACAATTCACAGAATGAATAATACAATGTCCCATGCTAAGATGGTAGCCATCGATCAAAATCAAATTCCAAAATTTGAAAAACTTTGGCATCCTTGGATAAAACAACAGTTCCTGTCAAACTTCAATGACTCTGTCCTGTTGCCATGGTAACAGATTAAATGACTTACAGAGACACCCATTCTAAGGCTTCAAAGAAAACTAAAAAGAATAATAAACTGACGAGCGGGACGACCTTGTGGACCATACCTCTACCTTTCAACCCTTTTTCTTCTTTCTCTTTCCTTTTCTCCACCTTACGATTAAAGCTCATTATCAGAATTTATTTGACCTATATACACTCTACTTGTAAACAATATGTATAGTAGGTATAAATCATTTAAATACCTACAAAAGTAACTAAGGAAATGATATATATCTTTAATTTAGGTTTACGTGAACCCAATGTTTAATATTTGAAATTTCATGATATTTACCTATATAAACCCTACTGTAAAACAATGAGCTTACTTTATAGATCCTTGTAAACTTACTTTATGTATCTTTATAACATTGTATACTCAATAAACTTCTTTTGACAAGGAAAAAAATAATACAACCAGATCCATATATAACTTTACTTAATCTAAAACCGGAATGGTTAACACTCTCTCAATTCAAACTTATGATCCAACTAATAACGGCTGCAAAACAAACAGTGGCCAAGGCATGGAAATCTCCTACATTGGTACTAGCAGAAACAATTCACAGAATGAATAATACAATGTCCCATGCTAAGATGGTAGCCATCGATCAAAATCAAATTCCAAAATTTGAAAAACTTTGGCATCCTTGGATAAAACAACAGTTCCTGTCAAACTTCAATGACTCTGTCCTGTTGCCATGGTAACAGATTAAATGACTTACAGAGACACCCATTCTAAGGCTTCAAAGAGAACTAAAAAGAATAATAAACTGACGAGCGGGACAACCTTGTGGACCATACCTCTACCTTTCTACCCTTTTTCTTCTTTCTCTTTCCTTTTCTCCACCTTACGATTAAAGCTCATTATCAGAATTTATTTGACCTATATACACTCTACCTGTAAACAATATGTATAGTAGGTATAAATCATTTAAATACCTACAAAAGTAACTAAGGAAATGATATATATCTTTAATTTAGGTTTACGTGAACCCAATGTTTAATATTTGAAATTTCATGATATTTACCTATATAAACCCTACTGTAAAACAATGAGCTTACTATAGATCCTTGTAAACTTACTTTATGTATCTTTATAATATTGTATACTCAATAAACTTCTTTTGACAAGGAAAAAAGACACAAGTCCATCAAGTATAACCTATGTGTGTGATTATGTGTCAGTATTACATTATATATCCCTGTATGTTGCGGTCATTCAGGTGCTTATCTAATAGTTTCTTGAAGCTATCGATGCTCCCCGCTGAGACCACCGCCTGTGGAAGGGAATTCCACATCCTTGCCGCTCTTACAGTAAAGAACCCTCTACATAGTTTAAGGTTAATCCTCTTTTCTTCTAATTTTAATGAGTGGCCACGAGTCTTGTTAAACTCTCTTCTGCGAAAAAGTTTTATCCCTATTGTGGGGTCACCAGTAAGATATTTGTATATTGAAATCATATCCCCTCTCAAGCGTCTCTTCTCTAGAGAGAATAAGTTCAGTGCTCGCAACCTTTCCTCATATCTAAGATCCTGCAGACCCTTTATTAGCTTTGTTGCCCTTCTTTGTACTCGCTCCATTTCCAGTACATCCTTCCTGAGGACTGCTGCCCAGAACTGGACAGCATACTCCAGGTGCGGCCGGATCAGAGTCTTGTAGAGTGGGAGAATTATCGTTTTATCTCTGGAGTTGATCCCCTTTTTAATGCATGCCAATATTCTGTTTGCTTTGTTAGCAGCAGCTTGGCATTGCATTGAGCCTATCATCTACTAGGACCCCCAGGTCCTTTTCCATCCTAGATTCCCCCAGAGGTTCTCCCCCCAGTGTATAGATTGCATTCATATTTTTGCCACCCAAATGCATTATTTTACATTTTTCTACATTGAACCTCATTTGCCATGTAGTTGCCCACCCCATTAATTTGTTCAGATTTTTTGCAAGGTTTCCACTTAGCTTAGTATTGTTTGCAAATACAGAGATTGAACTGTTTATCCCATCCTCCAGGTCGTTTATAAACCAATTAAATAGGATTGGTCCCAGCACAGAACCCTGGGGAACCCCACTACCCACCCCTGACCATTCTGAGTACTCCCCATTTATCACCACCCTCTGAACTCGTCCTTGTAGCCAGTTTTCAATCCATGTACTCACCCTATGGTCCATGCCAACGGACCTTATTTTGTACAGTAAACATTTATGGGGAACTGTGTCAAATGCTTTTGCAAAATCCAGATACACCACGTCTACGGGCCTTCCTTTATCTAGATGGGAACTCACCTCCTCATAGAAGGTTAATAGATTGGTTTGGCAAGAATGATTCTTCATGAATCCATGCTGATTACTGCTAATGATACCGTTCTTATTACTAAAATATTGTATATAGTCCCTTATCATCCCCTCCAAGAGTTTACATACTATTGACGTTAGGCTAACTGGTCTGTAATTTCCAGGGATGTATTTTGGGCCCTTTTTAAATATTGGTGCTACATTGGCTTTTCTCCAATCAGCTCGTACCATTCCAGTCAGTAGACTATCTGTAAAAATTAGGAACAACGGTCTGGCAATCACTTGACTGAGTTCTGTCCTCCTTTTTTACTGTTTACATACTTAAAGAATTTCTTGGGATTTTTTTTGCTCTCCTCCGCTATGTGTCTTTCATGTTCTAGCTTAGCTGTCCTAATTGCACCCTTACATTTCTTGTTGCATTCTTTATAAAGTCTGAATGCTGAGGATGATCCCTCTGTGACGGGAGGGCCCGTGGAACTCAGAATCCCTTGGAAAGTAGGGGATGTCCTTGTTTCAGCTCCCCATATACCTCTTATGTCTAAGTCACCCTGTGCTATCCTGGCACAGGGTGAGTGAGAAAATATATCTTGGACTACTTAAAATGGGACAGTAATATTTGTCCACAATATCTCCCAGGATATTAATTGAGTGAGCTGATCACATTAGCCTCCAGGACTGGCTAGGAGATGAACTGTTGATGACTAGGCTGAGGAGGGGGGGGGTTGTTGTTTGTATTGTTAATTGTAATTAGCTCCTGCTATTGTGTTTATACTACTGTGTGAAGCTCGGTGCCCACAAGTCTTTGTCCTGAGTCAGCCTGCTGTATAAATTTGTGTGAGATCTCAAATAAAGAGTTAGTCCTGATGTACTCCAAGACTGGTGTTGTCTAGTTCTTGGGGGTTCCTATAGCCAGATCCATTGGACTCGTGTTCCAGAACCTAGGAAGCGCTATACTGACGGAAGCACTCAAGCGGAGTGTGGGACGTTCCGTGACATTGGTGGCAAGCAGCGGGAAGCTTCCGGCAGTCTGGGAAATCTAATCTTCCACCTGGATCCAAGATCAGGATAGCAGACTTCAGTCACCCCAGCGGAGATATGGACCTGGCATCAGAGTTCCCGGGGCTGCTGCGGATCATCCTTTCAACATACACCAGGACTGTGTCTGAGAATGAATACCTGGAGCTTAGGCAGCAAATTCGGGTGGAGCTCTGGATTGGAGCCCTCCAGCTCGCTGGTATAAAACAGGGCAAGTGCTTTCCAACCCAAGAGCAACGGTCCAGTGACCAACGGGCATTGCGGATGGCAATCCTGTGAGAGCGGCCCCAGGAGCAATGGGTGACTGAGTTGGACAGGCTGGTCCAGCAGGCGATAGAGCTGGACAATCATTATCGGGCTCTGCAATGGCACGCAGAGGAGGGATATTTAGGGGAAACAACAGAATGCTCTCCGGAGGGATATGACTTTGGATGCCCTGGATTGCTGTGGGAGAGCCTTACAGATCATTTTATGTTTGGCGATGAAGGGGAGCCTGAACTTGAGGACCTGCGAGAATATAGAGAGGCTATGCTCGGTTTTGCAGGGGTCTCAGAGCTCAAACCTGATCTGGACCATTTGCTAAGGAAGGAACAGTATCTGGAAAGGGCATACAGGAAACTGCTAGAACATGTTCAGCAGCATGCCAGAGAATCGGCAGTGGAAAATCTGAAGATTGCCGTCCCCAAACCTGAAGTGCTGACCACAGGGCAGAGCTCTGCTAACCTCTGTCCAGCACTGATAACATCTTCTGGGTTCCATGGACAGGAGATGGTGAACCTCTATCCCCAGACACTAGTTATAGAGATAGGGGATTTAATAGACGTTTCTGTAGAGGAGGAACCACCTAGTAAACCCCCAGCAGAAGTGCTGGCAACCGGACAGAGGGTCCAAGACCTCTGCCCCACTTCTGTGGCAGTTTTGGAGGCCCAGGGTGAGAAGGTGGCAATCACTTCCCAGCAGCAGATACAGGGGGAGAAGGGAGAGGAGGTGTGTGTTGTCCCTCCCCAACAGTTGGCCAGGGTAGAGGAAGTGGCCTTCCCTCCCCAGCAAAGATCAGTGCACCTGGGAGACAGTACCATAGACATGTCATCCAAGCAACCAGATGAGGGAATGGAAAAGGAAGCAGCCGGCTCACCTCCCCAATGGGAGCTACACAGTTTGGGAGTGGAGGAAGCCAGCCTCCTGCCCCAACGGTTAGCCAGAGCGGAGGATGCGGAGTCCCCAGCAGAAGTGCTGGCAACAGGGCAGAGTGTTACCAACCTCTGCCCAGCACCGGCAACAACTACAGAGTTCCAGGGAGGTGGGGCAGTCGGCCTCCCTCCCCAACAGTTAGCCGGAGCAGATGGTGTGGGGTTTCCAGCAGAAGGGATGGGAACAGGGCCGAGGACTGCTGGACTCTGCCCTCAACTAACAGAGGATGGATTTCCTGTGAAGGTGGATGGGACTTCAGTCTCCACCTGTATACCCCAGGGATGCTGGGCAGTTGACCCAGATCCCCAACAGCATGACAGAGTGAGCCCAGTCACCCTGTCTTCTCTCCAGCGGCAGAAAGGACTCCAGGGAGAAGGGCCAGTCCAGGCCTCTAACCAGCGGCAGATATGTTCTCTGAGAGAGGCAGAGGTTGGCTGGGTGAGTAATGCTTTGTTTGGAACAATTTATTTGGGGTACTGTGTGGGTACAGGCATTAGAGGACTGGAACTACTTACTAACTTCGGAGTCAACCCGTCTGGGGTCTCCTCCTGTGTTAGTCTTCTGCCGAAAGGGGAGAGATGTGACGGGAGGGCCTGTGGAACTCAGAATCCCTTGGAAAGTAGGGGATGTCCTTGTTTCAGCTCCCCATATACCTCTTATGTCTAAGTCACCCTGTGCTATCCTGGCACAGGGTGAGTGAGAAAATATATCTTGGACTACTTAAAATGGGACAGTAATATTTGTCCACAATATCTCCCAGGATGTTTGTAGAGACTATTATTGGTTTGTTTGATTCTGAACTCAACCTGTTAATTGAGTGGGCTGATCACATTAGCCTCCAGGACTGGCTAGGAGACAAACTGTTGATGACTAGGCTGAGGAGGGGAGGAGATTGTTGTTTGTATTGTTAATTGTAATTAGCTCCTGCTATTGTGTTTATACTACTGTGTGAAGCTCGGTGCCCACAAGTCTGTCCCCTATAGGTCATGTTTCTGAGTCATCTGGTCTGGGTAAATTTTTTAGTAAATTAGCTCATGTTAATTAGGTTAGCTTTGAGTCAGCCTGCTGTATAAATGTGTGTGAGATCTCAAATAAAGAGTTAGTCCTGATGTACTCCAAGACTGGTGTTGTCTAGTTCTTGGGGGTTCCTATAGCCAGATCCATTGGACTTGTGTTCCAGAACTTAGGAAGCGGTATACTGACGGAAGCACTCAAGCGGAGTGTGGGACGTTCCGTGACACCCTCAACCTTATATTTTTTGAAGGCCTTCTCCTTTGCTTTTATATGCATTTTTACATTGGAGTTAAGCCATCCAGGACTTTTGTTCACTCTTTTAAATTTATTACCCAATGGGATACATTGGCTAATGCCCTTATTTAATATGCTCTTAAAGCAAACCCATTTCTACTCCGTATTCTTTGTTCCTAATATTTTATCCCAATTTATGCCTTTTAGCAAGGTTTGTAGTTTATGTAAGTTGGCTCTTTTGAAATTCAGTGTCTTTGTATTCCCTTTATGTTTCCTATTTGTGTGAGTTATACTGAAACTAATTGATCTGTGATCGCTGTTACCTAAATTGCCCCGTATTTTCTCATCCGTGATCAGGTCTGTTTTGTTGGTAATCAGTAGATCCAGTAATGCTTTATTTCTAGTTGGTGCGTCTACCATCTGACCCATAAAATTGTCCTGCAAGACATTAAGGAACTGGCGAGCCTTAAATGAATGCACGGTTCCCTCCGCCAAGTCTATGTCTGGATAATTAAAATCCCCCATTATGATAACACTTCCCATCCTTGCTGCTAATCCAAATTGTGATAGGAGATCTGTCTCCACTTCCTCCCTCAGGTTAGGGGGCCTATAGCATACTCCCAGTATTATTTTCCCCTTAGCTTCATCGCTTTGGAGCTCTACCCATAAGGATTCCACCTCCTCTCTAGCTCCCTCAGTGATGTCATCTCTCACATTCACTTGTATATTATTCTTGATATATAGGCATACCCCTCCCCCTTTTTTACCCTCTCTATCCTTGTGGTATAGGGTATACCCTTGAATGTTTGCCAGCCAATCATGAGAGCTGTTGAACCAGGTCTCTGAAATTCCCACAAAATCCAAATCCTCCTCGTACAACAGTATCTCTAGTTCACCCATCTTGGCCATCCTGGCATTGGTGAACATGCCACATAGTTTAGACCGGTCGCATATTGTCCTCATATTGGGTGTTTCGAGATTGCAACTAAGACTTGCTACTATGCTCACCTTGTGTTTTTGTGTTTTGGTTAACCTACCACTAATGCCCCCAATACTACCCTCTGGAATATCTTCCGCGCTGGCTATCTCTGCCTCTGGACCCTCCCCCCCATCGCCTAGTTTAAAAACCCCTCTAACTTTTTGGCCATCTTCATTCCCAGCAGATTTGCACCCTCCTCATTTAGGTGAAGTCCGTCCCTTCTATAGTACCGGTTACCGACTGAGAAGTCGGCCCAGTCCTCCAGGAACCCAAACCCCTATTTACTACACCAGCTCTTCAGCCACTTGTTTACTTCCCTACTCTCCCTCTGACTTTCTGGTGTGGCTCGACGTACCAGTAGTATTCCTGAGAATACTACCTTGGAGGTCCTTTTCCTCAATTTAGCTCCTAAGTCCCTAAAATCGTTCTTTAGGACACTCCATCTGCCTCAGACTTTGTCATTGGTGCCAACGTGCACCATGACAGCCGGGTCATACATTATACATTTAATAAAAGTATAATATTTAGCAATTTACATGGTTGATGATTAAAACAGACACATTTAAGTATGCAGGCACCCGGGGTAAAGCTGTCCACATAGACCATCCTCCGTACCACCATCGACGTCATCCCTTCCACACTGCGCTCCATGAGCACTTCAAGCCTCGCTTTCAGATTGCTCTACTGCAGGGTAGTCTTCCCGGTCACAAAGTGCGGTGGATGGTCTATGTGGACGGCTTTACCACGAATGTCTGCATACTTAGATATGCCTCTTTTAAACATCAACCATGTGAGTTGTTAAATATTGTAACCTTCATTAAATAACCATATTGCTACACTTAGAGATGCCTCTCTTCTCTTTTATATTGCTTCTAATCCCCTTGTGGAGGCTGCCATTTGTGGATGGAAATTTTATGGTTACACAACCTATCACATTGCTATACTCTTTTTATATGGGCTATAAACTGAAGGACTTATGAATAAATGGTTGTGGAACAAATCATCTGAATTTCCATTATTTCTTATGGGGAAATTTGCTTTGAATTAAAAGCATTTTTGCTTTGGATTAAAAGCATTTTTCCATAACTAATTATGCTCGCAATCCAAGGTTTTACTGTATTTACTTTAGGATTCTTTTTTAACATAGTTTACCTTTTTTTGTTTAAAAGAATGTGTTTACAGATCTTAGATGCTGAAATACATACAAGACGGTACCCATCTCATACCCTACAGAATAACCAGGCCTCCTTAAAGCTCATTCACCTCTACTGTTCTATATGTAGCAATAACTCCCGGTGGAGCTGCTGGTTTAAAGCGGGCCTGTCCTCTTTGCTCTTCATCCTTCTTAAATTGTTCAATCCCCTTAACACAACTGTAGTGCAGTGTTGTAATAATATGAGTATCAACTTTAACCCACAATATACACTTATAGTTATATTTACCTCTACCTGGGTGCTGGTAGCTCCACCTGCAGGAGAAACAACAACACTGCACACAAACTTCAATAATAACCAAAAATAACTTCTTTCTTTGAGTAAATAATATATTTATATAAAGCGTTAATACAATGACTATACTATCACACCAACGTGGTGCAACAGTATAGGAAATGGTTATGACAATTGGTAATATACACAAATATACTTAATTATATATATATTTGTACCAGGGAGCTCCCCCTGCTCTAAACCGTAAAGTCACTATTCTCTGTAACTAAATGCAGGGCCCTGCAATGAAAGAGATAGTCTTGGCATCTTCAGTCTTCGCTAGCTAAGAATTTATAATTGTAATCCACAAGGGGTTCCTCTTGGGTGTTGCGCAGTTTAAGGTAATACACTAAGGCAGTTATAATCCCGCAGACTGATTAAGTGTTCTTATATGAAGAAGACAAACATCTGGCATCCGCTCTTGAACACTGAAGTCTATGTAGATGTATTGTTTTTCAACTTAACTTGTTCCGTGGGACTATCAGTCCCAGCAACACTCTGTAACAGTTCCAAGTGTGTGTAGTATTAAACAAACTTCCGGGTGTTAACCCTCTCATCACACGGGATCCAGACAGACGGATGTCTCAGTTTCAGCAGTTCTCAGTCCGTATGGAGGCACCACCACGCCGTCACACTGTTCCGTTCACTAACGACCAGGAGTCCTCATTTACCTCCTCCACGGGTCTCCGGAACGATCACTTCTGCTGCTCCAGCACACTGTAATGCGATGGCAGGATCCTTGCAGCTGCTCCGCTCCTTCACAAAGTAGGCCGCAACCCTGTGGGACATACACACCCACAGAGTTCTGCTGACAGACTACGTGTCCCAGGAACAAGAGACCTAAAATGGCCGCTGCTAGCCCTTTTATATCCACAATGCAGTTCAATTATCCTCTTGTCCAGGAGCATTGTGGGTGGGTCACAGCTAAATTTCCGAAGTAAATAATCAATCACTTCCATGTCACTTCACTTAATCAGGAAACGTAAAAGTATTGTACCTTTTCAATTCTCCACAAGATGGCACTATAACAACTTATGTACTGTATAACACACATATGGCTAGAAACAAAAGTTGTCAGTGCTACATACTCCCCCTGCTTTAAATCTTTGGTCCCCAAAGATATGTAAGACCTTGTTCCTGCTACACATCTTAGCCTCTAAACGAGTGCACAGGACCAACAGAGGAGCCTTCCACCAATTTTCAGGTGTTGGAAAGCTATTCTGTGTACCCACAACTGTCACTTTAGTATAAGATACAGATGTATCAAGGGGTGAAACAGGGCTCTCATTGTCTAGGTTAACTGAGTAGGAACTAGGCTCATCAACATTTCTTTTGCTGGTGACCTTTGTGGTTTCCGAACACTCGCCCAAAGTATCATAGGTTAGTCTCTTAGGTGGGTGAATGTTCCTCTTTCCCCTTTGTTCTTTTGGTGTGTCCTCTATTTCTGGATGGACACTATTCTCTTCTACCTCAGTGGGAGATAAACACTTTTCAGCTTTTCCGGACAATGGCACAAACTCTGGAGCTTCTGGCTTGAGAGCCTCACTACTCTCCTCGGCTGTTGGTGATGAAAAACTTGCTTCAGTTTCGGGTATATTAGATGACCACAACCAGCTAATGTCCATCTCTCTCTCCTTGCTGTCTTCAGTTGTCAAAGCCCCAGACTGGGACCTAGTTACAGGCCGTTGTGCAACTTCTGATGTAGATGATAACTCCTCCTCGGGGATTATCCTGACTGCATCAGTAAGGGGCAAAAGGTGATTCCGATGCCAAGTCTTAGTTGGTCCAGCACTTCCTTCTGGCCTAATTTCAAATACTGGAATTCCTGGGAGCTGTTTACATACAACGTATGGCTGTGATCTCCATTGATTCGCCAACTTGTGTTTGCCAGGAATACCCAAATTCCTTAATAGGACTCGGTCACCGGGTTGAAGATCTTGAACCCTCACTTTGAGGTCAAAGTTTCTTTTATTTCTACTCCCTCTGCTGTCTGACATAGTCCAAGCCTTCTCATAAGCAACCTTCAGACTTTTCCTCAGCCTATTTGTATATCCTCGATGAGAAGCCTCTGAGGTGTGATCCAGAGAAGTTCCAAAAGCCAGGTCCACTGGTAACCTAGCCTCACACCCAAACATCAGCCGATAAGGTGAATATCCTGTGACGTCACTCTTGGTGCTGTTATATGCATGTACTAAAGCGGCAATATGCTTACCCAATTGGGCTTTTGCTCAGAGGTTAGTGTCCCCAACATATTAAGAAGAGTTCTATTAAACCTCTCCGGCTGAGGATCTCCTTGCGGATGATAGGGTGTAGTTCTGGACTTTTGAATTCCCAATAGATCCAGCAACCTCCTGATGAGTGTACTCTCAAAGTCCCTTCCTTGATCTGAGTGGATCCTCTGTGGTAAGCCATAATGGACGAAGAACTTCTCCACTAATGTCTTTGCCACTGTGACTGCCTTCTGATCTTTTGTGGAGAAAGCTTGAGCATATCTGGTAAAGTGGTCTGTGACTACCAGGATATTTCCTTGCCCACTCAAGTCAGATTCTAGACACAGGAAATCTATGCAAACTAGATCCAAGGGACCTTGGCTTTGATAAATGTTCCATTGGGGCTGCCCGTTGCGGCAGAGTCTTCCTCTGGATACACCTATGGCAGGAGTGACAGTAACTCTCCACTTCTTTCCTCATGTAAGGCCAGTAGAATCTATCTCTTATCAATTGAAGAGTTCTCTCTGACCCCAAATGTCCATGACAATCATGTAGAGCAATTAACACTATCTCTCTGTGCTTCTCTGACAGAAACAGTCGCCACTTCTCCTCCGGATCTTCAGAGGGGCCCCTTCGGTAGACCACCCCTTGCAACAACTGCAACCGATCCCACTCTTTGTGTAACAACAGAGTTTCTTTTCGGGCACTTCTCAAAATAAATCAGGGTGTTTACCTTCTAGAGCTTCCAATACCAAGCTGCAGAGTGGATCTTCTTGTTGATCTTTCCTAAGATATTTCCTTGATAACTTAGGTAAACCCTCTGCAGCAATCTGGGAGACATTACAGTAATACCTGGGTACTCCTGCTGTAGTCACTCCAATCTCTTCAGCTCTGGCTCTACCTTTCTCCTGCTTAACTGCTCCTTCACAAAGGGCTCTTACCCCTTCAGGGGCAAGTTGAGTCCAATCCTCTTGGGAGCTCAGGGGACTGTGGGGTCTTCTTGACAGCGCATCTGCATCTCTTTTGCCCACTCCCGGTCTGTATTTCAGGCTGAAGGAGAATGTCGAGAGAGCAGCCAACCACCTATGGCCTGTGGCATCCAATTTTGCAGTGGTGAGTGAGTATGTGAGGGGGTTGTTATCTGTTTTAACTAAAAATTCGGCACCATACAGATAATCTCTCAGTTTGTCTACCACAACCCACTTCAAGGCCAGAAACTCAAGTTTATGAGTTGGGTAGTTCTTCTCAGCAGGAGACAGGCTCCGGCTCACATAAGCAACAGGCCTTAAATGTCCATTATGATCCTGATAGAGCACTCTGCCCAGCCCATCTCGGCTGGCATCCACATGCAGTTCATAGGGCTTGGTAGGATCCGCATAGGCTAACACTGGAGCAGTTGTAAGACTCTTCTTCAATTGACTGAATGTCTCTTCACATTCCTGAGTCCACTGATCCAGGATAGATTCCTTTTTCTTCCAGGCCCTTCCTTTTGTCTCCCTGGTTTCTCCAAATCCACATCAACCTCTTCCTGACTCTTCAGTAGTTCTGTAAGTGGGTGGGCTATCTTTGCGAACCCCTCCACAAACCTCCGGTAGTAGGAGCAGAATCCTAAGAATGACCTGAGCTCAGTCACATTCGTGGGCCTTGGCCAAGAGGTAACAGCTTCCAATTTCTCAGGATCAGTTGCTATCCCTTCTTCAGACACAATGTGCCCCAGATAGTTCACTGACGATTGATAGAACTGACATTTCTCCATTGAAAGTTTCAAACCCTTTTCATGTAGCCTCTTTAGAACCTTTTCCAGTCGCTCTTCATGCTCTTCAACAGTTCGGCCAAATACAATGATATCGTCTAAGTATACTAAGACCTCAATCAAGTTCATGTCGCCTACTGTCTTCTCCATGAGCCGCTGGAAAGTTGCTGGAGCCCCAGACAGACCTCGTGGCATCCAGTTGAATTCATAAAACCCCACTGGGGTGATGAAAGTAGTCTTCTCCTTATCCTCAGGACTCATGGGGATCCGATAATAACCACTCTTCAAATCTAATACACTGAACCACTTCGCCCCTGACAAGCTCTGTAGGGCATCTTCTATACGAGGGGTAGTGTATTGATCAGGAATGGTCCGTCGGTTCAGAGTCCTGTAGTCGATACACAGCCATATTTGACCCATTTTTCTTCCTCACTACCACTATCGGAGAGGCGTATGGACTCCTGGACTCCTTCATAATCCCAGTCCTTTTCAGCTCAGCCACCTGTTCTCGGAGGTCTTCAAGATCTCCCAATGGGATCCTCCTGACCCTTTCCCGGAAAGGTTTGTCTTCTTCCAGCCGGATCTTGTGCTCTGCACTTTTGGCATACCCCACATCAAACTCACTCTTTGAGAAAACTTCCTTCCATCTCATGAGCTGGGCTTTGGCCCTCTATGGGAATCTCCTCTTCGGGTCCCCTTTTTACATCTCTTGGCGAAACCGGGGTTGCTTGATTCGCCTGCCTAAGCAGCATTCTTGCTGGTATCTTCACAGGCAAGGCTGTCGTGTTCCGAACACTGACTGAGACTCTCCCCCTGCTTCTCTTAAGTGCCTTAGTAGATAACACTTTTGGAAGTATCTCCAGACCTACATTCTCTTCCTGAGCGTCCGTCTCCAAGACAATGAAAGGACCAGGTTGTCTCCAACTCAACTTGACAGAGGCCCTCATGCACACCACTTCACCCAGTTGTAGTAGTTCTTCACCTCGGTCTAAACGCCAAACCTTTCCCACCCCTTCTGGTGGGGCCTTCTGCTCGTGTACTATGTCCTCGTACACTTGGGTTAGCATGGGATGTACCTTCATGGCCGGGGCACTTTCCTTCTGTACAAGTGGTGTCAGGAGTCTTCTGACCAGATCAGTATTTGTTCCGATGATGAGGGAACTTCTGTGGGCCCCAGGGGGTCGGGGACACACAACCGCCAGGGTGTCGAAAGTCTCCGCCTTTCCAGCCACACTTGGGTCAAAGGAGAGTTTGATAGGGATATATCCCTGATAAGGAAAGTTCTGGGTACCTAGACCCCATATCTCCAATTCTTCCAACTTTTGCAGGGGCAGATGCTTGAGATGCTTCATGTAAAAATCTTTGTAAAATAAGGTCACTTGAGCTCCGGTATCCAACAGTGCCTTGGCGTAGATTCCTTCTACCTGGATTGGGATGATCGGAGAGGGTCCCACTAAGTTGCGGGGAAATTCGCCCTGAGTGTTCGGCTTCTTCTGCCTACTAGAGCGCATCTTGACTCCTCGTTTCCATGGACGCTCACTCAACTTCATTCCTCCCCTGACTCTCAAAACTTTGTGAACTTGGGTTTCGTTGGAGTTGACGACAGTTACAGGGCGCCCAGTTGACTCCTTTACTGGGGCCCTTTGAAGTTTTCCGCCGGCTTTCGATGTTGTACTGCTGCCCTTGGACTTGGGCACACGGTCCCGAAATGTCCAGTTGAAACATCCAAATCAGCTTCTGAAGGTGGAGTCTGATACTCTCTTCAATTTTTTTGTTTCTCCATTGAGCGGATTTGGGGGTCTCGTGGTCAGCAAAGCCATCATTTCTATTAACTGAGCCACCTGAGTCTTAAGAAGCTCAATCTGGGGATCATCCTCCATCACACTAACTGTTCGGACTCCAACAGTGTGCTTTGGTTCTTGAATGTTCTCCTTCTTCCTTTCTAGAATAGCTTCTTCCTCCCGTACAATCCAAATTAGATCGGGGTACTTCAATATGCCTCCATCTTGGCGAGTTCTTAACTGGAGGGTGATGGGGTCTGTGACGGGAGGGCCCGTGGAACTCAGAATCCCTTGGACAGTAGGGGATGCCCTTGTTTCAGCTCCCCATACACCTCTTATGTCTAAGTCACCCTGTGATATCCTGGCACAGTGTGAGTGAGAAAATATATCTTAGACCACTTAAAATGGGACAGTAATATTGGTCCACAATATCTCCCAGGATGTATGTAGAGACTATTCTTGGTTTGATTGATTCTGAACTCAACATGTTAGTTAATTGAGAGAGCTGATCACATTGTCCTCTATACAATATAGGAGATGGCTTGACTCCTATTGGAGCTCCTGCTATTGTGAGAAAATGTTCTGTGGTTGTACTTATGATAATTAACTCTGTTACTGTGTGAAGCTCGGTGACCACAAGTCTGGGCAAAAGGTCATGTCTCAGTCACCTAGGCTGTATAAGTGATTAGTTAATTAGCTCATGTTTATTTGTTACAGGTGTATTGTTAGAGTAATATGAGCAGGAGGAGGGAACCTCCTCTAACGTTGTATAGTCTTGTATTCTGGTTCTAATAAATTATAGTCCATGTTAGCATCTAAGCAAGACCCGCCTTGTTTTGTGCTTGGGAGCAGTTGGAATATCTGATATCTGAGTCCAGACTGGGAGGAAGTGGTATACTGATGGAAGCACTTAAGCGGAGTGTGGGACGTTCCGTGACATTAAAGGCTGGGCACCTCTTAAGACTTGTTTGGCTCGAACTTCATCCACCTTACAAGGATCTAGTCCCTTCTTCAGGAATATCTGGTGAATGACCTTGTCCTGCCGTCTCATATACTCTGACAACTTCTCTCCAGTTTCCTGATAGGTGTGTTCTAATTGGTAAATTAGGTCAGAAACCTTTTCAGTATGTCCAAACACATCTTGCAGGATATCTAAGTAGTCTTGGGCTACACAGTTCTGTTTGCTGAGCTTTAAATTTCGAATGGCCTTGGAAGCAGGCCCTTTGAGACTCTCAGCAATCCGCTGTTTCTTTTGTGTTTCAGGGATGTCCCACTTATCCAGCACCTGCGTGGTCTGTTCCAACCATTCTTCAAAGGTGTCTTCTCCTTTGGGTACAGGCCGTTGGCCCGAGAAAATGCCCAGTTTTCGGTATCCAGCCCCTGAATAGGTTGGGTTCCCTTTTTGACATTGGGACACCAAATTTCCCAGGGCTGTGATGAGTTCTGGCTCAATTGCAGCCGGTGCTGACTGTGATGGAACCTTGATTTCTGCTGAACTCATTTGCGAGAAGGTGGCAAGATTCTCTCCTTCTTCCCTTGGGTGGGTCAGATAAAATTTTGGCTTGTCAGCGAGTTCAACACTGGCACCCTTGAAATTTTTCCGGAACTCCCTTCCTCCACTCCAATAATGCATAGGTGCGGAATGTCTCATGATCGGGCCTTACTGCGACCACCTTGGCTCTTTGTCCTGGGGATAGTGTTTTTACCACTTGATTGATGTGTTCCTTCTCCCAGATATCTCCCCAGAGTTCCATGGCCACGCTCACATCTGAGTGGGTGCCTTCCGCCTCACACCACTGTGCCACAGTGGGGGGATCTGTTCTAGGGTTCTTAAGAGGGTGCTTGGCTTTAGAGCGACAGATATCCCGGACAAGCCCCCACATGTAGCAATAACTCTCGATGGAGCTACTGGTTTAAAGCGTGCCTGTCCTCTTTGCTCTTCACCCTTCTTAAATTGTTCAATCGCCTTAACACAACTGTAGTGCAGTGTTGTAATAATATGAGTATCAACTTTAACCCACAATTTACACTTATAGTTATATTTACCTCTACCTGGGTGCTGGTAGCTCCACCTGCAGGAGAAACAACAACACTGCACACAAACTTCAATAATAACCAAAAATAACTTCTTTCTTTGAGTAAATAATATATTTATATAAAGAGTTATTACAATGACTATACTATCACACCAACGTAGTGCAACAGTATAGGAAATGGTTATTACAATTGGTAATATACACAAATATACTTAATTACATATATATATTGTACCAGGGAGCTCCCCCTGCTCTAAACCGTAAAGTCACTATTCTCTGTAACTAAATGCAGGGCCCTGCAATGAAAGAGATAGTCTTGGCGTCTTCAGTCTTAGCTAGCTAAGAATTTATAATTGTAATCCACAAGGGGTTCCTCTTGGGTGTTGCGCAGTGTAAGGTAATACACTAAGGCAGTTATAATCCGGCAGACTGACTAAGTGTTCTTATATGAAGAAGACAAACATCTGGCATCCGCTCTTGAACACTGAAGTCTATGCAGATGTACTGTTTTCCAAGTTAACTTGTTCCGTGGGACTATCAGTCCCAGCAACACTCTGTAACAGTTCTAAGTGTGTGTGTAGTATTAAACAAACTTCCGGGTGTTAACTCTCTCATCACACGGGATCCAGGCAGACAGATGTCTCAGTTTCAGCAGTTCTCAGTCCATATGGAGGCACCACCACGCCGTCACACTGTTCCGTTCACTAAGGACCAGGAGTCCTCGGTTACCTCCTCCACGGGTCTTCGGTACGATCACTTCTGCTGCTCCAGCACGCTGTAGTGCGATGGCAGGATCCTTGCAGCTGCTCCGCTCCTTCACAAAGTAGGCCGCAACCCTGTGGGACACACACACCCACAGAGTACTGCTGACAGGCCACGCGTCCCAGGAACAAGAGACCTAAAATGGCCGCTGCTAGCCCTTTTATATCCTCCCACAATGCAGTTCACTTCTCCTCTTGTCCAGGAGCATTGTGGGTGGGTCACAGCTGAATTTCCGAAGTAAACAATCAATCACTTCCATGTCACTTCACTTAATCATGAAACGTAAAAGTATTGTACCTTTTCAATTGTCCACAAGATGGCACTATAACAACTTATGTACTGTATAACACACATATGGTTAGAAACAAAAGTTGTCAGCGCTACATATATATTAATTTACTAGCTGTAATGCGAAAAAACATATATGTTAACAAAAGTATGTAAAATGTATGTACCAACTGAAACAATATTGAAAGTTAAGACAGTAAAATCAGGGGTTAGAAGTGTTTAATTCTGGGTCCATTCACAGCTCAAAGTGTGCGTTGAGTACAGGTAAAGACATGTGCATTGATGTACGTTGGCATGTTGCATTTTCACATGCACTTTTCTCCTCACTTCCTGAAGCATGGAAAGAGTCTAGGACACAGCAGAAGAGTCAAACTTGTGCTAGGCTGCTATGTTTCCTGCTCTTTGGTGTGCGTTGCGCTGCACTGACACACGTTACCATGTGTTGCATTGAAAAGAGTAGGGCTTGTTTTCCCTTTTCTATTTCAAACCAGTGTAGCACCCTCTACCTTAGGTATGTGCTAGTATAGGTTTTGGTGTAAGCTGCCAGCGCAAATAAATTTAGGCAGGCCTATGCTGTGAGCTAGGCCTGTTTGTTTTGATCTGGGGACAGGGGAGTGGTTTAGTGTAGCAGTGGGTGACTGACATGTACTTCAGCTCTTGGGTGCCTCCTCTGTTTCCAGGGAGAAGGTTCTGGAAAAGGGGCAGGGCAAGAGAGCTGGAGTGACATGGGGTGAATGTGAGGAGCTCTGACCAATCCCCAACTATGATTGGCAGAGGGCAGGAATCCTACATATACCCATGGTCAGCCTGCTGGGGGAGGAGTTGTCGGCTGGGTGAACTGGATGATGGAGTGTTAGACTGTCATGTCTGAGGGAACCCCCCTTTCTGGGGGGGTTACCTCAGGTAGGGAGCTCGGGAGCTGGGAGGGAGCCTCTCCTTACACGGTCATGGAGAGGTGTCCTGAAACAGGAGCTGGAGGAAACAGTTGGTCCGCACGTCCGGAGTAAAGTCATTCAGGAAGGATCCAGGACAGGTGTCGGTGAGTGGAAAACACAGTGGAAAGCTCTGCATGCCAGGGGAGCTGGATGTAGAGCCAGAGGGCGAGACTGGGAGTTTTGTGTCAAGTCGCTGCAGCCAGGAGGGCTGGCAGGATTTGCAAGTCGGACTTGCAGGGATCAGTAGTCCATCTACATTTATTCTTCTCAAGTAAATTGGTTGCTGCCACAAAGGGGTACTGCAGGCCCCCGGCCTACAAAGGGCTATCAAGTAAAGGCACTGGGACTTATTCAGAGTGAGGCCTAGTCATGTGCTGATGGTGTGACAGGAGTACTAAAGTTGGACATTGAAGTAGTGTGCTGGAGAAAGTGTGCTGCCTGGAAGAAGTGTTCTGAGGTAAAAGGCTGTAAAGTTTAGGGTCAGCCATCTTGTTCTGCTGAGAAGTGTGACGCAGTTACTATTATTCTACAAAGTACAATTTATCCTATGGGCATCCCATGTCCCCTTTCCCCAACCAAGTTCAATCCCCTAATAAAAACAACAAAAACAAGCAAGAGACTATTCATTGACTGAGAAGTGTGTCTAATAGATGTCTGGCAGCAGGGTGAAGCTGTAACACATATCAACCCAGAGGGGCCATCGCTACACCAGTGTTCAATGCACCAGTGTGAACTGCTCCCATTCACGTACCTTATTTTTTACAGTCCTTGTGCTGGCATACGTTGAAAGAAAATGTGCCAACCTATCTGGTGTCAACTGACCCTTTGTGCCGTTCCAGATTCAGAATCCATTTCTAGATGGAAATGCGGCCCCTTATCCCATGATTTTGTACTCTGCATGTAGGCAGGTGCAGTTAACTGCTTTGCCACTAGGTGGTTCCGTATCGGAATAGTGTCTGGCACAGAAGGAAGGGACATTGGGTGCTAGGCCCTCTTAGGTAAAGCCCTCCCACAAGTGACGTCAGGGGTATATAAGCTAGAAGGGGAGGGACACAGAGTCTCTTGGGGCATGGGAGCCATACACCCCACATATGTAGGAATGTAACCTACAAACGTGGGCCCTGGACAGGGCAGGAGGGTGGGTGGAGTGGACCTGTGTGCAGGAGTAGCTGGCTGGAAACATTCTGTTCCTTAAAGCGGAGTTACACCGAAAAATTGAACTTCCGCTTTTCGGATTCCTCCCCCCTCTGGTGTCACATTTGGCACCTTTCAGGGGGGAGGAGGGAGCAGATACCTGTCTAATACAGGTATTTGCTTCCACTTCCAGCAGAATCCGCGGCAATCTACGCCATGTCCGGACCCTCCTCCGCAGCCCCCCTCTGCTGTCTTCTGGGAGACACACGGGTCCCAGAAGACAGCAGGGACCACTCAAAACACGCAGCTTGTCTCCGCTTTAAGGAGGTGGGGGCTAGGGCAGATTACAAAAGGCCTTGTAGGCCATGCTTGAAATCCATCCTTGTCTGGGGAGGTGCAGCATGGTGTGGTGGCTATAAACACTCATGGTCCAGATGATAACAAAACTGCATTATAATTTAAGTCCAAACAAACACAATTACCCGGCAGGAAGACCACCCAACCGGGTGCATCCACAGAATGTTTCAGAGAATAGTGGGGTAGATTTACTAAAACTGGAAAGTGCAAAATCTAAAGTAGCTGTGCATAGAAACCAATCAGCTTCCAGTTGTTTTTTTTTCGTCAGAGCTTAATTGAAGAAGCTAAAGTTAAAAGCTGATTGGCTATAACACACAGCTGCACCAGATTTTTCACTCTCCAGTTTTAGTAATCCAACCCCAGTGTGCAGCAGGTCTTAGATGCTCCAACAGCACCTGTCTTGGGGAATAGAATGTGGCCTGGCCGGTCTGTTCTCAAACAGGAAAGCATCCAGGAAGGTTAGCGTGTCCCTGCTCTTTCCTTACTCATCTGGAACCTCTTCCTACCTCTAAAGCCGCGTACACGAACTTTGACAGACTAGGTCTGGCGGCCTTTGACGGACTTTCCCACGGACTTTCCAAATGAACGGACTTGCCTACACACGATCAACCAAAGTCTGACAAATTCGTACGTGATGACGTACGACCGGACTAAAACAAGGAAGTTGATAGCCAGTAGCCAATAGCTGCCCTAGCGTTGGTTTTTGTCCGACGGACTAGCATACAGACGAGCGGACTTTTCAACCGGACTCGAGGCCGTCGGAAAGATTTGAAACATGTTTCATTTCTAGGTCCGTCGAACTTTTGGGAAAAAAAAGTCAGCTGGAGTCCACACACGATCGAATTATCCGACGGGCTCCAGTCCTCCGGACCAAGTCTGCCGTAAAGTCCGCTCGAGTGTACACGGCATTATACTGTCCCTGTCAGATGAATAACCTGTCTCTAAACTACCCACACGCAAAATGCGTACCAAACCAGGGAGTCAGGGTCTTCAGTAGACACTGAAACAAAGGAATCGCGCTAGATAAATGTGCAATGTTGCATACATGAAATATTGCAAAATACATACAATATATATAAAAAGAAAATGAATAACGTGACAACTGCATAAAATCCAAAAATTGTGTCACTTCAACTAAAGATAAAATGAAAAGTGATAGTTTTCACCAGATGAAAACAGAGGGGGAAAAGCCAAACAAAAGAAAACAGATGCAGCCACCACTCCTAATGATTGTGCATCTCTGCCACGAGCTTGCTGTTGTTATTGACGGTGTGATGACCCCTAGCGGATGTTGACAGGAGTTTCCACAGCCAGTTTTAAAGTGTACCTGCTAGCTATGATCCACTGTAGTGGGGGATCGTGGCCATCCAGTAAGAAGTGACCCCTTCTATTCCTGGTGGTGGATCTTCTCTGGTTCTCAGGGATAAATTATTATTAATCACTTGGACTTTTTATTATTTATGGGTGATCCGTAGTCACTTTTCATTTTATCTTTAGTTGAAGTGACACAATTTTTGGATTTTATGCAGTTGTCACGTTATTCATTTTCTTTTTATATATATTGTATGTATTTTGCATTATTTCATGTATGCAACATTTCACATTTATCTAGCGCGATTCCTTTGTTTCCATGTTTCACTTTCACAATTGATGTTTATTGTTGGAATTGCTGCTCCTTGCACTACTTTTTCACATGTAAATATTTCCTAGCGCAGTTTTTTTCCCTAATTTTTTCAGTAGACACTGGTTGATGCAAGAGGGCCGCCAGAGTCCCATGGGGCAGCAGCATCCAAGCTCCCCCAGAGACTCAGGAAAACATAGAAGAACCAGGTTTCTCTTGACATTTTCTCTCTCTGCAATGCTGCTGTGGTTGAGCACCACCTACAGTAGAGAAAGTAGACTGCACCTGCCTACACCTGTATGGGGCTGCTTTACTGGAGGAATCCTGGGAGAGGTGTACGCAGCTAGAAAGTGTCTACAGAGAACACAGTCCTGTGAGTACTTCTGACCCAGGGCAGAAGAGAGACTGTAGAGAGATGGCCGTGAGGTGCGGCATGTGCTTTCACTTGTAATTAATGTGGACTGTCCATAATATGTGATTGACTGTGTATGTCAAGTGACTGGAATGTATGTTCCTGTGATGTGACTATCTTTCCATTCCCTGAAAAAATGCAATGCAGCTAACTATCGTGTGGCTATTTCTTCTTTTGCATACAAAGGTCTATGGTGAGGAGTAGGGTACAAGATGGCAGAGGGGTCAGTCTCAGCAGGGGGGATTGTGCTCTAGCAGGACTGGAGAAGGGATGGGGACTTGTGCTTGGCACCAGAATCGGCCAACTACGAAGACCCTTTTACATGCAAACTCCTTTGCAACTTTGAGCTACAGCAGGCTTAGAAAGAGAATGTTGCTCCAACCGGAGAGCACATGCTGATTATCAGTTTTACAAGCTGAGATGTAGGGCTATTTCAAAATATTATTCTTCTGTCTATGCTACATAATTCTACATACTTTTCATAACTTTACATAATTTTCATATTTGATATAGCTGTACATTTTTTAACCTTCTCAATGAACGCTCCCTCATTTTCCAATAAAGAGAACCGTCCCTAATCTGAAATTCTCACCTTGGTCATCACATATTGTTGTTTCTCCACTCCATTTTCCATTCTCCTGACAGATGCGGTTTTCAGGTCCAGACATTGTGAATCCACCCCAGCACTCGAAAAACAGTTCATCACCCACAAAATACTTTGCTTTTCGCGGTCCAAACTCTCCACCTTCGAACATGACTGGCTTGGGACATTCAACAGCTATAAAAGATCAGTAATATAGAAGAACATGTGAACTGTATTCAAAGGCACAGGTGGAAAGTGATAGTGTAAGGAAACTGCACAAAGACTGGTAGTGACAGCAGAGAAGAAGGCAAGCAGTGAAACAGAATAGGAGGAAGATTCTTGGTTCCATATCCTAAATGCTATGTCTCCTTCTGTATGGCCTTCCACATTTCGAACTGCCAGGATTTTGGTGAGGTATCTGTCAAACCAAAAAGCCACTGGGCAACATTTCAGGCCTTATATACAAAATATAGGACAATGGTAAGAAAATCCGTTTTTTAACAAAGGGTCAAGCCAAAGCATTTTGGGGATTAGAAGGACCCCCTTCATCTGGGTTTCAAGCTTTCAGGTGATAGGAATGCTCAAACTAAAGAGAACTCTGATACAATCTGGAAACTTTCTGAATGGGAATACTTGGATTGTAGATAATTCTCATTTAAAGGAAATCTTGATATTGGTGTGCCAAAATAACTGCTTGTTTTGACTGCAAATTGACAGCAGACAGAGGACTCAGGGATGCAGACAGCATCTGCCATGAGGAGTGAAGTGCGGCCTAACCCAAATGGGAAGTTTCCTGAAGAGGTAAACGTAGTCCCTGCTCACCCCACCGGAACCTTGCGCTACAACTGTCCTTGTCCCTGTCCCTAATTTGTCCCTAACCTGTCCACTCACATAAAGTAACCCAGGGGTCAGAATCTTAAAGGGTAGTTTCACCTTTACAGAAAAATCTGTATGGTGCACTTGCACTGGACCCATTCCCCCTCCCCCCGGTCCCACTGGCCTGGAGTCCGGTGATCACCCGTTCCTGTCACATCGGATAACCACTTTACCGATCCCGGGATTAGAAATACCCTCAGCCTAATCTCCTAAACGTACCTCGTAAATGTACGTAAAGAAGGTATTCTAGTTGGTCGGCGCCGTCACATGGGCGACACCGACCAATCAGAACCCGCGTAGCCGTCCTGTCAGCACTGGAGAAGAGGAGAGAAAGCCGCAGGGATTTCAAAACCCCGGACCGGTAAAGTGTCTATACAATGTGGCAGAACGGGGGATTGCCTGACTCCAGGTCAGCAGTGACCAGGCGCGATGGGGAGGGGGTCCAATGTAAGTTCACCTTACTGATTTTCTGTAAAAGTGAACTTAAACCGCCAGGGTCACATGTATGTGCATTCAACCGGATCACTGCCCGAGCAAGGAAATCATAGAGGAACACAGCTTCTTTTAACTTCCTTATCCATCTGCATTGCCACTGTGGATGAGCGCCACCTGCAGTGGAGAATATAGACTGCACCTGCCTATATGCTAAAGCAACCCCACCATCTTTTAAAGCCACTCTGCTTCCTTCTTTAAAAAATGAAAAAAACCAACACCTGCAAAAGAAGACCTGTTATACATAGCTGTGTTTATGTCCGTTTCTCAGATCTTCACAGAGCTGTGGCCTCTTTACATCCAACACACCTCCAGGAATACCTGGTTCCCAGGCTCTGGTCACTACACACATTAGTGATGTAGGGGTTGACAGATGGAACTACAGTGTGCAGTCAGGGATACAGGCATCCAATGCTCCTGGAGGTACCAGATGTTAACATTCTTCAGGTGGCTGTTGCTCATAAAAAGAGTAAACCCCACGGGTACCTGTTTGGACCATACCGTATGTTCTGCTTATTAGCACTACGTAAGTTTTACAGGATTGCACAATTCCTTTCTTTGTTATTATACATATTTACATTATCTCTGAGGTTTCCTATTAGTTTTATTGGTCTTTTTTAGACATGCTGACGCATTCGCCCCTGGAGAGTGTTTTTTACCATGAAACGCATCGGACCTATTTAGGATGCAGTCATGACTTCAATTTACCCTGTTCTTTTTATATTCCTACAGTTTTAATTATTATTATTTTTTACTCATCATATGGAGCCCTATATACCGGCCGCTGGTATGTGCTTTGACACCAACACATTATGTGTGTGTGTGTGTGTGTGTGTATATATATATATATATATATATATATATATATATATATATATATATATATTCATGTTTTGTACATATATGAATTTTGCAAGTATATATTATGTGCTAGATATATTTCCTGACAATTTTTGTACATATATGAATCCTGCATGTACATGTTATGTGCTAGATATACCTTTTGACAATAAAAACGCCTATTCATTTTATGCTCTGTCATATGCTTCATTCAAAGTCCCGAACTTTTCCTCTTAGTAACCAATTTAGGGATGGAGACACGTCTTTTGTGCCTCATTCAAAGTCCCGCCCATTTTTTCTTTTTATGCATAAAAAGAGTAAAGATCGTAAGAAAAGGTGGTGGGACGAGATAAAGTCTTCCTTTCCTTCACAGATGGGGTGTTTTGGCAAATAATAGAGTCTCTTGAAAGCTGCCTTTAGTTTAGAATGTTCTAAAATCTGTGTACTCCTATCCATGGAAATTTAGAGATCTTACCAACATCATCATTCTCTATAGTTCAAGCATTTTTATCCCCTGAACCAGCCCTGATGAAAAGGTTCCTCTATAACCCTAAGAAAAAAATTGGCTTGTTGCTTGACTTTTTATCAGTAAACAGACCTCCTAATTTGGAGTTTACCATTGGTCTTATGCCCCTCTCCCCCCCTTTGTTGCATATTTCTTATAAAACAGGTGGAGGCAGGCAAATAAAAGTAGCAAGCAACAGCAGACAGGGAGTCAGGCAATTAAAATGGCATAGGGTACGTAGTGGCACAGCACAGAAGGAGACAGTGGCACATAGGAAGGGGAAGACATAGATACGGCACAGGGGTTGGGATAGAGAATGGCACCGGAGGAGGCAGGTACTGATACAGCACAGAAGGGAACAGAGACAACACCCAGGAGGAGTCAGGTAATGACAAAGCACAAGAGGGGTCAATAGGTGACAAAGCTCAAGAATAGACAGTCACTGATACCACATAGGAGGGGGCAATGGGTGACACCGCCTAAGAAGAGTTAGGTAATGACACAGCATAGAAGGATAATAGGCCATAGTAAAAAAAAAAAGTAGTTACCTTTACATATAGCTTTCTGCTTTTCATTTGTCCATTTCCCATTCCTCTCTCACTTACGTGTAGCAGATGGGAATGGATACTTTCCTTTCGGACAGCTATACTTCACTTTTTCACCATCTTCACTTATTTTGTAGGTGCCACCGACAATGCCCACTTTGTCAAGGTTACACTCATCAATAGGGGCAGCAATGGACACTGGAACAAGAAACAGTGTGTCAATGTAACAGTGACTGAAAATGTGACTGAAAATATAAATCAATACAATATAAGCAATGGTTTAAATTAAAAACCATCTGCCTAGCCAGGATTATTTCTAGTGCCTTAAAAAACCCAGTGAGAGCGGTAAAATACTTCCTGTTATCTGTTAGAAGCTCCGTCCAGCGTGCTTATACCTTGCTTTCCCCCGAGCTGAGCAGCCAAGCCTCTATGTCATATAGAACCTGCTCATGGCATCCAATGTGACAGATCTAACACCATTCGGTATATGAAGACTTAGTCTTGTTTAATAGTGTAGCGACCCCCTCAATGAGCCATTGGTGAATTTGGCCCTATTCCCCCATTTAGGGCACACACAACATTTTCTCCTTTCTTTTGCTAGCTCAAAGAAATAGTCTAGGGGTGTCTTTTTTAGGATTTATAGGAACATAGAACTTGGATGGGGGTGAAGGGGCATGGGATACTGCAGAACTGGATGCTTTGAGGACTCTTCTCTAGCTTGCTGAGCTACAAAAAATGTCCCACAGAATCTATTGCTGGCAGAAGAGTAGGGCTTTTCCCAAATGGACCAGGATAGAGCTGCACACAGTCGCTATCTTCCAGGACCAGGGTCAATTACTCACATAGCCACAGGATCATCGGTTGCCTCCTTCCGATATCCACCAGGCCCTCTCCAGTGCGGGAGACACCCTCACACCACCATAGGACAGCGGGACACTTCTCTTCCAACTTCCTTCTGGTACTATCTCCAGTGAGCTTTTTCAGACCCAAACGAACTCCAGAAGTATGCTTTTTCGAATAGGCCCCCCACCTGAAGCCTCAGCTGGAACCTTGATGTCTTCTTAGTGGCACCTTCACAGGGTCTCCTCCAGCAGGACTGGACTCAGGGACTCTGCTGCTTTGCCTCAGGCCCCAGTCTATTTTATTTTCACCACCTACTGGGCACACCTCCCCAGGGATTGGCTGGAGACCCATAAATATTCAAGCTGCTTACTCTGTTCTTCCTCCCACTATAATTCTAGAGTCCTCTAGAACCATGTTTTTCAACCTTTTTTTAGTCAAGGCACCCTTTAAAATTATTCACAATCTGATGGCACCCCAATGTAAACAGCTAAACTAATAGTTTTACATAATGCAGCCACATCCACACACGTAGGACACCCAATGTTAGAGGTGATTTATTCTTCCAAAGCAAACACACCTTTGCACACTGGTATTCCAATGTTTCTCTTCTCCCTTAGTTTTTCTCTTTCACTCAGCTAGTGTAACCCCAGTGCTGATGGAGAGGGGCAAACAAAGATGTTGTGCAGGGGCCCAACACCCCCCTTATCAACCATTGACATCATAGGTTGTTAGGACGACAGCAGCTAGAAGGTTGTAATGGTGCACCAGGAAAATCTGTGGCTTTGTGTAACTTAAAGGCAGTCTTGATCCCTCCGCTGGCTTGCATACAATTTTTTGACAATAGGTATTTTGCCAAGGCACCCCTGAAGCAACCCAAAGGCACCCTGGTAGAAAAAGGCTGCTCTAGAATACAGGGGGAAGTAATTAGAGCAGTAGCCTGTGATACATTGAGCAGACCTAAACAATCAACCCCGCCCCCAGAGGAGCTAAACTAAATTTACCTAGTAGCCTACTCTACACTAGGAGGGTGTTACAATAGTAAGGTATAAGATAATTAATTAATGTAATACAGTAAAACCTTGGTTTGAGAGTAACCTGGTTTGAGAGCATTTTGCAAGACAAGCAACATTTTTTTATAAACTTTGACTTGAAATACAAGCGATACTTTGATATACAAGTAGCGTCATGTCACAACTAAGTATAAAAGAGAAGAGAGGCGTCTCTAAATATAGCAATATGGTTACATTTATTGAAGGTACAACATTTAGCAACATATTGCTACACTTAGAGGCGCCTCTCTTCTCTTTTATACCCTGTAGCTCCTGCTCGATTTTGCTTCTAAACCCCTTGTGGAGGCTTCTATTTGTGGATGGACATTTTATGGTTACACAACCTATCACATTGCTATAATCTTTTTTATATGGACTATAAACTGAAGGACCTATGAATAAATGGTTGTGGAACAAATCATTTGAGTTTCCATTATTTCTTATGGGGAAATTTGCTTTGATATACAAGTGCTTTGGATTACAAGCATGTTTCTGGAACGAATCATGCTCGCAATCCAAGGTTTTACTATAAATTTATTCAAGCTATATTTATGTGATCTTTTAACCAAGTTCTATAACACACAATCACATTTCAGTTTATTGTTGTCAGATCAATGACAGGTGATTCCTCTTGGTTTTCCATTGTTCTTTGCGCATTTCTCTTTGCCTTAACAAATTAATAGTATGGCCAAGCCTCCTTTCACTGCTGGAGTTTGTGTGGTATGGGGGAATTGGTACATACCATGTGTTAAAAAAAAAAACATAACGTTCATCATAGAAAGATGGTTTTACAAAATTACTTCCTAGATAAGCAATTGTTCAATTCTAAATCCTGGGACCATTATATCTATGGGTTGACTGACCCTTCAACTCTACCCCTATCCATAAAACAGCCATAAAACTAAGAGGTACTGGTAGAGGGGTGCATTGCTGGGCACAGATTTTATTGTCATTACTTGAGCCCAAATGGCCTGTATCCCAAAAGAGGCAGCTCCCCCAAAAGAGGACATTCAGCCCTCCAGCCCTGATGAAGGGGATTGTGTGCCCCTGAAATGCATTGGATGTCTTTTGCCCTGCTTGTTGTAACCAGTTAAACAAAAAAGACTTGGGGATTTTTCATTTGGGGCTCTTTTTGACCTACTACAGCCATAAACCTAGCCTAATACTTTCACACCAAAATCTTTGTGACAAAACAAACCTACGTTGTAATATATAGACAACAATAAATGTTGTGTTAACAATGCAATTAAAAGTTGACATCCCTGAGACACAACACTCCATCTTATGACCTGCAGCCAAGTCTGGTCATGGTCTATCTCTCACTTCACCAGAGCCAGAGATAAAGCAGAACTTTGCAACATTGGTGTCTGATGCAATGCAGTGCAATCTGAAAGTTAACGGTTAACCAGAAACCAAGAGGTGCTGAAAAGAATGCTTGATCATCCAGTATGCACATCTATAGGATGGCACATTTGGTCAGATGTTCTATAGAAGAACACACAATGGGGTTGATTTACTAAAGGCAAAAAGACAGTGCACTTTGCAAAGTGCAGTTTCTCCAAGGTTTAGTAAATGAGGTAAAGCTTTGCTTTGCAGAGAATACCCAATCACGTGCAAGGAAAATAAAAAAAACTGCATTTTTGTTTGCACATGATTGGATGATGGAAGTCAACAGAGCTTCTGCTCATTTACTAAGCTCTAGAGTGCAACTGCACTTTGCAAAGTGCACAGTCTTTTTGCCTTGAGTAAATCAACCCCAGAGTGTTGGCTTAGCCCAATAATTTCATCAACAGAACTACAGAAATCCACCAACCAGTGGCGGCTAGTGGTAAAGAAGCTTTATATAAATAAGTGTTCCTTAACTGGCATCTTAAAAGGCCCTGGTGTGTTGAGTATACAATTAAAGTATTTGACTTAGACAATTGGCAAGTTATGAGATTGCTGAGGACAAATGAAATGAGAGACCGTATTACAATTTGTTCACAGGAATAGGTGCAAAATGATATGGCAAAGCCCGATTCTTCTTTTTTTTTTTTTTTTTAGAATATAATTGGATGAACAACTATGAAAACATAAGCCAAAAGTGTTGTGTGCTGTCTCAATAATAGGGATTTTTGGAACTTAAGGCAAAACTTTTTTTTTTTTTTTTTTTTTTAGTTTTGGACAGAGTGGAGAGGGATTCGATCCTCTGTCAGGTTTTTGTTGCTGTCTGTGCATCTTCTCCATTTGTCCTGTTTACCATTATCATCGAGATTGAAAGTTAATGTCCTGTCCCAACCACTGCACCGGGAACAAGCTCTGACCCTGTCATCTAGCCATTACGATTTGGCCTTCACAAAGTCACTCAAATCCTTATGCTTGACCATTTTTTTCTGCTTTCAACTTCAGGGACAGCGTATTCACTTTCTGTCTTATACATCCCATTCACTTTCAGGTGCCATTCTAAGGAGATAATCAATAGGGCTGATTTACCAAAACTGGAGAGTGCAAAACTTGGTGCAGCTGTGCATGGTGTTCAATCAGCTTCTAAATTCAGCTTGTTCAAATAAGCTTCTTTTTTTTTTTTTTAATCAAAACAAACAAACCTGGAAACCGATTGGCCTCTATGTAGAGCTGTACTAGATTTTGCACTCTCCAGTTTTCGTAAATCAACCCCAGTGTTATTCACTCTAACTGTCCGTGGTCATAATGTTATACATGATCAGTGTATAAACAGGAGTCACTGTTAACAGTCAAGTAGGAGCTTTGTCTAATAGACCACAAGTAGAAGATTCTGCCTGGCACATGCTCCAAATTTTCAGATTTTTTTTTTTAAGCTTCTGTGGTCATAGATCATTTAGGGAAGACAGTTTTGATTACTGACATTGAAAAATCAGTCCCTCTATTACTTACATGCAATGTGGATGAGTAGAAACAAAGGTAACATCCTGAAAAGTGCCCCTCCAACAGTCTGTCCTTTCACCTCCCTGTCCCACACAATGATGTTACTGATCAGACTCTGGATATATATATTAGGAACAAAACACAAAAGGTCAAGAGAAGGAATTTTCCTGATTTCTAGCTAAATGCTAAAATAAATATTTCACAACTTGTATACTTTACATTAAGCAAAGAAAGACAGTAAATTCTTCTAGTGACCTTGTTATGTTGTAATGCAGTGTAGCCACATCTACTACACATCCAGGAGTTAAAAACAGTAGCTTTATTGAAGATCCATAAAAAAAGAAACATAAAACACATACAGTCAGTCCAAAGGTTCTCAGTAGACGCGTTTCACACTGTCGTGCTTACTCATTACTGACTCATTATGTCCGAAATAGGCATGTCTGCAAAATAAGAACAGGGATACCTACCTTTCCTGCTGCTCACACCACCAGAACACTGTTCTGTTCTGTAGAATCCTACTCTGAAGTCTACAGGAGAACTGACACTTCCAGAATTGTCGCTCTCCTGGGCCCCCTGTTACTCCCATGGGTCCTCCTGCTGACCTCCGCATGACTCCTGCCTCGTGTAATTAGGGAAGGTCAGCAGGAGAAAGCAGTGGGGGGACACAGGAGGCCGACACTCCTGGAAGTGTCAGTTTTCTGTGGACAGAAAACTATTTCTATTGAATGAACACTGTGACTTTCTGGTTGTGTGAGCAGCAGATAAGGTAGGTATCCCCTCTCTTATATTACAGGTATTCCTGTTTCGGACAAATTCATGTCATGACAGGGCCACTTTAAAGTAGATCTATTTCTCTAGTCGTCTGTCCAGGACAGCACTAGAGAGATAGGCTCCACCTCCGGAGGCAGCAAACACATATTCAGATCTTTAAAGGGGCGGCTTCCGTTCCTCTTCCTCAGTCTTTGCTTTTCCTCCACCGGAGGAGGAGGCTGGATGGAGCTCGCCTTCCCCTGAGCCTGGGAGCTACCTATGGGAGAAGGGGAAGGAGGTCTGCAAATACCTGGGAAAGGTGGCAGGCATCTGGATCCCCCGGTCAGGCTGCAAAGGAGCTGGTACCGGCGTCCTCCTCCACGATAGCCCGGGGAGGGCTGACATTCCCCGCATGGCTGGCCGGATACTATGGTATCCTGGCGTGGGCATCAAGTTCTGGCCTGTGAAACGCAGGAGGAGGGCGGGGACTTCCGGCGCACCACTTCCGATTCTGGGTCACGCAGCGAGCGTGGACGCCGGAGCCATGGCGGTTCTTTTAAAAATGCCAGCCACAGGATGGGAAGCCAGCGATTCGGATCCACAGCGTGATGCTCCAGCAAGGAACAGACAGCATGGATGCAGCTGAACCAGGTGGCAGTGGGGCCAACCCAGCTCAGGTAGGTGGACACGGGTGCCTTGGACCTATGGGGCTGGACCCCCTCTTTGAGACGGGATCCAGGCTAAAGTGAGTCATGGAATCCCGTCAGCGGCTGGTGGGGATGCACATAGGTGTTGGTGAAGGACACCCACTGATTGGCTAAGGTTTTTGTCTGACGGCAGCTTGTCTTTGCCCCCCTTCTCTTTTCTCCTTCTCTTGGTTCAGCCCAGAGAACCGGAGAGGTTGGGGGGGGGGAGAAGGTGTCCGTCATGTACGAACAAATTTAAGGAAAGGTGGAACAAGTCCCTTGTATTGATAAATTGGTTTACAAGGAGGCAACGGGGGCTTGCAAGGAATTGATTTCTGGTGTTCAGAAGGAAATGAAGTCGATGCTGGCAAACCTTGAACGTTTCTGGAACATCCTTTGTCTTTCTGCTGATCTGCTGTGTATGACCCTGGCCTGGCTGACATCTGTGATTTTGGTACTGCCCCTTGCTGTATATACTGTTGTTGTTGGTGGGTTTGTTGGGTTGGTTGTGCACTGTTTGTATTTCTTCTTTATCACCTATCTTTAATAAATATCATTACTATTCACTTTTCATGCGTTTTTGGTTATCTCTGTGCATTCCACATAGTCTGGTCTACTAACTCTCCTGACACAAAGTGCCCAAAGTGGACGCAGCCTTTTCCCAGTGCGCCAAAACAACAAACCTCACCTTTGAGGACATGGGTGTCCTTAGGGAACCCATGGACAAGAGGATGGAGGTACTGCTGAAAAGGTCATGGGAAGTAGCCATGACAAATCTAAAACCTGCAATGGCTACAACAATAGTGGCTCATAATTTGGAGATCTGGCTGGACCAATTACAAGGCCATGAACGTCAGTCACAGTGCTTGAACTTTTAAGCCAACCCAGCAACACTATGCTGTATAGTTACTTTCAGGATACGTCCTCCAACCGAGTCACCAGGCCCCTCTCCAGACCAGCACGCTGCGTGATCCTTCCATGACGGGTCCTCCCCTGGGATCTCCTCGGTTGTCCAGCTACCTCCCTTTGGATAGACAGCTCAGGACCATTCCTCGGCTGCAGTGGTAGGCCCCAGACAAGCTTCTGGGCCCACCCCTGTGCTGCAGTGGCGTGGGCCTCCGGAACGGAGGACCACGAGATTGCTTCTCTAACGCATACCTACCGGCCAGGAGGGCCAGCAGGTGGCTGTAAAAACGAACCCCACAATATGGCGTCTGTCCCATAAATACCCTCGCCCAGAATGCATCTCGGAGGACCACCTCCACCGAGTTGTCTCCAGGACAGAAGACCATCCATACGCTTCAACACGTTGCATTTCCAACACTGACCAGTGAAAACAGCGACACCAACTGGTCAGCACGGAAACACACACAACGTCAGCCAAGCTGGAACAGAGGCAAACCTAACCTGTTTAACGAACAAGTTACAAAATTTACCTAACATATGGTAGATCGCAAATCTACCAGCGCTACATACTCCCCCCACTACAGTAGACATTGTCCCCAACGTCTGTCCAAAAACAGTAACAATAACTCCCAAGCCTGGGAGTAGGTATTTGAGTTTCCTATAACTTGGATAGACAAAGAGAGAGGAAAAGACAGTGGAAAGATATTATAAGACTTACCGTATTTATCGGCGTATAACACGCGCCGGAGTATAACACGCACCCTAGGGAGGAGAGAGGCGGATCGTCTGGCTGCACTTGGCTCTCCGATCACGGCCGGGATCGGTGAGCGGTGACTAGCTGTAGTCCTACATATTTTTTTGCTATGTAAGTTATTAGAGGCTTTTAAAAAAGAATTGTGAAACTTTATTACACTATGGGGTCCTTTCCTCTGTTTTTTCTGGGAGCGCTATCTGCCTGAGCCATCGGGGAGCAGAAGCATGGAGTCCTTAGGGGGATCCGTTATCAGGGAGATCGGGAGTTGCCTTTGTTATCCTGGCCGGCTGATTTGGCTGTTATCGTTCAGCAGTGAAGAGCGCTATCTGCCTGAGCCATCTGGGAGCAGAAGCAGGGAGTCCTTAGGGGGATCCGTCATCAGGGAGATCGGGAGTTGCCTGTGTTATCCTGGCCGGCTGATTTGGCTGTTATCGTTCAGCCGTGAGGTAAGAGGCTGGGGGAACCATCATCTTCACTCTATTTCTTGCACCTAAAGGAATCTATTCTCTACTTAATCATCACGATGGGGATCTAACTGTGTATGGGAGTTTTTTTGGGACTATTTCTGTGATTATTTATTGCTGTACATTATTGGTTACACTGTGAGGAAACTTATTTTGACACATGCTTTAATTAATTATCACGATGGGGATTTGATTAGCTTATGGGACTTTTTGTTATTTATGTGTTTCATGCATTGTATATTACTATTTCATTTTAGTTTGTCATTCACAGTTTTAAAAAATGGGATGTCAGGATATTTTCCAGCTTTAATCTTTTCTCGCACTTTTGGCTGTGTTTCACTTGGTACACGTAGTTTCATTTGTTGCACTGGGGTGGATTGGTTTTTTGATTAGTATTTTGCTACATTAATGATTGATTTGTTTTTAGAACTTTCCAGGAGCATATTAAGATTTTTTTGTTTTGACACATTTTTCAGGAAATATTTGACACTTGGGTTATGTGTTTTGGCTTTTGCTATACTTATAATTGATACTTAATTTTTTCTGTTACATTTTTATCCTGGATCTTCATCATTATATCCCCCCTATTTTGTTTGAGTGTGAATATTGCCCTTCTATTTATTAACCCCGAGGGGCTTCAGGTCAGTGTGATTTGGATTCACTTATGGATGCAATATTGGTTGGTTTGTGACCTCTGGTTGCATTATCCAGTGGAATAATAATTGTTTCTACTTTAATTGTACCTGGAGTTCATACATTTTGTTTGATCATCCTGGTATGCTAGATAGAGACTAGCCTATTGCCACTCAGAAGGAGACGTCCTTCTGAGAGTAGAACAAGCGAGATATCTCAACTTATGTACTAGGCTGCTGGTACACAGCCATAAAGATAAACGGTGGAGCTCTCAGTTCCAAATTATTGTCATTTCTGAAGAGATTAATGAGAAATTGTGATAAATATGGGAAATTTGCTTGAAAAAAATGTTTTGCCTGTCATGAATACATTTGGGTTAACAAAAGATAGGGCAAAAAAGTTATTGAAAATAGCAAAAGCAACAGGGCTAAGTATTGCTAAATTACAACCAAATGCTCCTATCATCAGAATGATGGTGAGTGGAGACCCGGATGCCCTGAAAAATCATGTGAAATGGTGTAAACTAACAAAAAAGGAGTATAAGAAGGACCCATCTAAATGGTGGCCGCCAGAGGGGTCCCTTAATACACCTACAATTGATGTATTGTTTAATCTGCTTTTTAAAATGTCTGATTGTGGGGGGATTGAATGTTTAGCAGCCTGGGAAGAAGTATCCAGGAAGGATATAAAACCACCCCCCTATAAAATGTGCTCAGAGAAAGCTGCTCTACATGTAGAAGATGGCCAGGGTAATTATACCGCAAGAATAGGAAAAGTTTATGTCCCCTGGAAACCCAATGAAATTAGGGCAATTATTGTTGATCTGCCCAACTTAGAGAAAAGTTCAAAGAAATGGTATAAAAAGTTATGTGATGTGGATAGAGAAAACGCAACAAGCTACATATATGGATATGTGGATCTTGATTGATTGTACAGTGTTAGAAAAGTATGTGGATGTATAGAATGTATTTGCAAGATATGCGAGCATTGATGGATGTTGTGCAGAAGAAAGATGAGGATGTGTTAGATTACTGGAATAGATTCAAGGATGCTATTCAGAAGCATACTGATTGGATTCCAGATGATGAAAGTGATATGAAGCGACCAAAGTATGTGAATGTATTGGTGGGTGGAATGTTGCCTGAGATTAGGGAAGAAATAGAGCTTCGTACACTGGGATGGAGAAAGAAACCCGCCCCTGAGTTAGTTGAGATTGCTCAAATAGCTTACGAAGTGTTACAAAAAAAAAAAAAAGGAAAGACAAGGTAGAAAAGAAGGAGAAAACAAAAATAATGAATATACAACTACCAGAGGTTAAAGAAAAAGTCCCAGAGCCCAAGGGGGTAACAGTATCTACAGTGCAGGTAACACCTCAGGATGTACTGGTAGCGCCCCCCCCTTACCCACCTTCGGGAGTGGTATATATCTCTAATTATAGGGTACCACGGCAAAAGCGTGGTAATTGGAGACAAAATGAGGGACAACGCATAAACCCTAGAATTCAGTCCCGATACCAACAAATCATCCCAAATAGAGTAAGACCCCCCCACCCTGCAGCCTCGTGCCTCCCCCACTTGCTACAAGTGTGGATTGAGTGGGCATATAGCCAGGGACTGTAGGGGGCGCTAGGATAAGGTGGGATGTGGTGACAATATAGATGACCCATTTTATCAAGCTTTAGCTGTAATTGAAGTTGATTCTGTTTATGAGCCAATGGTTGAAATAAATGTAAACGGTATTGATTTGTGTGGTCTCATAGACACAGGGGCTTCACGGTCCCTTTTAAATGTCTTTGACCCCAACTTACCACTTTCCAGTGAAAGACTTTCTTTGGTTGGAGTAAGTAATAATATAATCTCAGCAAGGGTTACACAATCTGTACCGGTGACATTGGGAGAGCATTCAACAGAACACTCATTTCTATTGTCTCCACATTCCCCCTGTAATTTATTAGGACGAGATTTACTTTCTAAAATGGGGGTAACCATTGCTTTATGGGGGTAAAACTGTCATTGACATACCGCATAGGTTAAAAAAGGAAGCAACTGATCTGTTTTTCATGCCTTTATTAGTAGCTGATATGGAGGGAGGAATTTCAGAACAGGCCAAACAAAAAATTGACCCTTCCATATGGGTAACAGGAGCAAACACTCCTGTTACTGGCCTTATGAAAGTTGCTCCTGTATGGTTAAATAGAGACCCTACATTGCCAGTACCTAGACTACCTCAGTACGCCTTATCTCCTGAATCAGTTGAAGGTATTAAGCCAGTAGTAGAGGAGTTACTACAGGAGGGTGTTCTTATTCCTTGTAGAAGTTCTGCTAATACTCCTATCTATCCAGTTCCCAAACCTATAAAAACAGGAGAGGATAACCGTCGGTGGAGACTGGTGCGTGATTTGCGTGCAATCAACAAGGTAATTATACCATCAGTACCTGTGGTACCCAACCCCTCTACTATACTGGCAACAATACCTCCTTCAGCAATTCACTTTACTGTAATTAATCTTGCCTCAGCCTTCTTTAGCGTTCCTGTTCATCCAGATGATCAATGGTTGCTAGCCTTCACGTTTGAGAAAAAGCAACTTACCTGGACCAGATTGCCAATGGGGTATCATGATTCCCACAGTTGCTTTTCTCAGGCACTCAAGTATAAATTAGATGAGTGGCAGCCACCCATGGGATCAGTATTAGTGCAATATGCGGATGATCTCTTACTAGCATCCTCTGATGAACAGGCTTGTACTGAGGATTCTATCTCTTTAATGAATTTCCTGGCCAGTATAGGACAAAAAGTAGATGCTGCGAAAGTGCAGTGGGTTAAATTAAAAGTACAATACCTGGGCCACGGTGTCTCCCAAGGTATCAAACATTTGACAGCCAAAAAGGAAAAAGGTAATTGCAAAGCAACGAATGCCCACAACTCTAAAACAGTTGAGAGCATTCCTTGGATTAGTGGGATATTGTAGACAGTTTTTACCTCAATATTCTACAATTATAGGTCTTAGCTGTTCAAAGTAGAAGGGAAAGATGAGCTAAGTCTAGCAGAACTAACATGTATGTTAGAAATGCCCCAAGAGTGGGGGCTCAGGTTCAGCAGATAGTGGAGTGTGGTGATTTGATTGATGAAAATTTCATTCCTTCCCTGAACTTGCTGTCTTGAATTTGGGACAAAATACAGAACCAATGACTGATGTGTCAGTTAATGGTTTATCTATCCTGTGTTTAATAGATAAAGGCGATTCAAAGAGTTTGTTAAATATATGTGATGCCAATGTTGCCACTTCGAATCAGCAGGTAATTTTGGTCGGGGTAAGTAATGATGTAATTACTGCCAAAGTCACTGAACCTCTATAAGTAAGAATGGGAGGTCAGTGTCATAAATGTTCTTTTGTTTTATTGTCATACTCCCCTGACAGTCTACTAGACAGAGCTATAGTAATAAATATAGGAGTAACTATAGGTTTAACTACTGAAGGAATAGTAAAACATACTTGAAGTAAAGGGAGACTTTAGAATTGCTCCTTATGTCAGCACTTTATTAACCCCAAGCAGAAGGGGCTATTGTAGATATCTATAGTGGCTCAGCTTATGCTGTAGGCATAGTGCATAGTTTTGCACAACTCTAGCAAGAAAGGGGTTATTTGACAGCAGCAGGAACTCCTATACAGCTTAAAGAATTGTTAGACTATTGGCAGTAGTCCAGCTGCCTCTTAAAGTTGCAGTAATTAAATGTAAAGCACATACCAGGGCAGATGATAGTATATCACTTGGAAATGCTTTGACTGATAGGTATGCTAAAGATGCTATACATTCTTATGAGCCAACTACAGCGCTTCCAACATTCCTGCTCACAGATCTTCAAGTGGATCTGGATATTTTATTAGCCCTGCAGGCAAGCTCACCTCATACATTCTTTTGGGCCACAAAGGGAGCTGTTTGTGGAGCAGATGGTATATGGAAACTAAAGCACAGACTGGTTGCTCCTCCGGCATTGTTTCCTTCTTTGTTTGTTTTGAGCCATGGGCCTTGCCATGTCTCAACAGGAGGAATGAGTCGGATGGTAGCCAGAGATTGGTGGGCTCCAGGTTTTTCTGCATATGCTGCTAAACAGGTTACTGAATGTTCTATATGTCAAATGCATAACATTGGAAAGTCAGTGCCCACTCCCATGAAGCATATTCCACATACTGAGGAGCCATTTCAAATTGTGCAAATTGACTTCTCAGATATGCCCCCTTGTGGTCGATTTAAGTATCTTTTGGTTTGCATTGATCAATTTTTCGGCCTGGCCAGAGGCGTGGCCCACGTCGAGAAATGATGCCAGAACTGTGGTAAAATGTCTGACGAGGGAATTGATCCCAAGGTTTGGTATAGGGTCAATAATTTCCTCAGATAGAGGTACACATTTTGATAATAAACTCATGGCAGAAGTAGTGAGTATTTTGGGTATGAAACAGCAATTGCATACTCCTTACAGACCTCAGGCTAGTGGCCTGGTGGAACGCAGCAATCAAACCTTGAAGAGATATTTGGCCAAAATAACTGCTAATGGACAAAGCACATGGGTAGAAGCGTTACCTATAGCCTTGGTGACCATTAGGACTACCCCTAAAGAGAAACATGGACTGTCACCTTTTGACATATTGTTTGGGCGACCGCCCAGGAGACTACATTCATCTCTTGTGCAGCCAGAGACAATGACTTTAATAAATGGTCAAGATTCCATGATAGAATATGTTCGCAAATTGGCAAATGTGTTTTCTGATACTTTTTCCAGAGCCAAAGCAGAACAACCTGTGGACACGAGTGAAGGAACTCATGGACTAAAGTCAGGAGATTGGGTGTATATCAAGAATCACACACCCCGGACTACTTTGTCCCCTAAGTGGAAAGGACCATTTCAGGTCATTCTTGTGTCTCCTACTGCAGTGAAGCTGAAAGACTATAAGTATTGGGTGCATGGTTCACACTGTAAGAAGTCTGTGGTTCCAAAAGAGAATATAAGCCGGTCTGCCACTGGCAAGAATTGTTCTGTACCTTTACCTTCCAGGTCTCCTCCACTGACTTGTGCGCGAGCAAAAAAACTGCAGAATGAATCTCCTAGGGCCTAAGATGAATGTGAAGCTCTATCCTCTGCGGTGGAGTGGTGGTATGGATTACAGTCATGGCATATGAATGGACATACAAGAAAGAAAGGGGTAAGGTACAAGACACTTTTCTTTTTAATACTACTGTAATGGAAGAAATGTCACAACGTGAACCGGTTTCAGATGCTGACCTAAGAGCACGGAGGGAAGCCGCACATGAATATCATGCCAAACTAGCAGAGCCTTTCCATAACTCTTTTGTAGCTATGCACCTGCAAGCTGCCAAGAAACTGAATATCACTAATTGCTGGATATGCACACATGCACCTATTTCTCATAAGACTTTCTCCTCTTTGTTAGAAATACCTAGCACTTTAGCTGAAATAGAGGACAGTGCACATTTTGGTGAAGTCAGTAGAACAATGATTGACAGAGCTATTTCACTTCTACTGTTCACAAATGCTCCATTGAGAAAGCCAGCTCTCTGCATTAACTTTACACAAACCTATACACCTGAATTGCTTTCCCAGGGTTACCAGAGTACTACCCGAACTCCAACTGCATGGATAATGCCGATATCAAGTACTGGTTTGATGGTAAGGATGTTGTGTGGAGTACTGACAGATATCAGGAATTACATGATTACACACATCGTCAACATTCCCGGCAGAATAATATGAAGCTTTTGATGTGCCTACAAGGATATAATTTCAATAAAGCTTGTGCTGCCCCACCAGGTTATTACTTCATATGTGGAAAGAAAGCATATTCTTGGGTTCCTTTAAATTCTAATGGGGTTTGCTACTGTGGTAGAGTCATACCTGCTACTTGGTATATGGAGGATGATGACTTTCAAGAAACACAGCTCCACAAAATACCTGTACACTTGTTAAAAAAGACTCTGTGCATCTTGTTAAAAGGGACCTTACTGATCAATCAGCTTCAGGAGAAGATGAAACCCCAGGAGGACAAGAAGAAGAAGAAGACTCTGAAATTAATGTGAAAAATGACGATTCTCCTGATAGGCCTACATTTTATCCCAAGTCAGATGATAACTTCATAAATGTTAAATCACATGACAGAGAGATTAAACCATTGTTTTCTATTCCTTGTGTAAATAGCTGTTGTATTAAAAAGGCTTTCAGTTTCATCATTGATTTGGCAGACCTGATGGATAACATTACTGCCTTGTATGATAGAAACTTTATAGCCCTTGCTATAGAATTAAAGATGATCAAAAAAGACGGCCAGTCAAGGAGGAATATGCACCATAGTGGGAACTATTTGTTGTAACTACATTGGAAATGATACTAAGACTGAAGATGACATCATTTCGCATGTAGAAAAGGTAAAAAAAAAAATGAAGGTTAAATTTTGCAAAGAACATACTGCTTGGGTTGAAGGAAGCTGGGAAAGCTGGCTTTCCTGGCTCAGTCCTCTCAACTGGTTTTCTGGTATTGCAGAATGGTTTTCTGGAATTTTGCATGGTATTTTATATATTGTAGGAATTATAGTCCTCATAATCCTGATAGTTAAATGCGCACCTATGTTATGCAAATGTTGTTTGAAGATAATAACACGTGCTGGTACTAATATTGGTTCTTCTGAGCCCTTAAGGTCCCGAGTCAGAACTGCTCATGAGATGGTGGTCCGTATACCTGGAGATCAACCTAAAGACACAGAAGAAGCTTAACCCATTCCCGCCGACCGTACGCAGATATGCGTACTCGGCTTTCCGGGGTTATACCGGGATGATGCCCGCAGCTGCAAGCATCATCCCGGTACCGTTGTTTACAGCGGGCGATTGGCTACCCGTGTATAACAACCGATTCGACTAAAAGCCGCCTCCCGCCGCTGTCACCGGGCCTCCCGATCCATTCAGCTGCCTTCGGCGGGTGGGGGCGGGCTGGAACGAAGCTGCGAGCGGCTTCGTTCCAGCCTTCTCGTTGTAAACGCGGAAGCGACGTCATGACGTCACTTCCCGTTTACTCGGCTGCCAATGGCGCCGAATTTAAAAAAGTACACAGTATTCAGAATCGCCGTTTTCGCGATCTGAATACTTTGAAGTGTAAAGGAGGGATGGGGGGTCTTTTAGACCCCCCATCCCTCCATAAAGTGTACCTGTCACCACCTATTACTGTCACAAGGGATGTTTACATTGCTTGTGACAGCAATAAAAGTAAAAAAAAAAAAAAATTTTTTTAAACACAATTTATAAAGTACAAAAATAAATAAAATAAATTAAAAATTTTTTTTTTTTTAAAGTGCCCCTGTCCCCGCGAGCTCGCGCAGCGAAGAAAACACATACGGAAGTCGCGCCCGCATATGTAAACGGTGTTCAAACCACACATGTGAGGTATCGCCGCGATCGTCAGAGCGAGAGCAATAATTCTAGCCCTAGACCTCCTCTGTAACTCAAACCTGGTAACCGTAAAAAATTTTTAAAGCGTCGCCTATGGAAATTCATAGGTACCGTAGTTTGTCGCCATTCCACGAGTGCGTGCAATTATAAAGGGTGACATGTTTGGTATCTATTTACTCGGCGTAACATCATCTTTCACATTATACAAAAAAATTGGGGTAACTTTACTGTTTGGATTTTTTAAAATTCATGAAAGTGTCACTTTTCCAAAAATTTGCATTTAAAACACCGCTGCACAAATACCGTGTGATAAAAAATATTGCAACAATCGCCATTTTATTCTCTAGATTCTCTGCTAAAAAATATATATAATGTTTGGGGGTTCTAAGTAATTTTCTAGCAAAAAATACGGATTTTAACTTGTAAACACCAAATTTCAAAAATAGGCTTAGTCATGAAAGGGTTAAAAGGGATACCGAAAGAATTCTAAACACAGGAGGGGCTGTGAAGATATGAACCATATCTTTTTATGTATCCAGAGTTCCTCTTCAACATAAAGTTGTATTTCTGATCATTCTTATTATACTTGTTTTTCTGTAAAATGTTTCTAAATTCTTTTGGTATTGCAACACATGTGGCTGACCAGTTGACATCAAATGTTCTGCCAATGATATGACACAATTCTCGGAAAGGATGTAATATGGGATGTTGACATAGAAAGTCCCTGTCTAAAAGTCAAATTGACCTTTCCCAAATAATTATTCTTCCCTTTCTGTCAAAATAATTCCTTAATTAAAAATATTCAGGTCACGATAACCCAGAAAGTTAGCCAGAACCTGTGTTGAAATATTTTGTGAAATGCGTACTTGTGACGTGTAACTTTGGGCTTGTGCCCGCCATAAGATTACTGTATAACCATTCTCTATAAAACCTGTACTGCCTTGTAAACTGCATCGCATTTTGTCCTGAAGAAATGCGATCCACTGTACGGTGCATATTCTGAAGTAAACATGCATAAGACGAATGCAGCTCTATTGGCGTTGATGTCCTTTATTTCAAGGTTCAACTTAACAATCTCTTCAAATAAAGAAAAAAATCCAGCTATCAAAAAGAAGTCCTTGGATTTAAAACACTGAGCAGAATATGTAAATCTTGACCACGCAGATCTCTTTACACTGACACTAACTAGCTAACTACTTGCAAAGTTCTTTTGTCCAGAATCCCCAATAAAACCAGGGATCTGGCAATGTCAGTGGTTTTCCCGTTTTATCCACGGTGGTAATGAAATAGACAATGTCAATGTTATATTCTTAATATCTAAATTTTAATTGGCTTTATTAAAAAGAATATGCATTTTCCATATTTGTGTGAATGATAGGACTTTGAGCTAGTGATATCCAGATGGCGACTCATTGACTAAGACTGCAGGTCAAGACCCTGTCAGAATTTGATGGATTTTGTAAATAATATATGTATGGGTTGAAAATCTTCCTATGTAACCGATACTTTGTTTGATATATGCGTTTATGTTTTAAATGGTCTGATGTATAGTCTGACCGTCTATCTCACACATATCTGGTTTCATGTTTAAAAGGTTTGGTAAAGTAGGCCAGATGTTGCTCTCTGTTAACCCCCACTCTTAGGAAGGAGGAGAAAGGGGAGTGTATGGGAGGGATTTGTGTTTGGGCGCAAATTTGAAAGACTGAGTTCATATAATCACAAGGGTTTCAGTCTTCTGCCTCTTTGCTTACATCTTCCTCTTCAAGACACAGCTCTCCTATGCACACAGAATTCCTTCCAGGACACAAGAAGTTAATCGGCCATCTTTGAAGAGCTTATACAAAGGGAAGCACATGGTCTAATGACTTTAAGAACTTTTTTCAGATCTTTGAAACAAATGAACTATATTTGGACATTTTTTGCATATATGAAACAACACTAATTCTGAATATGAATGTACTATTTTTGTAAGCATTTTCCAAGTTTATGTGTGTACAATAAAACACACAGTTTTTGATTTAAGGTGACTCAAGTAGATATAATTCCAAAATTCGTCTCACGAGAATTCATCATTATTGAAGGCTTTTTATACAATATTAAGCCATTTATTTCATTGGCGGACGCCAGCCAGTTTCAGTCGTCAGAAGTTTTTGTGCCACGTTCTTCTTCCGTTGATCAGAGGGGAAATGTGATGAACAGGAAAAAAATTTCGCAATTATTGAAAGAACCTAGAATCGCTTGATGTTTTTGATGATTGTGTGAAGACCAGAGTATTTTGGATCAGAAGTCTTGACAGACGGTTTAATTAGAGTCCAGCGGAAAACAGAAAAGTTTTATATTCGGTGAGTACCAAAATATGGAATTTATAAATGTTATAGCTGAAGAAAGTAATTTAGAATTTGAAGGTTTAGCCAGTCATTTTTCAGATGCTAAGTTATGGAAATCTATGTTTCAGCAATGCCTACAGGCAAATAATGAAATTGATAAAACTAGATTTTCATTAGCTAAATCTAAGAAGAAATTAAGTAATGTGATGAAATTAGTTACAGTTATCAATGCAATGGTTTTTGATATGCCAGGAAAACAAAGGCAAAGTGTAACAGAAATTGCACAAAGACAGGAGAATTTACATATTGAACAATTAATGATTGAAAAAGATGCATTAGAACATAAAATGAATGCATTATTGGAATCGTTTAAAGAAAAAGAAAGTTGTATTACTTTTTTAACTCAGAAAGAAATTGAACAAGAGAATGTTATAAATTTGCTTAAAACGCAATTATTGCAAGCTCAGTCTTCTGCACATGCTCAGTGTTTAGCTTATGAACACGTGACAAAGTCAGAGGCGAGGGATAATGATGCCGAGTCTGGAGTTGACTCAGTGGAGTCATTTGAGGAGGTTAATATTTCCTCAGACAATGAAAGCGTGAAGTCTGTTGATTTGAATAATAGTAATATTCAGCAGAAATGTAAATTTTCATTGCCATATACTCAAAGAAAGGTATATGCAAAAAAAAACAACTCTTAAATGTTTAGTTTGCAAAAGAGAGGGTCACATAGCTAGGTTTTGTGTGATGGCTAATAATAACGATATACAAAAGAGGTTGTATTATCTGAAAATGATGCCAAGACGCTATGAAGTGTATTCTGTGCGCTGGTGTAGTAATTTGAGGTATAGAGGCCATAATAATCAAACTAATTTCCCTTTTAAGACCCAAATGCAAAGATTGCAAACTGCAAATAGTCCATTAAGACAGGAAAGGTATCGCATGGATGGTAAGGATTTTCTGGTTATTGATTCTTTGCTATGGATAATAAGGTTATGATTTGAGGTTCAGAGATTTGGTTTTTATTTGATATATTTTTAGTATTTTCAAGGATAATCCTTTGGATTATTAATTTTTTATTAATTTTTCCCAGTTATGATTATTATGATTTAAATTTTTTATTTTTTGTTCAGATGGAACATTGAGAGGTTTAGTTCATCTGATAAGGGGGTAATTAACAGCTTTGTACTCAGTTAGCAAAGGATGCAGATTTGTTTGGAGAATTAGTGATTTTAACCTGAATATGGTCAAAATTATGTTGTGGAAAAAACAAATATAAGATTTTCCTTCATTTTCAGAGGATTAAAAGTTGAATCAATCTTTTGAGTCCTCATCGGGTGATATAAGATCTAAATTTTGGTTAATGATAACTGGATCTAATATCATGACTTAGATGGATTTTCTATATTTTAATGTACCACAACACCTACAGGTGGAATTCACTAAATTTAATTATGACAGTTTAGATCACATTGGTAAGCAAAAATTGCTTGAAATTCTTAAAGAGAAATTTTATTGGGATAAATTGGAAAAGACAGTAGACAGAGTAATTAAATCTTGTCTAATCAGTGTACAAAGATATTTTAATTATTGCTAGGATGTTGATTAATTGTGTTTTTCTAGTTTGGGGTATACTAGCAAACCTCAGTAGTGACAGAGGATCTCATTTTATAGGTAAAATCATGCAGGTAATGTGTAAAATCTTGGGAATAGGACAGAGGTTTCATGTATCATATCATTCACAGTTTGCAGGTACAGTTTTTTTCAGTTACAAAGTATTCTTCATTTGAATTAATGACAGGAAGAATTTACTTTGTCACTTGTTTCACAATGAACTATTGTTGGCAGTACATAGCAAGGATTGTTAGTGTCCCTCTGAAGTGTATTATATTGCAATGCTTGTGATTTGAGAAGGGATATTAGGATGTTATTTAAAGGTATTGAATGTCATTCAGAAAAAGATATTTCTTTTTCGTATTTTGTGCTCCTTTTGTTTTGGTTATAGATGATACAGGACAATTTGAACAGAATTGTGTTACATGCAGTTACTTGTATGAAAAATGGTCCTTCCACACATTTTTAAGTTTGAGTTAAAAGATCATAATTTCTTATTTCACAATATTCCTTGTTTAGGAGATTATTAAGAGACAATTTGTATATATACTGATATTTAGTATTTGTTTTAGAAGTTTAAAGAAACTTGTATTGTATAAGTTAAATGGTTACTCACAGAGCTCATAGCCCCACCCTTAGGAATTTGAGAGTGATGTGACATCCACTTTTTTAAAAAGGGGGGGGAATACTCATTGAGAGTCTGCATCTGTGGGACTACAAGACAAAAAAGAACCTTTCTGAATAAGAAAAGGAGGGGGTTTGTTTTTTTAGGAGTAGAATGCCTGTAACAGAGTTTTTTGGCAGACATGCACTCCAGCAGATGTTGCAACAGACATTCACTCCAGTATACACAAGACACATACACAGCATGAGAATTGCTGTTACATCCACACACACATATCTGATTCTTGTAACATTTTGTTATTTTATGAATAAAACCAAAATTATCTTTTATTCAAGATAAACGGTTTATCAAGATTGATAATTAAGAATGGAAAGATTTATTTAAATCAAAAATTAGATGCTGTTAGCACAAGTTTATACAGAAAGAAATATGGTGATCAAAGAGTTGCCATGTGTAAGGTCACACCCAGAGATGGTGAGATACATGTCACAGGCAGAATTAAAGGTTCAGGAGAAGTGGACCATGGCAAAGTAATTGGGAAGGTCCATTTGACATCTTTTATGTTCAAGGGACAATGGTATTAGTTCAAAGATTTCTCAATATAGTGAAAAAGCATGTATAAATAAAAATGTGGGTATAACAAATGTAATATTCTGAGATAAATGATGCTGCTTTTATTTTTCCTAGGAATGAATTATATTTCATCAACCTGGAGGAATCATGGATTCCAAAAAAGAAGATGTCAGTTCAACAAAAGAAAGTGTTAAAGAGAGAAAATTCATCATCATCACAGGATTCATCTTTTCTCTCGTGACAATTTTATCTGTGGTAAAATATATCACAAACTGTTCCAGCTATGCAGAGGTTAACAGGATTGAAGAATTACACAACAAAGTCATTACATTATTCAGAGACAAAAGAGATCTAGACACTGATATCAATATAGATGATAAAAGTGATAAAGACATTGATATTAATACAGAGGACAAGAGTGATAAAGATATTGATCTTAAATACAAATGACAGAATATAATTCTAGATACGTTGATAACAATACAGCTGAAGAATTTTATGGATATGTATTTGTAGGACAGGGATATGATTGCTGTATGGAATTATATTTCATTCATAGAAATAATGTTGAGGTAAACGTTAAAATAGAATCCAAAACAAATTTTGTTAAAATGCTGGGATCTTATAGGTTAAACAACAGAACCCGGAACTTTTGAATGTATTATATTGGGAAGGAGTTTTTGGTCAGTATTTGTAAAAGGTAACAATCTTTGAACATTTTTGAAGATAATGATAGTTTGCATTTGATATGTAAAACAAAAATAAAAAATGTACCTCAAGATTCATTGGTAACTTGGAAAAGGAACGATGAATTTTTGGGAAGTTTTCTTCACAGTTCTACTATGATAATTCATAAAAGAATTTATGGTAGTGTGAATTGGATCAATAATATATTTGTTTATCAACAAATGAGAGTATCTTTGAATGATACTGGTATATATGAATGTTGCATATCAATAGTAAATTATCCAATGAAATGTGTGAAGGCAAGTGTTGTTGTAAGGTCTCCTAGGAAAACTCCATGTGTTGGTAAGGAAAGTGTCTCAGCAAATCCATTTCAGATTAACCATTTCCAATCCAGAACTCTTTTGAGAGAGGGAAAGTTTGTCATTATATTGTGGAACTTTAATGTTTCAGAATGGAAAATTTCTACAAGGTTTCCACAATGCCAAGAACATTTGGTTAATATGGAATTGGGTATTGAAAGATGGTTTGGAATTAATAATAGAAATCATAACAGAAATAAGCGTGGTATTGTTGAAGGTATTTTAGGAGGGATTGGCACAATTGGGAGTATTACTAATAGTATGGACATTAATACTTTAAAGTCTGATCTTGAGACAGCTGGTTTAGTGGGTAGTAATGGGATTAAAATACAGAGAAATTTAAATGAAATTTTAGAAAATATGGTTATTAAAACAGCTAATATAATGGGCCCATCTATTTTACATCTTCAAAATATTACTCTTGATTTAATGTTAAGTGAACAACATTATCATATTGCCAGAGCATGTTTAGAGATCCAGACTGAATATTCCACTAATTTTAAAATAATTGCACAAGCATTTCAGAGTGGAATAACCCCTCTTGGCATTTTACAGAATTTTCCCAGAGAATATGTATATGCTATAAATCATACAGATTTATGGGTAAATAAATGGATAGGATGTAAACAGGATGTTTGTTATAGTTCTTCTATGATTCCAATAGCAGGACAAGAACACATTTTGGTTCCAATCACTGTCTTGGGATTACCCATCAGCAATACACAATTATTGTATTATAAATTACAGTATACAGATTTTGCATTTAACAATGAAAATTCTGAATTAGAACAATTAGATCTGTCATCATGTTTACAATTTCAGTCTAAAGTTATCTGTTTACCTAATCAAGATAAAAGTATTTTTCATTCTTGTTATCATAATCATACATTATGTTCAGCAAGAATAGAAAAAGTTGAAACAATTTCTGAATTAATTACTCGTGTAGATAAAAAGAAGGTTTGCTTCCAGATCATGTCAGATACAGAAAGGGTTAAAACTTTTTTCTCTTCTTGTACAAATACAGAAAACCTAAATCAAGGCTTGTATTGTATAGAAGGAGACATTGTAGCAATAAGTATTAATGGGTTTAGAACAAATTTAACAAATATGCTTATGAAAAATATAAGTGCTCTTCCCACACAATATAATATATCTCAGATAGATGAATTTCCTTGGGAAGAATGGGCAAATGTAATTCGTAAGGATAAAGGTTTATTGATAGCTTTGGCTAAGGAATTTCAGAATGCAGAAATATTGTTTAAACATGAACAAGGTAATTTGCAAGAGATATCTCATCAATGGTCAGAATTTTCAGGAAGTAATTGGTGGAAAAAATTCAGTAATAGTGTATCAATTTGGGGAAAAACTTCAATAACCTCAGCAGCAGGAAATATTTTATCACATCCTATAGTTATTCTTTTTATTATTATTATGTTATTCATTATATTCCAGTTATGTTTGATGTTTAGAATGAAAAAATTATATTATCGAATTAGAAATGAAATCAAGAAAGGAGATGATTTATTGCAAAATAAGCTTAAGAGAAAGATGGGTTTTGGTATTGCAGACTCGGTTGGTGATGGAAATACATTTGGAGTTATTGGATCAAAGTCAGTATGAATGGGACATGTATGCTATGTATGGATTTAAACCTTGAAAAATATGATTGTTATTCATATTTCAGATGGGAATGTTATATTCTTAATATCTAAATTTTAATTGGCTTTATTAAAAAGAATATGCATTTTCCATATTTGTGTGAATGATAGGACTTTGAGCTATTGATATCCAGATGGTGACTCATTGACTAAGACTGCAGGTCAAGACCCTGTCAGAATTTGATGGATTTTGTAAATAATATATGTATGGGTTGAAAATCTTCCTATGTAACCAATACTTTGTTTGATATATGCGTTTATGTTTTAAATGGTCTGATGTATAGTCTGAACGTCTATCTCACACATATCTGGTTTCATGTTTAAAAGGTTTGGTAAAGTAGGCCAGATGTTGCTCTCTGTTAACCCCCACTCTTAGGAAGGAGGAGAAAGGGGAGTGTATGGGAGGGATTTGTGTTTGGGCACGAATTTGAAAGACTGAGTTCATATAATCACAAGGGTTTCAGTCTTCTGCCTCTTTGCTTACATCTTCCTCTTCAAGACACAGCTCTCCTATGCACACAGAATTCCTTCCAGGACACAAGAAGTTAATCGGCCATCTTTGAAGAGCTTATACAAAGGGAAGCACATGGTCTAATGACTTTAAGAACTTTTTTCAGATCTTTGAAACAAATGAACTATATTTGGACATTTTTTGCATATATGAAACAACACTAATTCTGAATATGAATGTACTATTTTTGTAAGCATTTTCCAAGTTTATGTGTGTACAATAAAACACACGGTTTTTGATTTAAGCTGACTCAAGTTGATATAATTCCAAAATTCGTCTCACGAGAAATCATCATTATTGAAGGCTTTTTATACAATATTAAGCCATTTATTTCAGTCATCTTTTCCGGGCCTGCAGATGACCACTTTGTCAACATAGATGTGCTGACCAAAGTTCCAGTGCATGAAACATCCACTAAAACGTTCATCCATCTTAACAGAACATCCAGTCTTTCGGAAAGGCATAGGCACAGACAAATAGTCCCAAACGCTTCACTGTACCAAAGTTCCCGATTAGTCTCAATCACCTGCATTATGTCCTGGGGCACATAGGGGAACTCCTAACCATACTCGGCAGCTACACGCTTGTTTAACATTCTCTGCAAACGTGCAAGTTTGGGCAAAGATCTGTCTCTCCCCATACCAGGCGGTACACAGGAATCCAATGATCTGCTCACCATAGACCCAGCCGGTGTCTGTAGTGAACTAGCAACTGGCAAAGTCCCAGTAACAGTACTGTGTGGCTCCACACAGGGTGACGTCTTCCCAGAACTCAGGGCTGTCCATTCAGGGAGAGTCATAGCAGAGGCAACATCTTCACTTTGTGACCATAACAGCTCTTGTGACATCGTCTTAACTAGGTCGTCATCCCCGGAAAGATCCGACATGGATTCCAATTCCGAGTCTCCCAACTCTTCCACTGGCAGATATTTGCTCACAGTCCCAGATACATTCCCCATCAGTGGCTTACCTGTTCCTGACGTGGACTCTGGTAGCTCCGGTTCAGGTAACCTCTGGGGTAGGCCTCGACCACGGCCGCGTGAAGCCTTCACATATCCCACCTTCCTTTGAGTCGGTACAACAGGAGTAGGTGTAGTGGATGCAGAAATCAAAGTAACGTCCCCTGACGAGACAACAGCAGCAGTGTCTCTCTCCATAGTGGTAGCAGCTTCTACTGTAGCGATACCTGTTGCCCAATCCATTCGATAAGCACGGGGCGACGTGGTAGGTTGCTCCACCACAAACAAGTACTCTTCACATTGCGGGTATCGGCCAAACGCACGGCCAATCCTTCACATCGGTGGCAGATCATGCCCAGTCCCTCAACATCTCCTGAGGTATACAGGACAAACCTCCCCTGCGGCCTCAAAAGAACTCCAATATCCATAAGCCGAGCTCCAGATAGCACAGTATTCATCACGGTGCTTGTAGGGAACATTCTCGGTCCCATGATTGCCTGCATCGCCGGAAAAGACATGGCCACACTCTGATCTTCTCAGCACAATCACGAGGCCTTTCCTCTCCTCTGGCGCCAAACACACACACGAGTCCCACGTGGCAACAAGCAGGGTAGGCTCCTCTCACCTGTTCTTCTGGTCACGTAGCTCCCGGGCCTTCACTGGCGCCCACCGTCTACGCATTCAGAAATAAAGTCCTGCAGTTTAACCTTTTCTCTTCCTAAAGAATTTTTTCAAAGTCCATAAACTCCCGGTAAAACACTTCTCTGGGTTGCGAGAATTGACGGTCAACAAATCAACAACGCCCCCACATGTAGCACTAACTCTCGGTGGAGCTGCTGGTTTAAGCGGGCTTGTTACCTTCACTCTCCTTCCCTCTGTTTTACCGGCACCAGGTCTAGGGGTTCCGTTGAGTTTACCTCTGGACGATACATGCACCAACACTTGAGTACGTTTTCAATGCTTTATTGAACAATTTACTAAGGAAATAGCAGGAAAGAGGCAGAAGGGAAACTGCAGAAGAAACTTCTTGTAAGGTTCTTGACAAATGTCCTGGTAGAATTTGGATATTATAATAGAATGCGCTCCCCTCGTGGGACACACTCTTTGCTCGCCTGGATAGGCCTCTCTCACTTGCCTAGCAGCCAGTACGTAGCACGAATAAAAGTCTCTGCCACAGACTTGTTTGGGGTAAACCGGTACGATCCTCTGCCACAGGATGTATTGGTTTTTCTGCAATGAACGTCAGTCACAGTGCTTGAACCTTTAAGCCAACCAGGCAACACTATGCTGTATAGTTACCTTTAGGATACGTCCTCCAACCGAGTCACCAGGCCCCTCTCCAGACCAGCACGCTGCATGATCCTTCCATGACGGGTTCTCCCCTGGGATCTCCTCGATTGTCCAGCTTCCTCCCTTTGGATAGACAGCTCAGGACCATTCCTCGGCTGCAGTGGTAGGCCCCAGACAAGCTTCTGGGCCCACCCCTGTGCCGCAGCGATGTGGGCCTCCGGAACGGAGGACCACAAGATTGCTTCTCTAACGCATACCTGTCATCCAGGAGGGCCAGCAGGTGGCTGTAAAAACGAACCCCACAATATGGCATCTGTCCCATAAATACCCTCGCCCAGAATGCATCTCGGAGGACCACCTCTACCAAGTTGTCTCCAGGACAGAAGAGCATCCATATGCTTCGACACGTTGCATTTCCAACACTGACCAGTGACAACAGCGACACCCACCGGTCAGCACGGAAGCACACACAACATCAGCCAAGCTGGAACAGGGGCAAACCTAACCTATTTAACAAACAAGTTACTAAATTTACCTAACATATGGTAGATCGCAAATCTACCAGTGCTACAAACAGAAATCACTTTCCTACGTCAAGATACACAGAAACTGAGGGAAAAAACCCCGGCCTTAGAGGGACGGGTGAGCTCCATAGAAGACGACATGGCGCCCATGCAAAGAGATCTCACATACAATAACCATTTGCTCTCTCAACATACATCACGTTTAGAAGATTTAGAGAATAGAATGAGAAGAAACAATGTGAGAGCCATAGGTATGCCTGAACGTATGGAAGGGAGGAACCCTGTGGAGTTCATAGAACAGTGGCTGATCACTGCCTTTGATAGAGAAGTGTTCTCCCCGATGTTTTCTGTGGAATGTGCACATAGGGTCCCGGCAAGACCTCCACAACCAGGTGCACCTCCAAGGCCCTTTCTATTTAAACTCCTAAATTACAAGGACCGGGATGTGATTTTACGCAATGCTAGGTTGAAACCAGCTGCATTGAAAGTTGATAATGCTAAAATATCACTCTTTCCGGATTTCTCTGCTGATCTCCAGAAGCAACAAGCTAAATTCACGGATGTTAAACGTCGCCTCAGAGATCTTGACCTCAAATATGCAATGCTCTACCCAGCCCGTCTGAGAATCGAGGTACTGGGATCACTACAATTCTTTGATAGTCCCTCTGCAGCTGCACAATGGCTTGACCGGGAGGAGCAAACAATCCGTGAAAATCGTAATAGGCGCCCTGCTCCATCATGAAAACTGACCGAGAAGGCTCAACTGTAGAAAACCACCACGTTCTTAATCTTTCCTCTGACATCATGTTCAGGCGGAGTTATCCGACTACCTGTTTTCAAAGTTCTACTTTTTTTTTTTTGAAAAATGTTTATTGGGTTTTACAGCATACAATAGTATACAACAGAGTATAAGACGGTTATTAATCAATTACAATCAAGATCTTCAGACAGCAAGAAATTCTTATATCGAGATAAAGGAAGGCGGGCAAGGTAGAGGGAAGGGGGGTCAAAAAAAAATAAATTCACATTTACCATCTTGTCAACATTATTGAGCAAAACATTGCTCGAGATAAAGAAACTTAACACCTTAGTACCTTCAGGAGTGGAGGCAGCGTCTGGATATACCTGGCTAGAGATGAGATACATTGGTCAGGGTATAATAACTAACCTGACTGATCTTACTGAAAAATAATAAACGGGAATGGTGGATGTTAAGGAGCAATATGGGCTTGTGGGCAACCTACGGCGGCTTGAAGGTAGAGGGGTCCGTGGTGGGAGGTATTTTGAGGTTGCCAAGGGAATTGGTGAGATCTCTCGTTAGGTACCAATTTGTGTACCGGAATGGGTGCATTATATCTATCATTGCTTGTTGAGCGAATGTAGCTTCCATGTATCTTCTCCATCTCTTAAAAAAGCGTGAGATAGATCGAAAATTAAGGGTGATGGTATCTAGTCTCTCCAGATAGAAGAGTGAGGCCAGGGCTTTTTTAAACTCTGATAAAGTAGGTGGTGTAGCTGAGATCCAATGAGACATAATAGTTCTGCGAGCAACTAGAAGGCACAGATGAGCCCATTGTGGAATATTTTGTGAGACCATCGTTGACGAGGGGGGTGATGGAGGTATACTGAACAGGCAGAAAAGACAGTCCTTAGCCAACTGAGTTTTGTGGACTTCGTTGATGTAGGCTATCACATCATTCCAGTAAGTAGCGATCTTAGTGCAGTCCCAGAGACGGTGGAGCAAGGTGGGGCGAGGTAGGGTACACCAGGGACATTGCGCTTGAGTTGTGTCCGCCTTGTTGAAGCAAAATGGAAAATAAGCCCTGTGAATAATTTTGAATTGCGTCTTCTTCCATGTTTCGGATGTGGTAAGATTGCGGATAAGTCTGTAGCCCTCAAGGATCTTTTCCGGCAGATTCTCGTCTCCCAGTATGTGAGACCATTTTTGAAAAGGTTTGAGACAATATTTCCGTGCTTAATGTTGTATGAGACAGGAATATATATTGGAGATAGAATAGTTATTGCTTTTAAGAAGAGTGTCAATACAGGATGTTTCAAGTGGGTCAGACTTAGGACCAGAACAAGACTTGAGATAATCGATGAGTTGGTGATGGAAAAAAACGTGAGTTGGTAGTGAGAATTCCCGCATCAGGGTTTGAAAGGGTTTGAATTCGCCAGGCTTGTTATGATAAATGGACGTGACATTGGTAAGGCCTTTAAGTTTCCATTGGCCAAAAGCTTTATGGATAATAGATGGAAGGAACATAGGGTTGCCTTGGATTTTCAGGTGGCTGGAGATGCTGGATGGCAGTTTGAGTAGCTTTCTTACTTCTCTCCAGGCAATGACCGTATCCTTGATAAGTACACTTGTTTTGAGGTGGGGGGGTAAAGCATTGGGATTGGAATGGAGGATGGCTGAAAGGTCATAGGGGTACGCCATAGCCTCTTCCAGGGCGTAGTTGGAATATTTAGATCCTCCAGTTAACCAATCTAGGCCCTATCTAAGTAAACATGCCAGGTTGTAAAAACGCACATTGGGCAGTCCCGCCCCGCCCTCGCTCTTCGGGAGACATAATTTCTGCAGCGCTATGCATGGTTTTTTGCAGGACCATATGAAAGCAGTTAGGGCTTTCTGGAGTTTTTGAATATCAGAGTGTCTCAATAGGAGAGGTATGGTCTGCATTGGGTAAAGCAGGCGTGCAAAAGACACCATTTTGAAAAGGTGACATCTCCCAAACAGCGAGAGAGGAAGGGTCCCCCAAGCCTCCAACTCCTTTACAATTTTGGTTATTAGTGGGGGGTAGTTAAGTGAATATAAAGAAGATGGTTCATGTCCTATCTTGATGCCCAAGTATGTAATATGTTGATTGGCCATGGCTAGCGGTGATAGATGTCTAAATTTAGTGGAGAGGTGGGGATGTAATGGTAGGACCTCACTTTTGTCGAAATTAATTCGGAATCCCGAGCAGAGTCGGAAGTCTGTAAAAAGGTGTTTGAGTCTGTCAAAGTCTGATACGGGGTCGGTGGAAAATAGGAGTATGTCATCTGCAAACAGTGCCGAGCGGAGAGTGTGGTCGCCTAGAGTGATGCCACTAATCCCAATATCCGAGTTTAGTATTCTAGATAGGGGTTCGATCGCTAAGTTGAACAACAGCGGGGACAATGGGCACCCCTGTCTCGTTCCCTTTGTTAGGGGATCGTGTCAGAAACAAAGTCGGGGGTGACAAGACACGCGGTTGGGGATGCATACATTTGCAGCAGAAATCACATAATTTGACCCGAAAATCCAAATTGTTCCATCACCCTAAAAAGCCAGGAAAAACTGATATTGTCAAAGGCTTTTTCCGCGTCGAGGGACATAATGGCAACGTCTTGGTCAGGGTGGGTTTTAGCATATTCTAAAGCCATTAACACCTTGCGAATGTTTAGGGTAGCTGATCGCCCCGAGACAAAGCCAGATTGTCTCGGGGCAAGTAAGTTACTAATCTCGGCAGGCGAGGTAACCAGAGAGCCCGCCGCATCTCTAAGGGTAGAGATGCAAGTAGGATGTCTAGGTCCTGAACATAGTTTGGCCAGGAGCCTGCCCGCCTTGTTGCCGAATCTGTGAAAATGTAGCTTGGAGTAGGACGTTTTAGCCGCTTCATGTTGTTCTGCCCAAAGGTCAAATGTACTTTTAGCCTGTCTCCATTCTTGTATGTCCTCTAAGGTACGGTTTAGCGTTAGCCGCTCATGAGCTAAGCGTAAAGCTTCGCTTGACTGACTCTATTGACGTCCAGCAGGATAACATGCCGCTGCGCGCCCGCGGGGGCGCGGATCGCGGCGATCGGTGGAGCGGTGTGTCAGTCTGACACACCACTCCACCGATCTTGGTACAGAGCCCTCGGCGGAGGCTCTTTACCACGTGATCAGCCGTGTCCAATCACGGCTGATCATGATGTCAATAGGAAGAGCCGTTGATCGGCTTTTCCTCACTCGCGTCTGACAGACGCGAGTAGAGGAGAGCCGATCGGCGGCACTCCTGACAGGGGGAGTCTGCACTGATTGTTTATCAGCGCAGCCCCCCCTCAGATCACCATACTGGACCACCAGGGATCGCCACTAGGACCACCAGGGAAGGGGCAACATGTGGATGGCCAGGTATGTACCCCATGGCCATCCACATGTGCCCAATCTGTGCCAATCAGTGCCCACAAATGGGCACTGATTGGCACCATTATGTTTCAGTTCTGCCCAGCAATGCTACCAGTTTATTCAGTGCCACCAATCAGTATCATCAGTGCCACCTGTCAGTGCCCATCTGTGCCACCTGTCAGTGCCAATCAGTGCCCATCAGTGCCCACCTATCAGTGCCCATCAGTGCCACCCATAAGTACCCATCAGTGCCACCCATAAGTACCAATCAATGCCACCTACAAGTGCCCATCAGTGCCGCCTATGAGTGCCCATCAGTGCCACCTATGAGTGCCCATCAGTGCCGCATACCAGTGCCACCTATCAGTGCCCATCAGTGCCACCTATCAGTGCCCATCAGTGCCACCTATCAGTGCCCATCATCAGTGCTTGTCAGTGCCACCTCATCAGTGCCACCTCATTGGTGCCACCTCATCGGTGCCCATCAGTGCCGCCGTATCAGTGCCTGTCAGTGCAGCCATATCAGTGTCCGTCATTGAAGAAGAAAACGTACTTATTTACAAAAAATTTTAACAGAAACAAAGAAAAACTTGTTTTTTTATTTGTTGCGCAAAAAATAAAAACCGCAGAGGTGATCAAATACCACCAAAAGAAAGCTCTATTTGTGGGAACAAAATGATAAAAAATTTGTTTGGGTTTGTTTGAAAGCTGAAAATTGGCCTGGGCGGGAAGGTGTCTAAGTACCTGGTATTGAAGTGGTTAATATAGGTATAAAGGTATAAAGGTATACCTGCTTGTCATATGTTTGTTTGTTTACTATTTGTATTGTGTTGAATATACTTTGTATTCTTGTACTTTAACCTAATATTTTCTCCCTTGTTTAAGACTATAGATATTGTCTGTGTATTAAGTAGACTTTTAACGCTACTCTAATAAATGTTATTATATTAAAGCTTTCGCTTCTGGTCAATAGAACTCCTATTTAACCAACCTCATATCTTATGGTTAATAAATCATAAATATACATTTATAAGGTTAACAGTGGCTCCAGCATGGGTACACCCCCAGCTACTGCCTTGTCAGCAATTCACTCAAGCTGCTGCATTACAACATGCTGTGCTGTCTTTGCCACTTGCCAACCGTATACTGTATATATATATATATATATATATATATATATATATATATATATATATATATATATATATATATATATATATATATATATATGGTGACGGAGCGGCTCTCCTGTGCAGCATCACGTACCTAGTACACGATCCTGCACTTCCAGGTCTGAAAGTGCAGCACACACGCCGCTCTCAATCCACTCCCACTATGATTGGATATAGCGGGAGCCAATCAGGAGGTCCGGCGGACTTGATGTCCACCGGCACCTGCGATCACTTGGGACACTAGCAAAACAGCAGTATGCCTATGTAAACAAGACAAACTGCCGTTCTGTCAGTAGGGAAGGTATTGATCCTGTGTTCCCGCAAAACAGGAACATGTATCAATGTCTTCCCCTAGTAAAAGCACTTCCCACACAGTAACAAAGCACAGGCTAAGCACACAGTTAGCAAGCACTCCCTAGACACACAGTTAACCCCCGGGTATCATTAGTACAGTGACAGTGCATGTTTTTAGCACTAATCACTGTATTGGTGTCTATCTATTGGTGTTTATCAACTATTTATACTTTGATTCTTGAGTAGGTGCGTAAATTGGGGAAGGCTTGTAGGGGCCACAGTGCATTACTTTGCCCAGGGGCCCATGATGCTATTAAGATAACAGGGTCAGGGAGAGCACTGTGCCCGAAGTCCACACAGTTGTTCGACAATAGCGAATACATATTCACTATTGTCACACTGATTTTGCCTTCCAGCCAATCAGGAGGCAGGTCCTGAGACCCGTTTCCCAATTGTCCGAATGGAGAAGCTACCCTATTGGCCGAGGGAGGAGGAGGAAGGAGATGCCGAGGAGGAGAAGCACGGCAAGGACACCGCTGTGATGCCGAAGAGGAGACGCAGGGGAGACCGGCTGCCCATTGCTGGAAAGGAAGCTCTGCCAGGGTAAGTGTTGGGGGTGTGGGTGACCCAACCGGGGGGGAGGGGTGGCTGTGTACTGTGTGGCGCCCCCGCTCCAAAAAAAATATACCACCGGCCGCCACGGCTCCAAGGTAATTTGTCAGGAGTGCCCATGCACACCAAGGTGGTCGGTCTGCTGTGATGCCTTAACCCATGTGTGTTAAGATGCATTGTTTTGAAGCAGACAATTTATTTGAATTGGATGCTAGGGCACCACAAGAGACAAAATGCCATGCACAGCAAAGTAGTGCTTTATCCTCTTAAAATGATCATCCAGGACTGGCAGGGTCTGCTCCACAGACATTAGATTGTCCACTGGCCAAAAAAAGCCAAGACAGAAGACTGTTATCTAAATTCTTTTTGGCACCTTTGCAAGTTACCAATGAAAAGTATCCTGCATACAAAACTTGAAATTAATTACATGACTATTGTATAACAGGTGTGCCTTATACCTGCTACCAACCCTTATACTCCAACCTTTACCCAACTTTATTAAAGTGGTGTTCCACCCAAAAAAAAAAAAAAAAAAAAGCATGAATGTTCCTAAAAAGAAATAAAAAAAAACATTTGGAAATTTTTGTTTTTTACTCACCTCAAAATGCCTGTTGCTAGGGGGTCCCTCGTAGTCTACCTCTTTAAGTGCCTGGGCTGGTGACATCACTTCCCCCTCAGCACAGGAAAGGCTCAGCTCTGCTCCCTCCCTCTTGTCAATCATCTGGGACCCATTACAGGTACCAGATGACAGAGCGTCCAATTACGGCGCGCGGCGCAGTGGGTGCCCAGCTGTGAAGCCACAGCCGGGTGCCCACAGTTAAAATGCCGGCGCCACCGAGCGGTGGGGGGGACGAGCGGGGCTTCGATCCCCCGCATCGCTGGACCCAGGGACAGGTAAGTGTCCGATTAAAAGTCAGCAGCTGCAGTATTTGTAGCTGCTGACTTTTAATTTTTTTTTTTTTTTTTTTTAAATGGGAACCTCTCCTCTTTAATAAGAGCCAAACAAACTTCTGAAGTAAAATAGGCCGTAGCAGCCTTAATTTATTAAACAAATATATATAAATATATATCAATTAACATCAACATGAACAAACATCTGTTATGAAAAAAACATCAGTCCCTCCTAGTGTTGGTCTTTGCAGGTCCACCATAAACCATGTGTATCCAAATACGACACTGCAGTTCCTCTCAAGTGAGTTATTAGGCCTCAAGCCGACAGGCTGGCTCAGAGACACCCACTTACCGCAGTGCCCCCATAACCAATTTCCAGATAACCTCTGTTAACTGGGATACCACCATCAGAACCCATACCACCAACAGGTCCTGAACTCATCCTTCTGAAATATCTTCCTTCACCCGCAAAGACCAACACCAGCCACAGCAACCAAGTGAAACACCTTACCCTTGGGTGGCCCTCCACACCCACAATGCTCTCTGAGGGCCATCTTGGAGCCCCAAGACCCACATATCAACCCCTACATCGTTCAGGTTTACTCCATCTCCCCTTAAATACCTCCATGTCTCCACTTCCAGTTCCAAATGCCTTATTCCCAAACCACCATTCCTCACCACAAACCTGCTAACATCCCTGTTAATCTTCAGTCTAGCCCTATTCACCACTTCCACAGATCTAGCCATCCTCCACGATTCTGAGCCACCATTTTTGACCACACTATAATCCTGTCGGGAAATGCCATGCGGAGTCGCAACATATCAAACTTCATGTCGCGCGTGACATCCAACATGGATCTCACCCCCAGGTCATTGCCACCCACGTGTAAAATTAAAACAACGGGAGGCCTGTCCAGACGTACAGAACGGTGTACCTCTGAGACCATCCTGTTCCACAACATTCCTGGAAATCCCAGCCAGCGGACACAGGCTTCCTGTCTGGAGAAGCCCAATTGTCGCCCGTTCGGCCTCACATCTGCCCTTCTTGCCCCCCCAGCACACATAGGAGTGGCCCAAAAGCCATATCAAACATGGCTCTATACCTGGAATAGAAGAAAAACACGCACCACCATGATCTCAACACCCAACTTATACCACACCACTCACAATATCCCCTAACCCTTGCTGTCCTCACCCTACTACCAGCTGGGGGCGAATGTACAACTTAAACCTCCTGGACCCCCAACGCCCAATGCACTTCACCGCTTCCTCATCCATCCCACACCTGGCTGCTCCCGTTGCCACCCCTATCCTAAAAGAATGAGACAAAAATTGCTTGTCTTCTAAACCCAACCCCTTCAAACATTTCCTAAAAATTGTAACAAACTGAAACTTTGATAGGGGAAAACCGTCAGCATGCATTAAAAAGGACCCTGCAACTGCCGGCCTCCTTTCTAAAAAAAAACCCTGCACTGCCTTTACTGGACAAAGTGGCGAACCCGGCAAAGAGAAGACTTGTACCGTCTTGCCTTTACCCCTTGGTCTTCGATCTGCACAGTAGCAACGATACCCCTTCCTCCCTGCATCTCACATCTTGACACCAAATCCCCCCCTTGCACCTTCTTGGAGGGGCTGACCAACTCACTAATCCTAAAAGCTCCAAAGAAAGCAGGAAAGCCACCTTGAACAACTGCCTTCTGCAGCCTCACAAAGTGTTTTGGCGACATTATCCCAGTTGCAGCTTTAATGGGCAGAGTGGCAGCTTTGATGGGCTGTGGGCACAACAGTAGCTGTGTTTGATGGGCAGCACAGACTACTTACTTCCAACTTCCTTGACCGGCCTGGACTGGACGCCTGGTGCAGACAGTGCAGGGACAGGGAGGCAGGCAGCCGCAGATCTGCTCTCTCCGGGAGGATTTCTTCCTGTTCCTCTTCTCTCTTCTTCAGACCAGCCAGCACAAGTCCGCTGCAGCCGCTCTGGCTCCGCTCCCTCTTCTTAGCCACGCTCACGCTGTCTGAAGATGGCTGAGGTGGGCGGACCTCCGAGCTTCTTTACTAGCCGCGGAGGAGCGTGCAAGGAATGCCGGGGCGGCCGCAGCGCGCTCTGAATGCTGAGGCGGCCGCGGCGTCCCTGAGTGACGTCACTCTGCTCCACAGCTAGACGCCCGCCAAGCGGCCGGCGATTCTAGCTCGGCGCCCCTCTTCTGAAAAGAAATGACAGCGCTGGGGTGCGGTACACCCCGTGCACCCTGGCCAGGATCGTCCCTGAGCCACACCCACACAAATCCCCACCTACATTTTGCACTGCCCACACTACATGCGTTCGTCACAGAATTACATTAAAAAAGTGCAACAAGGGTACATTTCCAAAATTAAAGTGATTGTAAAGGCTCGTTTTTTTTTTTAAATAACAAACATATCATACTTACCTCCACTGTGCAGCTCGTTTTGCACAGAGTGGCACCGAACCTGGTCTTCTGGTGGTGGCTCTCGCGGCTCCTCCCCACATCAGTTAACTGCCTAGGAGAAGCGCTCTCCCGGGGGGGGGGTTGCCTTGCAGGTGCGCTCTCGTGTCCAGCATTTGCGTCTATAGACACGTTTACATACATGTGCTCATCCTACATAAAGCTTTTCATATAGAGCATGTGCGGGGATCATGGGGGTGCTTTACATTTTTTTTTAATAATTTTTACTTACTTTATATAATTTTCACTGACCACCAATGTAAGGAACATTCTTCCCACTGATCACCAATGTAAGGAATATTCTTCCCACTGATCACCAACGTAAGGAATATTCTTCCCACTGATCACCAACGTAAGGAATATTCTTCCCACTGATCACCAACGTAAGGAACATTCTTCCCACTGATCACCAATGTAAGGAACATTCTTCCCACTGATCACCAATGTAAGGAACATTCTTCCCACTGATCACCAATGTAAGGAACATTCTTCCCACTGATCACCAATGTAAGGAATATTCTTCCCACTGATCACCAACGTAAGGAACATTCTTCCCACTGATCACCAATGTAAGGAACATTCTTCCCACTGACCACCAATGTAAGGAACATTCTTCTCACTGACCACCAATGTAAGGAACATTCTTCCCACTGACCACCAATGTAAGGAACATTCTTTGCACTGATCACCAATGTAAGGAACATTCTTCTCACTGACCACCAATGTAAGGAACATTCTTCTCACTGACCACCAATGTAAGGAACATTCTTCCCACTGACCACCAATGTAAGGAACATTCTTCTCACTGGACACCAATGTAAGGAACATTCTTCCCACTGACCACCAATGTAAGGAACATTCTTCCCACTGATCACCAATGTAAGGAACATTCTTTACACTGACCACCAATGTAAGGAACATTCTTCTCACTGACCACCAATGTAAGGAACATTCTTTGCACTGATCACCAATGTAAGGAACATTCTTCTCACTGACCACCAATGTAAGGAACATTCTTCCCAATTTTTCTTTATTAAAAGTCTTGCAATCAATAAGCATAAAATCACTATACATAATATACATAAATATATACATATTTACATAAATGAAAATAAATATAGCAAATCTGCTCTCAAACAAAAAATGACTTTACAGCAAAAACAAAACTCATCATGAACATGTCATTATTGGGGATAATCTCACTACAACTCACACCAATACACCAGACATCCAAACTGTGAGGTCAAGAAACAAACCCGCACCCATTATGCATGCAGCCCTTCTTCAAAAAGAAGATACTAACCAACAAAAGCTAAGGGAGTGAAAGAAACAGAAAAAGAAAAGGAGCACCTCACCCAGAGATGGGCAGTTCACCAAAGGCAGGTCTGATATTCCTCCACGCCTTTTTCCAGACCGCCCGAGGCTCCCTGCCCCTCTCAAGACCCCGAATTTTCCCAACCTCACCCAGAATATCATGCACCACCACCTCAACAGAGAGGACTTTTTTCCGCAGGGTAATCTGGCACCGTGCATTCCATGTAAAGTAACGGACAACTATACTAACTAAAAACAGTGTATCCAAATCAAAATCCCAGCAAGTCGGGAATGCCCCGTACACCCACTCCGCATAACTCATGCGATAGAAAAAGGGGATGCCTAGAGCCCTCCCCACCCTTTTATACACCTCTATGTTAAAGGGACACTGCAGCAAAAAGTGGTCCATAGACTCCACTTTACCAACACACTCCGCTCTAGGACAATCCCGATCATCCACAGGGCGATGCTTCAAGTTCCCTCTGACATAGAGCCTTCCATGGAAAGCGAGCCAGGCTTGATCCCTAAATTTCAAGGGGATTCTTTCTAAATTGATTAAACGCAACCCCTCCCTCATTACAGAGCCTGGGCAATCCCTTAAGGCCAGTGACACACTGAAAGCAGAGCTCAAAATCCTCTTCTCCAGAAGCTTCCTGGGGAGGGACTTGATATCCTCCACTGTCACCTGCCACTGCCGAAGTATTTTCAGACACGGGGCAACATAAGCCGGGAGCTTGCCATGTCGGACTCTCAGACTTTTCACTGGCCCGCCATCTTCCCAGCATCGCAGAAAAGGCCTAAAACAAGACTGAAAAATGCCCACCCATCCCGGCGGGTTTTCTGCTAGCATGTTACCAAGATTGTACTTTAAAAAGAGCAGAGAAAAGAAAACTATTGGGTTGACCATTCCTAGGCCACCCTCCCGCCTAGACAGGTAAGTTACATTGCGTTTGATCAGGTTCAGCCTACTTCCCCATAACAGTTGGAAAAAACAGCTGTACACCCTTGCATAGAGAGATGCTGGCAAGATACAGACGAAGCTGACATACAAAAAGATTGGGACCAGGTACGTTTTGATCAAGTCAACCCTCTCTCTCAAGGAAAGCTTCCATTTCTTCCAGCTTGCTACTTTGGCATTGGCACACACCAACCTGCTTTCCCAATTTCGATGATCATAGTCACCAGGACCAAATTTGATGCCCAACACTTTAATTTCCTGCTGGGGCTCTGGGAAGGCATCCGGAAGTTCGAAGCTTTCACCCTCCTCACCCATCCAGAAAACTTCACTCTTTTCATGGTTGACTTTAGAACCAGAAGCCTCCGTGTACTGCTCTATCATAGAGACCACCTCCTGCGCCTCCTCTGTCCCAGAGACAATAACAGACACATCATCGGCATAGGCCACGACCTTCAGAGGCGGCACACCAGCAATGCCCAAAGGCACCCCGCACAAAGATCCACTCTCTAGCCTTCTTATGAAGGGGTCGATTGCGAATACATATAACAGGGGGCTCAGAGGACATCCCTGGCGCACACCAGAGCTAACCTCAAAAGGCCGTCCAACCCAACCATTAACCAGTGGGAAGCTCTCAGCCCCTCTATATAATGTCTTCAGCCAATCTATAAACCTCCCCTGCAGGCCGTATCTACCAAGTAGCAAATACAGGTACTCGTGATTGACTCTATCAAAAGCCTTCGCCTGATCCAATGCCAGCAAGTACTTTCTCCATCCAGCAGCCCTGCATCGTTCCAAAGCCTCCCGGACAGCTAAAACCGCTGAAAAGGTACTTCTACCTTGGACCGAGCAGTGCTGATGACTGGACAACAAATCGCCTGCTACTGACGACAAGCGCCAAAAAAGAATCTTCGCCAGGATCTTTCTATCAACATTAAGAAGACTGATGGGGCGCCAGTTCTCAATCATTGAGGGGTCTTTACCTTTTGACAGAAGAATCACAGCGGATTGCCTCATGGAGGGAGGGAGCGAACCCTCTTCTAGACAGCTGTTATAAACCTCTGCTAAAAAGGGAGCCAGAATGGACTTAAAACACTTGTAGAATTCAGCTGTCAACCCATCTGGCCCAGGCGATTTTTTGGTAGCCAGCTTCTCTATAGCATGAACTACCTCATCCACTGAAATTGGTTCTGTCAAATCCATCAAAGGCAATGTACCATTTCCCAATCCTGGAGTAGAATCCAGAAAGCTTTCCATCCTGTCCCGACAAAGGTCCTTTCTTCCCAGAAGGTCTGCATAATATGACCTGAAGATCTCCAGGATCCCTGATCTGGACTTCACCAGGGAACCCGTACTATCCCTCAGGCCTATGACCGTCTTAACTGCTATGCCTTGCTTACAGTTCTGGTAAGGATCAGGCGAGTGATATTTTCCATAATCCCTCTCCAGAACCAAGGAGGCATGCCGGTCGTATTGACACTTCCTAAGAAGAAACTTCACCTCAGAGATCTCCCCTGGATCTCCTCTATACGAGACAAGACGATCAAGCTTCCTCCGCAAATGCTGGTAGGCAATGTACATACCAAGCTGCTTCTTCTTACTTATGGCCTTGAAAAGTCCAATTGTCCTTTGTTTCACAAGCTCCCACCACTCTGACTTACTGCTGCAAAAGTCCAGAATAGAAACCTGTGCCTGAAAAAAATCCTCAAAGGATTGTCTTACCTCTACATCTTCCAGGAGAGCCGAATTCAGTTTCCAGGTACCCCTTCCCCTGGGTGGAGTGTCTGAGGCATTCAGAGTCACAGACAGCATACAGTGGTCAGAGAACTCCACCGCCCTCAACTCAGGAGCCGAGAAAGCAGAGTTCTCCTTTAAAAAAAACCTATCTATCCTACTCTGACTATTCCCTCTCTGAAATGTGAATCCCGTGCTGCCAGGGCAGTGCTTAATATGCACATCTACCAGGCCTGCTTGTCTTACCATATCTCTAAGAAAAACGCTATCGTAACCCAGCCTGTCTATGGAGCCTCTCCTGTCTTCAGGCCTAATTATGGTGTTAAAATCACCTCCAAAGACAACCTGCTGGGACGTAAAAAGGAAGGGCTTGATCTCTGTGAGGAGGCATTTCCTGCCCCATTTTGACTGCGGTCCATAGATATTGATCAGGCGCAGGTCCTGCCCCCTAACAGAGACGTCCAAGACCATGCATCTCCCCATTTCTACCTCAATTACCCGCCGGCATGTTACCATATCGGTTTTAAAAAGGACCGCAACTCCGCTGCAGGGCTCAGCCGCAAGAGACCAAAATGAGGGACCGCATCTCCACTCCCTTTTTGCTAGATGGACATCGGCCAAAGTATTGAGCCAGGTCTCTTGCAAAAATAAAATCTCGGCATCAAACTCGCTGAGCAAAAATAAGGCAATATCACGAGCTCTTGCAGATTTAATGCTGGCGACATTAATGGTCGCCACCTTTATCGGAGTGGGAACTGCCATCAGGATGATTGGGGTAGTCGTTTCTTAACCTTTGCCACACTCTCATCACCAGAAACAGCTCTCTTCAGACTACGTGACTCCCCCTCATCCATGGATGATAAAGAGAAAGATATATCAGACATATCATCACCTGACAAAACTGAAAAGGTATTACCAAGAGAAACCCCTCCTGGGTCCGACCCTGAGGAAGAAATGACCACTTTACTTGTCTTCCTCTTCTTCTTCTTTTTCTTCCTCCTAAACTTCTCCCACCCCTCATCATCCGAATCCCCCTCAACAGAGGGTGAGACATAGGATATGGACACCCTTCTATCAGCCCCACCCCCATCCTGCACCCCCACATTCCCCTGACCACGTTTGTGCCGCTGAGGGACAGGGACTGGAGGCCGAGTGGGAAGATCCGCCAAACCTGCCCCCCCAGCAGCTTCTGCCAGTCTGGAGGATCTACGTACAGTAGGATTAGGGACCACCACATGGGGGACAGACTCAGGGACCACATTACTAGGTGAAACAGAATCCGAAACAACAGATGTAACAGACACAGGAGGGACAGACTCAGGGACCACATTACTAGGGGAAACAGAATCTGGAACAGATATAACAGAAACAGGAGGGGCAATAACAGTTTTAGCGGCCTCATCCTCCTTATCAAGTCTCTGCAACTCAGCCTCCAATCCTGGCAAGTTATGTAATGCCTCCGGGCACTGACTATAAGGATGACCCAGCTTTTGGCACAAATTGCACCGAATTTCAGTACAATCCTTAGCCAAATGGTCCAGATCCTGGCACAGTGAGCATTTCTTACGGGTACAGGTAGATGCAAAATGGCCTTTGTCTCCACATTTATTACAGACTTTAGGCTGACCCTGGTAAAAAATAGTCAGCCTATCTCTCCCCAGAAAAGCTGAACAGGGAAGGTGTTGAACTACATTTCCAAGCACCCCCAATTTTAGTGAGACTGTCCAGGCCCCTGTCCATATCCCATGCTCATCAAGGACCTTCCGCAGTGGAGCGAGGACCTCACCATATCGGCGTAGCCATACTATCAAATCAGCCTCTGGTATGGATTCGTTACGCACCAGGATCGTCACCGACTTTATCAGAGGCTGCCTGGAAATCACCTTTGGCACCAAACCACTCCACTGCGGAAGGCCCTTGCACCTCCTATATCGCTCCCAAAATAAATCCAGACCCTCAGGTTTTACAAAGGACAAATCAAATTCATAACTCCCCACTGGGCAAATCAAAGCAAAGATATCTGATGCTTTAAACCCCATTTCCAGAACCAACTCAGCCACCCTCCCCCTTACTGGTGGGGTCCCCTCCCCCTCCCACTTCAATTGAACCACATTCCTCCTCCTGTACCCACCAACCATCCCACCACCAAGCCCCCCCAAATTGTGACCACTAAAATTCCCTCCACCCTCTTTGGTGCGACTCCCCAGAACGGACGCATAACTGCCCACATTTCTCCCAGCAGAAGAAGCATTTGTGTGCTTTGAACCGTCTGTCACATTTCTGGCAGATATCGATTGTACAGATTTGGTCTGCACAATCGCTGAGTCTTTCCTCTGCTGAGCAGGGAGAGCAATGTCATTTTTATTTTTCCCAGCAGTATTAACCCCTTCACCACCACCCACCACATTCATAGTTTTATCATTACTGTCATTCTTAATACTTGCTGGTATATTCACAGTTCCTGTAGTCTTCCCAACAGTGTCAGTTCCCACTGCTGTGCTGGTGGAATCTTCAGCTGGCCTGTTCTCTTCCATCAGGACAGGACTTTCAGCAGGCTGGTCTGACACCTCCATGGCTTCCACTGCACATGGTGCAATGTGCTGATCCCCTCCCCCATCACCATCAATCAGCTCTGCTGGAACACAGAGAGGCTCAGGTGAGGCAATCTCTTTGCTGGTGTCAGCCTTACTGTGTGAAACACATGCAGCAAACTTGATAGAGGAACTACTGGTCTCAGCAAATGCAGGAGTAGAAACATCCATGTTCAGGGTGTTTGGTGCAGGTCCATCTTCATTCCCTGGTTTATCTTTCCTCTCATCCTCAGGGATTTCTGATGGATCACCAGAAATGGCAAACTTGTCTGCTCTCAGGGGTGACTCCATCCGCCGGATGAAGGTCAGGGTGCCATGCTCACTCTCAACCCCCTGGCTGGTTGCCGCTGGCGATTCCAAGGCCTTACATGGGGGGAGAGGTGCAGAGGCAGATGGACCCGGGTCATCCATAACCTGAGGCTGCTGATCCATGCGACTTACTGACGACTGGCTGGCAAATCTCTTCTCATTCTCAAATTTTTCTTTAAAAGCTCCACTTCTGGCTTTTAATTTTTCCAACAATAAAGTTTGCTGCTTTACTTTTTCCTCATATTCCTGTAACTCAGGCTTCATGGCTGTGCGATTTCTACTCCAGGCCTGGAAGTATTTGGCTTTGAAGTTCTTATGGTTAGTTTTCAAAACTTGAAGTTTCTCTTCAGCCCTTCCAATTTCCCTAAAGCGATCAACAATCTTCTGTCTGAAGATACTCGCATCCATACCAGGGCCTGGACCCACAGTCAGATCCTCCACCTCCTCCTCACTAGGCCCCATGTCATCAGGGGGATCCCTCCCTGGGCCTCCCCCAGGATCAGGCATTGTTCCTGGGCCAAGCTAACAGGCAAGGCCCAGGCTTGAAAAAAAGGCTGGTTCTCAGAGAGCTCCTTGGGTGTGTCCTCCTCCTCCTTCTCACTGACCACCAATGTAAGGAACATTCTTCCTACTGATCACCAATGTAAGGAACATTCTTCTCACTGACCACCAATGTAAGGAACATTCTTCCCACTGACCACCAATGTAAGGAACATTCTTCTCACTGACCACCAATGTAAGGAACATTCTTCTCACTGATCACCAATGTAAGGAACATTCTTCCCACTGACCACCAATGTAAAGAACATTCTTCCCACTGACCACCAATGTAAGGAACATTCTTCTCACTGACCACCAATGTAAGGAACATTCTTCCCACTGGTCACCAATGTAAGGAACATTCTTCTCACTGACCACCAATGTAAGGAACATTCTTCTCACTGACCACCAATGTGGGGGACCTTCTTCTCACTGATCACCAATGTAAGGAACATTCTTCTCACTGACCACCAATGTAAGGGACATTCTTCTCACTGATCCCCAATGGAAGGAAAAATCTTCCCACTATTTATTGAATCCATATTGAGCACTATATTTGATTGTCTGCTTCTGCTTGGCACACACGCACAATCACAATCACGCACATGATGATGAAGTCATTATCATGTGTGATTGTGCGTGTGTGCCAGGCCTAAGCAGAAGCAAACAGCCAATCAAATATAGTGCTTAATATGGATTCAATAAATATGCATAGCCATAGATATCATAAATGACTACAGGAGATAACCAAAAACTGCGAATGCGGCTATAGGAGATAACCAGAGATTGCGAATGTGACTACAGGACTGCGAATGTGACTATAGGAGATAACCAGACTGTGAATGCAACTACAGGAAATAACCAGAGACTGCGAATGACCAGACTGCAAATGCGACTACAGGAGATGACCAGAGACTGGGGATGCGACTACAGGAAATAACCAGACTGCGAATGTGACTACAGGAGATAACTAGAGACTGCGAATGCAACTACAGGACTGCGAATGCGACTATTGGAGATGACCAGACTGCGAATGTGACTACAGGAAGTAACCAGAGACTGCGAATGCAACTACAGGAAATAACCAGACTGCGAATGCGACTACAGGAGATAACCAGAGACTGCGAATGCGACTACAGGAAATAACCAGACTGCGAATGCGACTACAGGAGATAACCAGACTGCGAATGCGACTACAGGAACTAACCAGAGACTGCGAATGCGACTACAGGAAATAACCAGACTGCAAATGCGACTATAGGAGATGACCAGAATGCGAATGCGACTATAGGAGATGACCAGACTGCGAATGCGACTACAGGAAGTAACCAGACTGCGAATGCGACTATAGGAGATGACCAGACTGCGAATGCGTCTATAGGAGATGACCAGACTGCGAATGCGACTATAGGAGATGATCAGACTGTGAATGCGTCTATAGGAGATGACCAGACTGCGAATGTGACTATAGGAGATGACCAGACTGCGAATGTGTCTATAGGAGATGACCAGACTGCGAATGCAACTACAGGAAATAACTAGACTGCGAATGCGACTACAGGAGATAACCAGAGACTGCGAATGGGACTATAGGAGATGACCAGACTGCGAATGCGACTACAGGAAATAACCAGAGACTGCGAATGTGACTACAGGAGATAACCAGAGACTGCGAATGCGACTACAGGAAATAACCAGAGACTGCGAATGCGACTACAGGAGATAACCAGACTGCGAATGCGACTATAGGAAATAATCAGAGACTGGGGATGCGACTACAGGAAATAACCAGGTAGCCAGTTTTAAAATTTAAACTTTCAGCAATGCACAGCTTTACAGGGGGGTAAACAACATTTCCAGGGATAGTTTAGCAAAAAAAGGGGTCTACAGTCCGGGTATATATGGTAGGCAGAAGGACCTACCTGACCAGTCGGGCACACCTCCAGCTCTCAGAGGTCCGGGGCGGAGCTTTCGGCGGTAGGGGGCGGGGCTTTTGTCAGTAGAGGCGGAGCTTTCAACTGTAGGGGGGGGGCTTTTGACAGTAAGTGTCAGTGGAGCTCCCTGTCCCGCCCCTCCCTGCTGACAGAGCCTCTCTCAGCCTAAGCCGAGCCCTGCTCAGGCAGCGGGCTGGCCACGGTGCTGGGAGCAGTAATAATCCAGGAGGACGGGATTTTCATGCGGTGCGGCGAGTGGCTTTTTTCCGCTGCTGACTGAGCCACTCAAGGGGCCCCTCCTGACATCGGGCCCTCGGTCGGCGATCGAGTGACCGAATGGTCAGTCCGCCCCTGGTGGAGATACATTCCTGGACTTTCAGTGCATCTGGAAAGTATTCCTTTTTTCCACATTTTGTTATGCTACAATCTTATTCCAAAATTGATTAAATTCATTATTTTTTTCAAAATTCTACAAACAATGCCCCATAATGACAACATAAAAGAAGTTTGTTTGAAATCTTTGCAAATTTATTAAAAATAAAAAACAAAAAAAATCCCATGAACATATGTCATTCACAGCCTTTGCTCAATACTTTCTTGAAGCACCTTTGGCACCAATTACTGCCTCAAGTCTTTTTGAGTATTATGCTACAAGCTTTCACACCTATTTTTGGGCAGTTTCTCTCAATCCTCTTTGCAGGACCTCTCAAGCTTCATCAGGTTGGATGGGGAGCGTCGGTGCACAGCCATTTTCAGATCTCTCCAGAGATGTTCAGTCGGGTTCAAGTCTGGGCTCTGGCTGGGCCACTCAAGGACATTCACAGAGCTGTCCCATAGCCACTCCTTTGTTTTCTTGGCTGTGTACTTAGGGACGTTGTCCTGTTGGAAGATGAACCTTCGCCCCAGTCTGAGGTCTAGATGGCTCTGGAGCAGGTTTTCATCAAAGATGCCTCTAACCATTGCTGCATTCATCTTTCCATCAATCCTGACTAGTCTCCCAGTTCCTGCCGCTGAAAAACAGCCTGATGCTGCCACCACCATGCTTCACTGTAGGGATGGTATTGGCCAGATGATGAGCGGTGCCTGGTTTCCTCCAGATAAAACGCTTGCCATTCAGGCCAAAGAATTCAATCTTTGTTTCATCAGACCAGAAAATTTGTTTCACATGTTCTGTGTTCTGAGAGTCCTACAGGTGCCTTTTGACAAACTCCAGGCGGGTTGTCATGTACCTTTTACTGAGAAGTGGCTTCCGTCTGGCCACTCTACCATACAGGACTGATTGGTGGAGTGCTGCAGAGATGGTTGTTCTTCTGGAAAGTTCTCCTCTCTCCACAGAGAAACGCTGGAGCTCTGTCAGAGTGACCATCGGTTCTTGGTCACCTCCCTGACTAGGGCCCTTCTCCCCCAATCGCTCAGTTTGGCCGGTTGGCCTGCTCCAGGAAGAGTCCTGGTGGTTCCAACATTCTTCCATTTACAGGTAATGGAGGCCACTGTGCTCATTGGGACCTTCAATGCTGCAGACATTTTTCTTTACCTTTGCCCAGCTCTGTGTCTCCATACAATCCTGTCTCAGAGGTCTACAGACAATTCCTTGGACTTCATGACTTGGTTTGTGCTCTGACATGCACTGTTAACTGTGAGACCTTATATAGACAGATGTGTGCCTTTCCAAATCATGTCCAATCAACTGAATTTACCACAGGTGGACTCCGATCAAGTTGTACAAACATCTTAACCACTTGCCTACTGGGCACTTAAACCCCCCTCCTGCCCAGACCAATTTTCAGCTTTCGGTGCTCTCACACTTTAAATGACAATTACTCAGTCGTGTAATACTGTACCCAAATGAATTTTTTGGCCTTTTTTTCATACAAATAGAGCTTTCTTTTGGTGGTATTTGATCACCTCTGGGTTTTTTATTTTTTGCGCTATAAATAAAAAAAGACCCAAAATTTTGAAAAAAAAACACATTTTTCTTAGTTTCTGTGATAAAATTTTGCAAATTATTAATTTTTCTTCATACATTTTGGCCACAATTTATACTGCTACATATCTTTGGTAAAAATAACCCAAATTAGTGGATATTATTTGGTCCGTGTGAAAGTTAGAGAGTCTACAAACTATGGTGCAAATCATAAAAAATTGATCACACCTGATGCACTGGCGGCCTATCTCATTTCTTGCGACCCGAACAAGCCAGGAAAGTACAAATACCCCCCAAATGACCCCTTTTTTGAAAGTAGACATTCCAAGGTATTTAGTAAGATGCATTGTGAGTTTTTTGATGTTGTCATTTTTTCCCACAATTCTTTGCAAAATGAAGATTTTTTTTTTCCCCCCACAAAATTATCATTGTAATAGGTTATTTCTCTCACATGGCATGTATATACCACAAATAACGCCCCAAAATACATTCTGGTACTCCTCCTGAGTATGGGGATACCACATGTGTGAGACTTTTTCACAGCCTGGCCACATACAGAGGCCCAACATGCAGGGAGCACCATCAGGTGTTCTAGGAGCATAAATTACACATCTAACTTGTTGACTACCTATTACACTTTTGAAAGCCCTGGAGCACCAGGACAATGACACGTGACACCGATGACAGATGGCACTGATACGTGGCACTGATGACACTGAAGTGGCACTGATGACAGATGGCACTGATACGTGGCACTGATGACACTGACGTGGCATTGATGACAGATGGCACTAATATGTGACACTGATGACAGATGCCACTAATACGTGGCACTGATGACATTTGGCACTAATACGTGGCACTGACAGATGGCACTAATACATGGCACTGATGACACGTGACACTGATGACAGATGGCACTAATACGTGGCACTGATGACAGATGCCACTGATACGTGGCACTGATGACAGATGGCACTAATATGTGGCACTGATGATGGATGGCACTGGGGACAGATTGCACTGGGGAGGGATGGCAGTGGGGAGGGATGGCACTGGGGAGGGATGGTACCGGGGACGGATGGCAGTGGGGAGGGCTGGCACTGGGGAGGGATGGCACTGGGGATGGATGGCAGTGGGGAGGGCTGGCACTGGGGACGGATGGCACTGGGGACGGATGGCAGTGGGGAGGGCTGGCACTGGGGACGGATGGCACTGGGGACGGATGGCACTGGGGACAGATGGCACTGGGGACGGATGGCACTGGGGATGGCTGGCACTGGGGACGGATGGCACTGGGGATGGCTGGCACTGGGGACAGATGGCACTGGGGACGAATGGCAGTGGGGAGGGATGGCACTGGGGACGGATGGTACTGGGGACGGATGGCAGTGGGGAGGGCTGGCACTGGGGATGGATGGCACTGGGGACGGATGGCAGTGGGGAGGGCTGGCACTGGGGACGGATGGCACTGGGGACGGATGGCAGTGGGGAGGGCTGGCACTGGGGATGGATGGCACTGGGGAGGGATGGCAGTGGGGAGGGATGGCACTGGGGACGGATGGCAGTGGAGAGGGATGGCACTGGGGACGGATGGCACTGGGGACAGATGGCAGTGGGGAGGGATGGCACTAGCGACAGAGGACAGTGGGGAGGGATGACAGATGACACTGATGACTTTTTTTTCTGTTTTTTTTTTTTTTTTTTACACTCACCGCTGCAGCGGTTCGCTCTCCCTCCTCACACGCTGTCTCTGTGTGAGGAGGGAGAGCTGGCGATGAGAGATAATCTCATATGTTTACATATGAGATCATCTCTCATTGGCACCGCCGATCGCACTGTAAACGGCCGCTGTCACTGGCCGTTTACGGCGATCTGTGACTGGCTGTGTCCAAGGGACATGGCCAGCACAGAACTTCCCCGATGCGCGCCCGCGGGAGCGCGTATTGCGGAAGTAAACAGCTGGACATCCAGGGACGGCCACCCGGCAGGTAGCGTCCGTGCTGCAGCCGTCTTTCAGGTATAGCGCGGGCGCAGAGTGGTTAAGGATAATCAGTGGAAACAAGATGCACCTGAGCTCAATTTTGAATGTCATGGCAAAGGCTGTTTATACTTATGTACATGGGATTTTTTTCATTTTTTATTTTTAATAAATTTGCAAAGATTTCAAACAAACTGCTTTCATGTTGTCATTATGGGGTATTGTTTGTAGAATTTTGAGGACAAAAATGAATTCAATCCATTTTGAAATAAGGCTGTAACATAACAAAATGTGGAAAAAGTGAAGCGCTGTGAATACCGGATGCACTGTATATGTTTTGGGAGGTGATGAGTGCGGGCTATGTGGATGTAAGCATGCCTTGTGTCTTTTCTCAAAACTGTCACTGTTTGATTGTCATTTGTAAAACAATAAGGCTACCTGTGTTTGCCCATACAGTTTTGGAGTGATTAAAACTAATTTATCATCACCCTTCTCAATGACAATAAACCTGACTAAGGTTTTCACCCTTCCCCAGTTTTGGTTATTTAAAGCGTATCTAAACCCAAGAAGAGAAATTAATAGTATTGCAGAGCGTAACTTCAGCTCCCCACCCCCTGCTTTCTGAAAGCTCAGACAAGCTTTATATATTCTGCACTTTGAACAACTGTAAAGAAGACAGCAGACAAACAAGTACAATGTATTTAGAAGGATTTGTTTAATCTCTGTGTACAGTGTTGCCAACCTACCAGATTAAAATTTACTGACACAACACCCAAAATTTACTGGCAGAGCCAAGTTTTTACTGGCATTTCCAAAAGTTACAAAATTACAATTTTAAGTGCAAATTACAGTATTTAGGCTACAAACAAATACAATATGCAATTAGCATCTGGTTTAAGGTAGATAATAAGGCAAAAAACATATTTCTTATTTTATTTTCGGTTTAGTAAGTAAGTAGCTCAGGCACATCACTCAGGAGGGCAAGAAATTAGAATGGGCGGCACACACATAAAATTGACTCTCACAGTAACACTGATAGCAGTGTACAGCAGCACAGGCGAAAATGATGATGAGACCTCACTGACACAACACGTCACCTCCTGATTCACAGTGAGAGTCTCTCTCCAAGCCAAGTGGTCCCTCCAGTCCACTCCAGTCTAAACAGCAATGACAGTCCCGGTCCCAGCCTGCCTTGCTCCCATACCGCAGACCCACACACGAGGCTCTGGCCGCTCTGCTTGGCTCCATTGCACCATAACATCACACGACATGCTCAGGCATCGCCCCCGCCAGAGCCACCAGATTGCACTGTAGCAGGCACTCAGATGGTCTCAGCCAACTTCGGACCAAGCCGAGCATCACAGCCATATTTTTTACTGGCAACCTTTTACTTTTACTGGCATTTACTGGCAAGAGAAAATTGCCTGTTTTTTACTGGCTGCCAGTAATAATACTGCCGGTTGGCAACACTGTCTGTGTATCGCCTGAGGCCAGTCACTTCACTGGGTATATGTAAGGGTTAGCAAGCACTTTAGCAATACAAAATACCACCATTTTGCAGTGCATACATGGGTTGGCTTCCAGAGGCTTGCGTTTATAAGTGGGATTCCTTGTGGCCATGCAACAGGACCCAGGAAAGGTACAGTTGTGCTCAAAATTTGCATACCCTGGCAGAAATTGTGAAATTTTGGCATTAATATTGAAAAAGATGACTGATAATGCCAAAAAAAATGGCTTTTATTTAAGGATAGTGATCATATGAAGTCATTTATTATCACATAGTTGTTTGGCTCCAATTTAAATCATAATGATAACAGAAATCACCCAAAGGACCCTGATCAAAAGTTTACATACCCTGGAATGTTTGGCCTTGGTACAGACATGCAAGGTGACACACACAGGTTAAAATGGCAATTAAAGGTTAATTCCCACATCTTAGGCTTTTTAACTTGCAATTAGTGTCTGTGTATAGTCAATGAGTTTGTTAGCTCTCACATGGATGAACTGAGCAGGCTAGATACTGAGCCATGGGGAGAAGAAAAGAACTGTCAAAACACCTGCGTAACAAGGTAATGAAACTTTATAAAGATGGAAAAGGATATAAAACGATATTCAAAGCCTTGATTTAGGTAGACCAAGAAAGATTACATAGTTACATAGTAGGTGAGGTGGAAAAAAGACACAAGTCCATCAAGTCCAACCTATGTGTGTGATTATGTGTCAGTATTACATTGTATATCCCTGTATGTTGCGGTCATTCAGGTGATTATCTAATAGTTTCTTGAAGCTATCAATGCTCCCCGCTGAGACCACTGCCTGTGGAAGGGAATTCCACATCCTTGCCGCTCTTACAGTAAAGAACCCTCTACGTAGTTTAAGGTTAAACCTCTTTTCTTCTAATTGTAATGAGTGGCCACGAGTCTTATTAAACTCTCTTCTGCGAAAAAGTTTTATCCCTATTGTGGGGTCACCAGTACAGTATTTGTAAATTGAAATCATATCCCCTCTCAAGCGTCTCTTCTCCAGAGAGAATAAGTTCAGTGCTTGCAACCTTTCCTCATAACTAAGATCCTCCAGACCCTTTATTAGCTTTGTTGCCCTTCTTTGTACTCGCTCCATTTCCAGTACATCCTTCCTGAGGACTGGTGCCCAGAACTGGACAGCATACTCCAATTGCGGCCGGACCAGAGCCTTGTAGAGCGGGAGAATTATCGTTTTATCTCTTGTGTTGATCCCCCTTTTAATGCATGCCAATATTCTGTTTGCTTTTTTAGCAGCAGCTTGGCATTGCATGCCATTGCTGAGCCTATCATCTACTAGGACCCCCAGGTCCTTTTCCATCCTAGATTCCCCCAGAGGTTCTCCCCCCAGTGTATAGATTGCATTCATATTTTTGCCACCCAAATGCATTATTTTACATTTTTCTACATTGAACCTCATTTGCCATGTGGTCGCCCACCCCATTCATTTGTTCAGGTCTTTTTGCAAGGTTTCCACATCCTGCGGAGAAGTTATTGCCCTGCTTAGCTTAGTATCGTCTGCAAATACAGAGATTGAACTGTTTATCAAATCCTCCAGGTCATTTAAAAACAAATTAAATAGGATTGGTCCCAGCACAGAACCCTGGGGAACCCCACTACCCACCCCTGACCATTCTGAGTATTCCCCATTTATCACCACTATCTGAACTCGCCCTTGTAGCCAGTTTTCAATCCATGTACTCACCCTATGGTCCATGCCAACGGACCTTATTTTGTACAGTAAACGTTTATGGGGAACTGTGTCAAATGCTTTTGCAAAATCCAGATACACCACGTCTACGGGCCTTCCTTTATCTAGATGGCAACTCACCTCCTCATAGAAGGTTAATAGATTGATTTGGCAAGAACGATTCTTCATGAATCCATGCTGATTACTGCTAATGATATCGTTCTTATTACTAAAATCTTGTATATAGTCCCTTATCATCCCCTCCAAGAGTTTACATACTATTGATGTTAGGCTAACTGGTCTGTAATTCCCAGGGATGTATTTTGGGCCCTTTTTAAATATTGGTGCTACATTGGCTTTTCTCCAATCAGCTGGTACCATTCAGGTCAATAGACTGTCTGTAAAAATTAGGAACAACGGTCTGGCAATCACTTGACTGAGTTCCCTAAGTACCCGCGGATGCAAGCCATCTGGTCCCGGTGATTTATTAATGTTACGTTTCTCAAGTCTAATTTTAATTCTGTCCTCTGTTAACCATGGAGGTGCTTCCTGTGTTGTGTCATGAGGATAAACACTGCAGTTTTGGTTACTGAAGCCCCCCGATTCACTCGTGAAGACTGAGGAGAAGAATAAATTCAATATCTCCCCATCCTTTGTAACCAGATGTCCTTCCTCATTCTTTATGGGGCCAATATGGTCTGTCCTCCCTTTTTTACTGTTTACATACTTAAAGAATTTCTTGGGATTTTTTTTGCTCTCCTCCGCTATGTGTCTTTCATGTTCTATCTTAGCCGTCCTAATTGCACCCTTACATTTCTTGTTGCATTCTTTATAAAGTCTGAATGCTGAGGATGATCCCTCAACCTAGTATTTTTTTAAGGCCTTCTCCTTTGCTTTTATATGCATTTTTACATTGGAGTTAAGCCATCCAGGATTTTTGTTCGCTCTTTTAAATTTATTACCCAATGGGATACATTGGCTAATGCCCTTATTTAATATGCTCTTAAAGCAAACCCATCTCTCCTCCGTATTCTTTGTTCCTAATATTTTATCCCAATTTATGCCTTTTAGCAAGGTTTGTAGTTTAGGGAAGTTGGCTCTTTTGAAATTCAGTGTCTTTGTGTTCCCTTTATGTTTCCTATTTGTGCGATTTATACTGAAACCAATTGACCTGTGATCGCTGTTACCTAAATTGCCCCGTATTTCCACATCCGTGATCAGGTCTGTATTGTTGGTAATCAGTAGATCCAGTAATGTTTTATTTCTAGTTGGTGCGTCTACCATCTGACCCATAAAATTGTCCTGCAAGACATTAAGGAACTGGCGAGCCTTAAATTAATGCGCGGTTCCCTCCGCCCAGTCTATGCCTGGATAATTAAAATCCCCCATTATGATAACACTTCCCATCCTTGCTGCTAATCCAGTTTGTGATAGGAGATCCGTCTGCACTTCCTCCCTCAGGTTAGGGGGCCTATAGCATACTCTCAGTATTATTTTCCCCTTAGCTTCATCCCTTTGGAGCTCTACCCATAAGGATTCCACCTCCTCTCTAGCTCCCTCAGTGATGTCATCTCTCACATTCGCTTGTACATTATTCTTGATATATAGGCATACCCCGCCCCCTTTTTTACCCTCTCTATCCTTGCGGTATAGGGTATACCCTTGAATGTTTGCCAGCCAATCATGAGAGCTGTTGAACCAGGTCTCTGAAATCCCCACAAAATCCAAATCCTCCTTGTACAACAGTATCTCTAGTTCACCCATCTTGTCCGCCATGCTCCTGGCATTAGTGAACATGCCACATAGTTTAGACTGGTCGCATATTGTCCTCGTATTGGGTGTTTCGAGATTGCAACTAGGACTTGCTACTATACTCACCTTGTGTTTTTGTGCTTTGGTTAACCTACCACTAATGCCCCCAATACTACCCTCTGGAATATCTTCCGCGCTGGCTATCTCTGTCTCTGGACCCTCCCCCCATCGCCTAGTTTAAAATCCCCTCTAACTTTTTGGCCATCTTCCTTCCCAGCAGATCTGCACCCTCCTCATTTAGGTGCAGTCTGTCCCTTCTATAGTACCGGTTACCGACTGAGAAGTCGGCCCAGTCCTCCAGGAACCCAAACCTTTCCTTACTACACCAGCTCTTCAGCCACTTGTTTACTTCCCTAATCTCCCTCTTCCTTTCTGGTGTGGCTTGATGTACTGGTAGTATCCCTGAGAATACTACCTTGGAGGTCCTTTTCCTCAATTTAGCTCCTAAGTCCCTAAAATCGTTCTTTAGGACACTCCATCTGCCTCTGACTTTGTCATTGGTGCCAACGTGCACCATGACAGCCGGGTCTTCCCCAGCCTCTCCCAGTAATCTGTCCACAAGATCCATGATGTGCCGAACCCGAGCGCCCGGTAGACTGTTCGGCGCTTCAGGTCTTGGTTACAGATTGCCCTCTCTGTCCTTCTAAAAAATGAGTCCCCTACCACCAGAATCTGTCTTTCCTTTCCCTTTGCTGCCCCCCCACTCGCACTGGAGGAGTTCTTCCCCTGGCAGCTAGGAGAGTCCCTCAGCTCCAGCAGTGCTGGTCCCTGACTGGTTTCACCAATATCACTCAATGGAGCGTACTTATTGGGATGCTCCAGTCCTGGATCGGCCTCTCTGGCACTTCCCCCTCTACCCCTCCTGACTGTCACCTATCTACTCTTTGCTAGTGCCTGCACCTCTTTGTCTCCACCCGCCTCTGTGCTGGCCCCTGCCGGCACCTGCTGTGTACGTTCCTGGCTCTCCTTTAGTATGGAGGGACTTCTCAGTGCTGACAGTTGCTTCCCCAGATTCAGAACCTGGGCTTCCAGGGAAACAATGTGCTTACATTTTGCACAGCAGTATTCGCCCTCGATCGGATGATCAAGGAACGCACACATGCGGCAAGATGTACAAAGAGTCGCCTCTCCACACCCGCCGGGCATTGTACCTATTAAATTTAGTGAGGATTGGGGATTTTACCCTGTCCAAATTACCTAACAGTTGGCTTCCTGGCACTAATACTCAAGACAATACCCAGGTACTCACAGTCCTACGTGCAATCGCAGAACAGTCGCAGACCTACGTGCACTCGCAATACTCAAGTATACAGTACACAATACACAAGTACTAATGATCCACACACACTACTCAGAAAACACTCAGGTACTCAGACTACACAGGTACTATGACCCCTGTTATAACCTCCTGTTTTAAACTCTGGTTTTTAACTCACCACTTATACCAGTTCCACTTACACAGAGTTCCACAGCCTCAGACTGAGCACGCTCAGAATGAGTTCTATACACAGTTATATAGGCACCTGTGAGCAATTAACCACCCCCCTTAACTGATAGCCTGAAGGAACCAGAGGAAAAAAAAAAAAAGCTATTTAAAAAGTGACAGAAAAAGGTGATTGAAAAACTAAAAGGAAAAGCTCCAAAAATCCAAACCAATAAACAAAAAGCTTGCAGCCACAACTGCCAGAAGAATTGTTCTGGACACCTACCTGACCTTGGCTTGATATCAAGAGATCCCCAAATTGTCCACTTCTTAATAAGTGATTGAACAGTACTGACTAGCATATTCAAGGCTTTGGATATTTTTTTATAGCCTTTCCCATCTTTATACAGTTCCATTACCTTGTTATGCAGGTCTTTTGACGGTTCTTTTCTGCTCTCCATGGATCAGCATCTAGCCTGCTCTGTGAATCCGGTTTAAAAAGGAGCCAAAACAACTATGTGATAATAAATGGCTTAATATAATCACTATCCTTAAACGCTTGCTGACCGTATACTGTACATATATGGCGGCAAAGTGGCTCCCCTGTGCAGGATCACATACCTGAATGTGATCCTGCACTTCAGGGTCTGGGGCATGCACGCGCGTCACCAGTGACCCACTCCCACTGTGATTGGACACAGCAGGAGCCAATCGGCGGGTCCGGCGGACGTGATGTCCACCGAGAACCGCTGATCGTTTGGGAGACAGGCAGAACGGCTGTTTACCAAAAATATATAGCAGAATACATATTGCCCTAAATTTATGAAGAAATTTGATTTTTTACCTTTTTTTATTGGATGTGTTTTATAGCAGAAAGTAAGAAATATTGTTTTTTTTTTTCAAAATTGTTGGTCTTTTTTTGTTTATAGCACAAAAAATAAACACTGCAGAGGTGATCAAATACCACCAAATCAAAACTCTATTTGTGGGCAACAAAGGAAATAATTGGGTACAGCGTCACACGACCGCGCAATTGTCAGTTAAAGTAATGCTGTGTCGTATAAATGGCCCTGTCATGAAGGGGGTAAATCTTCCGGAGGGCAAGTGGTTAAATAAAAGACAGTTTTTTGGCATACTTTCAATATTAATGCCAACATTTCACGATTTCTGCCAGGGGATGCAAACTTTGGAGCACAACTGTATACTAGCTTTTCATTTACTTCACTATAGTGACCTGTACCTGAACAGTGGAGCTGGGGGGATTTTCACCCAACAAGAAACATTCTGGGATCCAGAAAGTTAATTAAACTATCTCTATACAGCAGTAGCCCTTTCCTGTACTAAGCCTAACTGGCCCTGACAAGACAGATTCCTCTCCCTACCCACAGTACTTCCACACTGTGGGTTCACAGACTGGCCCAATAATGGCTTTATATAGCATTCCTGTGTCTAAGATGGTCACTCAAATCTCAGTAAAATGTTAACACTTCCTTGCTGTGTGCAAAATTAAAATAAAGTTTGGCTGGAGTTGTGCTTTAGGGCCAGAACTGACAGCCGTATGTTGACATACATTACAAGCCATATCATTTTATTTTTTGCTAGTTAAAGTAATCTGATAAACTGCTGCAAGCGACCCCCTATGGTCAGTTTGCAGAGGGGTAGTCTCTCAGCACAGGAACCAGAAGATTGCAGTGACTGCTGTAGTAGCACTACAATGATTATCAGATGAAACACCACTACCTAAATTCTGAAATTAGCATATGTACATTGGTCCCAGCTAGACCAATGTAAATATGCAATTAAGATCATACCTGGAGCTCAGCTTTAATCCTTCCCCATTGCTCTTCCATGCCTCTTAATAATTTAGTGCCGCAACAAAAAAGTAAAGCCGTCATGTAAAAAATCTCTTTTGTCGTTTTATGTTTTGTCAAATTGTTAATGACCCATTATTTATGTTTCGTCAGATTGTTATTGACTCATTATTTTTGTTTCGTCAGATTGTTATTGACCCATTATTTATGTTTCGTCAGATTGTTACTGACCCATTATTTATGTTTCGTCAGATTGTTATTGATCCAATATTTACGTTTCAGCGGATTGTTATTGACCCATTTAGGATTAGAAGAGATGTTCCAACATCAATAAGTAAATACCTGAGTTGGGTTCATGGATCATTTTACTCTTCCCAACAAAACTGAACTTCATAACCCAGAATACAAGTAAAGGATTTGTGTAGGCACTACCAACTAGAATTTACTTCCAACTCCCCCCTAGATGGTGTCCCAGCATTAAAATACAGTATACTTCTACCTTGTTTCTTTATTGAAAAATAAATCACTTGCCTACTGGGCACTTAAACCCCCTTCCTGCTTAGGCCAATTTTCAGCTTTCAGCGCTGTCACACTTTGAATGACAATTGCGCGGTCATACAACACTGTACCCAAATGACATTTTTATAATTTGTTTTTCACACAAATAGAGCTTTCTTTTGGTGGTATTTAATCACTGCTGGATTTTTTATTTTTGCTAAAAAAAACGAAAAAAGACCGAAAATTTTAAAAAAAAGTTTCATAGTTTGTTATAAAATTTTGAAAACAGGTAATTATTCTCCTTCATTGATGTGCGCTGATGAGGCTGCACTCGTGGACACTGATAGGCAGCACTGATGGGCACTGATGAGGCGGTACTGATGGGCACTGATGAGGCGGTACTGATGGGCGCTGATGGGTGGCACTGATAGGCGGCACTGATCGATGGCACTAATGATGAGGCACTTATGGGCATTGATTGGCAGTACTGGTGGGCATTGATAGGTGGCACTGGTGGGCAAAGGTAGGTGGCACTGTGGGCACTGGTAGGTGGCACTGATGGGTACTGATAGGTAGCACTGGTGGGCACTGGCAGGTGGCACTGGTGGGCAGAGATAAGGCAGCGGTGGCTCTCTGTGTGAGGGACCGATGTCCCTCTGACAGAAGTAAGTAATCTGCTTTTTTTTTCCTCACGCTATCAGCGTGAGGGGGAAAAAACAACGATTACCGATCTTCTGATTACATCATGTGATCAGCTGTGATTAGCTAATAGCTGATCACGTGGTTAGGGTCGGAGTCTCATAGACTCGGTGATCACAGAGTGCACCGTGTGTGCCCCCGCAGGGACGCGCATGCTCAGGAGGACATCTATTGATGGCCTCCTGGCAATTGAGGCCCGCGCTGTAGCTGTCATTCGGCTATAGCGCAGGCGGGAGGTTGTTAAAGTAGAATCATGAAACATACCTAACTAATCTTAAAAATGCTACTTCCCCCCTCCTAACACCTAAGATCTTTATACTTTCCTATTTTCAGCTAGCTCAGCTCCAATCACAGGCTCCAGCTCCCCTGTGTCAACCAGTGGTGGCTGCAGGGGAGCACAGACAACGGATGGGCCATTGTTAGTCTATGGTTGATGTCACAATCACAGGCATTGCCAGCCATTGTTGAGGAGCGCTCTCTCCTCTCCCCTGTAGTTGGTGCTGACTGACACAGTGGAGACCATGTGACCAGATTGGCCTGAAAATAGGTAAAGTTTAAGCATCTTTCTTACACAGGTTAGGCCGCTATACACGGAGCAAATTTCTTTGCTGCAAACACGGGGATAAGACAGTAATTATTGCTAGTGGCTACACCAGCCGCTAGCAATAATCCCATGTAAAATCCAGCAGGCTGGTTGTACCCAAGTTGATCGATCGACTTGGTACATTCAGCCCGCCCATACATAGTTTGAATCAAACTGTCTATGGCCGGCCTTAGTCAGAATAGGTGTTAGAAGGGGGTATTTATAAGATGAGTAAGGTATATCTCAGAATTAAACTTTAATATTACCCAGTGACATCTTCATCAGCTATGTAAAATTCCTGTAGGGGCAGCTTCTTGGAGGAAGAAATATCAGGGGGCCTTAGGTCAGTTTTTATTGTCCCCCAGCAACACATCTTCCAAGAACCCTTTCCCAAGAGGCAAGACAGCAGCATTGTATTGCTGGGAATAAATCAATGTATGCATGTGGAGGAGGATAGAAGAAGGCTGGGATAGGGGAGAGTCTGTAGTCCAGAAGAGGAGAACTCCGGTAGGGCTGACAACACTGTTTTGGGATTGGGAGCAGAGACACCATGTTTTCAGCTCATTAAAGGAAGTTAGGAGCTCACTGGATTTCTAGCAGATCAAGTCTGTTTTCGTATGCTTGCAAAATTTTTTAAATAAAAATAAAAGATTGGGCATGAATTTGATTAATGTACTGCATTTTTTTATTTTACCCAGACATACAATTTAATAAGTGTTCGATAATAGTCTCCCAAACAGCAAAAGCTCTTTACTCTGCATGTACAGCAAAGTATTGCACCTGTCGCAAATAGTAGTTATGTATTAGTAGTATGTTAATGTTTAATAATTATTGTGTCACTTACTGCTGCCAAAAATCATTTTATTATTGTGGCCTTTTTATATTGTTATGGTGACGTGTTCTAAAAATATTTTTGGGTAGAGTAGTAAGCCTGACCCGCAGGTTGGTATTAAAGTATTCTATTCTATTTATAACCATTGACTAGAACCCTTGTTTCGAATTCTATTTTAGAGCAATAAGACTTACCTATATATTGCATATGTTACAGGTAGGTTAGAATGAACAATAAGACTGCATTTAACAAGAGTAAACTTAAAGGCCATATATAACATAATTCATATTTTTTTATTGACTGGAGATATTTACAAAAGCTGATGCACTGACATTTTTCAGTGTTTTGCACTAATAAGCAAAGTGAATATTTGACTGTAATGATAAAAAGCTAGTATGCATTTTGACAAAATGTCGACAGGTTTTAAGAAGGAAACGTAGTTCCATTTTGAATGGAGTGTGATGAGGGCAGGCTGTATGCAGGCTATACTTCGTAGAGTGTTAGATACCTCTAGCTTACCCCTTCTTCACCTTTCCACAGAGTTCCCACATTTCTGGTACTGAGAGGATGCAGGTACTCACTGAAATAGTTGGAGCAGACACGTTATTTAAGTGTAAAATAGCATTGGACCCATGAGATTATCTTGTAGGCATTGCTATCCTATCTTAGGGCCCTTTCACACTAATCAGCCTTACCAAAAGCAGAAGAAAAATGCACGACCATTAAATCCTCGGGAACTCTTCACATCAGTCAGTTGTGGGTCAGTTGCACAAATGCATGCTGCATTTTTGATGCATGTTTGGTGCAGTAAAAAAAATGCACCAAAAATGCACCTCCCCATTGAAATGGAAAACGCTGCAATAACGTATCACAAGTGCACCCTTGGTTGCATTTTTGATGCATTTTGAGTCAAGTGTCCTTTTTCACAGGAGGAAAAAAACAGCAAAAAAGCATATGCATTTTTACCATGTTTTTTTTGCAACAGAGTAGTGTGAAAGCAGCTTTAATGTAACAATGTTGATGTAGGTGATATGGTTCCCTGGCCGGAAGCTTCTACACCCAATAGGATCTCCACATTCTCCTTGGCTTGTAGTGTAGTTTAGCAAAAATGTGAATTGAAGCACCACACCACTGCTAAAAGGTCCAGATACGACTTTATTCCAGTAAGGGTCAGAGGGACAATCAAAATCGTATCCAACACATTTCAGGGGTCCAAAAACACCATCTTCGTCATAGCTTGAGATGGAAAACAATGCATTTGGGAAAGACGTTAACTGTACCTTTTAACAGTAAATTTTCCAGCGTGATTATGTGCACAGATCATGTCTGCTGCTAGTTTGACATGTTATTTAAAGAAGTGGGGATGACTGGACCAGTAAAGGAGAGAAGATCTGAGAAGGAACCTTGGTGTTCTGGATCTCATTGGTGAGGCTGTTACACTCAGCCTACCCCTATCGCTCTATACTGAAAACTCTATGATGTTTTTGGTAGCCTTAACTCTTGAATGGAACCTATTGTAAGATATAAACCTATGTTATTGTTTATGTCTTGTTTAGATGGATAAATAATGAGTAATATAAGGGCTGAATTACTTACCACTCCAGTCTCAATTCAGTGCATGCCACATAACTGGTCACTTAGTTTTGTAATCTTCTGTTGACGAAATGGTAGCCACTGCCTGCCTTGCTCTAGATGAACTTTTAGATAGATCAACCTTAAGCAGAAACCGGGTGACCATGACCAGTGCCGCAGCATTGATCATGTGACCAGCTGGCTGCCAAAGTACAAGAACTTTAGGGAAAGATAAGTATTTCAGAGCTTGCTATACCTTTTTTAACCATCACTCAGAAAGATGTATTCAGGAATGTATAGGTATATTTTAGGGAAAGCCCATCCAAAACATTTATATCAATTATGACTGGATGCTAGTAATTTTACTAATTGGCTTCTTATTTTCTCCTCCCTCTAATGCTATTTTTGGGTTCTAGTTCCTCCTGATGCGCTGGATAATGTAGAGTGCTGCAAAGATGCAACAAAGAGAGTGAGAGCTCCTCATGAAAGAAGCTTAAGTACAGAGTAAATGCCAGAGTCCCCAAGAGCATTAAGAAGATGGTGGCCAATATCCAAAGTTGAAATATCAGTCTTTGCAGAAATATCAGTAAGTTGTCACACAATCGACATTCATTCTTCTATGCCCACAAAGTGTGGAACATTCACTTCAGGTATATAAGTTCATCTTTTATAATTTCTTCTATCCACGCTATCCCAGGGATAACGCCAGCATGGAAGTCCCGGGAAGCTGCAGGGACTTGTTCCCTTGTATACCCTTTACAGCTGTTCACTGTTCCCCAACTTATTACTCCGACCTGTAGAAGCAGAAAAGAGGAAAAGATTTCAAAAAGTTATTGCAAAATACCTTGAACTAGACATCCTTCTGCTCTGCCCTCTTGTATTATGTGATTATTTTATTAAAAATCAGTGCTCGGATGGTCTTGGAGGCAAAATGCTGTCTGCTTTGTATTCACAATTGTACAAACAAACAAAAATTAGTGATCATTTTGGGTTTCCTGAACTGCAGTGTTGTAAGTTATTTGACTCACATACCCCTATACCCAACTCTTTGTGGTGAATTTAGCCATAGGGTGGCCAGGAGAGTGAACAACATAAGGAAAATATATGCAAATATTGATTGCTTGGAGCTACCCTCCTAGGCACTGAACCACTAGTGCAATTCCGATAAATACAACTCCTCCCATTGTGAAATGTTTTGATGAATATGTCAAGTTTTAAAAGTAGTTCTTAGTTTCCAGGCACTGGCTTCAAAATTGTAAGTAAAAATTGTAGTTTGCAAAGTGCCAATGGCCAATACTGTCCACCTGCTTGGCCATGAGCGCCTTTATATACTGGTGAGTGGGTTGTCTCCTTGACAGCTTGTTATTACCAGGGATTATGCGGGAGGATATAAATGGCTCCTGCTGCTACAGAGGCAGCAATTCGTTCCTTGTCTGCACACAGATATTTTATTTTAAGTAACCTTTGCTGGCTAGAACAAGGGTTAGAGTTGTGATAGCTATTAGGAAACTACAACTGGCTTCCACTAATTTTTTTTTAGATCTCCAATAAACTAAGAAGGAAAAGTATTTCTGATAATTCTTTAAAAAAAAGGAAAAGGGAGAAGAGGGAAAAGGAAAGGGAAAGGAAAAGGAAGCAGTGGGAAAAGGAAGCAGAGGGAAAAGGAAAGGGGAAAGCACAGGGGAGCAGAGAGAAAAGGAAAAGAAAAGGGAGGAGAGGAAAAGGGAGCAGAGGGAAGGAGAAAGGGGAAAAGGAAAAGGGAAAGGAAAAGGAAAGAAAGGAAAAGATCTCATCTCTGACAGTGCTCCTCCAAAGCAAAGGGGAGGGCAAGAAAAAGGGAAATGGAAGAAAAAAGAAAAGGAGAACAGTAAAGTATAGAAAGGGAAAGAAAAAGGCAACAGAGGGAAAAGGAAAGGGGAAAGTAAAGGAAAAGGAAAAGAACGAGAAGGAAACGGAAAGGAAAGATCTCATCTCTGACAGTGCTCCCCCAAAGCAAAAGGAAGGGCAAGAAAAAGGGAAATGAAAGAGAAAAGAAAAGGAGAATGGTAAAGTATGAAGCTTGCACTACTTTGTAATGTGAACAAGTAAGGGAAAATCACGAGGGAAGAAAAGTTCTTTTGCAGGCATAAAAAATAAAAATACCAAAACATATAGGCATATCATAATGATTGCTGGAAAGTGAGGCAAGGTAAAGCAAAACATGTTACAAAACTATGCTGGAAATCCACCCATCATAATTAAAAGGTTTACTGTACCTGGATGTAACGCTTTTTATGTTGTATAATAAGAGGACCACCAGAATCTCCTGCAAGAGATAAAAATAAGCATTATTAAACCGATGAACTGTTGCTATTATATCGCCTGAAATGGGTACATTGCCTATTGTCTGCCATGTCAAAAATTGAATGCAAGAGTCAATGTGCTTTTGTATTGATACATTTTGGATGGGCTGAAAGCAATGAATCTGAATGAATCGTTATGATACAAGATGAATTGGAATGAGTTGCTGTACTTGGCACACTTTATCGAATAAGGCCAGTTGTGTATGACAGACAAGAAAAGCTAAACCAATAGAAGTCAAATGACTTTGAGGAATAGGGAACTGTGAAAGAGCAAGACGCATAAGCTCCCGATTTCTGGAAAGACCTGCACAGGCCATGTCCTAGCATGATGAAAGTTTCCCTTTTAACACTATTAAACCTCAGGTCCATCCAAAACTGACATTTTAGTATTGTAAGGTTGCTGGGAATTTGTAACTTTCTATCCCTTTTTTTTTCCCCTCCTGATGTCTCCAATGAAAAGGGGTGGTTAAAACCAGCCATGTCTTCCCAAAAATAAAACATTAGTTTTGGTTGGCGTTAGCAGTTAAAGGTAATCAGTCAGGATTGAAATAAGGAAACTTCCACTTTTTTACTTGTTTTTTTTTTAAAGGTGCAAGGTCCATGACTGTTATGCTAATGAATGCTTCACTGCTTTGTGGGTCCATTCCCTGGAACAGGCATGTGTATATGAGTTATCCCGACATCCTTGTTTTAGATCTATGACTTAACACATAGAGGGGTAAGGACTAAGGATTAGGATAAAAGCTCTGACCATTGCACCTTTAAAAACAAGTCAGCAATGGCAGCTCCCTTGTACTGTCTTGACAGATTCTTGGCTAGATATGCGAGCATGAAAAAAAATGAAATTAATTGGCTTAGCAAAGTTACAGATTACCTTTGCAGGTCTGGGGATCCACTTCAGGGTCTACTCCTCCGGTACACAGGAAATTGTCAGTTACAACGTCGTTGATATCTACCACATCTTTAAAGTCTTCCACTTTCTTTGCATCTTTGAGGCAACCTTGTCTCTGTAAATAAGAAATTAGTAGATTAGGACAGAATGAGAAAAAAAAATCAGACAGAGGAGAGGCTGACTGACTTTGTGAGTACTAGGAAAGAGCTGCCAGTTCAGACTGAATTTTGGCTGTTCAGAAGTTCAGCAATCGGACAAACTAAATGGTCAGTTGGCAGACTTAAACTTCAGTTGCACAGGGAATTAAGACTACTTTCACAATGGGGCGGGCGGGCAGGCGTCGGCGATAAAGCGGCACTATTTTTAGCAACGCTTTACCGTCGTTTTAGCGGCATTATTCGGCCGCTAGCAGGGCGGTTTTAGCCCCCGCTATCCGCCGAAGAAGGGTTAAAACCGCCCGCAGAGCGCCGTTGCAGCGGCGGTTTGGCAGCGCTGTCCCCATTGTTTGTAATGGGCAGGGGCGCTTTAGGAGCGGTGTATACACCGCTCCTACAGCGCTGCAAATATGTGGCTTGCAGGACTTTTTTACTGTCCTGCAAGCGCACCGCTCCAGTGTGAATGCACTTGGGCTTTCACACTGGAGAGACAGGAGAGGCCCTTTACAGGCGGCATGCAGGTGCTATTTTTAGCGCTGTACTTCCTGTAAAGCGCCTCAGTGTGAAAGTAGCCTAAGGGTCTGCAGACAGGGGGATTTATCCGAGTCTAGAAGCCTCCTTTAACCTTTTCACGCAGGCTGAACGCATATGTGCGGTCTGTCAGTGGGTGGGCCTTAACGTTGAGCAGCCGCATTATATGCGGCCCTGTGTAAACAACTTATCATGCTTTAGTGTTATAGTGTTAAACTAGGCCAGAAAGCATTTTTTTCCATTTTGGATAGAGGGGAGGGTTTTATCCAATGACAGTTTTTTTTCTTTGTCATCTAAGTGGAAAATTTTCCTTCACTTCCTGCCACATAGCCACAACAGGGAGTGAGAGGGAGTGGTCACAGGGTCACCAGAACTAGTGTCTCCATTGCAAGATTTACCCTCTATTCCTATTCTGGTTGAGAACCCAAAATTTGGGATTTTCTTTCATTGTGAATTTTGGGGATAGCAGTCACCAGGACAAACAGAGAGGATCAATCTAACAGGGACACCGACAGCAATAAAAATTTGACAGGTGTTCTAATCCCTCCCCATTCTATCTAAAACTAAAAAAAAAAGTTTTGCCTTCAGTTATACTTTAAGAAGTGTTGGGAAGTCTGGCATGAGTTTTGGGCTTCCATACTCCAGACTGTCAGATACTTTAAATGGAATGGTAAGAACCATTTTTTGTATTGCTCTGTTTCCTCCTTTCCGGGCGGCCACTCTTCCCTCATTTCTTGTCCCAATGCTGCAGAAGTGAAAATTAAAACCCTAATGCCCTGTACACATGATAGGATGTGTGATAGGACCTTGTTGTCAGAAATTCCGACCATGTGTGGGCTCCATCACACATTTTCCATAGGAAATGTGTACACAAATCTGACGCACAAAGTGCCACGCATGCTCAGAATAAATTAAGAGACGAAAGCTATTGGCTACTGCCCCGTTTATAGTCCCGACGTACGTGTTTTACGTCACCACGTTCAGAACGATCGGATTTTCGACAACTTTGTCCGACCGTGTGTATGCAAGACAAGTTTGAGCCAACATCAGTCAGAAAAAATCCATGCATTTTGTTGTCGGAATGTCCGATCAATGTCCGACCGTGTGTACAGGGCATTAGAGTATCTATCCTTTCCCCATCCCAAACTGCCAAAAACACTTTCGGATGGAGTTGGGATGTTCATTTCGTCCAAAACTGCTGATACTACAAGAAGAGTTTAAAGGGAAAATATCAGATTACATCTCTTTTCCTCTCTTTTGCCAACAGATCAAATGACCCGATACATGAGTGTTTGGTAAAGAGAATTGGATATTTGCGCTTTTGAATAGCTACACCATCTGCAAAATCTGCTGCATTTCACAAATTTCCCATGGCGCCCTGGACCTTGCTGTGTGCTGTGCTTTCATCCACTGGCTATAGTAGAGCTGGCCATAGATTAGTAGGATTTTATTTTAGATAAAAAATGTGCACATACTCCTCTATTACTATACAATTACAAAATATGATATCTCACCACCTATTTATATATGTGGAAACATATTGTTTGACAAGAAACCACCTTGAAAATAAATAAACTACACAGTGTGACCAAAAATTCATAAACAATAATACATAAAATAAAAGTGAAAGGTAAAAAATAAACAAACAAACATAAAAAGTCCACTCCCAGTGTCCAATTACAGTCCAAAAAGTGCTGAAATGCTTATAATATGAATGCTGTGGGCTCTGACCTATGCATGCAGTGCTCCCAGATCACTAAATAACCAGAAGTGCCACCTCCTTGCCAGATTACCAAGATCTCTAAGAAAAAGAGATCAAAAGCACTTGAACACATATGTAAGATCATTCCCAGGGTCCACCGACACTTTCCAAACATGTCCAATCAATCCAAAATTCGCAAGAATGCCTAGCTTGTCCATTTTGCAAATTTTTTAATTGTGTCATTTTTCACCTTCATTCATGTGCACTGATGAGTCTGCACTGATAGGCGGCACTGAAGGGCACCGAGAGGTGGCGCTGATAGGCACTGGTAGTTGACACTGATAGGCAGCACTGATGGGTACTGATAGGGGGCACTGGTGGGCACTGGTAGACACTGCTTAGCAGCAGTGGGTGTCAGTGTGCGGGACCGATGTCCCGTTTACACATGCTGGCAATCAACTTTCAGCATGAGGAAAAAAAAGTCGATTACCGGCTTCTGTTTACATCAGGTGATCAGTTGTCATTGGCTGTCAGCTGATCACTTGGTAAAGGGCAGGGATCGACCGTGTAGTCCGATCTGTAATCAGCCGAGTCTAATGGACTTGGTGATCAAAGAGCGCGCCACCCGCTCCTTGCAGAGGGGAGCGCAGGCAGCTCGAGCACGGGAGGACAAACATGGATGCCCTCGCAGCCATTTAAGCCCGTGCTGTAGCCATCTTTCGGCGATAGCGCAGGCGTGAAGAGGTTAAGAAAAATTTTAAATACATCTATAACTAGGAAAAATTTACTCAGCTAGGATTGCTAGATGGAAGGTACCTAAGGGCCTGTGTCAATGGGCTTTTTGTTCAATTAGGCCAGTTTCACACTTGTGCGGGTGGTTTCTGCTGTAGGTCCACACCTGTTTCCGCAACCATCCACACAGAAAAACACATTACCACTCAGGAAATGCAGGGGGGTAACATTAATCCTAATGGCATCCCCATGCGCTGAAATACGCTGTGTGGCTCCCCTGCACTGGGAACCACATTGCACTTGCAGGTTTCGTGCGGGACCTTTTCCCTGCATTTTCTGGAGGCACAACAGCCCATTTAATTGACTGGGCTGCTGAGCTTGTGCAAAACATGGCTCAAGTGTGAACCTAGCCTCAAACAGACTTTGCATTCCCATCCCAAGTATATGAAAACGCAAAATGCACCTGAAACACATCAGAAGGAGGTCAAATGCACCTGTTACTAAATCCTGGTTGATCTCAGATGCGTCTTAAACTGATATCAAACTGATACCAATGACAAAAGTCCATAGGCACTGACACAGGCCCAAACTTTGTTAGTCCTGAAAGTTAGTGTTTGCATGCGCTCAGACAATAATGCTCAAGTATGGTGATAGGTCATTGCATTGTGTGAAGGAGAAGGGTAGAGAAGAGAACACTGGCAAAAGCCTAAAATGCGAGCATATCAAAAACACTGATCTGGACAGCAGGATTACAGATTGCAGTCCTCCTTACCCAGTTTCCTTGCTTTATCTGGACATTCATCTGCTCCAAAGTATTTCTACTTTCCTCTGTAATAAATAACGCTTTCACCAGATCTCCAGACAGTAGAAAGTTTTCTGTGGGAGGAAAAAAAAAAAGACAGAATTTGTCCATATAACTGTATGTTTTTTAACAGGATAACACTTTAGTGCATCTAAATCCAAAACTTTGAGGTACAAATGTAATTCATAAATACAATTAACAAGTAGCCGTCTGCCTGACTTCCAAGGGCCTGATGGTGACTCCCAGAGCCAGGGAGAACTGACATTCCTCCTTAAGGTGCAGGTTATTAGGCACACCGATGCAAGGTGGAAAGATTGGGCGCCAGTCACTTTTTGTAAAAATGAACAAAAAGATGTTATTTCTCTTAACAGGAATGGTGGGAGAGAGGGTCAGGGCACAGGACACCCTTAGGCAAATGCAATAGCATTTAGACTAAACTCTGCAGACCAAAAGTAGAACTAGGCAGACAGCAATACAGATAAATGACCTTTAAGCTGAATGCAGCAATCTGTATCTTGTAGCAACTGCTGTCTAGATACGCTCCTGTGCAGGATCACGTATCTAGTACGTGATCCGCGCAACGGGCTAGGGAGCGTGCCAGTGCCGCTCCTGCTGTACAGCAATTGGCTGCAGCATGATCCAATCAGCGGGTGCTGGCCACTGATTGGTTTCCGGCACCCAAAGATCAGCTCTGGACATTACTGAAGAGAGCCCTGTGTAGGTAAACAAACACAGAGCTCTCTTCTGACAGCAGCAATGTGCTGTTTTTTTCTTCCTGCAAAGTACATTCCTTAGTAAAAACAGCACACACAGTAAAAGATGAGGCTCAAATTGGCTTCATAAAAGGGTTGGCTGTGGGCGAAAAGCACTGCGCTCTGAGCCCACCCAGTTGTGTGACAATAGTGAATTAATATAATAAGCTGCCCGCAATATAGATGGGGTAAGTGCTGGGCTGGTGGGCGGATGAGCGAGCGACGGGGGGGTGGGGGAATCGACCGACCGAGCGACGGGGGTATTGATTGACCGACCGAACAGTGTGTGTGTGGGGGGGGGGTGTTTTGCTTGCTGCCCATCTCCCCCAAAAAGTAGAGTCACCAGCACTGTCCTACACTCTGCACGCATATCCTGGAATAGTAAATATCACAGAAAGAATTGCTTAGACATGAAAGGAACTAAAGGAGTTAATCTTCCTGTGCAGTCAAATACAGAGTCAATATGACAGGGAGAAAATCCCAACACTAAAAAACCTACATCATCTATCCTTCATTGATTGGACTAGTTACATCCCACCACTTCAAAAAGATGCCAAATCATGCTTTTACTGGGTCCACAAGGTAGAAGAATAGCCTATAAGTGATCTTCAAAATGGTCCTTTTGCTTAAAGGATTAATTTAGCTCATTATGGGCACTCCTTGTTCTAGTAATAAGCAAAGTAAAAGCAATAGACGCAGTTGTAAAACTATTGTTGAGAGATGTGTGGACCAGAACGCACATTGTAGTTACGCTCCCAACTCTCAAAATGTTGGGAGCGTAACTACAATGTGCGTTCTGGTCCACACATCTCTCTGGATTCCTGCATTGCCTAGAGTGACAGAGTAACGCGTGGGTCCATCTACCAACATCGCCTTCAGGTGCCATTCCAAGCCACCCATCACCTAAGTGCATCCGACCCAGTCCGGCATATGCCCCATTGGGTCCACTCCATCCGGTAAGCCTCCTTACAATTGGTGGTGGTGTGTCTGTTTTATTTCAAGATTATATACAGCTTTGGTTGGAACATTTTTCTAAAGACTTTTTCCCTTCATACATATATTGATGGTCCCTCTGCAGTATTTATACTTGGAACTGTGATTCTGACGTTTTTCATATTGGACGTTTACTAATTTTTTACTAGCGCTACACTTATTGTGTGTTTTTTCCCTGTCGAAAAATTAGACGGACTTTAGAAAAAGAACATGTTTCAAATCTTTCCGACGGACTCGAGTCCAGTCGAAAAATCCGTTCGTCGGTATGCTAGTCTGACGGACAAACAACTACGCAAGGGCAGCTATTGGCTACTGGCTATGAACTAGTTCTAGTCCGGTCGTACATCATCACGTTCGAATCAGTTGGACTTTGGTGTGATCGTGTGTAGGCAAGTCCGTTGCGTCGGAACTCCATCGAAAGTCCGTCAAAAAGTCCTTCGGAGTTCAGTCCATCGAAAGTCCGCTTGTGTGTACACGGCATTAGAGAATCATCTTACAGCAGCATCAGTACGGTAACGTCTTAAACTACTACTGACAGCTGGGAGACTGGATTTTTGACAGATGACCAGGAAAATCCCAGCCAGAGTTTTAAATTTCTACATTCCCGAACAGAGTCTTGACCTAACCTGCATATCAGGCTACAGACACGATCATTAAGATCCAAACTGGTAAAGCTGACAGCTCAAACATCACGTCAGGAAAAATGCTAAAAGTGAAAGGCCTAAGAAATCCATCAGTCATTAATACCAGCCGTCATGCAAGAAAGTAGGTGGAAGCAGAGCCTCCTAAACATGGACTTGTCAAGAATCCATTCAACCACCTAGAGAGACTATCCTACATCCACCTTTAAAGGACCTTGCCAGCTTTGCCACCTATGGAGAAGTGACCTAATGTCTTCAAGCACTGTTCCAGGATATCATGTTCAGGACATCAAAGACTCATCAGAGACTTCATCTTTCTCTTTAGCACATGTACATACAGTATGTTACCGGTGATTATTCAACTGGTCTACTTTGATCTGTTCTGTTTAACCTTTGGGTTATAAATTAGACGAGGCTAGACTCATCAGAGAATAAATCTTTTATCTTGTTACCCGTGTTTACTCAACTGGTCTTTGTGGGCCTGTTCTTTTTATCCTTTTAATTATAACTGGAGTCCATTGAGATTTGACATACTATAGCCTATCTGACTTGGGTTGTTGTGTTACAAGAAGCCAGAAGAGTGGAACTGTTGAGGTCTACCTCTTCTGAAGATCATCATCTTCATCGGGACTGTTCACATGTTCTTCAAAACATTAAACAAGTATTCATGCTTTTTTTTTTTTTTTTTTTTACAGACTTATCAATATATTTAGCATGTTTGTCTTTCTTTCATATGTCTTTCAGGTTCAGAGGACAAGCCAACATTTATTGACTTGGACTGATGTTATGTTATAGTGATATCTATAGATAATGTTCTGGTGTATACTGACATTCTATGGTAGTATAGTGCTACTACAGCTTGCTTAGGGTAGTTCAGTCCTAAATAGACCCTCCCTGCTTCCTCTATGTTGCCTCAGACAGTTAGTTGTCAAAGGGACCAGATATAGAAAGTCATCGTCTTCTTACACTTCAGAAGTGCACTTACTGTATTTTAAGTAAAATTATGTTGGATTCAACTTCTGTGTCCTATTGAAGAAATAAGCTACCTGTGGATTTTGCCAAAATGGCCATACTGTCCATACATTGCTTAATTAACTAACTTTTGAAGCCCATATAAATCACCTATGCAAGACCTCTTTTTATCATCTTCGTAACATTTCTAAACTTTGTCCTATTCTTTCCCTCTCAGATGCCGGAAAGCTGGTTCATGCCTTTGTCTCCTCCAGACTGGGCTACTGTAATGCACTCCTTTTTGGGATTCCTAGAAAGAGTCTACAGAGGCTTCAGTACATCCAAAACTCTGCAGCAAGGATCCTGATGAGAGTGCGGAAACATGAGCACATTACCCCTATTCTCCACTCACTCCACTGGCTTCCGGTCTCCGCCAGGATTGAGTATAAGGTTTCCCTCCTCACACACCAATGTATCCATGGACATGCCCCTCCCTACCTTAAAGAGCTTCTAAAGCCACAAAACCCAACACGATCTCTGCGTTCCATTAATTCCAACTTTCTTCATATACGCAGAACTAGACTCAGAACAATGGGAGACAGGGCCTTTTCTGCAGCTGCTCCACGCCTGTGGAATGCCCTACCTGACACCTTGAGGGCTCCTCAATCCACTGACTGTTTTAAAAAAGGTCTTAAGACATTTCTTTTTAGTAAAGCCTTTTGTCATTTTTAGATGTTTCGTTTAATTGTATAAACTGCTAATTTTTCTGTTTTTTTTTAACTTGTAGCACTTTGAGATCTTTATGATGAAAAGGGCATTATAAATAAAATGTATTATTATTATTATTATTATTATTATTAATTTTTTTTTTTTTTGAATGGTCATGGGGGGAGGGGTGGAGATCCAGTGACGGCAAAATATTTGCAGATAATTAACCCATTCATATCAACCCCAAACTGCACTGATTCTTTAATGTTTTTGTAGCGAGGTGCTGGCAGGTTTGTTTCCACTAAATGTTTGGAGCCATTCAGCATCAGAGAGCTGCGGGTCTCAGTCACGCTTGCCCATTCTCTCCCTACACTTTCACTCCTCCCCTCTCCTATCTGGTTGTTGCTAAACTCAAAAGGGCAGACAAAGGAAAGGCACTGCTACACACGGCATTCTGTGTTATGTAGTCCTGAGGACGGGTGGCTGTGTTGTGCAGAGCAGGAGGAAAACTACATTTCCCAAGGAGCCATAGGACTCTGGTGGAGGGGAGGAGGAATTGATACCAGACTGCCTGGGAAAGTTCAGGGCAGTTGGCGCCGGTGTCTTGCCGAGGAAGTTCCCCCGGTGAATAAGGACCCCCCTGTACTGCGCATGCGCTGTGCTTGCGCAGTACAAACCACTACGGAGCCTGCCGAAAATTTCAGAAGAAGAACAGCTGATCATCAGCTTTATACGGCGCCTGCGCACTACATTCTAACCTAAGTCCACATTAAAGCTCCACCATCACAGTGGATATAGAGTTAGAATTTTAAAATGCAGAGCGCAGCGAGGCCGTGCCCGAAGCGTGGAGAGCGTAGCGAGCCCGCGAGGGGCCTGTTACAAAGTGTTTTTTTTTTTACTATACTTTTGGCACGCAGGCGCCATGTACAACTGACTCAGGTGTTCAGCTTTGGCTCTTTTCTACGGCTCCCTTGTTGTTCCTACTGCGCAAGCGCTGCGCCTGCGCACTACAGGGGGGTCATTATCCGCCGAGGGGAACTTTCTCGGCAGAACACCGGGACAAGGGGGAGTGTGAACCTCTTGGGCAGTGCATGCAGCCGTTCAGGGACCCCAGCTAAGGGGAGAGCCTGTATGCTGTGCCATCTCTACTGAAGAGCAGAGTACCACCGCAACATCTGTTTTGCTGCTGCAGAACAGTTCTTGAGAGAGAGATAAAGAGGTCGCTTATCACCAACCACAGTGCTGTTCACAGGACTGGTGAGAGGGTTGTCAACCCGCTATCAACACTGTTTGGCAGGAACAGAGTTATCCAGTGACCAGCTAATCGCTGCACCTTCCACAAATACACTTAGCCCAGGTGCGCACAGCAGGCAGTAGGCCTTCATACTGAACCCTTGTTCAACTATTTTCAATCATTCAACTATTTTCAATCATTGTTTGTCTTGCCTGTCTTACAACTAAGCTAACAACCAGTTCTCTGGAAGACCCTAACTGGATGCAGGAGTTCTGCCAATATGTGCCCGCTGTCAAAATGCACATGCGCATGCGCAGAACGAAAGAGCGCTCCAGCTGAGTTGCCCAACAGCTGGAGTGACGTCCCATAGTGCATGCACATATCGTAGGAGCCTTTTTTCGATGGGAGATACCATTTCTTCGGCACAATTTAATGCTATGCAAACAGCGGAGGGACATCGTATTTGTCATATTGTGCCTTGCTGTTGCGCCGTGGGTTTGCAGCGAGGCACAATTTGACATCTACGGTGTACCTCTGCTCTTTTCATAGCTTTCAATTGTGCCCGTGAAATGGTATCGCCCATCGAAAAAACCCTCCTAGGATGTGAGCATGCGCTATGGTGACATAACTCCAGCTGATCAGCAAATCAGCTGGAGTGCCCTTCCATTCTGCGCATGCGAGGGCACCTTTCGACAGGGGGCACAAATCAATAAAACCACAGGCTCGTTGCAAACTCTTAAAATGCACCAACACTTCAAAGGGTCATGACGTTAGCCGGCAGAAGAAACAACTTAAGGACTTCCCCTGTATTACTTCAGGCAATACCTTCAGGCTGCCTTAGACCTAGTATAGCCACCCTTGTGCCATTGAGCAGTGTAGCTCTGGGGGTTTAGACATACCTGATTTTTATTACTGCTCATTGTACACTCAGGGCGACAGTGTTACTGTTTAAGCTAACCTGTGTGGCTGGTAGAATTTTAGGCTACGTGGTATTGTTAACTGTTCTGTATGTTAAATGCACTACCATCTCTGTCATTTAATGCCTTTTTTTCTTATTACTCTCCTTTTTTATAGTTTAACCATTAATAGGCATCAATATACAAAGCTTGCTTTTATTGTTCTACTGTCTGTTATTTCCAAATAGCAGTATTGCTGATGTAGCACCCTTGAGTTTAGTCAGGGAGCTCCTCACAAATTTATTTGCCAGGAGTAGTCATCTTGGTAGATTGATAGGGATCTATTGATTTCTCCCTAAGTTTGGCCTTGTTGCACCTTTCTCTTCTACTACTAGGTGGCCCGGGTAGTTGGTGGTACTAGATATGAGAAGGACAACTCAAGGTCAGGTTATGAGTATATGGGGTATCTCAGCCAATGGGCAGGGGTTTTCTTGAATCCCTTGGCCTGCTGGGAGAGCCTATATATTTGGGTGGAGTCAAGTGATCTATGTTCTGTGCCACCTGGACAGCTGTCTGGGTGGATGTGTGTCGTATGCCCTGGGCTGCTAGGCTGTGTGAGGGCCTATCCAGAAGTCAGAGAGCAGCGCAGGGTTGGGATTGCGGATTGCAGTCCAACCAGAAGTGACGGTTCTGCCGGCCGGAGAACCTGTCAGTGGTCAGAGGTAGAATGGAAGCTGTCGCCACAAAGGGACCAATCGCCTTTACCAGGGACCACAGTGAGTAACTGAAGCAAGTGCCGTAACCATATTCTCACCGAAAGGGCACGGTGGAGAATCGGGAAACTTCAGGTGGTGATCAAGTCAGGGACCCAACCAGCGGAGGAGACGTTTGCACAGCAGCCTTGTGTGTCAAGCCAGGGACCCAGAGCCAGTTAGCAGGGGTGAAGCTTGAGAAGTATATGGAGTGCCAAGGTAGGGACCCAGAAGACAAGCGGGGGGGTGACGCTTGAGGGAGATACCACCGCAAACCTTGGAGGAGCTCAAGGGATTCAGTGTCAGTGAATCAGAGGGTATAGTAAGAGACCAGGAGCTCAGTGCTGAAGAACTGTTACGTTTGAGGTAGAAACTGGTAAAGGACTGTTACCATAGCATAGCACAGCATTCCTGCAAGTGCAGATGTGGCTTCTTGCTGGGGCCTTTGCCTGCACGGCTGTCTTCCTATTGAAGTCTCGGAGTCTGCCAATTGAGTTTGCAACTATCTAAGGGTGTCCTGGCCCTAACCCTCTTTCCCTTCAAAATATAAAAGGACTGTTAAAAGAAATAAAACCTTTTTTACATCCAAAAAGTGTCTGGCGCTCAATGACTTTCACCATCTTTCACCATCTTTGCACCCACTATGCCTCACAACCCACCACATATTGAAGGATGTCAGCTATCTTTTGCCTTGGAGGTTCTCATTAGACCAAAAGAGGTAAAAGACTTTTAGTACACTGAGTACTAGGTTTGGTGTTTGTGATTCCTATGTGAGACCTAGTGCTCGTGTACTCAGCTGGGTATGTCCAAGAGGTTGGGGGTTTTGAGAAGGTTGAGGCCAGCATCAGAAGACCTATCTCAATCAGTGGCACTCTCGGGGGTTGTGCTACATATTTTTTACGTCATACTTTGTTACATTTCCTGGAATATTTGCACACTTACCATGATCCTTGCAAGACACAGCCTTGTCTCGTTGTTTTAATGCCCAGGATGTTCCACTTGTACATGGAAGACAAATAGGCCTGTAAAAAGAAAATCATTTTGAAATGCTTTCATTGCTTATATTCTTTGGCAAAATATGCATATTTCCATAATTTTTTTACAGCGCATTGTAAAAAAATATTTTTCCTTGCTTTTTATTTTGCACTTTCAGTGAGTTCAAATTTTTAGTTACTATAAACGTTTTCCACTTGAAGACCAAGCTTTTTCTGGCACTTTTTTGTTTACAAGTTTAAATCAGTATTTTTTGCTAGAAAAATACTTATAACCCCCAACATTTTTTGCAGAGACCCTAGGAAATAAAATGGAGATCTTTGCGATTTTTTATGTCACACAGTATTTGCCGTTTTTCAAATGCAATTTTTTTTGGGAAAAAATTCACTTTAATTAATTTAAAAAAAAAACACAATATATACCCAAATATTTTTGTAAAATGTGAAAGATGATGTTACGCTTTAAAATGTTACGCTTTAAAACACTCATGGAATTACAACAAGCTACAATACTTAAAAATCTCCATGGGCGAAGCTTTAAAATCTTTTACATTTTACAGGTCACATGTTTAGTATTAGAGAGGGGGTCTAGAGCTAGAATTATTGCTCTCGCTTTAACGTTCACAGCGATATCTCACATTGTGCGAACATAATTTACATATGTGTGTACAACCTATGTATGCGTTCACTTCTGTGCGTGAGCACGGAGTGATGGGGGTGCTTTTACATTTTTGACACTGTCCCTTTCATTTCTTTTTTAAATCACTTTTATTCCTATTACAAGGAATATAAACCTTGTAATAGAAATAAGGATGACAGGTCCTCTTTATGGAGAGATCTGGGATCAAAAAGACCCCAAATCTCTCCTTTACCTTTAAAAGCAAAAGATTAAAAAAAAAAAGTTTGATTTTTCGCTCCAGTCCTTCGAGTCCATAAAGGTGATCAGAGAATATCTGTTCACCTTTGTGACCAGCTGGCCACACCTTCTTATTGTTTCTCAGGTGCGCCGGTAAAAACAGTAAGCCTGAGATACACCGGAGAGTGGCGGGAGGGGGGTTGTCCCCTCCTGCCACTTCTGAAAGCGATCCAGTGCCTAATTAGCCGGAAAGCCGACCGCTGGCTGAAAAAAAAAATACCAGGGTTATGAGTGATAGCTTTAGCTATAACCATACTACTTGCAAACCGCAATGTATATATACGTATTGCAGTCAGCAAGTAGTTAAAATAACTTTAATATGACACTCAGTCATAAATTTTAGTGTAAATACAAACAAGAGTAACTAAAAATTACCCTCAGGCTGGGTTCACACTTAGTGCAGATGCGGCTCACAGCAGGGGTCCGGTGCATCCCTGTTCTCCATTTCATGGACAAATCAGGCCCAAATTTTTGCCTGAATTCGGACCTGAAACTGAGCCAAAGATGCACAGGAATCCCGTGGAATCCGCTCCGCGGCCGCCAGGGAGATGTGTTAATTGGCTCCATTGAGAATTGGGCACGCTCTCCTGTCATGCAAATTGGATGTGGGGAAACCCACATCCAATTTGCAGTAGTGTGAACCCAGCCTTAGATGAAGTCAGAAGTGGCGAAACACGTTGGAATTTACGGCACCCTGATGTGACGTCAGACCAGATGTGACATGGGGAGACACATTCTTCATATCATATTCTGGGCTCTTCTGACAGTGATATCTTTTGATAAATATATTTTAAAGAAATTATTTTTTTAAGTGCATTTAGCATTTACTTTAATAAAATTATTTTAAATGGGATTATGCTATGTGGGCCACTTTTTCTTCTGAGTCTTAGAAATATATGGAAGAATACGACAAACTGATGGGATTAACTTAAAGGAACAGGGACCATAAAGGGGATAGTTTTAATGTTTTAGTTGCGGATCAGTAAAATGAGAGGCAATAACCTCTGGTGAGTGTGGTGTCTTATGGGGGAGTGGTGAGCACTTTTCACACAGTGGATTGGAAGATTTACCCAACGATTGTGGTGAATTTGAAGGAAGAATATTGACTGTTTAAATTTATGAATTTATGAAGATATCACTGATGAATATATAGAATAATTTATGAACATTTTAATATCAGACATTGGCACTTTATATTGGTTTGTTAGGAGCACCTATAAGATATTTAAGTGCATTATTGCGCTACCAGAGAGTGTATTTATAGTTAGTCTTGTTTGTATTTAAAAGTCTTTGGTTTTTTATGGTGGCAGAACATGTATTGTTAACAACACATTGATGTAAATATTCTCCAAGGTACAGCGTATTAAGAGTTTTTTTTATATATACATTTTAGTATGACAAGCATTTTCACACTTGCTATCCCATATTGTTGTTATTGTATCAGATTTAAAGACTTGCATGTTACACACTAGAGGGAATTCTCTACAAACAAAAAATGATACCTGACTGTTGAAGAGAACTCAATCTTTTGGCTCAATTCAACAAGAGCCAAATCATATTCAAAGGATTTTGGAATATTCTTATCTTTTTTGCCGTTGGGGTCATATTTTGGATGGCGGTGGATGTTTATGACTTTCCGTGTAACTTTTGCTCTGTCAGATGGACCTGAAACATCCAATAAGAATATGACTATTTTAAGCGGAATTAACAACCTCAGTATAGAAATGTAGGAGCTACCACTGCTGACTTGTTTGTAAATGTTCTGGTTTTGAAGGCCAATATGTTTTGCCTATAATCACTGCTTATTGAACATGCATGCAGCCAGTGAAGCTGAAAACCTGACATACAGATGGTTACTCTCTTTGCTTGTATTTTACTGAGTGTTGTAGCCTTGGAGCTTGTAACCTCAAAAATAAGTCAGCAATGGCAGTTCCTACATTATTGTGCTGACTGGTTTGTTTAAAGCCAAGTACATCATAAACACGGTAACATTCAAAAGTGCAGAAATAAATGGTTTCTTCCAGAACTCTAAGCAGAAAAGTACGGCCACTAACCACCAATGATAGGGCTATATTCCTCTCACTGACCACTAATGATTGGGCTACATTCCTCAACTGACCACAAATGATGGGACTACATTCCTACCACTGTCCAGCAATGATGGGGAAACATTTTTCCCACCGACCACCAATGAAAGGGCTTCATTCCTCTGGCCAACCTCCAATGATGTGGCAACATTCTTCACACTGACCACCAATGATGGGCCATTATATTCTGACCACTGTCCACCAATGATGGGGCTTTCTCCCACTAACCACCAATGAGGGTGCACCATTTCTCACACTAACTACTGATTCTGGAGCATTTATTAACCTTGCTGGGGCATTTATTACTCCTACTGACACCGAGGCATTTAGTACTCCAACTGACCACTGACACAAGAACATTTATTACTTCTACTGATGACTGACACTGAGGCATTTATTACTTCCACTGACCACTAATGCCAGGGCATTTACAGTTGTGCTCATACGTTTACATACCCTGGCAGAATTTATGATTTCTTGGCCATTATACTGAGAATATAAATGATAACACAAAAACTTTTCTTTCACTCATGGTTAGTGCTTGGCTGAAGCCATTTATTATCAATCAACTGTGTTTACTCTTCCTAAATCATAATGGCAACAGAAACTACCCAAATGACCCTGATCAAAAGTTTACATACCCCAGTTCTCAATACCGTGTATTGCCCCCTTTAACATCAATGACAGCTTGAAGTCTTTTGTGGTATTTGTGGATGAGGCTCTTTATCTTCTCAGATGTTAAAGCTGCCCATTCCTCTTGGCACAAAGCCTCCAGTTCCTGTAAATTCTTTCGCTGTCTTGTATGAACAGCACGTTAGAGATCTCCCCAGAGTGGCTCAATGATATTGAGGTCTGGAGACTGTAATGGCCACTCCAGAACCTTCACTTCATTCTGCTGTAGCCAATGACAGTTTGGCTTGGCCTTGTGTTTTGGATCATTGTCATGTTCGAATGTCCAAGTACGTCCCATGCGCAGCTTCCTGGCTGATGAAAGCAAATGTTTCTCCAGTATTTTTTGATAACATACTGCATGCATCTTGCCAAAAATTGACCAAATTGCCTGTGCCTTTGTAGCTCTCACATCCCCAAAACATCAGTGATCCACCTCCGTACCTTTCATCATAAATCTTGTTAACTCCTCTCCAAATGTAGAGTTTATGGTTGTGGCCAAAAAGCTCAATTTTGGTCTCATCACTCCAAATGACTTTGTGCCAGAAGGTTTGAGGCTTGTCTCTGTGCTGTTTGGCATATTGTAAGCGGGATACTTTGTGGCATTTGCTCAGTAATGGCTTTCTTCTGGCGACTCGACCATGCAGCCCATCTTTCTTCAAGTGCCTCCTTATTGTGCTTCTTGAAACAGCCACACCACATCTTTTTAGAGAGTCCTGTATTTCACCTGAAGTTATTTGTGGGTTTTTCTTTGCATCCCGAACAATTTTCCTGACAGTTGTGACTGACATTTTAGTTGGTCTACCTTACCATGGTTTGGTTTCAACAGAACCCCTCATTTTCCACTTCTTGATTAGAGTTTGAACACTGCTGATTGGAATTCTCAATTCCTTGGATATCTTTTTATATCCCTTTCCTGTTTTATACAGTTCAACTACCTTTTCCTGCAGATCCTTTGACAATTCTTTTGCTTTCCCCAGGACTCAGAATCCAGAAATGTCAGTGCAGCACTGGATGAAAGATGCAAGGGTATGTCAGGAGTCCAGAAACTCATTGACCTTTTAACAACACACACACTAATTACAAGCAAAAAGATCACAGGTGAGGATGGTTACCTTTAATAGCCATTCAAACCCCTTTGTGTCAACTTGTGTGCATGTTATCAGGCCAAAATCACCAGGGTATATAAACTTTTGATTAGGGTCATTTGGGTAGTTTCTGTTGTGATTATGATTTAAAAAGAGTAAACACAGTTGATTGATAATAAATGGCTTCAGCCAAAAACTAACCATGAATGAAATGTTTTTGTGTTATCATTCGTATTCTCTGAAAAATGAAATCATAAATTCTGCCAGGGTATGTAAACTTATGAGCACAACTGTATTACTTACACTGAATACTGATGACGGGGCATTTATTGCCTCTAGTGACTACTGATGACCAGGCATTTAATACTTCTTCTGTACTGAAGAATTCCCTCCAGCATGACTGTGCCATTGTGCAAAAATCTAGGTCCATAAAGACATGGTTTGGTGAGTTTGGTGTGGAGGACCTGGAGTGGTCTAAGCAGAGCCATGACCTCAATTTATTTTTTGGCCAATTTTATAGGAGCTAGTACATTCAGACTGTAAATGTGTGGCCAATCTTCATTTCCTTTTATAGGGCCCACATGTCATTGAAGATTATTCCTTTTGATCAAATGGAGCTTCCAAAAAGGTTGTTAACTGAAGTTCTCCTTTATTTACTTTGTACATAAAGTTACCACAATGGCAGCTTCTACAGCATCACTTACCTAATTCCACACTGACATAGTGTACTTGATCATCTAGGTGGAAGCAGTGAGCAGCAGTCAGAATGAAGTTTTTGGTAACGATGGATCCTTTACAGTTCTCCACTCCTCCCGGCCTCTGGAAGGATAAAATGGTCAGAGTGAGCAACCTCCTAAAATACCTGCTTATTGCTCTGTGTCTCATGTTTTTTTTTTTTTACAAATTATCAGGGTTTGTCCAACTATGCTTCTTTATTGCTCTATATTTGAATTTTCAGTGTCGAACAAGTAGGCACAATTGTTTTTGGCATGGGAGCTTTATCCGATGCAATTCAAAGTAGTATTAAACTTGCAGGTCTTTTTAGTTTAAAACACTGAGAACAATAAAATAAACATTCCCCAGTAGACGATTTGTTAAAAATTTTACCCCAGCACTTGCAGTTTACAGCTTTCAATGCTGTTGGCTCCTTCTTTCTCAGTGCTACTTCCCTGAACTTTTGGTTTGCACAGGAAAGAGTTAATAGTTGACAGTGCAGTCTCCAGACAGTCTGCTCGCTTTGAGAAGGAAGGGGCGAAGAGCATGGGAGGATAAGTCACTATCTCCACCTTGTCCGATCAGAAAATGCCTTGTATTCAATAATAAAAAATGTATGACATTCATATACATACTTACATTGTGACAAGCTGGACCAATGTAACTATACAATAAAGGCAGGGCAGACTGTGTTGGGGGGCAGGTAGGCAATTGCCCCCTGGGCCGTTCTGATGCCCTGTAAAAAAGCTGCACTGCTTCTACCAGAAAATGAAAACAAAACACTGCACAAGGATCACAGGGAGGAATTGGGAGGAGAGCCGGCCAGATCACGCAGAAAGGATCTCCCACTGACACTGCTTGGAGCTGAAACGCCAGCTGCTGTCAAGCAAAGCCCCCCTCCTGCACCGGCTCCTATGATAGACAGCACACTGGTAGAATGCTGGGAAATTGACCTAGTGTGAGGTCTATCATAGGAGCTGGTCCATGAGGCAGGACTTTGTTTGACAGCAGCCGATGATTCAGCTCCAAGTGGTGTCTCTATGTGTGATCCGGCTGGCTCTTCTCCCAATTCCTCCCTTTGATCCCGTGCAGTGTTTTCATCTTCCCTCATCTTCATTTCTGCGTATACAATTACAAGTAATCATTTTTTTTCTTCATTGATGGGCACTGATGAGGCTGCACTGATGGGACAACACTGATGAGGTTGCACTGATTGGACAGCACTGATGAGGCTGCACTGATGGACATTGATGAGGCTGCACTAATGGGACAGCACTGATGAGGCTGCACTGAAGGACACTAATGAGGCTGCACTAATGGGACAGCACAGATGAGGCTGCACTGATGGACACTGATGAGGCTGCCCTGATGGATACTGATGAGGCTGCACTGATGGGACAGTACTGATGGACACTGATGAGGCTGCCCTGATAGATACTGATGAGGCTGCACTGATGGGACAGTACTGATGGACACTGATGAGGCTGCACTGATGGGCACTGATAAGCTGCACTAATGGGTACTGATGAGGCTGCACTGATAAAGGTGGCACTGATATGCTGCACTGATGGGCACTGATGAGGCTGCACTGATAATCAGTGCCCTGATTATCAGTGTAAATGTCCCGTCACAGGAAAGGCTTTCCTTTTTTCAGACAGTGACAACACTGAGGAAAGGAAATAATAACTGATAACTCGCATTTGTTTACATGTAATCAGCTGTTATTGGATAAAGATGATCACACGGTAAAGAACCAATGTCATTGGCTCTTTACCCTGATCAGTGGTGCTCTGACTGACCACCAATCACCATGCTGCGCACCAAGATGGGAAGGACGTCATATAGGACGTCCACCTGGAGTGACAAAAAGCCAACACGGCCGTCAATCTGCTATAGGCTGGGTGGGAACTGGTTAATGGCTGATCGCTTGTCTATTTGTGAAAAATTCTTTGTTTTATGCTACAACTGGAGGCTCTTTTTGCACTGGGTTCTTTGTATATTTCTTTTATAAATTAAGGGCCCATTCACACTATGAATCACACAGAAATGTGCTATATGTTCCTGTGCGATTCACATGTGATCTGGGTGCAGTGCAGTGCAATTTCAGCCCATTTATTTCAAATGGGATGAAATCACACCGCACCACACCGAAAGTAGTGCATGCACTACTTTTAGAAATACACTGCAACTGGATTGCATGGTCCTTCTGTACCATGGGATCTGATGCAGGCAAATGCACTGCAATTGCGTCCTGCATTTGGGGTGTCCTGAGCTTTGCATTGACACCCGCTGCATATCAGAAGGGCAGTGCGGGAAACACTCAGGGAACGCTAGGTTTCCTGCACCATGTTCCAATGTGAACGGCCCTGAGACATTTCCCTGCTCCACCTTCCCGGGCTGCATAGGACGGCTTCCTAGTTTTAGAATCATTCACACTAGAATGTGGTTCGGGAATTCCAGCAGCATTCCAGTTGCACTGCCCTTGTAATCTGCTGTAAGGGTCAGTGCATAGTTAACGACACCCCAAATGCAGTTTGCAAATGCAATGGCGTTTGCCCGCAATGAATCTCATGGTAAAAAAGTTTTATTTGATTCGGTTGCCGTGCATTTCAAAAAGTAGTGCATGCGGTGAAATTGCACTGCACAGAACTGCATGTGTGAAAGGGCCCTTACTGTGGTTCTCTGCTGGGGCTACCTGTGTCCTAATCAATTGATTGATACTGTGATTTGCTGCTTTGGAAGATTGGTAATCTTTGGGCTTGTATATGTTATAGAGATTTAATTTATTCTGGTTTTATCCCTGTGGATCTGAGCACATGGAAATTTTTTGTGTATTTTTTGTGGTGCTGAAATTCAAATCCCCCAGCCACTTGCTGGGAATCCGAATTTTTAAAATACCTGTCTTCCATTTCCTAAAGCCAGGTACACATGGGCCAAACATTGCCTGAATATGGTCGGTTCAGCGGGAACCATCCAACTTTTGGCCCATGTGTACAGCTCCCCAGAAGCCAGTCTCAGGAGCATGCTGGAAAATCAGCATCCAATCAGTGCTCACAGCCAATGTGTGTCCTGGTGGTGGAGGTCCCCTGTCAGAACACAATAGCTCAGCAGGGAGATTGCCGTACAAACATCAGATGTGTTAGTACGGTGATCTGTAAGGTTTTTTTCATTCAGCCCACAACATATGCTTATTTTCTGCATAGAAAGCAGGTTCTCTCTGGCAGATCGACCAAAAAATCCTGCAAGTAAGTAAGTGCCTAAATTATTCACGTTTAGACATGTACAATTCTTCAATGACCTTACACATGTATGTATGCAAAACTGTTTTACATGGTTACCCCACATTGCTAGTCTGGGCATGAAATTAGTGTTCCCTACTTACAGTGACTGTAAGTTTGGCAATCCATGGATATTTTTCATTATTATCTTTTGTTTCTTCTTCTGAATGATCCTTTGAGAGCCCACACATCTCAAATGCACTTGTTTCATCTGAAAGTATAAGGGGAGAAATGAAGAATCGTCATATTAGGAGCATTGTGTCCTGACAGTGGCACAAAAAAAAAAAAAAAAAAAATCAGCACTAATCTGCCCTCAATGATACTATTATCTACCTTTTTGGAGCTTTACAGCTCCGATGGATGTCTTCTGCGGGAGGAGCCGTGATCTCCCTCTGACGTCAGCCGGGGAGATCACGTGGCTGCTTGTCTCCTCCGCAGAAGCTCTGTCTCATAGCTGTAAAGCGGCCGTGAGTCATGTGACCGGCCTGAAGACAGCTGAAATTCCGTATTTAGAACGCTCATTTTTTAAAACGAAGTACACAGTTTGCTATGCCAGCCTCTAATAGAGGGTCTGGCAGTGACCATTGTAGGCTTTTATTTTTAATAGTAGTAGCGGCGGAGGGGCGGAGGGTATGCTATGCATACTAGCTCATTATGCCTTTGTCTTGCAGGTTTGGGGTTTTTATTTTTTTTTACGTGGGTTAACAATAGGGTTTCCACCTTTTCTTTAAGTCAAACCTGAACACTTTAGCGGCGCACAGCAAATTTTTAAAATACACACAGTATATTTTTGCTAATAAATAACATTTCTAATTATATGAAGTTAAGAACAAGAGTCTCCCTTTACATCAGAGTCCAAAGAGTCCCCCTTTTACATCTGAACTCACAGAGTTCCTTTCACTGTAAGGGAGGACTCTGCAGACTCTGATGTAAGGGAGAACTCTGGGGACGCTAACATAAGGGATGCTCTGGGAACCCTGATCTAAGAGGGGAACACTGAGAACTCTGATGTACGGAGAAGACTCTGATGTAAGGGGCAACACTGTGGCCTCTGGTGTAAAGGGAAACTCTGATGTAAGGGGTGCTCTGAGAACCCTGATTTACCTTAGTGTACTCACTCAGAGGCAGGAGAGAGAAGGGGGAGACTTCAGTCACAGACAGGGATGGATGGTGAGCTCACTCACTGCTTGGCAGTCAGCACCTCTCATCCAGATGTATCTGAGGCTGCTGGACTTCAAAATTTCCGAACCCCACTTTCCTTTTCTGAGGCACAGCGCCGGGGATTGGAGTGTGGGCAAACACAGAGGGGTAGGGGTGGAAGGAAGAGGTGCAGATTGAGCCCGCTTTCCTCTCCCGTCTGTGTGTCTGTTTGGGGGGGGGATTGTTAGTGTTGGCTTTGGGCAGCATGAAAGAGAGTGTAACAGACACTCTCAGCTTAGACAACTGCAGCCAGCAACCCTGCTGGGAAGCCATAGTCCGGTCAGGCAGTCTGAAACCCGGACGCATGATTCCCAACCCGAACTGTCCGGGTGAATCCCGGACAGGTGGTAACTCTAGTTAACGACCACTTTAACCACTTGGCATCCGCGCTATGGCCGAATGACGGCCACAGCGCGGACCTGAATTCCCGGGAGGCCATCATATGATGGCCTCCCCTGTGCACGCGCGCTGTGATCACCGAGTCACTGAGACTCGGGTGATCACCGATCTAAGGAAGGGGCCAGTCCTGGCCCCTTACCATGTGATCAGCTGTCAGCCAATGACAGCTGATCACATGATGTAAACAAAAGATCGGTAATCGTTTTTTTTTTTCTACTCACGCTGATAGCGTGAGTAGAAAAAAAAAACGATCACCGGCTTAGATGTGAGGGACATCGGTCCCGAAGTGAAAGAGGCACATCCGCCTCATCAGTGCCACCTAATAGTGCCACCTAACAGTGCCCACAGTGCCACCTAACAGTGCCCACAAGTGCCACCTATCAATGCCCACAAGTGCCAGCTATCAACGCCCACCAGTAGTGCCAATCAGTGCCACCTAGCAGTGCTGCCTATCAGTGTAACTGATCAGTGCCCATCACTGCCGCCTATCAGTGCCCATCACTGCCGCCTCATCAGCGTACATCAATGAAGGAGAAAAATTACCTGTTTTAAATTTTTTATAACAAAATATAAAAAAATTATTAGAATTATTAGAAAAATTGAGGAGTGACAAGGAGATGCAGCCAGATTGGGAGAGGGATCAGTGGAGGCTGGTGACGGAGGTTCTGTAGGTATGGGTGGCTTGGTACTTGGCACACCCCACTGAGTGGCTAAGTCCCTATCTTAGGGCCCTCTGCGGAATGGAAGCTTCCTGAGGACTGGACCTGGAACCACATGTGTGTGAGGCATCGCAAAATAAGTGCGGTAGCTCCCCTCTTTGACTTTTGGACTGAACCCAAGTAATGAGTAAAGTGGGTTGTGAAGAGCTGGTGGATGATAATCAGTATTAACCACTACTGGACTGCCCATTGTATATATATACGTCATTACTTTGACATTATATACCGCGATTATATCAGCAGCTAGCTGCCATAACCCCAGAATTTTTTTTAAACTGGGCGATCCTCTTTCACATAAAAGTGGTCCCGGTGGCAGATTCCCCACGGAGCCGTCGATAAAGGGGAAAATGATCCCCTAGAGCGATGGGCAGGAAGTCGAGTGAGGCCCCCACTTGACTCTATGCCCTTGGAGGACCCGGAGCGACGTCTGACGTCACTTCCGCCTAACGGCCTTAAGAGTCCAATTTTTTTTTATTAGTGAAAATTTAAAATTACATTTTTTTATTTCTTTTAAGTGTAAATGTGAGATCTGAGGTCTTATTGACCCCAGATCTCACAATAAAGAGGACCTGTCATGCTTATTTCTATTAAAAGGGATGTTTACATTCCTTGTAACAAGAATAAAAGTGATAAAAAATTTTTTTAAGTGGTTGTAAACCCTCCTATACAACTTTACATCAATGGAATCTACATAGCACAGGCAGCTTGATCGCTGCCTGTGAAAGTGCACTCACATTTGTCTTTGCGATGTAAATCGTCTTTATTTGTCCTGTGACGTCGCTCGCGCTTGCGCACTAGATAGCCTCATTAACGGCACACAACGTGTGCCGTTTTAGCTTCCTCTGTCTGCTGTGTCATTATCTGGCACTCAGAACGGCACAGAGCAAGCCTCGCGATGATAGCCTTGATAGTCAGTTACTGTTGTCATTGAGAATGCTCTGTTACCGTAGTAACGGCAATCGAGATCGAGGCTTGGTTACGACGCTACGGCGCATGCGCAAAATTTCGGCAGGGATAGGAACTAAGGGCGGAAATGATGTCCGCATCGGCTTCAGCAAATAGGAGAAAGAATGGCGCGGACGATACCCGGAAGATACTGGAAAATCAGCACCCCTGCCCCTTTAGTTACAGATAGTTCTCTGCCTGCTCCTCATTAGACCCAATGCTGATAGTCGTCTACCAGGTTCAGATCGAAACCCAAGCTCATCCCTACTGAAGAACTTGCCTCTGCCAACTTCTCCACTCCTCCCCTCTTCATCCTTAAAGCGGTAGTAAACTGCCATGCTTTTTTTTTTTCAAACCTGCAAGGTAAAGTTATAATGTGCTAGTATGCATCGCGACGCACTGTCACCGCTGACAGGGTTCCATCTTCACCCGGTCTTCTGTCCGGGTTCGCGTCCTCTGACTGTCTGATTGGCTGCGCTGCGATGACATCACTCCCACACGTGCACGCGGGAGCCGCTATTCACAGTACAAGACTCTGAAGGCACGGGCATGCCGGTCCTTCAGAGGGCTTGCGCCGGTGATGTCACTGGCGCATTCACAAGTAAATATCTCCTAAACAGTGCAAGTGTAGGAGATATTTACTGTACCTACAGGTAAGCCTCATTATAGGCTGACCTATAGGTAAATGTCAACCATGGGAGTTTACTCCCACTTTAACATAAGCAGGAGATGTTCTGCAGTCCAGATTGGAGACCTGGACAGCGCTGACAACACTGCTTGGGATTTCAGTGCTGCAGAGGCAGAGTTGTCAGCTCACACCAGGAAATTAGATCATTTACTTTTTGGCAGGATCAATGGGTACTGTGATTTTCTGTGATTATATAATTTTTTAAGAGAAAAAACAAGGGGAAACGTCCATGTATTGTTGAGAATACGGAATATGTTTTTTTTTTTTACATAGATATGCCCTTTAACAACATAACGTGTACCCTACATACGGGTAGTTTTGTCAATTTTTTATTGTTTGATAACAACATGAGGTAAGATCATTTTCTGATGACATTTCCTTTTGTATAGACGATTAAGAAAATTACTCACCGATTATATCATCAAAGGCCTTCTTCAGTGCATCTACACTTTCCATCTGGAAGACGTGTTTCTCTCGATCCTTTTTAGAGGCAATATCATTGAGCTCATCTTGGCTGATGTCATCACCCAGACCGAACACATAGATATCTGTGCAGGAGAAAGGAACATTTACCTCATTATAAGGGTTGTCAAGGCATAAGCCATTTTTATTAAACCGTGTCAGTGTAGCGTTACCCCCAGAAGGGCCGCTGAGTGGTGCTTGTCCTCTGGAACTGCCCTGACCTTGCAAGCACCTTGACCCTTCTGACACTCTAGGTTCATACATGGACTAAGCAAACAATGTTCAGTAACCTGGTCACCAACAATACTCAGCACAAAGTAAAGTAAAGGCAATGCGCATGGATTTCAATAACACTGTTGTATTCAGTATTTCAAAATAATTCAAGTCAATTCACCCAATTTGTCCCCTCCGCTCCTCCCAGGACCTCCTGCTCTCTAGCTCCCTTGTTACCTCTTCCCATGCTCGCCTTCAGGACTTCTCCAGAGCCTCTCCCATCCTCTGGAACTCCCTTCCCCGGTATGTCCGATCAGCCCCTACCCTGTCCACCTTTAGGAGATCCCTGAAAACTCACTTATTCAGGAAAGCCTATCCCACACCCACCTAACAACTGTCCCTGAGCCACCCCCATCAAATCATTCTCCGCATCTATTACCTTTTGTACCACCACCCCCTCTCTTTAGAATGTAAGCTCTATGAGAAGGGCCCTCCCATCCCTTTTGTATTGAACTGTACTGTAATTGTGCTGTCCCCCCTCTACATTGTAAAGCGCTGTGAAAACTGTTGGCGCTATATAAATCGTGTATAATAATAATAATTATAGAATACAATCTGCTTGCAGCAATACCCAGCCAACGTTAATAAGTAGTAGATTAAACACAGATAATAATAAATAGGCAAGGTAAACAGATGATAATGAACCACTGGGTGAAGCAATATCAATTATAGCGGCGCTTCCTAGGGCTCCGGTCACATATATCTGAATTGGATGCATTATGAACCGCATCCAATTCGCATGACATATGAATCAAAATGGCTTTCTATGGAGCCAGGTTCACATATGTGTGTTGCAGTGCGAATAGTCTGCGAATTTAAAAAGAGTCCTGTGCGTTTTTTAAATACTGCAGTGCGATTCAGATGCAAATTCCAGGCTCATTGTCTTCTATAGGAATGCATCTGAATCAGATCAGTTTTGAACACGAATTTGATCCGAAAAAGAAAACATTGTGGGGGTCCCCCCCTCCCAATCCATACCAGGCCCTTTCGAGTCTGGTACGGATTTTAAGAGAAAACCCACACCAAAAGTTAAAAAAAAACAGCATTGGATCCCCCCAATCCATACCAGACCCTTAGGTCTAGTGTGGATTTTGAGGGGAACCCCCACACCAAATATTTTTTTAAATGGCGTGGGGTCCCCCCCCCCAAATTCCATGCCGCCCCCTTGTGACATCACCGACACAGCATGCACCAGTCGGTGACGTCACAGGGGGCGGTGCCACTAGGTGGCATCGCCAGGTGGCCCCGCCCCTAAGCTATTTAAGAACTGTCACACGGCGGAGCAGGCAGACAGCAAGAGCCTTTGGCGTGGGCAGAGGTTTTTTTTTGTTTGGTTTTTTTTTTTCAGGTCCGGTGGTGGCAGCGGCAGACGTTGTGATTGACAATGGATCTACACCAGGAGACATTGTTTTATTATTTTTAATAAAGGAATTGTCAAAAAATGTGTCTGTGTTTTATTTCTTTTTGACACTTTTTTGGTGAATGACTAGGGGTACAATGTACTTCATACTCATTTAAATAGGGAGGGGTGGGATCTGGGGGGCCCCCTTGTTAAAGAGGGCTTCCAGATTCCGATAAGCTCCCTGCCCGCAGACCCCTACAACCACCACCCAGGGTTGTGGGAAAGAGGCCCTTGTCTCCATCAACATAAGGACAAGGTGCCCTGTCCCCAAAAAAATCTCCATGTTAAGGGCATGTGGCCTGGTATGGTTCAGGAGTGGGGTGCGCACGCTTGTCACCCCCCCTTCCTGGGCTGACAGGCTGCATGGGGGCTCCACACCATTTTTTTTTTTTTTGGCGTGGGGATTCATTTCAAAATCTGTACCAGACCTGAAAGGGTCCAGTATGGATTGGGGGGACCCCCACGTCATTTATTTTCATGATTTTTTTATTGCTGGCAGGGAACAACGCTGACAGCTGATGAATCATCCATTAAGGACACGGCGGCTGGCTTCCCGCACCTGCTCTTTAAAAGAGAAGTATGGAGTTTGTTTTTTTTCAGAATCATACCTACCTAGGTGGATGCAGTTTTGGTCCGATGCTGCATCTGCCCCCTGCCGGTTCTAACACTGAGAACTGAGTGATCTAACGTCGCAGATTGCTCAGTTCTCACAGCTCCCCAAGCACAGAGTTGATGATTGTTAGTCACTGCTCTCTGATCACTGGAGTGCTGGACTGTGGAGAGGGCGGGAGTGGTTTACTGAAAGACTGAGCTGAGTGCCGGTCCAGGCATGTGGGCGGATCCCAACCCCAGTGTCATGATCTTGACCGAGCCTGGACGGGCTCTGTGACGTCAGCCGACAGCGGGCTTCAGCCCGCTGTCTGCTGAAAAAGGATCACAGGAGTGCAAAACGAACTGCACTCCTGTGATCCACAGGAGAAGCGCAGCCAAACGAGCTTTGGCTGTACTTCTCCTTTAACAACTAGCTAATGTTAAAGATGCCGATGGTCGCCGGCTCCAAAATTTGCATCTGAGCCACATCTAAAATGGCAGCTGAACAGCTGCTTAGGAAATTTGCAGTGAAAACGGAGGGGAAATCGCACCGGACATGTGTGAACCTAGCCTAAGGGTGCAGCACTGTAGAAAGAAAACCTGTCACAGAGCAATCAGACTTCCCACAGCCACTGGTGCAATCCTAGGAGAGAAGTGGAGAAAATACAGATCAATAGCAGAGAGGTTTGACTGCAGAGACTCCTATGAAAAACTTATCAGTGAGCAGCAACCACCCCCCTGGAAAAATTGGCTGCACAAAACCAGTCCTTGGTGCCAAGAAGGTTGGGCGCTGGCATAAAGCATTGTAAACCTTCCAACCTGCACCTTGTGTTTTTCACCAGCATAAGATGTACATTTACCATGTAGTTTCAAGTCACCTATTGTTGCCCTGTACACACAGCCTATAGTAGAGTAAATATTCATACTTAGGTCTCAGCAGTTTGTGCATACCCATAACGTGTGGGCAGTGACATTAATGTCAACTGGGACGCAGCGACTGCACGGACGCAGCCACTGCTCCTAGTTTGACAGGTGTGCAGGTATGAGTGTATGGCCCTGAACGCACACTGTCTGAGTTTGGGGCCACGCCCCCCACATTGCTATTCAATTGGAGCAACAGCTGTGTCTGTGCAGTCACTGCATCCAGAGGCGTAACTAGAACCCTCAGGGCCACAATGCAAGAAACCATGAAGGGCCCCCCTGCCCCGGTCCCGGGGTCCTTGTCACAGAACCAGGCCCTTTACTCCCATTGCAGGGCCCTTTATTGCGGTCCCACAGCAGGACCCTTTCACGTGTTCTGCAGCCGGACCCCTTCCTGCATGGTTGCCTACCTTGGTTTTTTTTTATGTGTTCAGCCAGCCATTGTAGGGGGAGAATGTATCCTAATTAGGGGAGGGACATATAAAATGTGCATGCTTCTACAAGAACCATCTAATGCCATACCCCTCAGCACAACTCTATACCCCCTGCACATCTCTGAACCCCTAACGCACCCCCAGCACACTTTTGTACCCCTTTGCACATCGCTGCACCTCCTAAAAATACCTCTGCAGCTCCCAGCATCCCCCCAGCACAGCTCTGCACCCCCACACACCTCTACACTTCCTAGAATCCTCTTTATCCCTCAGTATGCCTCCATAAGCCCAGCAAACCATTGTAACCCCCAGCACACCTCTGCGCCCCACCCCCCACACACACACATAAACCTCTGCATTCCCCAGCACACCTCAACACCCCCCGCACATTTATGCACTCTACTGCATATTTCTGCACCCCCACATCTCTGTACCCACCCCCCACACATACATCTGCACCTCTGTATCCCTCCAGCACACCATTGTACACCGCAGCAAGTGAACTTGGCACCCCACACACCGCTAAGGCCCCTTTCACATGGGGCAGACCTGTCAGCGGAATCTGCTTGCTCAGTGGGGGATTTCTCTTCTGATTACTGCTGAGCAAACGGATATGTCCATTCCGCTGATGCAGAGCAGACATGGAAACAGCCCGCTGCTCTCTATAAGGCTGTTGGATAGAAGCGGACCACCAGGCCATTTCAATCCAACTGTCATCCAATCCGATCCACCAGACAGATGAGGAATGGATCTTCCATCGGTCTATTTTTAGCAGATCGGATGGTGGCGGGTGTCAGTGGACATGGGTCTGCTGACATCCACTGCTCCATAGAGAGCAATAGATGGTCTGATCTGGGCTGCCTGAATAACAGACAGGCCAACCTGATCAGTCCGCCAGTGTGAAAGGGGCCTAACACATCTGTGCTCTGTACCCACTCCACCTCCAACCCCCAGCACATCTCTGTACCCCCCCCCCCACTTTCATCCCATGGCCACTCACTTGAATGTTGATGACAGTCTGTGGTGCCCGCAGCATCTCCCCCTGCACCTCTGGCTGTCAGTTTACTATGCAGTGGGGGGAGGTGGGAGGAGGCAATCAGCAGCTCTATGGTGTCCGCGGTATCTCCCTGGGGCTAGTAATTTACTTCACGAGTGTATTCAGTGGAGAGGGGAGGGGCCTCTGACCTGGGCATGTATCCTCAAGAATGTACAAGCAGAGCAACTCACTTGTACATTGAAGAGTGAAGGCGATACATGCCTGTGTCAGAGGTCCCTCCCCTCTCCACTGTATTCACTTGGGAAGTTAACTACTAGCCCCAGGTAGATCCTGCGGCCCACGGGCACCATAGAGACACTGATTTCCCCCTCCCACCTCCCCCCACTGCATAGTAAACTGACAGCCAGAGGTGGAGGGGGAGATGCCGGTCTTGCCCCCCCCCACAGTGGCAGAACGCGGTGCCCCCCCCCTGCGGCGCCTGGGTGTGGTGCACCCCGCGCACCCACCCAGGATCGGCCTTGGATACAGGAGGGGCGCACAGGCTTCCTGCAGCAATGGGCCGGGTCGCTGTCACGACTCCTGCGACTCCTATAGCTAAGCCCCTGACTATGTCCCAGTTGACATGAATGGGACTGCCCACACGGGAATGCATGGAACATCTTTGCATCCCCTTGCAGGTAAACACAGCCCTCACATGAGTATACACTTTAGTACGCCCTTGTGAATGAGGTCTAAAACCTAGTTAAAACAACAAAAACATTTTAAAGTGTACAATGCCTTAAAGTAGTTTAAAATACTGATTTATTGAAAATAAAAGAAAAATGGTATGGAAAAAGATATTAACAGACAAGCTACAACAGCAAAATAAAAAGTAAAGCATATTTAAGTGGAGTTTGCCTTTTGTTCAGTGCGGAGCTCAGATCACTTAGACAGTAGACATTTGATGCAACAGAGTCACTGGCCCTAAGTGAAGTGACAGAAAGGTGTACAGCCTTGATCAATCATGCTATCCCCCTGGTTTACTGCAGCAGCTTGAAGGTTGTAGCTGGGTCCCCTGGACATCCTCTACGCCGTAAGTTCCTGCAAACATTGCCTTGGGCATTATCCAGCTCTGATTTGGGCATTTATGTTTCAAAGGACATTGTGTCCTCAAAAGAGATAGCAATCTAATGAACCTGTAAAGTTAGATGGCAAGTTAACAGCCCTTTAGGACCAACCATCTACGTGTATTCAATTTACAGGATCTCATTATAAGCCTGAGTGGTGCTTGTCTGATTCCATTACAGATAGGATGCCACATACCCAGTTTATCTTCACGATGGTCCTTCCTGATATCCAAAAACTCTCTGATCTTGTTTACTTCCACAGACGGGTCTCCACCCATATTATGTTTTCCTGAGGTGTTAAGGAAAAATTGTTATTCTTTTGTGGAGGCAGAGGCACTGATAGTACTGTTATGGAGATGAAGTTTGCTGGCCAAACTGGTATTGTCATGAGCAAGATATGAACTAACTGTGATTATATAGAGTAGGACAAAGCCTGACTTTAATTCAGTGGCGTAGCGTGGGGGGTGCGGGGGGTGCCGTGGCCCCGGGCGCGACATTTAGGGGGGTGCCAGTATGTGTCACTACTGGCTGCCTCCACCTAATTTCAAGTTCCTATGTCCCCCACGTGTACTGTAGTATAGTGGTCAGTGTAGTGTAGTATAGTGGACAGTATAGTGTAGTATAGTGGTCAGTGTAGTGTAGTGTGGTGGTCAGTGTAGTATAGTGGACAGTGTAGTGTAGTATGGTGGACAGTGTAGTGTAGTATGGTGGACAGTGTAGTGTAGTATAGTGGTCAGTGTAGTGTAGTATGATGGTCAGTGCAGTATAGTGGACAGTGTAGTGTAGTATAGTGGTCACTGTAGTGTAGTATGGTGGACAGTGTAGTGTAGTATGGTGGTCGGTGTAGTATAGTGGACAGTGTAGTGTAGTATAGTGGTCAGTGTAGTGTAGTATGGTGGACAGTGTAGTGTAGTATAGTGGACAGTGTAGTGTAGTATGGTGGACAGTGTAGTGTAGTATAGTGGTCAGTGTAGTGTAGTATGATGATCAGTGCAGTATAGTGGACAGTGTAGTGTAGTATAGTGGTCACTGTAGTGTAGTATGGTGGACAGTGTAGTGTAGTATGGTGGTCGGTGTAGTATAGTGGACAGTGTAGTGTAGTATAGTGGTCAGTGTAGTGTAGTATGGTGGACAGTGTAGTGTAGTATAGTGGACAGTGTAGTGTAGTATTGTGGTCAGTGTAGTGTAGTGTAGTAGACAGTGTAGTGTAGTATGGTGGTCAGTGTAGTATAGTGGTCAGTGTAGTGTAGTATGGTGGTCAGTGTAGTGTAGTATGGTGGTCAGTGTACTGTAGTATAGTGGTCAGTGTACTGTAGTATAGTGGACAGTATAGTGTAGTATAGTGGTCAGTGTAGTGTAGTGTGGTGGTCAGTGTAGTATAGTGGACAGTGTAGTGTAGTATGGTGGACAGTGTAGTGTAGTATAGTGGTCAGTGTAGTGTAGTATAGTGGTCAGTGTAGTGTAGTATGGTGAAAATTCAAAAGTGTGGCGCTAAAATTTACGTGAAAGATAAGTATACAAATACAGTGACTACAAATCAGATATTTCAGTATGAGCCAAAAAATATACAAATTAATGAATAAAAAAATGACAATCAATATACATGTATTGAACAAAATATAAAAATTGTGAAATATAAAGTCCCAATAAGTGTGCAAACACAAGCAAAAAAAAGTCTGTGACAATGGTGAAAAAATAATGGTAAACAGGTATCTCCTGAGCATGCAGGGGGATGGTTCTGAGCCGGCAACTTGGTAAGTAAATAAACCGTAGAGAAACCGGGAGTGCACAGAGGATTGAAATCGGTGTCAGGACCATCACCAGAAACCAAGGAGGCTTACCAGAAAATGTGGCCTGAAATGGCGAATGAGGTCGGGAGGAATTAGAGTGGATTAGAGTGGAGACATTGCTGCAGCAGAGGAGTTTTTTCTCCCTTTTTGGCTATATTGTGTGAATGCATGAGAGGACCCAGCACATCACACTGGCCATTCCCAAAGATTGCTGTCTTGTGTTGATCCCTGGATGGATGGACCTTCTTTCACTCGGATCCTGACTACAGGCATAGACGTTCCGTGCATTGATGTTTCACACCAAGCTCTACTGACTCATTGTACATTAGCCCATTTGAGTCATCTTACTTCGAAATTCACAATAAAACATGTTTATCCTAAAAGGTTATCTACACCATTTACCTGGTTTACGGTGTACCCACTGCTGAGGAAGCCGTGCTGATCCCCTTCCCTCCTTGTGTGATGACATCTGGCCAGATTATTTGCCTAGACCTGTTGGTCATCAAGCCTTTTTGACCTGTATGGCATATGCCATTTCAGGCCACATTTTCTGGTAAGCCTCCTTGGTTTCTGGTGATGGTCCTGACACCGATTTCAATCCTCTGTGCACTCCCGGTTTCTCTACGGTTTATTTACTTACCAAGTTGCCGGCTCGGAACCATCCCCCTGCATGCTCAGGAGATACCTGTTTACCATTATTTTTTCACCATTGTCACAGACTTTTTTTTGCTTGTGTTTGCACACTTATTGGGACTTTATATTTCACAATTTTTATATTTTGTTCAATACATGTATATTGATTGTCATTTTTTTATTCATTAATTTGTATATTTTTTGGCTTACTGAAATATCTGATTTGTAGTCACTGTATTTGTATACTTATCTTTCACGTAAATTTTAGCGCCACACTTTTGAATTTTTACTGTTAGTTTTGATCCTGAGTCTACGGGTGTGTTGGCTGCTGTTTGTCACCTTTAGCGCAGCGCTGTACCTAACCTCTGTATATCCATTAGTGTAGTATGGTGGTCAGTGTAGTATAGTGGACAGTGTAGTGTAGTATAGTGGTCACTGTAGTGTAGTATGGTGGACAGTGTAGTGTAGTATGGTGGTCAGTGTAGTATAGTGGACAGTGTAGTGTAGTATAGTGGTCAGTGTAGTGTAGTATGGTGGACAGTGTAGTGTAGTATGGTGGTCAGTGTAGTATAGTGGACAGTGTAGTGTAGTATGGTGGACAGTGTAGTGTAGTATGGTGGACAGTGTAGTGGTCAGTGTAGTGGACAGTATAGTGTAGTGGTCAGTGTAGTTCTCAGTGTAGTGGACAGTATAGTATAGTGGTCAGTGTAGTGTGTAATGGTCAGTAAAGGAATCAGGTTGGTCAGTGCTGAAATCAAGTAGGTGAGTGTAGTGGTCAGTATAGGAATCAGGTAGGTCAGTACTATTGTATTTGAAGGGACTCGGGCAGTGCTAAAAGTCCGCAGGTTAGGGGGCACAAATTACTTGCCTTGCCCCGGGTGCTGACAACCCACGCTACGCCACTGCTTTTAATTATTAGGACATGGACTAACTCCTATTGAAAAGAGTAGCTAATTGAAGGGCAGAGGATGTCAGGTATAAGACATAAAAGATGGTTATAAGGAGCAAAACTTTGACTAATGGAGAATAGGCAAAGGGAGGAGGTGATCAGTGGTAAGCTGTAGAATAAAGGAGGTTGTCAAGAGTAAAACATGGTCTGGCTAAGGTTCTTAGGAATAGGCCATGGACTGACTAAGGTTACCAGGAGTAGACCATGGACTGACTAAGGTTACCAGGAGTAGACCATGGACTGACTAAGGTTGGCATGAGTAGACCATGGACTGACTAAGGTTGCCAGGAGTAGGCCATGGACTAACTATGGTTGTCAGTAGTAATCAATGAACTAAGGTTGCCCAAAGCAGGGCATGAACTTGATGAGATTTTCAGGAGTTGGATCAGACACTTAATACTTACCATCAGTCAAAAGTATAATAATATTAGAATGTTCGAGAAAATTCTTGTTTCTCTCATTATCCAGAGACAGTTGATTATAGACTTCCTGAAGGGCACCCCGTGTATTAGTTCCTTGTTTATCATCATGTGCTGTGGGAGTATAAATGGAAAAAAAACAACCGTGAACATTGACATCTTCTGAAAAGTGATATAGTGTATATAGTACATGGGCACATGTTGGTCTTCCAGCTATGGGAAGAGGCAATTTATGCATCTCTACCAGCTGTAAGGGAAGTACAAACCCCAGCATGAGACAACTGGAGATTCTTCAACCAGGGATAAACATACAGTTTCAGCAAGAATAACATAGGAAGAATTTTGGTAACATGCCAAAGTAGAATAAAGAGCTCACTCAGTTACCAGGCTCCACATACAGTATAAAATATCATTCTTTTGTGGATTGGTAATTGAATAATCCAGCTAATACTTTACCTGAATATTTAAATTTTTTAATTTCTTCTATAACTTTTTCGGCTTCTGTATTGATCTCAGACTCGGAGAGAGTCACAATTCTTTTTATCTGTGAAGCATAGGTGATGACCGAATACCGAGGTGTAAAGTCAAAGCTGGAAACCTTCAAACAAACATATGTATGCATGAATATAAGATATAGTGTCAAGTCAAAGATAGTCAGATTATATAGTTATCGTAATTCCATAGGCGTGCGCAGGGGGAGTGCCAGCTGTCCCTGGGCACACCCTAATCACTCTGTGTGGTGCCGATTTCACCCACTGCCTGGACTTACCCTGTGTTGTGCCCCCTGCAGTGCTCCTGGCTTCCCTCCTCTCCTCTCCTCTCCTCTGTCCTCTCCTCCTGGCTGCTGCAGGGGGATGCTTCAGGAAGGAGAGCAGGGGCAGGAGCTAGACAATATGTCATTTTCTTTTCTTAATGAACACAGTGAACTCACTCACTGTGTTCATTCATTGCTGAAGCATAGTAAAGTGTTTTACTTAATAAGTGTTAGCAAGTGTTTACTATGCTTATGTTTTTTTTGAATGAACAGGAAGCCGCTCAGCACAGAGCACTTACCATTTTCATTCACTGTCCAGTGCAGCTGAGGCTGCAGACAAAGTCATGTGTATTTGAGCTTTGGGGTGCACCTATGCATAATTCCTATTAATAACCACAAAGTAGAGCACAAAGGGGGATAGGGAAAGTGTAATAAGCCATAGCTGTTCAACTGGTGTGGCTATGACAATCTGAAAGGTTTAAAATATCTCCATGTCCCAGCCAGGTACCTACTGCACCACTCTGACCTCTCTAGGAAACACTATAAAAATTCTCTGTTGATCCACCTGTTGAATGATGCCTGGGCCTGCATGCCGTTACTCTGAAAACATACAGGATATCTCCCCATCGTTCATTTGGTTTAATAAAATTGCCAAAAATCGTTCAATGCAAAACATTATAGCCTCGCTTTAGGCCAGATGGAAGATTCAGCCATATGTGATTCTATTGGACTCTCTTTACCTGTTCAAAGGAACATGCATCGATCATGTATTTGGGGGAGTGAGATTTCCCTTTTCACTCTTCCAATCCTTCTATTTTTTTTCTATCTTTTGATGATTTGGTCTTCACTGTATGATGCTATGTTGAAAATTTGTCAATATGTTGGTGTTTTGGGTAAAATACAGATCTAATGTATACGCTCTTTAGCTTGCTATTCAGGCTTTGATCCTGATCGATTATACATTCTATAGACAGGGTGGCTTTCCGTTTAGTCTATTTTGTTATATTGCCTTTGAAATTTCTTATGTTGAGCCCTGTATATATTCTTCCAGTATTGGTATCTGTATGTAAAATTCTTAAAATAAAGAGTGTTTACAAAAAATAATACACTGTATCTACAAGCCAAGGTCTGCTTTTAAATGTTCCCCCTCTCCTCCTTGGTACATAGACTTAATACATCTGTAGGAGGAAAAGATGTAGATGATATACTTACTATGACCCCAGCTTCTCTCTCACCATACGGAAGTGACGTGTCCGGCCGCCCCTAAGCCGAATCTGAGAACCAGGAAGCGTTGGGAGCCACCAGCGCAGCCAGGAACATCAGCTGCCTCTCCACCTGCGAGCCGACCACCTTCCCCCAGAAATGGATGAACTTCCTATACCATTTCACATGCGCTGTAATCTCTACAATCTTGTGAGTTTAAAGCGGAGCTCTGCCGAAATTTTTTTTTTAAAAGTCAGCAGCTACAAATACTGCAGCTGTTGACTTTTAAAACATGGACACGTACCTGTCCAGGGCGCCCGCGATGTCGGCACCTGAGGCCGAACCGTCTCTCGGTCCTCGGGTGCTGCCGCCTGCATCTTCGGTAAGGGAGTCAGGAAGTGAAGGCTTGCAGCTTCACTTCCCGGTTCCCTACTGCGCATGCGCGAGTCGTGCAGCGCAATACGGATGGTCCCTGCTGTCTCTGGGACCCGTGTGTTTCCCATGCAGACAGCGGGGGGGGAGGGGAGTGGCGTAAATACCCGCAGATTCTGCGGATATCTATGCCGGAAGTGGGTGCAAATATTATACAGGTATCTGCACCCCCCTCCCCCCTGAAAGGTGCCAACTGTGACACCGGACGGGGGGGGAGGAATCCGATGAGCTGAAGTTCACTTTTGGGTGGAACTCCGCTTTAAAATCGTCTGTCCTAGATTAAAATGTTTTTATCACGCTGCACTTAGATGGCGCTTCTCTCTTCTTTGTTTTTTACTGTCTACAGAGCCCCTTCTAGCTTGTTTTGAGCCAGCAGCCATCCAGAGTCAGCCCATCTGTGACCATCTACACACCTCTTGCTGCATTTGAACACTCATGCATGGGCTCCCCACTACAGAGAGTAGATTAATCGCCCATTTCTCTCTATTTGAGCTGACATAACGCACATGAACATACAGTATATAACACAATGGTTTACAAAGGATGTTGTTGAGTTTGTTTGCACCGTCTATTTGATTATATACTGTATTTTATATTTCATCTTATTGCACTAAGGATTTATAGAGTACCATTTTTTCTACATATTTTCTTATATTTTTTGTAGTATTGAGAATTGTTTTATATTTGTGTTTGATATATTTACTGATGCATTTAAAATGTGACCTACTGCTCATTCTCTTTTTTCGTTGGCACCTGCTACTATGTCCTCAATCCACACCTAGGTAATGATGATCTCACCTTGGCCCCACCCCCCCCTGCCACCAGCAACTGCTGGGACACATCACATATCCCAGGAGGCTGCAGGACCAGTCTCCCTGTGCCGTGCAATCTCGTGCCAGACATTCGCGCAACAAATGTTTTACAAATAGACCCTAAAGTGTTAGTTCTCTGTCTTTATTTTGTTTTATGTTTTTTTATAGATCCTTTAGGTTATGTGTGTGAGACTCGTAGGCACAGCACAGTAATTAAGGGGTATTTTTTGCCTACATGGACCGCAAACTATGTACTATCGGTAGGCTTACAATTCTTTAACCATGCCCCTTTAAGACATTCCCATTGTTTAGTGCAATGTAGTCATTCTCATTTTCTTTGTGGCGTAATGCAGATGCCATATGTCTTCTGTGTCCCAAGGTGTTCCTCTTTCACAAGCTCCAAACTTGGGAAGTATGGTTACACGGGCAATACAGTTCCCACTTCTAACAAATAAGCTACACTGCCTAGTAATGGCGGTGATTTGCGATTTTTTTTTCATGACTGTGACATTATGGCGGATACATCGAACACTTTTGACACTATTTTGGGACCATTCACATTTATACAGCGATCAGTGCTATAAAATTGAACTGATTACTGTGTAAATGTGACAGGCAGGGAAGGGGTTAACACAAGGTGGTGATCGAGGGGTTAACTATGTTTGCTAGAGAGTGTTTCTAACTGTAGGGGGAGGGGACTCACAAGGGGAGGAGACCGATCGGTGTTCCCCTGTACTGGGAACACACCATCGGTCTTCTCTCCCCTGACAGGACGTGGATCTGTGTGTTTAGACACACAGATCCACAGTCCTGCTCGGTTACCGGGCAATCATGGGTGCCCGGCGGACATCGAGGCCGCCAGGCACACGCACCGGGTCCCGAGCAACGCGGCGGGCCCGCCCGCGCCCCCTAGTCGGCCGGGAAGCCCAGGACATCATATGACGCCCACCCAGGATGGAAGATCCCATCTGTGGGCATCATATTACTATGGGCGGGTATTGAAGTGGTTAATTTGACATCCATGTGGGTGAGGGTGTGTGTCCCTGAACTCACCCTGGGTGCATTCAGGGTCTTGCACCCGCACAGATATCACATTGGGAGCATGGCTATATTGGTGCAGCCACTGTGTCCCAATAGACAGCTATGAGACTGATGGCACAGGGATGCATAGAACATCTGTGCATCCCCATGCCAGTAGCACATGGTCCTACATGGGGCACGGATGTAATCTTGCCATGTGAACAAGGCCTACATTTTTGTGCACACAAAGTTGATGCTAAAAACAGTATAATTGCAAAAACAAGCAGTCTTAATAAGGCTCCTTTCACACGGGCTTGTCCACTTGCTCAGCAAAGGATCAATCCACTGATCCCCGCTGATCTGGCGGATGAGAGGTCCGTCTCCGCTCACTGTGCAGAGACAGACCTGTAAGACCCGGTTCACACAGGGGCGACTTGTCAGACGACTTAGCCGCCTGACAAGTCGCGTCCCATTCTGTACTATGGAACCGTTCTAATAGGAGCGACTCAAGTCGCTCCAACTTAGAAGAAGGTTCTAGTACTACTTTTGGGGCGACTTCAGGCGACTTGCATTGACTTCTAAACAGAAGTCGTTTTGCAAGTCGCAGCTGAAGTCGTGTGCAGGTCGCCTCACAGAGTCGGCCTGCAAGTCATGTTGCCCGTGTGTGAACTGGCGCTAAGAGTCCCGCTCTCCTGTATGGGGAGGTAGGATGAAAATGGACCACCTGTCTGTTTTCATCCAAACCGATCCGCCAATTGGATGGAAAATAGGACCTCCATCCGTCTGGATTTAGCAGACAGGATCGGATCGGATAGCAGCGGGTGTCAGCGGACATGTCACCGCTGACATCTGCCTCTCCATAGGGTTGAATGTAGGGTCTGATCAGGTCCACCTGAAAAACTGACAGGCGGATCTGTTAGGAAAGCCTGTAGAAAGGGGCCTAACTAGTGAATTATTCATTGTGATGGGATATTTATTCTGTGTTTACCCTCTCGATGTCACATTTCCTGCCGGCTAAACATAAGGCTCTGTACCTTCTCTATGAATGTTTCCGCAATGTCCTTTGCCGTATTGAAATTCTTCACTCCAACACTTTTTGACGCATCAATGATAATGAAGATATTCATGAGGCCACCTGTTTTGACTTGCAGTTTACGATCGCTTTTATCTGTAAACAATACAGACAAAAATTAAATCACTAGAAACATACAGATTTAGGTCTGTTTCAGACAGGCAGGCAGTAATGTTTATTCCCCTCTGAAAAGTGATCCCTGGTGGCAGGCATTCAAGAGGTGCTACTGCCGCCCGTTCTTTTTTTTTTTTTTGTACTTTTTTTTTTTTTGTACTTTTTTTTTTTTAATTGCCGAATGGAAATTTTATATTGCAGGATCACACTGCTACTGCAATCCAAGCATTGGATCGCAGTTGTAGTGCAGCCCCATTGGTCTCAATGGGCAAATTTGATGGGTGGTGCAGACTGTCAAACTCTGCAGCCTGAGTTAAAACTGCCATGGCCCTGTCAGGCTGTAATTTTAGAATACTGGTGGGCGGACGGGAGGGAGGGGTGCTAAAACCATGGCTCGGCTGCCTGTATTTAACACTCCCCAGCTACCAGTGTGCCCTTAGAGTAAAGACCATATATTTTGCAAGGTGGAATTACAGTAAATATAGGACCTCCACCAGACTTTCCTAACCAGTTACAGCATTATTTGCTTATTTTCAAGCTGTTCCTAGCCAGACTAAAGCTGGCCATACACTAGTAGATTTGTGTTTGAACATTCGAATGAAAATTTGTATGAAAGTTCTCAGCACATTTGATGACTTGACAAAATGTTGTCAATTATTTCTAAATGTAACATTCGATTTTGGAACCAATGGACTTTCCCAATCGAAAACCACAGTCATTGTTAGAAATGTGGTAGTTCGAGAACATTTTGCTATCCTTCTCACTGAGGTTGAAAACTAACGTTGATTGGACCCTACTAATGCTTAAAAAATCAAATGATTGTTTTTAAAGAAAATAATTTTAAATTAAATTCTATTAGTTTATGGGCAGCTATGGGTGGCTGTGGCAATTCAGACTGCCTCACATAATATTGCAACAAGTCCTGGAAATTCATTTGAGAACAGCCAGGAAGTGTGTTGCTCTATAACCCCCCCCGTACTCATGCAATTAAAGAGTTGTACACTGGAAACCCTAGTCTAGAGCCCCATAAACTTAAGACCCTAAATCCATCTCTATCTCTGTGAAACCAATCAAATGGGCTTCAAACAAGGCCCTGCATCCCCTGAAAAGCTACACTGTATGGCCAAAAGTGTATGGACATCGGACCATCAGAACCATATGAGTATGAGCCATTCCAAAATCATGTTGGATGGGAAGACCTGTCTCACAAATGGTGTTTTAAATCATACCAAGGGTGTTTGGGGGGGTTGAGGTCAGGGCTCTGTGCAGGCCACTCAAGTTCCAGCACACCAAACCCGGAAAACCATGTCTTTATGGCAATGGCTTTGTGCACAGGGCGACAGTCGTGCCTAAACACAAAAAGGCCTTCGCTATTCTGTTATCACAAGCACTAAAAAAAATGTTTAAAATGTTCTTCTGTACCAGCCATTCTCAACTAGGGTTCCTCAAGGGTTGGCTAGAGCTTCTGATGGTGCCTGCATAGTTCCAGGTCGAACGCCGCTTGGCAGCACCAGTGAAATGACTGCGAGTGACTCAATCTGGTTACACCTATAAGGGCGGAATTCTTACCATGTACCACATCCAACGTATGAGCATTTTCCCAATGACAACCAATGGACTAATCCTAGCAGGGGTTCCCTGAGATCTGAAAATCTCCTCAAGGGTTCCTCTGGGGCAAAAAAGTTTGAGAAAGGCTGTTTTATACTGTAAGACTGACTATATACTATGTATTTTCCAACCTTCAACTCTGTCTGGATCTGATGATTCAATGGTTTCAGCCAAGGAGGATCCAAAAACCTCTGCCACTTCTTCCGGGGAATCAAATGTGTAAGGATCTGTGGACAAAGTGGTTTATAGAGTAGTATATGAGATACATTATGTGATATCCAAATTTTTTCAATATATACAAGATAGCCCTAAATATTTATTTGCAAAAGGTAGAATTCCAGTTTTTTGTTTGTTTTTTTTAGATGAGGAATTACCTCCATTTTTTTTTAACCTTATGCTTTTCGAACTCTTTGAAAAAAATCTATATATATAAGACACTACAGTTACAAAGTGTGTTATGGTACAAGATAGAAAATGAGCTTTACAGGAGAATATGACAGATTTGTTATTTACATTATGGTCCTAGGTTCTCCATAGTTACATTTAATTGATTGATGTGAGATGTTGTGTTTGGAGAATATAAGGGGTATGGTAGAGAAGGGAAGGGAGGAAGGGGAAGGGTAGGTTAGGTGAGGTAGGGATTGGAGTGGGACCTTATTAGAAGGACCTTATTGGTAATTCTGGGTACTACTTATCACAAAATAAGTACATCTGAGATCAGGGTTGTATCATTATATGTGATTGAGCTAGATGGGAATAAATTAATAGGAACTGCACTCCAGTTTATGCTCTTCTGAAATACTTTATTGGATCATCCATAACAGATATACAGCCATAGTGTCTCCACCCAAAAAAAAATTTCCTTCTTAACGCATTTCACTACATTGTGGCTTGATCACAAGGATAACAAGCAAAAACTGGCTTTTTGATCCTACACTCAGGGCCCGGAACTAAATGAAAGAGCAAGGCTAGAGGTGAGTTGGGGCTGGCACACTGCAAATTATGTGATTGACCCAGTTAGGGGATGTTAATAACTAGAGTTGAATAGAATGTTATGCTTGAGGGTATAGTAAGTTCAAATTTACTATTAAGAACAATTGGAAAAAACATATGGTCATCATAATGGATGAAAGATCTGATCATTAAGTCAATACCGTGTATTTGTTGTATGCCAACAGGACCAGTTGTTCTAGAAAACGTATCCTTTAAAATGGGCTCTAGCACATAAGAACTCAAATTGAGCATGGGTATTAAAGATTTGTTTTACAGAATCCAAAGTGAGAATTTTTTTTTCCAAAGTCTGCCAATGGATAGTCTGGCTCCTATTAATATATTGGTGAGAAGGGTGCAGTGACAGCCCCCCTCGGCAAGAGCAGTCACCAGCGGAGCTGGGCGCGGGCCGCGGCTGGGGTGCACTGGGTGCAGTGCGCCCCGGTTGACAAAGGCTTACTTTCAGCTCTTAACTACTTTCTGTGCCCACAGCAGGAAGTTTTCCCCCTGATTTTCCGTGTCGATGACCACACAGGCAGTGAGTTGAGTCTCCACAATGGGGAAACAGAGAGCAATAAAAACGTCCCAGAAGTACAGAACACTCAATCATATTATCTAGATTTCATCATGGTGGGGAAGAGAAAGCCAGGACCTCTAGTGCTGGAGCCCCTGAGAACTATTTTATAGAAATTACCATTTACATAGGCGTTTTATCATTCAATAGTATTATTTTAGTTATCTTACTTCTGCAGGATGGCTCCGATCCTGACCACCTCTTGTTCTCTTTACATTCCCTCATCTTCGATCCAAACATCCTCAGTCCATTCTGACAATCATAGCTCACTTTGCCTTCAATTCTATAGGAAGTACCAACTTTACTGGCACCAATGGGGATCCCTGGGCTGGGGCAATGGCCCTCTGAAGAGAACATAGAGATACTGTAAATTATATAGAATAATGTTAACATGACCATAACAGAATAGTTTGACAATCCATTAATAGTAGTAAACGTTAGAGTGTATCCAGTGTACCTAAGCCCAAGAACAAACATTTTATATATTGCAACCTTCCAGGGACATGCAGTGAGGTCAGTGGCTGGTGAGGCACCGGCTAGTATCACACAGGTTACATACGCTGCCATCATTAGAGCATAATTCTAGCACTAGACCTCCTCTGTAACTATGTAACCTGTAAAATTTTTACAGCGTCGCCTATGGAGATTTTTAAATACTGAAGTTTGGCGCCATTCCACAAGTGTGCACAATTTTAAAGCGTGACATGTTAGGTATCTATTTACTCGGCATAACATCATCTTTCACATTATATAATAAATCAGGCTTACTTTAGTGTTTTTTTGGTTTTTTTTATTCATGAAACTGTTTCTTTCCAATAAAAAACGTGTTTGAAAAATTGCTGCGCAAATACCGTGTAACATGAAACGTTGCAATGACCACCATTTTTTTCTCTAGGGTGTTTGCTAAAACAATATATATATATATATATATATATATATATATATATATATATATATATATATATATATATATATATCTTATGGGGTTCTGAGTAATTTTCTAGCAAAAAAAGTATGATTTTTATACGCAGGAGAGAATTGTCAGAAATGGCCTGGGGGGCAAGTGGTTATTTACCAGTAAGTAATATACAAATAATTATTATATATTGTTTTTAAGGTCATTTACTATATTTTCAAAAACTGTATTAAAGCAGGTGGCTTAACAGGCAAATTACTGAAGTTATAACTTCAAACCAGTAATTTCACAGTAATTAGATAAATAATACATTTAGCATAATAATACTGTATATGATTTAGCTTGATTAAAACAATACCTTTTCAGCAGCTGCAGATTCTCCTTCTTAAGGCCCCTTTCACACGATCGGACCGTTCAGGTCCGCCTGTCAGTTTTGATGGCGGACCTGAACGGGCGCTCCATGTTAGTCTATGGAGCGTCGGATGTCAGCGGAAACATGTCCACTGACATCCGACCCGGTCCGATCTGCTGAAGAGCAGACGGATGGCCCTACGTCCAGGTCCGTCGCTGGCGGATCGGATCATGGGAGATCTGACGAAAACGGACACGCTGTCAGTTTTTGTCCGATCCCTCCATAGGCGGCAGCGGCACCTGACAAGCCCCTCCTAGCTCAGTGAGCAGAGAGGGACCTGTCATCCGCCGGCTCAGCGGAGATCAAGGGACAGATCTCCCGCTGAGCCAGCGGACCGAGGCGGGCTCCTTAGAAACGGAGCCCGCCTCGTGTGAAAGGGGCCTAACTGTGTGAGAAAAACATGGGATTATGGGTAAATCTAAACACTCATAAACCCATGTTTTTTCTTCTAGTTAAGAGGGCTGGGCTGGAAGTAGAGGTGAATGAGCTTGAAGACACATGCCTCCTTCTATGGCACTGCAGCGAGAGGACAGTGAGCTGGGGAAAATGGTACTTTACCATTGGTCCAAGGCTCCAAGCTGTCCATTGAGCTCAGTGCCTCTGACAAGAAGTGAGAGGCACTGTGAGCTCATCCTCTCAGTCTGCTGCAAACAGCGTGTGCCAGCTTGTATTTAAACTGGCCGCTCTGTATGTAACTTCTGACAGGCTGCACAAGTATCTCTGGATAATAGGTACTAGGAGCCCCAAATTTGGACCAGTAGTGGGGAAGGACTACCCACCCCCCCAAATTTGGGGTCTCTGTGACCCCAGGTCGCCGAGCTACGAGCCTCAAAGCTCGATCATTTTTTGTTTTTTTATGTTCATGGCTCTGCCTCACCTACCTTCCCTGACTGCTCGTCCCTGCAACTTACTAGTCGTTAGATGGGGTGTCTGCATTTGTTTTGTTTTTTTAAAGAATTGTTTCTTTATCTTTATCCTGACTGTAGTATAGTTCTTCTACTAAGGTGACAAAACACATTCGCTGTAATGTATTTATGAAGAAGCAGTGTTGTCACCCTAGAATAGGAGATTTGTTAAGACTACAGAACACCTTTCTCTAACATAAGGGCGTTTCTATAGCCCACATAGGTTTTACTGTATTTTCTTTAGGATTCTTTTTTAACATAGTTTACCTTTTTTTTCAGGGCACCCGCCGTTTATTACCGAATAAAGGTTTAGCCCCCTGATCGCCCGGCGGTGATATGCGTTGCCCCAGGCAGCGTCAGATTAGCGCCAGTACCGATAACACCCACGCACGCACCGTACACCTCCCTTAGTGGTATAGTATCTGATCGGATTAATATCTGATCCGATCAGATCTATACTAGTGTCCCCAGCAGTTTAGGGTTCCCAAAAATGCAGCGTTAGCGGGATCAGCCCAGATACCTGCTAGCACCTGCGTTTTGCCCCTCCGCCCGGCCCAGCCCAGCCCACCCAAGTGCAGTATCGATCGATCACTGTCACTTAGAAAACACTAAACGCATAACTGCAGCATTCGCAGAGTCAGGCCTGTTCCCTGCGATCGCTAACAGTTTTTTTTTGGTAGCGTTTTGGTGAACTGGCAAGCACCAGTGGCCTAGTACACCCCGGTCGTAGTCAAACCAGCACTGCAGTAACACTTGGTGATGTGGCGAGTCCCATAAGTGCAGTTCAAGCTGGTGAGGTGGCAAGCACAAGTAGTGTCCCGCTGCCACCAAGAAGAAGACAAACACAGGCCCGTCGTGCCCATAGTGCCCTTCCTGCTGCATTTGCAAATCCTAATTGGGAACCCACCACTTCTGCAGCGCCCGTACTTCCCCCATTCACATCCCCAACCAAATGCAGTCGGCTGCATGAGAGGCATTTTCTTTATGTCCTCCCGAGTACCCCTACCCAACGAACCCCCCCAAAAAAGATGTTGTGTCTGCAGCAAGCGCGGATATAGGCATGACACCTGCTATTATTGTCCCTCCTGTCCTGACAATCCTGGTCTTTGCATTGGTGAATGTTTTGAACGCTACCATTCACTAGTTAAGTATTAGCGTAGGGTACAGCATTGCACAGACTAGGCACACTTTCACAGGGTCTCCCAAGATGCCATGGCATTTTGAGAGACCCGAACCTGGAACCGGTTACAGTTATAAAAGTTAGTTACAAAAAAAGTGTAAAAAAAAAATATATATATATATATATATATGTTGTTTTATTGTTCTCTCTCTCTCTCTATTCTCTCTCTATTGTTCTGCTCTTTTTTACTGTATTCTATTCTGCAATGTTTTATTGTTATTATGTTTTATCACGTTTGTTTTTCAGTTATGCAATTTTTTATACTTTACCGTTTACTGTGTTTTATTGTTAACCATTTTTTTGTCTTCAGGTACGCCATTCAGGACTTTGAGTGGTTATACCAGAATGATGCCTGCAAGTTTAGGTATCATCTTGGTATCATTCTTTTCAGCCAGCGGTCGGCTTTCATGTAAAAGCAATCCTAGCGGCCAATTAGCCTCTAGACTGCTTTTACAAGCCGTGGGAGGGAATGACCCCCACCGTCTTCCGTGTTTTTCTCTGGCTCTCCTGTCTCAACAGGGAACCTGAGAATGCAGCCGGTGATTCAGCCAGCTGACCATAGAGCTGATCAGAGACCAGAGTGGCTCCAAACATCTCTATGGCCTAAGAAACCGGAAGCTACGAGCATTTCATGACTTAGATTTCGCCGGATGTAAACAGCGCCATTGGGAAATTGGGAAAGCATTTTATCACACCGATCTTGGTGTGGTCAGATCCTTTGAGGGCAGAGGAGAGATCTAGGGTCTAATAGACCCCAATTTTTTCAAAAAAGAGTACCTGTCACTACCTATTGCTATCATAGGGGATATTTACATTCCCTGAGATAACAATAAAAATGATTAAAAAAAAAATGAAAGGAACAGTTTAAAAATAAGATAAAAAAGCAAAAAAATAATAAAGGAAAAAAAAAAAAAAACACCCCTGTCGCCCCCTGCTCTCGCGCAAAGGCGAACGCAAGCGGCGGTCTGTCATCAAACGTAAACAGCAATTGCACCATGCATGTGAGGTATCACCGCGAAGGTCAGATCGAGGGCAGTAATTTTAGCAGTAGACCTCCTCTGTAAATCTAAAGTGGTAACCTGTAAGGCTTTTAAAGGCTTTTAAAAATGTATTTATTTTGTTGCCACTGCACGTTTGCGCAATTGTAAAGCATGTCATGTTTGGTATCCATGTACTCGACCTAAGATCATCTTTTTTATTTCATCAAACATTTGGGCAATATAGTGTGTTTTAGTGCATTAAAATTTTAAAAAGTGTGTTTTTTCCCCAAAAAATGCGTTATATATTATATATATATAATGTTTGGGGGTTCAAAGTAATTTTCTTGCAAAAAAAAATAATTTTTTCATGTAAACAAAAAGTGTCAGAAAGGGCTTTGTCTTCAAGTGGTTAGAAGAGTGGGTGATGTGTGACATAAGCTTCTAATTGTTGTGCATAAAATGCCAGGACAGTTCAAACCCCCCCCCAAATGACCCCATTTTGGAAAGTAGACACCCCAAGCTATTTGCTGAGAGTCATGTCGAGTCCATGGAATATTTTATATTTTGACACAAGTTGCGGGAAAGAGACAATTTTTTTTTTTTTTTTTTTGCACAAAGTTGTCACTAAATGGTATATTGCTCAAACATGCCATGGCAATATGTGAAATTACACCCCAAAATACATTCTGCTGCTTCTCCTGAGTACGGGGATACCACATGTGTGAGACTTTTTGGGAGCCTAGCCGCGTCCGGGACCCCGAAAACCAAGCACCGCCTTCAGGCTTTCTAAGGGCGTAAATTTTTGATTTCACTCTTCACTGCCTATCACAGTTTCGGAGGCCATGGAATGCCCAGGTGGCACAAAACCCCCCCAAATGACCCCATTTTGGAAAGTAGACACCCCAAGCTATTTGCTGAGAGGTATAGTGAGTATTTTGCAGACCTCACTTTTTGTCACAAAATTTTGAAAATTGAAAAAAGAAAAAAAAAAAAAGTTTTTTCTTGTCTTTCTTCATTTTCAAAAACAAATGAGAGCTGCAAAATACTCAACATGCCTCTCAGCAAATAGCTTGGGGTGTCTACTTTCCAAAATGGGGTCATTTGGGGGGGTTTGTGCCACCTGGGCATTCCATGGCCTCCGAAACTGTGATAGGCAGTGAAGAGTGAAATCAAATATTTACACCCTTAGAAATCCTGAAGGCGGTGATTGGTTTTCGGGGCCCCGTACGCGGCTAGGCTCCCAAAAAGTCCCACACATGTGGTATCCCCATACTCAGGAGAAGCAGCTAAATGTATTTTGGGGTGCAATTCCACATATGCCCATGGCCTGTGTGAGCAATATATCATTTAGTGACAACTTTGTGCAAAAAAAAAAAAAAAAATTGTCACTTTCCCGCAACTTGTGTCAAAATATAAAATATTCCATGGACTCAACATGCCTCTCAGCAAATAGCTTGGGGTGTCTACTTTCCAAAATGGGGTCATTTGGCTGGGGGTTGTGCCATCTGGGCATTTTATGGCCTTCAAAACTGTGATAGGTAGTGAGGAGTGAAATCAAAAATTTACGCCCTTAGAAATCCTGAAGGCGGTGATTGGTTTTCGGGGCCCCGTACGCGACTAGGCTCCTGAAAAGTCCCACACATGTGGTATCCCCGTACTCAGGAGAAGCAGCTGAATGTATTTTGGGGTGCAATTCCACATAGGCCCATGGCCTGTGTGAGCAATATACCATTTAGTGACAACTTTTTGTAAATTTTTTTTTTTTTTTGTCATTATTCAATCACTTGGGACAAAAAAAATAAATTTTCAATGGGTTCAACATGCCTCTCAGCAATTTCCTTGGGGTGTCTACTTTCCAAAATGGGGTCATTTGGGGGGGGTTTGTACTGCCCTGCCATTTTAGCACCTCAAGAAATGACATAGGCAGTCATAAACTAAAAGCTGTGTAAATTCCCGAAAATGTACCCTAGTTTGTAGACGCTATAACTTTTGCGCAAACCAATAAATATATGCTTATTGACATTTTTTTTACCAAAGACATGTGGCCGAATACATTTTGGCCTAAATGTATGACTAAAATTGAGTTTATTGGATTTTTTTTTATAACAAAAAGTAGAAAATATCATTTTTTTCAAAAATTTCGGTATTTTTCCGTTTATAGCGCAAAAAATAAAAACCGCAGAGGTGATCAAATACCATCAAAAGAAAGCTCTATTTGTGGGAAGAAAAGGACGCAAATTTCGTTTGGGTACAGCATTGCATGACCGCGTAATTAGCAGCTAAAGCGACGCAGTGCCAAATTGGAAAAAGACCTCTGGTCCTTAGGCAGCATAATGGTCCGGGGCTGAAGTGGTTAAAAGAATGTGTTTACAGATCTTAGATGCTGAAATACATACAAGAAGGTACCCATCTCACACCCTACAGAATAACCAGGCCTCCTTAAAGCTCATTCACCTCTACTGTTCTATATATTAATTTACTAGCTATAATGTAAAAAAACATATATGTTAACAAAAGAATGTAAAATGTATGCACCAACTGAAACAATATTGAAAGTCAAGACAGTAAAATCAGGGGCTAGAAGTGTTTAATTATGATGGATCCATTCACAGCTCAAAGTGTGCGTTGAGTACAGGTAAAGACATATGCATTGATGTACGTTGGCATGTTGCATTTTCACATGCACTTTTCTCCTCACTTCCTGAAGCATGGTCTAGGGCACAGCAGAAGAGTCAAACTCTTTGCTCTTTGATGTGCGTTGCGCTGCACTGACACACGTTACCATGCATACTTACAAACTGTCCCGAATTTCCCGGGACATTCCCCGGATTTAGACTCTTTTTCTTGTCCCAAGAAATCCACTTTTTCCCGATTTTTCGCTGCCGCCGCTAGGGATCCGCGGCCGTTTTTGAGAAGACCAGAAGTGGAGTGGAGCTGGGTGGCTACAATAAAAACCGAGCTGCTGAAGCGCCGCCCACCCCCCCACGCTCCGCCCACCCTTCGCCCCTCTGCGCCCATCCCGGCCATCCCCGCTCTGCCCCACTCCTCCCCGCTGCCAGTCTGTTATGGAAAGGGGCAGGGGTGGGCAGTGGTTCTTTTGTAACCACGCGGCCGGTGGAGACATTATTTTGTTCCCCCTTGGCCCTCTGTAATGGCGGCAGATTCACCGCTGGGGACTCCTGATGTGAAGGGGGGCTCCGCTGGGGACTCCTGGTGTGAGGGGGCTCCACTGGGGACTCCTGGTGTAGGGGGGCTCCGCTGGGGACTCCTGATGTGAGAAGGGGCTCCGCTGGGGACTCCTGATGTGAGAAGGGGCTCCGCTGGGGACTCCTGATGTGAGAAGGGGCTCCGCTGGGAACTCCTGGTGTGAGGGGGGGCTCCGCTGAGGATGCCTGATGTGAGGGGGGCTCCGCTGGGGACTCTTGGTGTGAGGGGGGGCTCCGCTGAGGACTCCTGATGTGAGGGGGGCTCCGCTGAGGACTCCTGATGTGAGGGGGGCTCCGCTGAGGACTCCTGATGTGAGGGGGGCTCTGCTGAGTTGAATGATTTAATTTTATATTACAATGTAATAATAGAAATAATACACTTCAATCATCCTGACACCATAACAACCATGATGCCGGGATGATTGAAGTGCTAACACCAGGTGTTTGGAGTATCTTTATCTGCTGATTGTTAAACTTTCTAGAATACACATATTTCCATTGTTGTGTAGGATCTGGGGCTGCTGTCCCTCCATCCCTCTCCCCCCCTTTCCCTCTCCATCCCTCATTCATCTCAGACTCTAACCACACCCCCTTTGAGCCACGCCCCTTTAAGACATGCCCACTATTTTGCGTAAACCACGCCCATTCCTTGCCGCGGCGCGCAAAGCGCGCCTCATTTTTACTTTTCCCCTGTGCCACGCCCACAGATGCATGCCGCCTCCCCTAATTATAACAAAACTCCGCCTACAGCCAAAAAAGTGTCCCTAAAATTTTTTTTACAATTTTGGCAACTATGTACCATGTGTTCCATTGAAAAGAGTAGGGCTTGTTTTCCCTTTTCTATTTCAAACCAGTGTAACACCCTCTACCTTAGGTAGGTGCTAGTATAGGTTTTGGTGTAAGCTGCCAGCGCAGGTAAATTTAGGCAGGCCTATGCTGTGAGCTAGGTCTGTTTGTTTTGATCTGGGACAGGGGAGTGGTTTAGTGTAGCAGTAGGTGATTGACATGTACTTCAGCTCTTGGGTGCCTCCTCTGTTTCCAGGGAGAAGGTTCTGGAAAAGGGACAGGGCAAGAGAGCTGGAGTGACATGGGGTGCATGTGAGGAGCTCTGACTAATTCTGAGGTAAAAGGCTGTAAAGTTTAGGGTCAGCCATCTTGTTCTGCTGAGAAGTGTGATACAGTTCCTTTTATTCTACAAAGTACAATTTATCCTATGGGCATCCCATGTCCCCTTTCCCCAACCAAGTTCAATCCCCTAATAAAAACAACAAAAACAAGCAAGAGACTATTCATTGACTGAGAAGTGTGTCTAATAGATGTCTGGCATCAGGATGAAATGTGTGGAAGCTGTAACACGTATCAACCCAGCGGGGCCATCACTACACCAGTGTATATCAGTTCAATGCACCAGTGTGAACTGCTCCCATTCACGTACCTTATTTTTTACAGTCCTTGTGCTGGCATACGTTGAAAATGTGCCAACCTATCTGGTGTCAATTGACCCTTTGTGCCGTTCCAGATTCAGAATCCATTTCTAGATGGAAATGCGGGCCCTTATCCCATGATTTTATACTCTGCATGTAGGCAGGTGCAGTTAACTGCTTTGCCACTAGGTGGTTCCGTATCGGAATAGTATCTGGCACAGAAGGTAGGGACATTAGGTGCTAGGCCCTCTTAGGTAAAGCCCTCCCACAAGTGATGTCAGGGGTATATAAGCTAGAAGGGGAGGGACACAGAGTCTCTTGGGGCATGGGAGCCATACACCTTACATATGTAGGAATGTAACCTACAAACGTGGGCCCTGGACAGGGCAAGAGGGGCGGGTGGATTGGACCTGTATGCAGGAGTAGCTGGCTGGAAACTTTCTGTTCCTTAAAGCGGAGTTCCACCCAAAAATTGAACTTCCGCTTTTTGGATTCCTCCCCCCTCTGGTGTCACATTTGGCACCTTTCAGGGGGGAGGAGGGAGCAGATACCTGTCTAACACAGGTATTTGCTTCCACAGAATCCACAACAATCTACGCCATGTCCGGCCCCTCCTCCGCAGTCCTCCCCTGCTGTCTTCTGGGAGACACACGGGTCCCAGAAGACAGCAGGGACCACTCAAAACACGCAGCGTGACTCAGCTTTAAGGAGGTGGGGGCTAGGGCAGATTACATAAGGCCTTGTAGGCCATGCTTGAAATCCATCCATGTGTGGGGAGGTGCAGCGTGGTGTGGTGGCTAGAAACACTCATGGTCCAGATGATAACAAAACTGCATTGTAATTTAAGTCCAAACAAACACAATTACCGGGCGGGAAGACCACCCGACCGGGTGCACCCACAGAATGTGTCAGAGAACAGTGGGGTAGATTTACTAAAACTGGAAAGTGCAAAATCTAAAGCAGCTGTGCATAGAAACCAATCAGCTTCCAGTTGTTGTTTTTTTTCGTCAGAGCTTAATTGAAGAAGCTAAAGTTAGAAGCTGATTGGCTATAACACACAGCTGCACCAGATTTTGCACTCCCCAGTTTTAGTAATCCAACCCCAGTGTGCAGCAGTTCTTGGATGCTCCAACAGCACCTGTCTTGGGGAATAGAATGCGGCCTGGCCGGTCTGTGCTCAAACAGGAAAGCATCCAGGAAGGTTAGCGTGTCCCTGCTCTTTCCTTACTCATCTGGAACCTCTTCCTACCTCTAAAGCCACGTACACACAGGCGGACTTTTTGACAGACTAGGTCTGGGGGACTTATCAACTGACTTTCCGAATGAACGGACTTACCTACACACGATCAACCAAAGTCCGACGGATTCGTACGTGATGATGTACGACCGGACTAAAACAAGGAAGTTGATAGCCAGTAGCCAATAGCTGCCCTAGCGTCGTTTTTTTGTCCGTCGGACTAGCATACAGACGAGCGGACTTTTCGACCGGACTTGAGTCCGTTGGAAAGATTTGAAACACGTTTCATTTCTAGATCCGTCAAACTTTTGGGAAAAAAAAGTCAGCTGGAGCCCACACACGATCGAATTATCCGACGGACTCCAGTCATCAGGACCAAGTCTGCCGTAAAGTCTGCTCGTGTGTACGCGGCATTATACTGTCCCTGTCAGACGAATAACCTGTCTCTACACTACCCACACGCAAAATGCGTACCAAACCGGGGAGCCAGGATCTTCAGTAGACACTGGTTGACGCAAAAAGGGGCCGCCAGAGTCCCATGGGGCAGCAGCATCCAAGCTCCCCCAGAGACTCAGGAAAACATAGAAGAATCAGGTTTCTCTTGACTTTTTCTCCCTCTGCAATGCTGCTGTGGTTGAGCACCACCTCCAGTAGAGAAAGTAGACTGCACCTGCCTACACCTGTATGGGGCTGCTTTACTGGAGGAATCCTGGGAGAGATGTACGCAGGTAGAAAGTGTCTACAGAGAACACAATCCCGTGAGTACTTCTGACCCAGGGCAGAAGAGAGACTGTAGAGAGATGGCCGTGAGGTGTGGCATGTGCTTTCACTTGTAATTAATGCGGACTGTCCACAATATGTGATTGACTGTGTATGTCAAGTGACTGGAATGTATGTCCCTGTGATGTGATTGTCTTTCCATTCCCTGAACAAGTGCAATGCAGCTAACTATCGTGTGGATATTTCTTCTTTTGCATTTAAAGGTCTATGGTGAGGAGTAGGGTACAAGATGGCAGAGGGGTCAGTCTCAGCAGGTGGGATTGTGCTCTAGCTGGACTGGAGAAGGGATGGGGACTTGTGCTTGGCACCAGAATCGGCCAACTATGAAGACCCTTTTACATGCAAACTCCTTTGCAACTTTGAGCTACAGCAGGCTTAGAAATAGAATGTTGCTCCAACCAGAGAGCACATGCCGATTATCAGTTTTACAGGCTGAGATGTAGGGCTATTCCAAAATATTATTCTTCTGTCTATGCTACATAATTCTACATACTTTTCATAACTTTACATAATTTTCATATTTGATATACCTGTAAATTTTTTAACCTTCTCAATGAACGCTCCCTCATTTTCCAATATAGAAAACCATCCCTAATCTGAAATTCTCACCTTGGTCATCACATATTGTTGTTTCTCCACTCCATTTTCCATTCTCCTGACAGGTGCGGTTTTCAGGTCCAGACCTTGTGAATCCACCCCAGCACTCGAAAAACAGTTCATCACCCACAAAATACTTTGCTTTTCGCGGTTCAAACTCTCCACCTTCGAACATGACTGGCTTGGGACATTCAACAGCTATAAAAGATCAGTAATATAGAAGAACATGTGAACTGTATTCAAAGGCACAGGTGAAAAGTGATAGTGTAAGGAAACTGCGCAAAGACAGGTAGTCACAGCAGAGAAGAAGGCAAGCAGTGAAACAGAACAGGAGGAAGATTCTTGGTTCCATATCCTAAATGCAAGGTTTCCTTCTGTATGGCCTTCCACATTTCGAACTGCAAGATTTTGGTGAGGTATCTGTCAAACCAAAAAGCCACTGGGCAACATTTCAGGCCTTATATGCAAAATATAGGACAATGGTAAGAAAATCAGTTTATTAACAGAGGGTCAAGCCAAAGCATTTTGGGGATTAGAGGGACCCCCTCCATCTGGGTTTCAAGCTTTCAGGTGATAGGAATACTCAAACTAAAGAGAACTCTGATACAATCTGGAAACTTTCTGAATAGGAATACTTGGATTGTAGATAATTCTCATTTAAAGGTAATCTTGATATTTGTGTGCCAAAATAACTGCTTGTTGGGTAGGTGCAGTGGGGTGTGTTAAACACTCAGAGTCTCTATTGTCAAAGAATGTTGTATTGAAACAGTTGGTCAACAACATAAACAGGCCCGGCGGGAAGCTCACCCTTCTGGTGCCACTTACAACTACGTAGCAAATTGACAGCAGACAGAGGACTCAGGGATGCAGACAGCATCTGCCACAAGGAGCGAAGTGCGGCCTAACCCAAATGGGAAGCTTGCTGAAGAGGTAAATGTAGTCCCTGCTCACCCCACCGGAACCTTGTGCTGCCACTGTCCTTGTCCAATGGAGAACTTGTCCCTAATCCTCTAGATTGTAAGCTCTAACGAGCAGGGCCCTCTGATTCCTCCTGTATTGATTTGTATTGTAAGTGTACTGTCTGCCCTCATGTTGTAAAGCGCTGCGCAAACTGTTGGGGCTATATAAATCCTGTTTAATAATAAATAATAATAATTTGTCCCTAACCTGTCCACTCACATAAAGCAACCCAGGGGTTTCGAATCTTAAAGGGTAGTTTCACCTTTACAGAAAAATCTGTATGTGCACTGGACCCCCCCCCCCCCCAGACCCGCTGACCTGGAGTCCGGCGATCACCCGTTCCTGACACATCGGATAAGTGGGAATTAGAAATCCCCTCAGCCTAATCTCCTAAACGTACCTCGTAAATGAAGGCATTCTAGGTGGTTGGCGCCATCACATGGGCAACGCTGACCAATCAGAACCGCATAGCCGTCCTGTCAGCACTAGAGAAGAGGAGAGAAAGCCGCAGGGATTTCAAAACCCCAGACCGGTAAAGTGTCTATACAATGTGTCAGAACGGGGTATCGCCTGACTCCAGGTCAGCAGTGACCGGGCGCGATGGGGAGGGGGTCCAATGTAAGTTCACCTTACTGATTTTCTGTAAAAATGAACTTAAACCGCCAGGGTCACATGGGGTATGTGCATTCAACCTGATCACTGCCCGAGCAAGGAAATCATAGAGGAACACAGCTTCTTTTAACTTCCTTTCCCATCTGCATTGCCACTGTGAATGAGCGTCACCTGCAGTGGAGACTATAGACTTCACCTGCCTACATGCTAAAGCAACCCCACCATCTTTTAAAGCCACTTTTACAAAATGAAAAACCCAACACCTGCAAAAGAAGACCTGTTATACATAGCTGTGTTTATGTCCGTTTCTCAGATCTTCACAGAGCTGTGGCCTCTTTACATCCAACACACCTCCAGGAATACCTGGTTCCCGGGCTCTAGTCACTAAACACATTAGTGATGTAGGGGTTGACAGATGGAACTACAGTGTGCAGTCAGGGATACAGGCATCCAATGCTCCTGGATGTTCCAGATGTTAACATTCTTCAGGTGGCTGTTACTCATAAAAAGAGTAAACCCCACGGGTACCTGTTTGGACCATACCGTATGTTCTGCTTATTAGCTCTACGTAAGTTTTGCAGGATTGGACACTCCTTTTCTTTGTTATTATACATATTTACATTATCTCTGAGGTTTCTTATTAGATTTATTGGTCTTTTTTAGACGTGCTGATGCATTCGCCCCTAAAGAGTGTTTTTTACGAAACGCGTCGGACCTATTTAGGATGCAGTCATGACTTTAATTTGCCATGTTCTTTTTATATTCCTACAGTTTTAATTATTATTATTTCTTACTCATCATATGGAACCTTATATACCGGCCACTGGTATGTGCTTTGACACCAACACATTGTGTGTGTGTGTGTGTGTGTGTGTGTGTGTGTGTGTATATATATATATATATATATATATATATATATATATATATATATATATATAATGTATTCATGTTTTGTACATATATGAATTTTGAATGTATATATTATGTGCTAGATATATTTCCTGACAATTTTTGTACATATTCTGCATGTACATGTTATGTGCTAGATATACCTTTTGACAATAAATATGCCTATTCATTTTATGGTCTGTCATATGCTTCATTCAAAGTCCCGAACTTTTCCTCTTAGTAACCAATATAGGGACGGAGACACGTCTTTTGTGCCTCATTCAAAGTCCCGCCAATTTTTTCTTTTTATGCATAAAAAGAGTAAAGATCATAAGAAAAGGCGGTGGGACAGGATAAAGTCTTCCTTTCCGTCACAGATGGGGTGTTTTTGCAAATAAAAAAGTCTCTTGAAAGCTGCCTTTAATTTAGAATGTTCTACAATCTGTGTACTCCTATCCATGGAAATTTAGAGATCTTACCAACATCATGATTCTCTATAGTTCAAGCATTCTTATCCCCTGAACCAGCCCTGATGAAAAAGGTTCCTCTGTAACCCTAAGGCCCCTTTCACACTGGGGCGGTAGGGGGCGTCGGCGGTAAAACAGCGCTACATTTAGCGCTGTTTTACCGCGGTATTCGGCCGCTAGCAGTGCGGTTTTAACCCCCGCGGTATAGCCAGGCTGTCCCATTGATTTCAATGGGCAGGAGCGGTTTAGGAGTGGTGAATACACCGCTCCTTCAACGCTCCAAAGAAGCGGCTGACAGGAGATTTTTTCTTCTCCTGCCAGCGCACCGCTTCAGTGTGAAAGCCCTCGGGCTTTCACACTGAACAAACAGCGGAGGCTGTTTAGGGGCAGTTTGCAGGCGCTATTTTTAGCGCAATAACGCCTGCAAACCGCCCCAGTGTGAAAGGGGTCTAAGAAAAAAATTGGCTTGTTGCTTGACCTTTTATCAGTAAACAGACCTCCTAATTTGGAGTTTACCATTGGTCTTGCGTCCCCCCCCTCCCTTTTTGTTCCATATTTCTTATAAAACAGGCAGAAGCAGGCAAATAAAAGTAGCAAACAACAGCAGACAGGGAGTCAGGCAATTAAAATGGCATAGGGTACATAGTGGCACAGCACAGAAGGAGACAGTGGCACATAGGAAGGGGAAGACATAGATACGGCACAGGGGTTGGGGTAGAGAATGGCACCGGATGAGGCAGGTACTTATACAGCACAGAAGGGAACAGAGGCAACACCCAGGAGGAGTCAGCTAATGACAAAGCACAAGAGGGGTCAATAGGTGACAAAGCTCAAGAATAGACAGTCACTGATATCGCATAGGAGGGGGCAATGAGTGACACTACCCAAGAGGAGTTGGGTGAGTATACGGCACAGGAGAGAGCAATGAGTGACACCGCCTAAGAAGAGTTAGGTAATGACACAGCATAGAAGGATAATAGGCCATAGTAAAAAAAAAAATAAATAAATAAAGTAGTTACCTCTACATATAGCTTTCTGCTTTTCATTTGTCCATTGCCCATTCCTCTCACACTCACGTGTAGCAGATGGGAATGGATACTTTCCTTTCGGACAGCTATACTCCACTTTTTCGCCATCTTCACTTACTTTGTAGGTGCCACCGACAATGGCCACTTTGTCAAGGTTACACTCATTAATAGGGGCAGCAATGGACACTGGAACAAGAAAGAGTGTGTCAATGTAACAGTGACTGAAAATGTGACTGAAAATATAAATCAATACAATATAAGCAATGGTTTAAATTAAAAACCATCTGCCTAGCCAGGATATTTCTAGTGCCTTAAAAAACCTAATGAGAGCGGTAAAATACTTCCTGTTATCTGTTAGGAGCTCCATCCAGCACGCTTATACCTTGCTTTCCCCCGAGCTGAGCAGCCAATCAAAGTCTCTATGTCATATAGAACCTGCTCATGGCATCCAATGTGACGGATCTAACACCATACAGTATATGAAGACTTAGTCTTGTTTAATAGTGTAGCGCACCCCCTCAACGAGCCATTGGTGAATTTGGCCCTATTCCCCCAGTTAGGGCACACACAGCATTTTCTCCTTTCTTTTGCTAGCTCAAAGAAATAGTCTAGGGTGTCTTTTTAGGATTTATAGGAACATAGAACTTGGATGGGGGTGAAGGGGCATGGGATACTGCAGAACTGAATGCTTTGAGGACTCTTCTCTAGCTTGCTGAGCTACAAAGAATGTCCCACAGAATCTATTGCTGGCAGAAGAGTAGGGCTTTTCCCAAATGGACCAGGATAGAGCTGCACACAGTCACTAACTTCCAGGACCAGGGTCAATTACTCACATGGCCACAGGATCATCGGTTGCCTCCTTCCGATATCCACCGGGCCCTCTCCAGTGCTGGAGACACCCTCACACCGCCAAGGGACAGCTGGTCACTTCTCTTCCAACTTCCTCCTGGTACTATCTCCAGTGAGCTTTTTCAGACCCAAACGAACTCCAGAAGTAAGCTTTTTCGAATAGGCCCCCCATCTGAAGCCTCAGCTGGAACCTTGATGTCTTCTTAGTGGCACCTTCAAAAATCTTGCCCCAAGGGCAGAGTCCCTGCACAGGGTCTCCTCCAGCAGGACTGGACCCAGGGACTCTGCTGCTCTGCCTCAGGCCCCAGTCTATTTTATTTTCACCACCTCCTGGGCACACCTCCCCAGGGATTGGCTGGAGACCACCCATAAATATTCAGGCTGCTTACTCTGTTCTTCCTCCCACTATAATTCTAGAGTCCTCTAGAACAGTGTTTTTTAACCTTTTTTTAGTCAAGGCACCCTTTAAAATTATGCACAATCTGATGGCACCCCAATGTAAACAGCTAAACTAATAGTTTTACATAATGCAGCCACATCCACACATGTAGGACACCCAATGTTAGAGGTGAGTTATTCTTCCAAAGCAAACACACCTTTGCACACTGGTATTCCAATGTTTTTCTTCTCCCTCAGTTTTTCTCTTTCACTCAGCTAGTGTAACCCCAGTGCTGATGGAGAGGGGCAAACAAAGATGTTGTGCAGGGGCCCAACGCCCCCCTTATCAACCAATGACATCATAGGTTGTTAGGACGCCAGCAGCTAGAAGGTTGTAATGGTGCACAATGAAAACATGTGGCTTTGTGTAACTTAAAGGCAGTCTTGATCCCTCCGCTGGCTTGCATACTATTTTTTGACAATAGGTATTTTGCCAAGGCACCCCTGAAGCAACCCGAAGGCACCCTGGTAGAAAAAGGCCGCTCTAGAATACAGGGGGAAGTAATTAGAGCAGCAGCCTGTGATACACTGAGCAGACCTAAACAATCAACCTCCGCTGCAGAGGAGCTAAACTAAATTTACCTAGCAGCCTACTCTTCACTGGGAGGGTGCTACAATAGTAAGGTATAGGATAATTCATACATTTATTCAAGCTACATTTATGTGTTCTTTTAACCAAGTTCAATAACACACAGTCACATTTCAGTTTATTGTTGTCAGATCAATGACAGGTGATTCCTCTTGGTTTTCCATTGTTCTTTGCGCATTTCTCTTTGCCTTAACAAATTAATAGTATGGCCAAGCCTCCTTTCACTGCTGGAGTTTGTGTGGTATGGGGGAAGTGGTACTTACCATGTGTTAAAAAAAACCCATAACGTTCATCATAGAAAAATGGTTTTACAAAATTACTTCCTAGATAAGCAATTGTTCAACTCTAAATCCTGGGACCATTATGTCTATGTGTTGACTGACCCTTCAACTCTACCCCTATCCATAAAACAGCCATAAACCTAAGAGGTACTGGTAGAGGGGTGCATTGCTGGGCACAGATTTTATTGTCATTACTTGAACCCAAAAAAAATTAAGGGGATCGTGTGCCCCTGAAATGCATTGGATGTCTTGTGCCCTGCTTGTTGTAACCAGTTAAACAAAAAAGACTTTGGACTCCTGGGGATTTTTCATTTGGGGCTCTTTTTGACCTACTACAGCCATAAACCTAGCCTAATACTTTCACACCAAAATCTTTGTGACAAAACTAACCTACGTTGTAATATAATGTTGTGTTAACAATGCAATTAAAAGTTGACATCCCTGAGACACAACACTCCATCTTACGACTTGCAGCCAGGTCTGGTCATGGTTTATCTCTCACTTCACCAGAGCCAGAGATAAAGCAGAACTTTGCAACATTGGTGTCTGATGCAATGCAGTGCAATCTGAAAGTTAACGGTTAACCCGAAACCAAGTGGTGCTGCAAAGAATGCTTGATCATCCAGTATGCACATCTATAGGATGGCACATTTGGTCAGATGTTCTATAGGAGAACGCACAATGGGGTTGATTTACTAAAGGCAAAAAGACAGTGCACTTTGCAAAGTGCAGTTTCTCCAAGGTTTAGTAAATGAGGTAAAGCTTTGCTTTGCAGAGAATACCCAATCATGTGCAAGGAAAATAAAAATAAAAAAACTGCATTTTTGCTTGCACATGATTGGATGATGGAAGTCAGCAGAGCTTCTGCTCATTTACTAAGCTCTAGAGCAACTGCATGTCTTTGGAGTGTGGGAGGAAACCGGAGTACCCGGAGGAAACCCACGCAGGCACAGGGGGAACATGCAAACTTCAGGCAGGTAGTGTCGTGGTTGGGATTCGAACCAGCGACCCTTTTTACTGCTAGGCGAGAGTGCTACCCACTACATCACTGTGCCGGCTGATTAGAGCCAAGGGCTCTAATAGGCTTCCAAAAGGGTGGACTCGGAGCGCAGAGCATTGTGCTCACCCAGGTATGTTAGAAATGCGAATGAATATTCGCTTTTCTAACACTGAACCGCCTCTCAGCCAATCAGGAGGCACAGGTCTAATACCCGTCACCTGATCGGCTGAAGATACAGTCGCTCTGATTGGATGCCTAGCAGGAAGGAAGAAGAGACAAATGGAAGACACAGGAGCCGCTGTCTGACCCGCTGCTCATCCCACCATCCCACAGCTTGCCGCCTGACCCCCTGCTCATCCCTCCTTCCCACAGCTCGCCGCCGTCACCCGCTGCCTGACAGCCCCACCAAGATGGGGTAAGTGGCGGGCAGTCAGCGAGTGGGCGGGCAGTCACAGTGGCTGTATTTGATGGGCACAGTGGCTGCAATTGATGACACAGTGGCTGCATTTGATGGGCACAGTGGCTGCATTTGATGGGCACAGTGGCTGCATTTGATGACACAGTGGCTGCATTTGATGGGCACAGTGGCTGCATTTGATGGGCACAGTGGCTGCATTTGATGGCACAGTGGCTGCATTTGATGGGCACAGTGGCTGCATTTGATGGGCACAATGGCTGCATTTGATGGCACAGTGGCTGCATTTGATGGGCACAGTGGCTGCATTTGATGGCACAGTGGCTGCATTTGATGGGCACAGTGGCTGAAATTGATGGCACAGTGTCTGCATTTGATGGCACAGTGTCTGCATTTGATGGGCACAGTGTCTGCATTTGATGGGCACAGTGTCTGCATTTGATGGGCACAGTGGGGCTGCAATTGATAGGTTTTTGAGCACCAGCCGCCATTGCCCCCAATTATTCGTTAAAATAAGACATTGATACAGTTTGCTATCCTATCCCCTTCCCTACTGATGCTGGAAAGCCTTTAGACATGCAGGCTTGAGCATTGCTGTAAACACTGAGGATACATTAATCCACAGTACCTGCACCTACAGAGGTCAGTGAGGAACTATTTTAAAGCTCATGAACTGCTTGATAAGACTAAGCAGTTTTATACATTTTCCTTGCAGGTGATTGGGTATTCTTTGCAAAGTGAAGCTTTACCTCATTTACTAAGCCCTGGAGCAACTTTACTTGCAGAGTGCAACTGCATCTATTTTCCTTTAGTAAATCAACCCCTATGTAAGTAATGTACTTGAATGTCCATTTGCTGGTCACAGATTCACGTTGGAGCTGCCATACACAAAAGTTGTCTATGAATAATAGTCAGGAAGACATCTGCCTGCCCTCTGTAAAATTTTACAATTGCTTTTGGTCTTGGTGACAATAGTCTCCAGGTCAAAGAGAGAGGATGAATTAACCTAGCCGAGACACAGACAGCAATAACAACTCCACAGGATGTATAATTCTAGTCTTTCTCTACTCCATTTTACAGTAAAGAGTAAAAGTTTGGGTTATACCCCGTAGTAACTTGTCACTTAGCCTACGAACAGAAGCAACACTTATTAGTTCTGTGCTTTTCATCAGTGGGGGTAAAGTATTGGGGTATTTTTTCACCTTAAAGGCCAACTCCACTTTTGTGGAAAAAAAATATAGCAAATTAAAAAAAAAAAAAAATTATAGCATATACAATTACTAAACAAGCCATGCTGTAATTTAATGTTAACAAAAATGACATTTCTTTTTCATTCTGCAATGCTGTAATTTTCTGTAAAATGTATTGCCATATTGCAAATTTAAAAGCGTTCTGTACACAGTTTGTGTTCTGGATGCCCCCAAAAATGTAATTTCCTCCTTGTGTAATTGGTTATTCATTTCCCAAGAGGTTTGCACTAAGATACAACTCAGATTTTAGGCATAGAAGTAGAATAGAAGTCTCATTTTTTTTTGGTGCGATACTCCCTAAAGGTTCATTACTTCTAAAGGGTTGCAGACCCTGCAGCTGTTCTCATCAGAATGGAGAATGCACCAGGTGATTACAATGAACCAGACCTTCTCATTCAGAATCAGTCTGCACAGGACATGGTCAAACAAACAGCTAAGCAAGGGATTAATAAAAGGGGGGCGTAGAACAATATTTTTCCATTATTTGTAATATTTTTAGAGTTTGTTTGATTAGATTGCTATTATTGTGTTTGCATATATATTTTATATACTGTATGTATATTTTACAAACTTGCTATTTTGAGTTCATAGGTGCCAAACAAATTTTCACTTGTATATATGAAAAGGCATAAAAGCCAGAAAAAGCCAAGCAACTAGCATTTTCTGAAGGAGCACCCTAACCTCCTTTTTTATGAGATATAGATCTCTAAAAGCTGCATGCTTAGAAAAAAAAAACAAGGAAGTATTATTGTGTTTGTTTTAAACATTTAGGGCCAGTTTATACCATAGAAACACAGATGCGCTCCAGATTTTTTTTGCATGCGTGTTTTTGATTCGTTCCAGTGCGTTTTTGATGCGTTTTTGGCGCGTTTTTGATGCAGTCCAGTGCATTCCCCCCCCCCCTTTTTTTTTCCTTAAATAAGAACATGAGTGTTTCAGAGCATTTTAGGTGCGTTCCGGTGCGTTCCCATGAGTTTTTCAACCCCAGAGTGTTGCTCAAGCTTTTAAAAATACTCTGTTCTTTGTCAGGAATGATGTCAAGCTTTATCTCAGTATGCAATCGTGATTGGACGTGAAAAGACAATCAGCTCTTTTTCAGGTGTCTGGACAGTTCCAAAAGAAGCCCACATATACAGTATATGAACACTTCCCCGTCTAAAAACCACCAGCTCTGTCATGTTATCTTATGTCTAGGGATGATCAGAATTAAAATATTTCCCCAAAATTTCAGGGGAAAGCAGAGGTTTTCTGCAGAATGTTGCTATTTTGGCAAAATGTATATTAGTAAAATGGAAAGGTAAAGAGGTTGATTTTCTAAGCAAAATAGGCAAGGGAATCCCCAGAGCTCAGTTAACGTGGTGAAATTTTACTTTGCAAAGAATACCCAATCATATACAAGGAAAATAAAAAACAGCACATTTGCTTACACATGATTGGATGATAGAAGTCAGCCTCACCTCATTCACTAAGCTCTGGGGTGAATACCCTTGCAAAATGCTACTTCCCTTGAAAAGTGAACAGTCTATTTCCCTTTAGTAAATCAATCCCAAAGCATACCTCCCAACATTCTGAGATGGGAATGAGGGACACCTACTAACAAACGCATGTAGGCATAAAACACGCCCCCTGTCACACCCCCTAAAGAAGAAATAACCAAAAAAAAAAGGTTAATTAAATCCACAAGGGCTTTTTTTTACCACTACTATTCCTTTATATTGGCTTTTAAAATGTACAAATGCAGCAATTTAGAATTTGGATGAAAGATTTAGCACTGGGAAACACTTTTTTGAAAGATAAAAAGGTGCATTTTATATACAACTATACAGAGCTTTTTTCAGCGGGAACGCGGGGGAACGCAGTTCCGGCACCTCCAGCACTGAATGTATGTAATAGCATGGGGTGTGGGGTGTGCTGGAGGGTCTATTGATGTTGGCTGCTGGGGGATCTATTGTCACCGGTGGGGATCTGATTTTATGTGAGCGTCTATTGTTGCTGATGGGGAATCTATTGTTGCTGGGGTGGGGGGGTCTTATATTACTGGAAGGGATCTACTGTTGAGGGAGAGGTCTATTTTTACTGGTTTCTGGAGGATCTATTGATGCTGGCTGCTGGGCGATCTGTTGTTTCTGATGGGGGGGTCTAATGTTGCTTGGGTGGATATTTTGTTACTGGGTGTGATATTTTGTTGTGGGTAGTTCACTGTTGCTGCAGGGAATCTATTGTTGTTGGGGTGGAGTCCATTGTTGCTGGGGGAGTCTATTGTTGTGTGGGGATCTATTGCTGGGATTCTATTGTTCCTGGCTGCAGGGGATCTATTTTACTGCTCTTCTTTTTATCATCAACATGTTCCATACAAATGATTTAGCACCACAAAATGATACTTGGTTCTGTATTCTCTAAAAGGGGCGGTACTGGTAGGTGGGTAGGGGGTGGAACTGTGGTCAGAGGTGGGTAGGGGCAGAGACAAGGGGTGATTCAGACGGGGGGGGGGTCCTGCACTTATTCTCAGAGAAAAAAAAGCCCTGCAACTATATAGATCAGACCAAAATGAGGGACAAATGAGGGAGAAAGAGGGACAGAGGGAAATTGCTCCAAATCAGGGACAGTCCCTCGAAATCAGGGACAGTTGGGACCTATGCCAAAGTGTTGTTTAGTTTTTCAAGGTACGTTTAGGGGGTGATTTACTACAACTGGAAAGTGCAAAATCTGGTGCAGCTGTGCATGGTAGCCAATCAGCTTGTTCTATTAAGCTTTGACAATAAAACCTGGAAGCTGATTGGTTTATATGTAGAGCTGCACTAAATTTTTCACAGTAAATCAACCCCATAGGGCCAGTGGCGTCTCCAGCTTTCAAATTTAGGGGGGGCACATGGGGGGACAGGGACAAAAGTAGGGGGGCAACTATAAAATGTATATATATATATATATATATATATATATATATATATATATATATATATATATATATATATCCTGGGGCCCTTTACTATGACCTCACAACGGGCCCTTTCACATGTTCTGCAGTGAGCTCCCTTCCTACTGTATTGGGGTCCCCCAGGGTGGCAGAAAACAAGAGATATATGTCACCAGCATATCAAGAAAATAAAAGGATCCAAAGCAGTGGGAGAACTATCAGGGTTGCAAAGGTTGTCTTGCCTCCGGGCCCTGGTGTTCTGCCACTGTGGGGTTCCTTAGCCTCCTCTTGCTGTCCTGCCCCTGCTATTGACAGCGCTGGTCTGGCATCTCTTGGAATTTACAGGCTGGTCCTCCTGTCCTAAGGACAGGAGAAATCAGTCTGTTTTTTCAGTAACTGAGAGTCCTGGTGGAGTCCTTCCTGCAACTCGCTCTTCTCTCTGCCAATGAGGATGCAGGTGAAGGAGCAGATCGGGCGGCCGTGGTTGTGTGAACGCTCGCATTATGCAGTGTCAGCGAGCAGGGGAGGGGGGAGGAATCACCCGCAGGAGCTGACGGGGGACTCTCTCCCTCTTAGACATTGATTTTTTGTAAAAAAAAAAATGTTTTGTTTTTTTTTGGGGGGGGGGCACATGGTGGGGCACAGCATAATGTTGGGGGGGTCAGGGCCCCCTCTGGCCCCCCCCTAGGGTCGCCATTGCATAGGGCTAAAGAACTCCTTCCTATTATCCTTGACTTGCAGTGGCGGCCTGTCCATTAGGGGCCCCCAGGCGCCGCCCCCTCTCTCCTCGCCACTCCCCTCCATGCAATGGATAGATTCATGCATAGCTTGAATCTATCCATTGCCGCCGCGGCCGCCCCCTATTAATGCGTCCGGCCACTTTCAGGTCACCTGTCGCATCAATTAGAGCGGCCAGGTTTTTTTGTGAAGCACTTGATTAAAGCCAGAGGCTCTAACAGGCTTCAAAATAGAGTGAGATTGGGTTGCAGAGAGTGTGCTCCGATCCCACCACAAATTAATATTTGCTGTTGCAACACTGATCCTCCTCCTGGCCAATCAGGTAGCAGGTCTGATACCCATCACCCTATTGACTGAATGGACAGACGCTCCTATTGGAGGCCTAGGAGGAGGGGAGGAGAAGGCAGAAGCGAGGAGTAGAAGAGCCCATGCATGGATGCCCGGTCACCACCGCTGCTCCTCAGATGCCCGATCCCCACTGCTGCTCCTCGGATGCCCGATCCCCACCGCTCCTCGGACGTCTAGATGGGATAAGTGTCGGTGGACCGGCTGACAGACAGCGGCGGGGGGGTTGAGTTGCCGTGGGGGGGGCTTAGTTATTTGCCACCCCCCCAAACAAAAACCTACCAGCCGCCACTGTTGACCTGTTCTGGTGCCAAAAAATGGCCCCTTGTTATGCCTAGTACACACAATGAGAATATCGGACAAATGATCGTCTGTTTATTTTTTTTGCATGCTAGTCTCATATCGAAAACCAATAAGTTACTAAAGTTACGAAAATTCTCATACAACAGAATACAACTTCAGAAGTGATGTAATGTGTTTTTATTGTATTGTAATGTATTCTTTCGTTTCATAGCATGCGTAGTCTTGGTCACACGATTATTTTCGTACAGATACTATACTAATTACACGAAAATTGTTCGCTCTGTTATCATACGAGAAAAATTTTGGTGCTTCTCCCTTTGGATAATTTCGCATGAACTGCCATGATCAACTCTTGAAAGCTGTGTACTAACGAACAGATTATCGTACGATCGCTCCGATGGCGGTTTTTTTCATCAAATTTTTTCATTGTATGCACTAGGCATTAGTCTTTTTATGCAATTTATTTGTTTATTTATGCAAAATTTTATTTGCAATTTTTCACACATGTAAAACAAAAAAAAAAACAGACAGTAAAAAAGAAAATTGGGAAAAAGGATTTAAACAAACCAGTAAGGCTAAGTTTAGACTTACGTCTAAACCAATGGGCCTCTTAAAAGTAATCCATATTTGTATCGCTTTTCAGAGGTATTTGACAGGCAGTGAGGAGATGATAAGGCGCCTCCTGGCCGCCTGTTTCAACCCTGTAATTTCCGCATCAATGTGCCACAACTGGGTTGGGAGAAATTTCCATTCGCATTCTCATCCGCTTAAATTTGCCATGCTTACTGCCCATTGTGGCTGCGTTCACATCTCTGAGTTTTGAATCGTGGGCAAATTTGCCATGATTCTGCCTGTGATTTGAAAGCGCCGAGGTTTGCATGACAAATTGCAGAAAAAACATCTGACATGCCATTCATCTGAATGGAACCTAAACTCGCGGTGCGATATATTGCGACGATTGTGGTGCACTGTAAAAATGAAAAGCCTTCACACTACGGTGATGTGTTCAAATTGTCTAATATAAGACCAAAGATATAAAAAATACTGCATGAAGAAAGCAACAACCATAAAATTGTAAAAAATAGTAAAAAATAATCAAAGTGCGTAATGTGCAATTGCGGTGCGCTGCAATCGCGCTAACCCGCAAAAGGATGCCACCCAAAAGTAGCTCCTGAACCTTTTTTTGGACGACAAGCTTCACGCGATATAGGTTGCCACGATTGAAGCGGGACAATCATGGCAGAGCCGCCCACAATTTTAGATGCAATTCAAATAAACGGCATCTCAAATGTGATTTGTGCGATTTGTCATTCACACCTCGGTGCTTTGAAATCGCGGGCAGAATCGCAGCAAATCTGCCCGCGATTCAAAACGCAGAGATGTGAATGCAGCCTAAATGAGACAGGAGAGATCATTTTTGCTGTGGGAATGAAACAAAGCATGTAAACACCCCGTCTGCTGTCTTTGCAGCTTACTGAGGTGGTTGGGGGTGCTAAAAACAGGACTCAACCGCAAGTCTAAATGAGCCCTTAAATACACAAAAGAAAAAAAGAGAAAAAAAACAACACAAATACAAAGCACACTAAATAGAGTAAACCAAACTACTCTAAATACAGCAAAAAAAAAAAATCATCATAATGAAATAAAAAAAGAGAAGATTGTTTTCATCTTTAAATCAAATTAGCCGACAGCAAAAAAATGTGTGAGTTCACAGTGAAATCAATTCAGCCAACACTTCTCTACATCTAAAGCCCCGTACACACGGTCGGATTTTCCGACGGAAAATGTGTGACAGGACCTTGTTGTCGGAAATCCCGACCGTGTGTAGGCTCCATCACACATTTTCCATCGGATTTTCCGACACACAAAGTTTGAGAGCAGGCTACAAAATTTTCCGACAACAAAATCCGTTGTCAGAATTTCCGATCGTGTGTACACAAATCCGACGCACAAAGTGCCACGCATGATCAGAATAAATAAAGAGATGAAAGCTATTAAGTACTGCCCCGTTTATAGTCCCGACGTACGTGTTTTACGTCACCGCGTTCAGAATGTTTGGATTTTCCGACAACTTTGTGCGACCGTGTGTATGCAAGACAAGTTTGAGCCAACATCCGTCTGAAAAAATCCTAGGATTTTGTTGTCGGAATGTCCGATCAATGTCTGACCGTGTGTACGGGGCATAACACTACCATTTGGCTGGCTCTTTTTGAAAAACAAAAGGGTTGATTTGCTAAAGGCAAGTAGGTTGTTTACTTTGGAAGGGAATTCCCCCCACTGCTTAGGGAATGCGGGGAAATTCCACTTTGCAAAGAACTCCCAATCACATGCTTGGAAAATAATAAAAACGGCATTTTTCCTTGGACGGGATTGGATGATGGAAGTCAGCAAAGCTTCATCTAATTCACTAAACTCTGTCGCAAATTCCCTTGCAAAGTGAACAGGCTATTTGCCTTTAGTAAATCACCCCTCAAAGTGTGAAATCGGCAGGGGTCACTGAAAAACAGCAGAGGGGCAGTCAGAGAAATATTTATAACTCTGTTGGGGAGAATTACTAAAACTGGAGAGTGCACAATCTGGTGCAGCTGTGCATGGCAGCCAATCAGCTTCCAGCTTCAGCTTGTTCTATTACGTTTTGACAATAAAACCTGGAACCTGATTGGTTTCTATGTAGAGGATGCACCAGATTTTGCACTCTCCAGTTTTAGTAAATCAACCCCAATTACTTACTTGCTAAGCTGCCCAGTAGAAGCAGCAGCATCATCTTGCCGGGAGTCTGGGGACTTCTCTTGCCTGTCCTCTTCTGCTGTCCCATCTATTAGTGAGGGGCCGGCTCCTGTGTAGATATAAGAGGGTGTTGTTGGGCACATGGACTTTGGGAGGAGAGGATGAGGTGAATTCCAGTAAATGGTCAAATAAACAGCAGGCTTTCACAACAGGTGTTTGCAGAAGGGAGGAGGGACAGAGAGGGGATTACACAATCCAACAAAGACATGAAAACAGGAAAAATCCTGAATTTGCAATGTAGTACTCTCGGGACATCGCTGCTGATTTTCAGGGAAAGTCCAACTTTTTGAAGTAATGTTCTGTAAAGTCCCCTTTCCTGCAGATCTCATTGGATTCCTGGAATTCATTTTTGTTTTCCTTTCTGTTTAAGTTAATAATATAGAGCATAATTAACCAATTGCCCATAGGGCACTTTTATCCATAGGTCCCAACTGTCCCTGATTTCGAGGGACTGTCCCTGATTTGGAGCAATTTCCCTCTGTCCCTCTTTCTCCCTCATTTGTCCCTCATTTTGGTCTGATCTATATAGTTGCAGGGCTTTTTTTTCTCTGAGAATAGGTGCAGGAACCCCCCCCCGTCTGAATCACCCCTTGTCTCTGCCCCTACCCACCTCTGACCACAGTTCCACCCCCTACCCACCTACCAGTACCGCCCCTTTTAGAGAATACAGAACCAAGTATCATTTTGTGGTGCTAAATCATTTGTATGGAACATGTTGATGATAAAAAGAAGAGCAGTAAAATAGATCCCCTGCAGCCAGGAACAATAGAATCCCAGCAATAGATCCCCACACAACAATAGACTCCCCCAGCAACAATGGACTCCACCCCAACAACAATAGATTCCCTGCAGCAACAGTGAACTACCCACAACAAAATATCACACCCAGTAACAAAATATCCACCCAAGCAACATTAGACCCCCCCATCAGAAACAACAGATCGCCCAGCAGCCAGCATCAATAGATCCTCCAGAAACCAGTAAAAATAGACCTCTCCCTCAACAGTAGATCCCTTCCAGTAATATAAGACCCCCCACCCCAGCAACAATAGATTCCCCATCAGCAACAATAGACCCTCACATAAAATCAGATCCCCACTGGTGACAATAGATCCCCCAGCAGCCAACATCAATAGACCCTCCAGCACACCCCACACCCCATGCTATTACATACATTCAGTGCTGGAGGTGCCGGAACTGCGTTCCCCCAGGTTCCCCCTGAAAAAAGCCCTGTATAGTTGTATATAAAATGCACCTTTTTATCTTTCAAAAAAGTGTTTCCCAGTGCTAAATCTTTCATCCAAATTCTAAATTGCTGCATTTGTACATTTTAAAAGCCAAGATAAAGGAATAGTAGTGGTAAAAAAAAAGTCCTTGTGGTTTTAATTAACCTTTTTTTTTTTTTTTTTTGGTTAATTCTCCTTTAGGGGGGTGTGACAGGGGGCGTGTTTTATGCCTACATGAGTTTGTTAGTAGGTGTCCCTCATTGCCATCTCAGAATGTTGGGAGGTATGGAGGTATGCTTTTACCCCTTTCCAGATCAAGCCAATTTTCAGTTTTCAGCGCTGTCGCACTTTGAATGACAATTGCGCAAATAGAGCTTTCTTTTGGTAGTATTTATTTTTGCTAAACAAAGGAAAAAAGACCAAAAATTATGAAAAAAAAAATTGTTTGTTATAACATTTTGCAAACAGGTAATTTTTCTCCTTCACTGATGGGCACTGATAGGCTGCACTGATGGGCACTGATAAGTGGTACTGATGGGCAGTGATAGGTGGCACTGATGGGTGTCACTGATGGGTGGCACTAATGCACTCTGATAGGTGGCACTGAAGGGCATTGATAGGTGGCACTGATAGGCAGCACTGATAGGTGGCACTGATGGGCTCTGATAGTTGGCATTGAAGGGCACTGATTGGCAGCACTGATAGGTGACACTAATGAGGAGGCACTGATTGGCAGAACTGATGGGCAGCGCTGGTGGACACTAATTGGCAGCACTAGTGGGCACTGTTGGGACTGCACTGATAAACAGGACACTGATAATCAGTGCCCTGATTATCAGTGTCGATGCCCCTTTAACACAAGTCGGTTATCGGCTCGTTTCTTCTCTCCTCACGCTGTCAGCGCGAAGAAAGAAAAAGCCGATAACCGGCTTGCGTTTACTTCTGTGATCAACTGTCTTTGGACACAGCTGATCACGTGGTAAACGGCTACTGTGATTGGCCCTTTACGCCAATCAATGATCATCTGAGTCTGAAGCCATTGCCTCCTGTTGCTGTCAGTCAAATGCTGTGCCAGGCGGGGGTGGGGCCGAGCTGCAGACACAGACAGGGCAGCTCGGTAGCGAGCCCGCAGAGGTGCATTTGCCGAAGAGGAGGAGCCTGAAGCGCCAACGGGGGACCCCAGAAGAGGAAGATCAGAGCTGCTCTGTGCAAAACCCTTACACAGAGCAGCTAAGTATAACATGTTTGTTATTTGCATTAAAACACTGGCAGAATAATCTCCTTTTTTGGGATATATATAAAAAGATGCAATGTGTAATGGAGTAAATATCTTGCCATGGGTGTAATATTAATTTCATTAACATCTAAAGGGCTAGTTTACACTATCGCTGGCCTTCTGAATAGCGACTTGTGGTGCATTGCTCCTCAGAGGGTGTTTGACAGGTGGTGGGGAGGTGTGGTGTCACCTCTTCACTGCCTGCTTTATCCCCTAAAAGCCCACCCATGTTAAACAGGCGGTACTGCCTACCGAACTTGGTATGGGATTTATTTCTTGCCACAGCGCAGAGCAACATGGCCTAGGGGAAGTGGGCAGTAACACACGACTCAACTGTTTGTTTTTAACCCCCCAACTGCAAATGTGATTGAGCCTGAACATTTTTTCTGTGTGGGTTTCTTTTAAAACCCTCCACACACAATCCCAACATTTAAACTTGTGCCTCACCCATACTGTGCTAAGCAACAGGTTCTCTTAAATGCCTGGTCTCCCCCTGCATATTTTCTCCTTACCTTGTCTTTTTTTTTTTGATTGGTTGGTGTGGGATGATGTCACTCCCACGCATGTGCAGGAATTCACTCATCTCGGCACAGAGGCACAGAGCCACCGCGGTGGAATGTAAACTGAGCTGCGCATACACAACTCAATGTACATTTTAAAGAAGACTGTGCTCAGGCAGACAGCTTTAGCTCAGGGATATTGGTACCATTTACAAATAGAGAAGAGAGTGAATCTCCCTAACAGGGACAGCAATAAGAAAAAACTGACAGGTGTTCTAATCCCTTTCTAATTTATCCAAAAATAAATAAAGTTTTGTCTTCAGTTATACAATACATTAACCCCCTTAAGCCGGTGTTTCGTCACATATGGCGACCCATCACATTTGGCTAACCGCTGGAGTGCGCATGCACGCCGCCGCCATATGCGTTCCAACAGTTTTAGGACAAAACAGGAGTGATGTTCCGTCGCCGTCATCTTGCTTCACCCAGCACTTCTCCATAGTAAGGATACACTGAGTAGAGGGAAAGCGGACATCTTCTTACACCCACCGGAGTCTTGCATTTTACACTTATTTTTAGCTGTAAAGTGAGTTTATCTAATGAAGTACAGTACTTACAATTCCGTCTGACTCATTAGATGTTGAATTTTAAAAGCAGCGTCAAGCCTGCTTATGTCACAGGTTTGCTAATCTGACAGAAGTTCGCTGCTTTCAAAATTCAACATCTAACCAGTCAGACGTAGTTCTAAGTACTGTATTTCACTATATAAACTCAGAAATTAGTTACCAATAAGTGTAAAATGCAAAACCCCGGTGGGAGTAACAAGATATCCGCTTTCCCCTTCTCAGTGTATCCTTACTATTGAGGAGTGCAGGATGTAGCAAGATGGCGGCGACGGAACGTCACTTCCATTACACATTCTGACGGGTCGCCTAATCTGACGAAACAACAGTGTTGGAACACATATGCGGCGTCGCGCATGCACACTCCAGCGGGTAGCCAAATGTGATGGGTCACCATATGTGATGAAACACCGGCACCTTCTGGCCCTTTAAAGGGTTTAGGATGCTGGGAGGCAGGGCGGGGTTGAGGATCATGTGACCATCGTGATTGGCTGTCACGGCGGTCACATGAACAGAAAGCTCCCGAACCCAAGTAGCGATCAGGACCTTTCCGTTAGCCGCTGGTAAGTGTGTCGGGAGCATGCAGGGCACACTCTCTCGGCACAACTGTATTTATACTAATGCACACAAATATGCAGCTGCTTCACATTTGCATGAGGCCGGCACCAAGGGGTTTATAATTTTTTGAATTCAGTTAATCTCATATATACATGGGCCACCATACATTGCACTATGGACTCATAAAGCCCTGACCACTGTGCTTGGTTCGGTGCCCTTTCTGTACCCCTCCTCCATTCATAGAATCTGTACTGTAGCTTCAATGAATGAAAAGCGCTCTATGAATGTAGGATGGATGGATGAATGAAAGGTTCTTCTCCTTCATTCATAGAATGCTTTTCATTGACTGAAGGTATAATACAGCTTCTATGAATGTAGGAGGAGAGCGAAAGGGGTTGGGATAGTCAGTCCTCCTAATGACCGCCTGCGACAGGTTTAGTGCTTGTATTAAATCCCTCAGCAAGATTACTGCTTCTGAGATATGGTGGGTGGAGGACTTTGCTATTCAACTAAAGTCAGCAGCAGCACAAGGGACACTATGCATTGAAAGTAAGTACTATCCCTCGTGCTGATTTAAAAAAAAAAAAAAAAAATTTAACTAAAATTAGGCTTGAAGCAGGAAAGGTGAAAGAACTGAGTTTGTATTCCATTGGATTCATACAGCTGCATATCTACCCAGTCTTTGTTAAAAATACACCAAAGAACAAACACTAAAGGTGCACAGATAGCTATGATTGTAAAAACAGTAGTCCATATCTACTCATCAAGGCTGATATGTTTGTGAACTTTAAATTCAAGAGCAAGAGAATGTAAATGGAGACACCATATCCACAGGCAGTAAAGCCTCGTACACACAGTACGATTGTTGGCAGGGGATTGTCTGTTACAGACTGTTGTCCTAAAATCTTTCCGTTAGTACGCTCCTTTTGACAACTGTTCAATTTTCAGCCAACATATGGATGACAGGCTAGTAAATTTTCAGCGGACAACAGCTTGACATCATATTTTCGTATGGTCAGTACACAAATCCATCACACAAAAGTCGAAAGTACAAACACACATTCTCGGAATCAATGCTCACCAAACACGAAATTAGCAGAAGGGGCCCAAAGGGTGGCGCTCTAGAGATGAAATTCCTTGTAGTTGGTCACTACATTCGTGTTTGTGTACCGTTAGTATGCAAGACAAGATCCTGGCACACGCCCTTTTGATAAAAATCAGACGCTCGGTTGGCCAACAATCATACCATGTGTACGAGGCTTTATGTGACGCTAAAGAACAAGACCTGGAACTGTAGGGGAAGCTAAGAGGAAAACTGACATGACTGGAGCTTGCAGAAGAGGTGGAGTAATTCAGGTTCATTTTGTTTCGTTTTAAATAAAGAAAAGAAAGGCACTTACCTGATTGGAGGGGTAGGAATCACAGAGGGGTGGAGCCGAGTGGCTGGGAGAGGGGGGGGGGGTTCCTGCTGAAGATCAATCAGAGCTAAGCCAGAGTTGGACAGGTCCTTCCTATGGGCCTCCTCTTTTTTGTCTCCTTCCCATTTTCTGGTTCTTTTGGGTTTAGTTTGTGATATTGCAATTGAAATGTTTGGCGAATGATGGGTTCAGCACATTTCAGGGATGGATATCCCTGCCCTAAATCAGGTTACATTGGTAACACAGAGGTGATAATTTAGCTGTATTTTGGGGTACCTTGGTGGTTAATTGTCCTTGATGTGGTGTAAGAGCAGCTGGGGGCCTTAAGAGGAGGTATGTAGCAGGTACAGCCAATTTTTCGAATGATAAGTGCCTACAAAAAACAGGTCTTTCAGGGAGTCAGTTTTTATTCAAATAAACTTGTTCTGTGTTTTTGTTCTTAGGTAGGTATTGCATGTTTTTGCATTGTATTTTCAATAAAATAAACGGCTGCTATGGCCAATTGATTCCAAAGAAAATATTGGTTGTCGTCTGGTCAGTTTGGGAAAGGGTGGAGGAAACCTTGGTAACTTTTGAGTTTGAGGGAAGGTTGTAAGCCTCCAAATCTGAATAACATGTGGAGGAACTAAAGCATAGCCATCCCCTATCCAAATAGTCCCATTGCACCTGTAAAGCTTGCCCTAGATGTGTTGAAATGTGGCTGGTTCAACAGGGACATTCTGATTTGAGAGGAGTCAATCTAATGATCGACTTCTCTTGAATGGGACTGTTGGTTGGAATTAAATCTTCAAGAGCCGCATTTGTTAATAGAGCTGCTGGACCTGTCATAGGCATGTGGGAGGGTGCAGCATGGTGCTGTGGAATATCATACAGTCCAAGAGCAATCAGTAGATGTTGTATTGTAGTAAAGGCAAAAGAGTTCATAACAAACCCAATGGGAGAGGACCCAACCGGGAGCCCTCTCGAATTCCAACAGTATGCAGTAGAGCAAATGTCAGCGGAACTGATAGTGTCTGTCTGGAAGGGCAGAATGCGGCCTGGCCATCTCGTACCCAGACAGGAAGATGTCCAGGAGATTGCAGGCCCTTAGCTTTCTTTCTTCATCTGGAACCTTTCCCTGCCACTAATACTGTCCCTTACAGACAGATAACCTGTACCTACACTATCCACATGCCAATGAGTGCCAAAACCTGGAGAGCAGTGACCTAAAAAGACTCTGCTGACCCAAGATGGCTGCCAAGGGTCACTGAGAGCAGCATTTCCTTTTTGGGGTTGTATATAAAAAGTGAAAATTAAATGTTTCTAGGAGCAGGACAAAATATTTTTTTGATAGAATAGGCTACAAATGTATGTTTTGCTAAAACACTCTACTTCCTTGTGTAGCACCCTCTAGCTAATGTGCTAGTGTATATAGTTAGCTGATAGAGTAGATAAATTGGTTTGGCTGAGAGCCAGGCCTGGACTGAATGCGGGTCAGGGTTGAGTGACTCAGGGAGGCTGAATGACTCACTAAGCAGCATCTCTGGTACCTCCCCCTGTTCTGGAACATTGGAGAAGCTTCCCAATGTAGTGGGAGGAGGCTAGGAGGAGCTGCTTGGCATATTTATGAGAGCCCCAGCCAATCCCTAGCAAATGGGCTGGCAGGGGGCAGGCCACTTCATAAATGGGCATGAGTCATGCCAGCAGGAGCAGTCAGGTGGACGATGGAGATGGAGTGCTGAGGAGGCTGTCGGTGGCCCTTGAGGGTGTCCCCTAGTCTGGGGGGGTGACCTCGGGCCTGGGGCTCGGGTACTGGAAGGATCCCCCACAACACACTGAAGAGCCCCTTCCTCGAAGCATGGGAGCAAGGAGAGGACAACAGAGCAGGTCAGCAAGTCTGGGAGATCTCCTAAGAAGTCAGCCTGGTGGACTGGTGAGTGTTCAGTCTGGGAGGACTTTGGAGAGAGTGTCAGTCTGGAGGACTGTGGGGAGAAGTAGCCAATAGGGCTAGTGAAAGGGGCTGCTGCAGCCAGGTGGGCTGGCAGTGCCCAAAGAGGTGGTGCTTGGATCAGTAGCCACAGGGATGCATGCTGGACACTGACTTTTTGCTACACAACTAAGGGGCCCCGGGTTCCTGCCTGTAACGGGCATTTGCTTAAGATCTGACTAAGTACTGTGTCAGATCCACTATCAGTGTGCCAGTGGAGTTTTGCAAGCAAGCGAGTGCTGGAAGAAGCAGAGGAGTGTATATAGACAAACTAGACAGCGCCTAGGGGGCGCAGCCACGGCAACTGACTTCCCCATTAGCCTGGCTGGGGAACATGACCTACCTGACTCTCCAGAGAAAGCAGCAGCCGGTGAGGACATCCGTCACAGCTGCTGCAGAGGAGGCCAGCAGCAGCTAAGCCTGTGAGGAGGGCATGAGGACAGCGGAGGAGGCAGGCGGGAGAACAGTGGAGGAGGTGGGCATGAGGACAGCTGGGGAGTCGGGCACCATGTCTCTGCACGTAGCTGCTGCCCCGGTGAGTCCACTCTCTGATCCTGTTGTAGTCACCTGCATGGCCCTAGGCAAGACTAACGACACCCACAGCCCAGGGCGTGAAATAGTCAAGCACCGGTCCTGTATATAGGAAAGTTGTCCCTGGAATTGTTCTGAAGTCAAGTGGGCATCTCATAATTCTCATAATTCCCAATCCCTATCCAAGTTCTAATCCCTCAAATAATTAACAAAAACAAAGTACTGGACTGTTTTTTGACTCTGAAGTGACTATAAAGATTCGGTGTGCCTGGCTGTGCAGGGTGGGGATACCCAGTTACTTGTGGCTCCTAAGGGGGTGGGCTACACTTGTGATTTTTTATTTAGCTCCATTTTGGCTAAGGAAAAGTATACTTTAAATGAGTGTCAGAAAAGTGTCAGATTCCCTTTATCTCTATACTTATTCTAGGTCAGTGACAGCATTGGGACAGGATTCCCTTTCATTCATTGTTTTTTTTGTACAACCAGCGGGTGAATGTAAAAACTACCCTGATTCCCCCATCCTCACATTTGAGGTGAACGAGAGAATCCTCCCGCTAATTAATGTGCTAATGCTAATTAAGTGCTAATTAAAACTAATGTGTTCTGACAGCAGGGTGACTTCCCCACCATCAGAATACACTGATGAGTGCTGCGGACTATAATCGGCAGTGTTGATAGAGCAGGGAAAATCTAGCAGGGTGGTTGTACATAAGTCAATAGGAAGATCGACTTCTTTTTTTTATTTTAAGTCCACGATGGTGTAAAAACCTAAATAAGAAAAACCTGTAAGTTTACAAAAAACGTGCATGTGCAAACACACACTATAAAGTGCACTTAAGGGTGTGCTTTTAGTCCACCCCCCCGAAGGGGTAGGACCTCTAGTATGATCCCCCGGGACACAAGGCTCCTGACAGGGACTGGGGTTTCCAATGGTCTGCCTAGCCAGAAGGCCTGGCAGACCCCGTTCTTCTAGGTCAGACAAAGCCGACGATCAAATACTTGGTCGAGGGGCTCTCCTTAAGAGAGACCCCCCAGGGGTAGGGGAAGAAGGAACCTGAGGGGCATACATCCTCCCGCTAGATGTCAGGGCAAGCCCAAGGACTCACACCCTTCATCCAGTGAGAAAAACACACACAAAAGTGAAAGAGTGACAAACGTGGGAGAAAAATGAATAGAAAAATTGCCCTGGACTTAGGCCAAAAGGCCCAGTCCTAAAAGGCGCAGTGCAAAAGGAAAGCATAATTTGGTGCTGTGACCATGTGTTTCGTTCACACAGTGGGGTCCCACACCCAAGTGTTACTAAGAACACCCAGTCCATTGCCAGACAAGGTAGAACATTCAAATCAGGAGGTAATGGGCTTTTCTAGCTTTCCTGGGGGAATTACTTTCGTGCCCCCCAACTGCCTGTGGTCTCCCCGGTTTCTGTTCCAGCCGATACTAACCTTGCAAGCCCCCATCACTCTAGCAAAGATTCCTAGCAACCACTCCAACCTTGGTCAGGTCAGAATGACAGCACAGAACCTCCACTAGATCACTGATAAGAACAGATACTACACTTGATCAAGTCCCTCCTACTTCTGTACAGTTATCCTTTTAGCTAGGGTCTGGGCATAATAGAAAGGGGAGAATTCCTTCTCAATTGGATTGCTGAAAGCGTTACAAACAAAGACTTGTATTTCTTATTTGCATGTTATCACCAAGGTTTCACTGGAATCTCTATATAGCCCTGTGTATTGTTTCTCCCATGATTTATTGCACATAGCTAACCTTTGTGTGCTAATCCTTCTGGCTGGTGTAGTAATCCTATTGTAATTGCAGAACTGCAATATTTCACCAGAGGTATTGCGTATTTGAAGAAGAACTCCATACTTGATTTGATTGTAGCCGTACCCAGAAAGTTACAACAAAGACAGCCTTACCTTGAATTGAGATGGGCGAAGCTTGCACATCCAATGATACATTGCAGAAATAAGAGCTACTGGCCCTAAGGTCACCAGTTAAAGCTGACTATACACTAGAAATTCAATAACAAAAAATAGTAGCTGGCCTGGAACAAAATTAGTTGACTCAATAATGTTCCGATGAACGATTTTTTAATGAATGTTTGAATTAAAATCTAACTGAGCATGGCCAGCTTTACTGGTGCAATGGGACTCTTTGGATAGGGGATGGCTATCCTTTAGGGAAGATGTCCATAGGAATAAATGGGTGGGACTGGCCAGGAGCATATTGATAAGTAGTTTGCAAAAAAGTGAGTGATATATGACAGGATCAGAGAAGGGTGAGTATACAGTATCTCACAAAGTGAGTACACCCCTCACATTTTTGTAAACATTTTATTATATCTTTTCATGTGACAACACTGAAGAAATGACACTTTGCTACAATGTAAAGTATTGAGTGTACAGCTTGTATAACGGTGTAATTTGCTGTCCATTCAAAATAACATACAGCCATTAATGTCTAAATCGCTGGCAACAAAAGTGTGTACACCTCTAAGTGAAAATGACCAAATTGGGCCCAAAGTGTCAATATTTTGTGTGGCCACCATTATTTCCAAGCACTGCCTTAACCCTCTTGGGCACGCAGTTCACCAGAGCTTCACAGGTTGCCACTGGAGTCCTCTTCCACTCCTCCACGACGAAATCACGGAGCTGGTGGATGTTGACCTTGCGCTCCTCCACTTTCCATTTGAGGATGCCCCAGAGATGCTCAATAGGGTTTAGGTCTGGAGACATGCTTGGCCAGTCCATCACCTTTACCCTCAGCTTCTTTAGCAAGGCAGTGGTCATCTTGGAGGTGTGTTTGGGGTCATTATCATGTTGGAATACTGCCCTGCCGCCCAGTCTCCGAAGGGAGGGGATCATGCTCGGCTTCAGTATGTCACAGTACATGTTGACATTCATGGTTCCCTCAGTGAACTGTAGCTCCCCAGTGCCAGCAGCACTCATGCAGCCTCAGACCATGACACTCCCACCCCCATGCCTGACTGTAGACAAGACACACTTGTCTTTGTACTCCTCACCTGGTTGTCGCCACACACGCTTGAAACCATCTGAACCAAATAAGTTTATCATTGTCTCATCAGACAACAGGACATGGTTCCAGTAATCCATGTCATTAGTCTGCTTGTCCTCAGCAAACTGTTTGCGGGCTTTCTTGTGTATCATCTTTAGAAGAGGCTTCCTTCTGGGATGACAACCATGCAGAAATATTTGATGCAGTGTGCAGCATATGGTCTGAACACTGACAGGCCGACCCCCCCAACCCTTCAACCTCTGCAGTAATGCTGGCAGCACTCATACGTCTATTCCCCAAAGACAACCTCTGGATATGATGCTGAGCACGTGCACTCAACTTCTTTTGTCGACCATGGTGAGGCCTGTTCCGAGTGGAACCTGTCCTATTAAACTGCTGTACAGTCTTGGCCACCGTGCTGCAGCTCAGTTTCAGGGTCTTGGCAATCTTCTTATAGCCTAGGCCAGCCCTCAAAAATTCCACTTGCCTGCTCGCATTTTCCGAGTGGATTTTGAGGGCTGGCGAGCGTGGACTGCCTAAGAAATGGGGGGGGAGCACCGTTGCCAGGCGGGTTGTATGGGAGTCCTTCTCCCAGCTCGCGTAGGGAAAGAGAGGAGAACAGACAGCCGGATCAACAGAGCACAAGGAACATCACTAGCGGCTTTCATTTCAATAACAGAGTGTTCCCCACACTCGCTGTCACATACAGCCCCGCCCCATGGTCCCTGGACTTTGATAGACAGATCACCCTTCTGGGACAAGTGAGGTGTATCAAAGTTCCTCGGCCAGGAGGCGGGGCTGTATATGACGCCGAGCGGCAGGAACACACTGCTATTGAAATGAAAGCTGTTCCAGTGATGTTCCTCTGCGCTCTGATCATCCGGCTGGCAATCCTCTTCCTCTCCTCTCTTCCCCTGCATGATGGACACAGGGCAGGCTGTGTGATGGACACAGGGTGGCTGCATGATAGACACAGAGCAGGTTGCGTGATGGACACAGGTAAGCTGCATGGTGGACACAGGTAGGCTGCATGGTGGACACAGGTAGGCTGCATGGTGGACACAGGTAGGCTGCATGGTGGACACAGGTAGGCTGCATGGTGGACACAGGTAGGCTGCATGGTGGACACAGGTAGGCTGCATGGTGGACACAGGTAGGCTGCATGGTGGACACTGGTAGGCTGAATGGTGGACACAGGTAGGCTGCATGGTGGACACATGTAGGCTGCATTGTGGACACAGGTCAGCTGCATTGGTGGACACAGAGCAGGCTGCATTGGTGGACACAGGGCAGGCTGCATTGGTGGACACAGGGCAGGCTGCATTGGTGGACACAGGGCAGGCTGCATTGGTGGACACAGGGCAGGCTGCATTGGTGGACACAGGTGAGGCTGCACTGATGGGCACGAATAAACTTGTTGTTAATATTTATTTTTAGAACTTAACTCTGCATAAAACATTTAAGTGTCATTTCATGAGATGATTTAGGAGTGTGTGTTTAGCGGCAGGATTGGGGGGGGGGGGTTAGGGGTTGGGTGGGGCAACTGGTGGCGAGTAACCCTTGAGGCCTGGCTAGTAGCTCAGGACTTGGAATTTTGAGCCCTGGCCTAGGCCATCTTTATGTAGAGCAACAATTCTTTTTTTTCAGATCCTCAGAGAGTTCTTTGCCATGAGGTGCCATGTTGAACTTCCAGTGACCAGTATGAGAGAGTGAGTGTGATAACACCAAATTTAACACACCTGCTCCCCATTCAAACCTGAGACTTTGTAACACTAATGAGTCACATGACACCGGGGAGGGAAAATAGATAATTGGGTCCAATTTGGACATTTTCACCTAGGGGTGTACTCACTTTTGTTGCCAGAGGTTTAGACATTAATGGCTGTGTGTTGAGTTATTTTGAGGGGACAGCAAATTGAGGGGAGGAGGGGGGAGGAGGGAGGGGAGAAGGGGGAGGGGAGAAAGGGGAGGGGGGAGGGAATTGTGGGGGGGAGAGGGGGAGGGGTAAGATCTGTTTGTCCCAATTTGTTTATTGAAGTAAGAAAGGTGAATAAGGGAAGAAAAAACAAAAAATGACTGACGTTAAGTTTATTACATACAATGTAAGAGGGCTGAACTCCCCTGAAAAAAGACACACAGTGCTAAAAGAGCTGGAAAGGTACTCCGCTGAGATAATCTTCCTACAGGAGACGCATATAGCACTGGACTCAAATATTAAATTATACTCATAGGCGATCCCAACATGGTTCTATGGGGACTCCCCAAACAAAAGGGCAAAAGGAGTCGCCATAGGAATAGCAAAAAACATTTGTTTTATTCTAGAAGAAAGGAAAGTGGACCCTGACGATCGCTTCTTGTTCCTGAGAGGGTAATGGGAAAATGTATACACTAGCAAATGTATATTGCCCCAATAGATGTCCCAAAAAATATCTAAAGGGGATTCTCAATGTTTTACGGAGTTTAAACAAGGCCATTTAATTTTGGCAGGAGATTTTAATTTCTCAATAGACCATGATCTTGATAGTGCGTCTGGTGCACCGATTCGAGAAAATAAACAACTAAAATCGATTAAAAAAAAATGTATAGTCAACAATTTGTTGATGTATGGGGAATATCATATCCAAGAAAAAAAGACTACACATTTCACTCAACGGTGCACGAAACTCGAGATTAGATTACATTCTGGTGGATCATGAAACACTGAAATATGTAGCAGAGGCATCGATCAGAATAATCTCAATCTCTGATCATGCTCCGTTAACAGTAAAGATAAGATCTAACCTCCCTGGCGGTATGATTATTTCATATTTTAGATGCTGCAAGCGGTACAATTATTTTGCATGGAAATTTGGCGTTTTATATTGTAGGCCTGTAATTCTTAGGAATAAATTTGTCCAAACAAGAGTCTAGCAGACATCTCGGGTATGATAAAGTTTGAAACACGAAATCATAAATTATAATATAATAAATTACTATAAATAATTATACCAAATAATAATATAATAATAATGAAAATTATTCAATAATGTAATCAAATCAAAAACACTGAAATTTGCTTAGTTGCAGAATTGTCGCTGTCATTACTTTTCAGTGTTTGATGACAGATCTCCCCACAAATCACTATCGCTCAATTCTGCGAGTGATTCTAATTTATTAACGCTGTTTTCTAGCTGGTCTAAACGACATTTGATGTAAAGGGACAGTTTTGGTTGCTATGGACAATCTCCAGTTTCCAGGCAGAAAGAACAGTTTTTATAATATAAAACTGCATGCAGGACACTGGAGAAACCAGTAGGGACAAAAGGGATGTGAAATTATTTCATACAGTAATGTAATCTGTAAGATTACAGTGTACTGTATGTATTGTGTGTGTTTCACTTTTTGAATTTGGCGCCGTTCTCCGTCCCCGTGCGTCGCAACGCTCGCAGGGAACGGAGCTTGGCTCCGTGATGAATCGAGCGGAGGACGAGTCGCTCACACTGCGGGGAGACATCGAAGGATTCAGGGGACAAGGTAAGAAAGCTCTTCCTGGATCCTGTGATGCGATCCAGAGTCTGGCTCGGGGTTACCACTTTTGGTTCTTAAATTCTACCCCAAGCCAGACTCGGGAATACCGCCAGGGAGGTTAATGACAGGGAGCAGAGAAAAGGGACTTGGGGATTGAACGAAGATCTTATAGACGATGTAGAAGTAGGAAAAATAATAAAGACTGAGATTGAATATTTCGGTGTAAATGACACACCAGATGTGACAAATGCGACAATTTGGGAGGCCCATAAGGCCTATATTAGAGGATAATTGATCTCCATAGGAGCTGGGAAAAAGAAAGAAAGAGATAAAAATGAAAAATGTAATAAAAGAACTACATGAGTTGGAACAAAAACACAAAACACAATTAGATATAGAAACATATCAGAAGATTGTTATAAAAAGGGGCCAGTTAAAGGACATGATGGAACAAGAAACTAGAAAAGTATTTAAAAATGTTGCGAAAGAAAGATACATGTGGGGGAAAAAGCCCGGGAAATATTTAGCAAAAATATCAAAGGAAAAAAAAACTCAAATTATATAGAAAAGATAAAAAATGAGAAAGGCGAAATGAAATATAAAACAACTGATATCGCAATTGCTTTTAAAACATATTATAGTGCACTATATGCAATTAGAAACAACGAAACACGACAGGAGGAAGAGAGTGGAAAATCTAAAACACAGGAATATCTAGCGGAAGTTAACCTATCAAAAATAACAACAGAAAGTGCAGAATTATTAGATGAACCATTTACCCAAGATGAAATTTATAAAGCCCTAAAGGAAACACCAGGGGGGAAAAGCCCAGGCCCAGATGGGTTCTCGATCAAATATTACAAAAGATTTAAAGAACAACTAGTCCCAGTATTATGTAACTACTTGAACAGAATAGGGGAAAATGAGGAAATAAAAGGAATCTCTCCTTGCCAATATTTCAGTAATACCAAAAGTAAGAAAAGATAGTACCATTTGCTTTAATTACCGGCCCATAGCATTGTTAAATGCAGACACAAAGCTATATGCAAAAGTTCTGGCATTGAGACTAAAAACTTTATGTCAGATCTGATAAATGTAGACCAAGAAGGCTTCGTTCCAGGAAGGGAGGGTAGGGATAATAGTATAAGAACCATGCTATTAATGAATAAGGAAAAAGAGTGTAAATCCCCAATGCTCCTTATTTCGATCAATGCCAAAAAAGCATTTGATCGAGTTGATTGGGGATTTGATGATGGATGCACTTCGGAGTATAGGTTTGGGACCAAGAATTATGAGATGGATTGGCAACCTATATAAACATCCTATGTTGTCTGCTTTTGAGAAGTTCAATGGGACAAGGCAAATATGCCCGCTCTCGCCACTTCTATATGTAATTGCATTAGAACCATTACTAACAAAAATACGAAAAAAACGTGGATATAGGAGGGGTTGAGGTGGGAGAGGAAGAGCATAAGGTGGCAGCGTATGCAAACGACATACTCCTATATATGACCAAACCAAGGCTGTCGCTACCCAGCCTAATAAAAGAATTTAAAGAATATGTTGAATTTACGAATTTTAAGATTAATCCCATAAAAACTGTAATATTAAGTCTTGGTGTAAATAAAAAAGAGGAAAAAATATTACAACAGGAATTCCCCTTTACTTGGGAAAGAGAAGAATTAACATATCTAGGAATTAAAATAACACCTACCCTAGAGAAGTTATATTATGCCAATTATATTCCATTACTTAACGAAATTAAAACAGAGATAAAAAATATATCGAGGAGACCAATCTCATGGACAGTGAGGATAAATATATTAAAAATGGTGATTTTACCAAAAATAATATACAAATTTCAAATGCTCCCGATAGAAATACCACCAAGTTTTTTTTAAAGTAATAAAAACAATAATCTTGAAATACATATGTCAAAATAAAAAAGCCAGGGTAAATAATATTTTGCTAACTAGGAAAAAAAAAAAAAGGAGGGATGGCACTCCCGGATGTAAAAAGATATTATAAGGCGATTATATTGGCAAGATTAGTTGAATGGGCAAACATAAACACTAAAAAGAGATGGGTGAGAATGGAAGACACACTCAACACGACACAACTTCAAAAAATTATTTGGATTCCACCGAAATTGAGAACACATAGCAAAAACACACATGGGTTAAATAAAAATGTATTTAAAGTATGGGACACATTATATCGAAAAGAAAAATGCAAATATAATTCTCCTCTAATTTCATTAACAGGCACAAATTTTTTTACCCCAGGAAATGGGATACGGTTGGGAAAACAAATGGGAAATGCACAATTAAAGGATATCACTATGCACGGTAAAATTAGGACAAAGCAGGATTTAATAACGACTCACGGTAGAGCTGCACAATCGTTAAAAAATCGTGATCTCGATTCACTCCCTCTGACGATCTCTCCTGCTGAGTGTGCCGATTCTTTCATATAAACAAGTACAGAGATTATCTACTCACTCAGCTGTCAAAAGAAAGCATCCGGGCAGTCTGCCAAGTTTAAGTGGTGTTCCGGCCGAAATTATACTTTTTAAATAAAAATACCCCTATAATACACAAGCTTAATGTATTCTAGTAAAGTTAGTCTGTAAACTAAGGTCTGTTTTGTTAGTTTATAGCAGTAGTTTGTTATTTTATAAACTTACAGCAGGCTGTGGCCATCTTAAGTGTGGGCATCTGAAGCCAGACTGTATTTCTTCCTGGATCTCATCCTTGCAGATCTCGCACATGCTCAGTGCAGCACAAGCAGTGTAATAGGTTTCAGGTCAAGTTTCCATAGCAACGGCAGTGTCAGAGGAAGTTGCTGGCCCTCCCCAGAAGGCATTGCAAACAGGAAATGATGCGATGGGCCGCGGCCAGGGAGGAGGAAGTGAAAAATGAATACAGCAGATGTACAGTAGGTGCTGAGAAAAAAAATTTTAAAATATCCAATTCGTTTACAGTGCACAGTTTAGTGAGGGATGCTAAAGAGTTGTAAAAGTGGGTGGAACTCCACTTTTATAACTTGAAACATTGTAACTAAACTTCCTTCTTAGATCAAAGGGATAGAACTTCTGTGTAAATAAATAATCCAGGCAGTCTGCCAAGTTTTCAACAACGTTTAAATGCAGGAAGTTTAACCACTTAAAGTCTAAATCTTTTTCTGACACATTTCTTGGGTTCTACTCAAATTTTTAACTTAATCTTACCCCCTTCAATTAATTGCATAGATGTTCAAATGCCGCACGAAAAAATTTTTTATCGCTGTAATTACCTTTATATTGTACTTTATTGTGGCACTTCCTGTCTCTCCTCCCATGGGAGTAGGTGTGTTTATTGCCTTTCCCCGGCGCCGCACGGTCTCCTGGGAGCTTAGTGTCAGGCTTCCCAAGATTCAGTGTGGGAACAATGAACAGCATTCACCGCATCCCAGAAATCAATGCTTGTGGGCTTCACATGCCCACAAGCAAGATGGAAACAGCCAGCGTCACATTTTTGAAGTTATTCTTCAGTACGAAAACAGACAGAGGCGGAATTATTACACCCAAACTGTGAGTATTATTTTGGGATTAACAAAGTGTCTCAATGACCTAAAAAAAAAAAGATTGGTCGCCGGACTCCCACTTTAAAATCAATATTTTTTGCTAGAAAATTACTTGGAACCCCCAAACATTATATATATATTTTAGCAGAGACCCTAGGGAATAAAATGGCAATTGCTGCAATATTTTATGTCACACTGTATTTGCCCAGTGGTCTTTCAAATGCAATTTTGTGGGGAAAAAATACACTTCAATGAATAAAAAAAAAAAAATGAAACAGTAAAGTTAGCCCAATTTTTTTGGTTTTAATGTGAAAGATGATGTTATGCCACGAGAATCGTGAGAGAATCGTGATCTATCTTCTAAGCGAAAAAATCGTGATTCTCATTTTAGCCAGAATCGTGCAGCTCTAACTCATGGATGGCATCAGGTAAACGACTGGGAACATTTGCAAATGAAACACTTAGTAAGCACAATCCCCCAACCAATCAGAGATGAGAAAGCGTTAACCCCAATTGAAAAGCTCTGTAACACAAAAATGCCTGTAAAACATGGAATATCCCAAATATATGAAATATTAACAGAATTAGAAGGGCACGGGACCCTACCCTTCATAGAAAAATGGGAACAAGACTTGGGCATAAAATTGGATGAAACACAAATGGTAGGTGCAGTGCACAACTACGCATCTAATATAACTACGGTAGAGGCAAATTATAAGTGGATGGTGCGTTGGCACCTGACACCAGAGAGAATCAATAAATTTAGGCCAAACAAGCCCTCTCAACGTTGGAGGAATTGCAAACAAATAGGAACAATAATACACATATGGTGGGAGTACCCAAAGATAAGAGATTATTGGCAAGGAATTTTAGAATATATTGAGGTGATAACAGGGGAAAAGATCCCACAAAACCCCTGGAATTGTTTGTTCCATGAGACAAGTAAAACAAGAAAACAATATAAGAAAACTTGGTTCCGTTTCTGCTCAACGCAGCAAAAGGACTCAACCCAAAAAAATGGCTGTGTACACGGAAACCAAGTATAAAAGAGTGGCTACAAAAAGTAGACCATATTTGTAACATGGAGTACCTATTGCAGTGGAGAGCAGGGACGGACCGAAAGCTATAGAGCAACCTGGGAGAAATGGAGCGTTTTCAAAACGTCAGAGAAATACGAGCAGGGAATGACTGAAATGGGCTAAAGTAGAAAGGTAACGAGGATAACCGATCGGGAAGGGTGGGAGTGGGGGGTAAGGGGATTAGAAATAAGAAGACGTATTGTAAGGAGATTCCATAATACATTGCATTATGATTGATTATTGATTTTACCCTGAGGATATATGTTCAGGTTTTGCTTATTTGCTTACTGATTAGAGAAATATCTTGATATATTTTAGTGAATGTGACAGACTGAATCTTATGACAAGTATTACTTAATGACTGAATTATCTCATTGCAATATCACCCTGTCTGTCTATTCCTGTCTGATGCCTTCATCTTAGGAAACATCTGTCTGTGGTTTTTATCTCTGTACACTGTTGCTGGGTATGAGAAGGCCAACAGCGGCTAAAATTAGTTTTTTTTAGGAAGTTGTGGTTGGCCATCTCATGGTCAGAAGACGATGACAGAAAGTAAGGAATCAATGACCTATTAACTTGAACTAAAGGGGTCAACATTTTAATATTTAAGATCACAAGATGAAGACATTATTAAAGTATGGAAAATCACAAGATTAAGAAATTACCGAATAATATGCTAATGAACATTTATGTGTATCATTTTGATTGGCCCCCAAATGGGGCAGAGTCTTGTAGAGGCACAGCATAAAACAGCAAAGCATTCAATAAACCATTGTAATCATTTCAGCATACCTAGTGTGTGTATGTGTAATTGATTAACCGCCGGCGAGGACCTCCACTGAGCCATCTCCAAGAGCCTAGGCCACAAGGAGAAGACGGGCGCCTAACAGTTTTGGTACCAGAAAGTGTGGGGTGTTTGAACAGGTAAGTCATTTTTAACTCCTTTTTACCTATTTTTGGTAACTGGTGTTGATATGCTTGCCTTGTTCAAATAACCTTGTATACCCACCTACTTACATAACTGTGCCTTCGCAACGGGCTAGGCTGGCCCCTTGGAGGGTTAAAGAAGGGCTCGCAGGTTTTTTGGTTTTTTATAGTCTGACTAGGTTGGTCTGACTGTGTTGAGTAGATATATGTGTGTTTAAAACTCGGGAAGTATAGAATACGCCCGTAGTATAAGGAGTGGCTGAGTGGACGCCCAATTTTTGGGGAAAATATTGAAAAGTGCACTTATTATAACATGTTCATATAATGTAACTTTATTTTGCCGCTGTATATATAAGATTTTGCTTGTTTTTCTTTTAGGTACCACCGTAAGTATTTAGAGTGTATAGAGAATTAGAGAATTAGAGATAAGTGTATGATATATATGTGTATGACAACTGAATGTAAAGTACTGTATTGATTTAGAGGATTTTTTTTGTTAAAGTATTACACATATATGCACTAAATGAACCACATAGGGCAAGAACCTGACTGTAGTGAGATAGCGCCCGCCTGCCCACATTGCACCTTTGGTTTACTGTTCCTTAGTGTTGACAGGACGTGGATCCTGCTCACCACTAGACCGACCGGGTTTTCATACCGACTTGGTGCAAGGGGAGTATATCCTACCACAAGGAGGGGTTTCCTATACCGAGTACTGAGGGTTAACCTTCATAGCTATATCAGCCCCACAGCGATAACAGACGAGGGGACTTATTCCCAAGTCAGGGAACAGATTATAGCACAAACAGGTTGCTTTCATCTCTGTCCCTGTACTAGACACACACTACCAAGGTTATTAGATGGGGAATTCTGCGGCAACCCAGACCATGGCCAATCCATCTCCCTATGAGTATGTTAAAAACACACTACCGGGGCCACAGGTAGAACCGTTTTGGACACAGGTCAGAGAGAGGTGCCAACAGCTGGGGATACATGACCCAGGGCCAGTGGGACCCTGTTCTGAGGACGAGTGGAAGGAAGTGAGCAAGGTGTGTCAGGTGCACAAGCACTCTTACCCACCTGGGAAATGGGAAGACACCCAATACATGAAAGATTGTTACAAAACATGGAACAAATGCTTAGCCAAGTATAAAACAAAGTATGTAACTAAAGCCCCCACACCAAAACCTGTAAACTCACCCGCCCTATCACAGCAACCCGAAGCACCCCCCCCTTATGTGATGGTTAAACAGGAGGATGGAACATTGGGTCCATGTCTTCAGTTGTATCCATCTCTGGATCCAGCAGTATTGGCTACCATGGTATATGGGGCAGCTGATCAGGCACAAGTTACACGATGGGAAAACGAAAGTAGGAACAGGGAAGAGGAAGTCCGGGCAGAAGGTATACGTAGGAGGGAAGAAGAGAGGATTAGGAGGTTGGATCCGAAGGAAAGGGAATTAGAAGAGAAGTTAAAAGAGTTTAAGAAGAGAAAGGAGGAATTAGAGGAGAAAATGTCTAGGAGGGAGGAAGAGCTAGAACATTACAAAAGAGAGCTAGATAAGAGGGAAGGTGAGATGAGAGAGTATTCTGCGATAACTAAGGAAGAAAGGGATGGAATGTCCCTGGAAAAGGGAGAAGAGGAAGGAGTCAGGAAGTTAAGCCCCAAGGAAAAGGAATGGGAGGAGAAACAGAAAGAATTTAATAAAAGACAGCAGGAAGAGGAAGAAAGGATACAAAGGAAAAGGGAAGATTTAGAGGCGTACGAGAGGAAACTAGAGAAAGAGGCAAGAAGGATTAAGGAGGCCAAGGAAAAGATAATTTCACAGCCATCCACCACACTCAGAAGCCAAACTAAACCAGCCATAAGCCAGAAACCCCCACAGGAGGAAAGGGAGCAGGGTGAATCCTCTACTGAGGAAAGAGAAATAGACATGGAACAGGAAAGTCTAGGTGCCGCCTTTAAAGCACCACTTATGCATATAGGGGAGACGGTAGTCCATATTCCCCTACCCCTAGGCACACTGTCAAAAATAAAGGAGTTATGCCCCAGCCCAAAGAAAAGCCCTAGGGAGGCTGGAGCTTTCCTTGCAAAATACAGTGCAGGGACAAGCCTGGATAAAGAAGATATAGCAGGGATCCTTAGTATAGTTGACCCTGACAGCCCAAAAGGGCATCCCGTAGATGCCTTATGGACAGCCCACATAGAAGAAAATAAAGATTGGGTATCTTTTTGGAAAGGTATGGGGAATCATTGGTCTACTATATACAAGGGTTCATCTGCACTTCAGGAACTTGTCCTAGCAAAACAGGGACCGAAGGAAAAGTTCTATGAATTTTGTACCCGGGTATATGGTCTGTGGAAAGCAGTAGATAACGCCAACCCCCAGTTGTTCACCACCACCATTATGGCTGGTGGCGATACGAAGGTGACACAGTTGCTTAAATTCACTAATCCAAAGTGGGCAGAACAACCCCCCGATGAATTTATGAAGGATGCTAGGTCACGAGAAACATCAGGGGTATTTGAGCAGAAGGGTGGCATTTTTCCCTCCCTGACACCAACCCAGACTCTGCCAACTGGTGGGACTCCGCCCACCCACATAATGACAATGCAACCTTATCCACCAATGCAATCTTATCCCCCAGATCAGGGTTACCCACCAGACCAGGGGTGCTTTAACTGTGGGGAACTGGGGCACTGGAAGTCCCAATGTCCCTACAGAATTAGAACAAACGCCCAAAGAGGAAGGGGTAGGAATCTTAACACCACCCCCCGTCGCCTTCAGGATATCAGGTATCCTCACCCACCACAACCCCAACCACCCCAACCACAACCCCAATACCAGCCTCAGCCTAACAGGCCACCCCCACGCATTCCGATGCAGTGGCCATCCGCTCGGCGGACGCCACAATAGGGATGCCAAGAGTACGTCCCGTCCCTCAGCCTTGTGTGTTACAATCCATCATGGAAAAGTCTTCCGCAGGTACTATTGCGGGTAGACAATCACCTGATATGTCTATTGTTGGATTCAGGGGCTACATTCAGTAGTTTGAATGATGCCATATATGACACACCGCACTGCACTGAGGGAAACTCTATTGGTATAAATGGGACATCAATTACCCACCCCATCACTCCACCATTGCCTGTGGCCACTCCAGAAGGGCAGGAACTGTGTACCCAGAGTTTTGCTGTCCTTGTGGATTGTCCAGTATCTTTAATGGGGAGGGACCTACTCTCAAAACTGAATATCACCATTAAATTTGACAGAGGGGGCTCCCTCACTGCCAGCTCACCGTTCTGTGATTTACATGCTCCAAAGAGACACACTTTCAGGGGACTCTTTGCATCATTGCCACCCACTCTAGAAACACATGCCATATGGGCAGACAACTAAGGGAGTGTGGGTTTTATTAACTGTACACCTTACACACCACAAATGCGTCCAGACGCTGAAGTACAATATCACAAGCAATACCCCCTGCCACTTGAAAAAATTGAAGGCATCACACCATTAATCAATGATTACATAGCAAAAGGGATTCTGAAACACATTATAAGCCCCTGGAATACACCAATCTACCCTGTGAAAAAGGCAAATGGGGAGTGGAGGCTTGTACAGGACCTAAGGGCCGTTAACAAGCAGGTTATACCTCTGCCACCTTTGGTAGCAGATATTTCTTTCATCTTTTTGAAAATACCTGCTGATTCCCTTTGCTACACAGTAGTAGACCTGGCGAATGCATTTTTTAGCATCCCGATCGATGAAGGGGTATTGCCCATGTTTTCATTCTCATGGGGGAGGGGAAAACAGTTGACCTGGTCAAGATTACCGCAGGGGTATGTGGACAGTCCAGCAGCCTTCTCTATGGTCCTTAATGAGACAATTAAGTCATGGACTGCTGAGCGCGGGTCGGTACTAATACAGTATGTGGACGACTTGCTCCTGTGCAGTCGATCTGCTGAAGATTGTGCGGTCGATTCCACATCTCTGTTACATCACCTGGCCAGGTCTGGCCACCTAGCATCGCGGAAGAAGATACAATGGTGTCAAAGTCAGGTAGAATACCTGGGATGCATTCTGAAGGAGGGAACCAGGCTGGTATCCCCCAAACGTGCCGCAGCCCTGCAGGCTCTCAGTCCTCCGAGAGACAAAGCAACTTTGCTCTCATTCTTGGGCGCAATCGTATATTGCCGCCAATGGATCCCAGATTGTTCATATTATGATGGCATTCTGAGGGAGGCTACCTTGTCCACCGCCCCAAAGACAGTAGATTGGACAACAGAAAGGCTCTGTGCTTTTCAGGCCTTGTTAAAAAGTCTGACTCAGGCCCCCGCCCTGGGATTGGTAGAATATGGCAAACCCTTTCAATTATACTGTGTGGTATCGGGAAATTCTTTTGCTGCGGTTTTGACACAGCAACATGGAACCGGGTACCGACCAGTCTCCTATCTCTCAAAAAAGTTGCCTACCCAAGTACAAGGGATGCCATCTTGTCTACAAAACCTTGCTGCTTGTGCTATGGCAGTTCAAGAGGCTAACAAATCAGTATTAGGCCATGAACTGACTCTCTACACTACTCATTCAGTAACTCACCTCCTGCAAAACATGAACACGCAGCATATGACAGCACAAAGGCTTAGTGGGTATGAGATCACACTTCTGAATACTGATAACCTCACTCTCAAACACGCACCACCAAGTAATCCCACTGTCCGTCTTTTGCACTCTTTGCTCAGGTTACCGCGAGACCCTGATCAGAAGCACAATTGTGTTGAACAGGTTGCAGCAATAACCAGCCCTCGCCCAGATCTCACTGACATTCCCCTACCAGGAGTACAGGACGTCTTCATAGACGGCAGCTGTTCTCGCCCCTCCGATGCAACATTCCTGACAGGGTACGCCATTGTCCAACTCCCTGATGTGGTGTTGGAAGCAAAAGCCTTACCACCCTCCTCGGCACAGGTAGCAGAACTGGAGGCGCTCACAAGAGCTTGCATACTTTTCTCTGATGAGGAGGTAAACATCTACACAGATAGTAGGTACGCTTTTGGTGTCACGCGCGACTATGGCGTAATCTGGGCGAATAGAGGATTTAAAACTGCTGACAACAAGCCAATCGCTAACTCTACGCAAATTAAAGCACTCCTGCAAGCGATTCTTCTCCCAAAGAGGATAGCGGTCATCAAAGTAAAGGCACATTCATCAGATAACAACAGAGTTTCCAAAGGAAACGCTCTGGCAGACAGAGAAGCAAAAAAAGCCGCTGCCCTATACATTGGTCAGCCAGCCCCCACAACAATGTTCTTCAAAGAACATTTTACATCACCCAACTTCAAAACCATTGTGGCACAAATACAGGGATTAGCTACAGAAGAGGATGTTTCTTTTTGGGTCAAGGATGGCTTGACCAAGGACCAAGAAGGTCTTTGGTCAAAAGAGGGGAAGATATTGGGCATACCAGAATCAAGCAGTGTTCTCATACTTTCCTATCTCCATGGTCCAGGACATATAGGTACCACCGCCCTAACAAACATATACACAAAGTCTTTCTGTACGAACAACTTAAGTAAACAGGCAAAACTCCTCACCAGCAGTTGTCTGACCTGTGCACAAAACAATGTCCAAGGGAAAAATCATGGATTACATGGCCACCTGCCCCCACCCCTGGGTCCCCTAACAGATTTGCAAATAGACTTCACACACATGCCCAAAAAAAAAGGCAATTTGAAATGCCTTTGCGTGATCGTATGCAAATGGTCAGGTTGGGTTGAGGGTATTCCATGTACAGGTGAGACTGCTAAAATTGCTGCCAAATGCATACTGAACCATTGGGTTTGTAGGTTCGGAATACCAACGGCCATATGGTCAGACAGAGGGCCTGCCTTCAGCTCCTCTGTTACACAGACTTTAGCTAAGCTACTAGGCTTACAGTGGAAACTGCACATCCCTTACCACCCACAAAGTGCAGGGGTAGTGGAAAGAATGAACAGGAACATTAAAGACAAGTTAAAAAAGGCCACGGGGGGCACCATGAAAGGATGGTTGGATTACCTTCCTTCTGTCCTATTTCAGATCAGAACAACACCACATGCTAGAACAAAACTCTCGCCCTTTGAGATTTTGATGGGAGTTCCTGCAAACATAGAGCTGCCCCTCTTAGATCAAAACACTGACATTAACATCTATTCTCAACAGGAAATGTACGTGAAAAATCTGGTAAGTATGCTACAGGATTAGAGGTCGACCGATATGGGTTTTTCTCTGGCCGATGCCGATGCCGATATTTAGAAATTGCGGTGGCCGATTCTGATATGTGATGCCGATTTTTTTTGGGCCGATATATTTGGCCGATTTTTTTTTTTTTTTCCCTTCATCTCATAAAATCTAACAGTTAGACCCCTTTCACATTGGGGCGTTTTTCAGGCGCTTTTGGGCTAAAAAGAGCGCCTGTAAAATGGCTCCCCAGCAGTCTCAGTGTGATATCCCGAGTGCTTTCACACCGAGGCGATGCGCTGGCAGGATGTAAAAAAAAGTCCTGCAAACGGCATCTTTGGAGCGGTGTATACCACCACTCCTGCCCATTGAAATGAATGCGCACCGCTGCCGAAGCGCCTGCAAAGCGTTTTGGCAGCGGCGCTTCAGGGGCGCATTTAACCCCTTCCTCGGCCGCTAGCTGGGTTATAAGCGCCCCGCTAGCAGCCGAATAGTGCCTCTAAAATGACGGTAAAGCGCCGCTAAAACTAGCAGCGTTTTACCATCAACGCATGCCCGCTCCAGTGTGAAAGCAACCTTAAGTGATAAGTGATACAGAAATTTTTTTACATTTAAACATTAAACAAAACAAACCTCCAATCAGTTCACTTGTATGTATAATTTAGAAAAAAAAAAAAAAAACTATCTTAAATATTAAATACACAAAAACAGGTAATCAAAACTTTTGGACGAAAAAAAAATGGGCTAACTTTACTGCTTAGGTTTTTTTTTAATTCATTACTGTATTTTTTTTTTTAAAAATTGCGTTTGAAAGACCGCTGCACAAATACCGCGTGACATAAAATATTGCAACAACCGCTATTTTATTCCCTAGGGTCTCTGCTAAAAAAAATATATATAATGTTTGGGGGTTCTAAGTGATTTTCTAGCAGAAAATACAGGATTTTTACCTGTAAGCAACAAGTGTCAGAAAAGATTTAGTCTTTAAATGGTTAAACTGAGAATTCCTACACGGAGTTCAGTCTATTGATAAAAAAGAACTTGAAGAGATACAAATGTATCTTCTTATCAGACTTGGCAGGCTGCCCAGAGGAGGAGAGAAGATAACTTTCCGGCAACGTGCATTGACTTCTATTACAGAAGTCATTTGCAAGTCATGGCTGAAGTTATAATCGGCCTTTTTTATCAGCACAATCGGCCGATGCCGATTAAGTAAAAAACGCCAAATATCGGCCGATATATCGGCCGGCCGATATATCGGTCGACCTCTATACAGGATATGAACGAACAAGTCTCTGTCACCTTTTCTCCTCTTTCAACAGAACCTACTCATCCCTTCATCCCAGGAGACAAAGTACTGGTGAAACAACTGGCACACAAAAAGAAGGTTGGACCCATTTTCTCTGGACCTTGGAAGATAGAGAAGGTTTCCAGAACTGCTGTACTGACCGATCTAGGAAACACCTGGATCCACGCCAGCCGGTTAAAGAAGTGTCCACAGCAACCCCAGACCCCTGACCCTCCTCCAGCACCCCAAGACTCCTCTGACCAGGAACAGCGACCAGATTTGAAGGACATTCAAGAAGGCATAACACAAATCTCTCGGACCGACGAGACGAATCCCCCACCAACAGGAAGAAACAAGAAACAGAACTTTGTACACAGTACCTGACAAAATGATTTCTACCTTTGTGTCAGGAAAAACATTATGCTTCTGGACATGTCTGATTCTGATAGTATTCATACCTACTTGGTAGAATGACCATTTCGATGATATCGAATGGTCAAAGGGAGGATTGTAAGGAGATTCCATAATACATTGCATTATGATTGATTATTGATTTTACCCTGAGGATATATGTTCAGGTTTTGCTTATTTGCTTACTGATTAGAGAAATATCTTGATATATTTTAGTGAATGTGACAGACTGAATCTTATGACAAGTATTACTTAATGACTGAATTATCTCATTGCAATATCACCCTGTCTGTCTATTCCTGTCTGATGCCTTCATCTTAGGAAACATCTGTCTGTGGTTTTTATCTCTGTACACTGTTGCTGGGTATGAGAAGGCCAACAGCGGCTAAAATTAGTTTTTTTTAGGAAGTTGTGGTTGGCCATCTCATGGTCAGAAGACGATGACAGAAAGTAAGGAATCAATGACCTATTAACTTGAACTAAAGGGGTCAACATTTTAATATTTAAGATCACAAGATGAAGACATTATTAAAGTATGGAAAATCACAAGATTAAGAAATTACCGAATAATATGCTAATGAACATTTATGTGTATCATTTTGATTGGCCCCCAAATGGGGCAGAGTCTTGTAGAGGCACAGCATAAAACAGCAAAGCATTCAATAAACCATTGTAATCATTTCAGCATACCTAGTGTGTGTATGTGTAATTGATTAACCGCCGGCAAGGACCTCCACTGAGCCATCTCCAAGAGCCTAGGCCACAAGGAGAAGACGGGCGCCTAACACGTATAAATGAAAATGTTAAGATGTAATTGAATGCTGTGTATTTTTGTATGAATAATTTTCTTAATAAAGAAAGATTAAATAAAAAAAAAAATGAATGGGCTGCCAATGTACCCTAATGGATAAAAATAAGCACATGACCCTTTTTTAGGAATGCATTGCACCACAATGCACACTTTACTGTATACTGTGTACATAGCTCTCAACTGTCCCTGATTTCGAGGGACTGTCCCTGATTTCGAGGGACTGTCCCTGATTTCGAGGGACTGTCCCTGATTTGGAGCAATGTCCCGCTGTCCCTCATTCCTCCTCATTTGTCCCTCATTTTGCTCTGATCTATATAGTTGTATATAAAATGCACTTTTTATCTATCAAAACGTGTTTTCCAGCACTAAACCTTTCATCTGATTTCTAAATCAGAAATAAAAAAAAACAATCTTGTTATTTTGTACAATTCTCCTTTAAGAGGGCGTGGCAAGGGGTGTGTCCTATGCCTGCATACTTTTGCTGAGAGGTGTCCCTCATTCCCATCTCATAAAGTTGGGAGGTATGTGTGTATGGGTGCCATTCACAACAAATAGCTTTCTCATGTAACTTAAAGAGGAGCTTCAGCCAGGTTCCAAAGAAGTCAACAGCTACAAAAACTATATTTGCTGGCTTTTTATAAACAGACATTTACCTGTCCAGGGATCCAGCGCCGTCCTTACCCGGGCGGGTTCTTCACCGGTCTTCAGGTCCCCGCCACTAGCATGTTACATAGTTAGATAGTTACATAGTAGGTAAGGTTGAAAAAATACCATCAAGTCCAACCTATGTGTGTGATTATGTCAGTATTACATTGTATATCCCTGTATGTTGCAGTCATTCAGGTGTTTATCTAATAGTTTTTTTAAACTATCGATGCCCCTCGATGTTAAAGCGGTTGTAAACCACTGCATGTTTTTTTTTTCTTACCTGCAAGGCAAAGGCATAATGTGCTAGTATGCATCGCATACTAGCACATGATGTGAAACTTACCAGAAAACAAAGCCTTCCAGCAATGCGATGTTATGGCTGGGGACAGCTTCCATCTTCACCAGTCTTTCTTCCGGGTTTGGGGACTCCAGCTCCGTGACTGTGGCATGTGCACGGGAGCCGCTGGTCATGGCACAGGGCTCTGGAGAAACGGCATGAGCGGCCGTTGCTTCAGAGCACATGCGCCAGTGATTTTGCTGGCTGCATGTACAGTAAATATATCCTAAATGGTGCACGTTTAGGAGATATCTACACTACACTACCGATAGGTAAGCCTTATTATAGGCTTACCTATAGGTAAAAATTAAAGATGGAAGTTTACTTCCTCTTTAACTGTGGGAAACCGGCTGTGACTCTTTGTGGCTTCACAGTCTGCCTCCCAGTGCACATGCAAAAGCCGCACTGCACCCTGTGAATGGTCCTGCAGCCTCCTGGGACCTGTAAAGTGTCCCAGAAAGTTGTAGTCGGGGCAACCTCCAATCTGATCATTTAAGCGATCTGAGTGGAAGTGGGTATCCACCAAAACTAGGTACGCTCTCCCCCCCAAAAAATAAAGATTCTAAATATGGTAGATGAGAGGGGGGAAAAGGAGGACAACCGGAACTTCCCCTTTTGGTTGAAGTTCTGCTTTAACCACTTCAATACCGGGCACTTTCGCCCCTTCCCGTCCAGGACAATTTTCAGCTTTCAGCGCTGTCGCACTTTGAATGACAATTGCGTGGTCATGCTACACTGTACCCAAACAAAATTTTTATCATTTTGTTCCCACAATAAAGCTTTCTTTTGGTGGTGTTTGATCACCTCTGCGGTTTTTATTTTTTGCTAAACAAACTAAAAAAGACAGATTTAAAAAAAAAAAAAAGTTTTTCTTTGTTTCGGTTATAAAATTTTGTTTTCTCCTTCACTGACAGGCACTGATGGGTTGGCACTGATGGCAACTGATGAGGAGGCACTGATATGTAGAATTGATGGGCACTGAAGGGCGGCACTGATATGCAAAACTGACGGGAACCAATATGCGGCACTGACTGGCGGCTGTGATTGCCACCGATTAGCGGTACTGATTGGCACTGACAGGTGGCACTGATGGGAAGCACTGATGATGAGGTACTGACAGGGTTTACTGCTGAGCACTGATTTGCACTGTGATGGGCACTGACTGGCACTGATCTGGGCACTGTCATCTGTTTTTTATGGGGCACCGACTGGCAGCTTATAGGCACTGACTGGCAGCTGTGGTAGCACATCTGATGGGGCTGTGCTGATAATCAATGTGCTGATTATCAGCACAGACCCCCCCTCCTCTGACAGAGGAGGGTCGGCTCTCCCTGTCAGCGCGAACCGAGGAATGCTGTTTACCAGCACTTCCTGGTCCATGCGATGATTAGCTGTGATTGGTCACAGCTGATCACGCGGTAAGAAGCCTCTGCCAGAAGCTTCTTACCACAATCGGAGATGCAGCGTGTCAGACTGACACGCCGCACTTGTGATTGCTGCGCTGCGCACCCCCGCGGGCCCGCGCCGCCATGTTATCCTACTGGATGTCATATGACTCCCAGTCTGGATAACTGAACCACTTCCCGGCTGTCATTCTGCTATAGGCCGGGTGGGAAGTGGTTAAAGATATAACACGATGAAAAATAATTTATTTATTTTTCTACCTTGATAGGTTATCATTTAAAACAACTGTACTATTGATAAAAGGGAAAACAACACAAAAAAGACAGACAAATGTTTACATATGGTAAGAAAAAAAATCAACAAACAATAAACATAGTGGGGGAATTTACTAAAACTGGAGTGTGCAAAATCTGGTGCAGCTCTGCATAGAAATCAATCAACTTCCAGGTTTTAGGCCTCATGCACACAGGGCGTTTTTACAGCTGCTTTTAGCAGCATCAGATTTTTTTTGTGCAGCCTAAAAATGCCTCTCCATGTTATTTTATGTATCCATGCACACACAGGCTTTTAGGAGCTGTAAGTAGCATAGGTGTTTTCAAGCTGTAAAAAAATCCAGGGCCAGCGCTTTCTGAGGACCGGCGTTAGAGCTGTAAAAATGTCTGACACTGGTAAAAGCTGTGTTAAGCCTCGTCAAGCGTTTTTTTTTTTTTTTTTTTAATGACAAAATCAATGGTTCCCTATGAGAGCCCATTGATTTGAATAGAAGTCGCACCACAAGTCGGATCATGGTAATCCGACTTGCGATGCGGCTTGTGCGCTGAGGATCTTGAAGGGGGACGTGGGGTTCCCCGGGTGGTGATGCCTCTGGATGTCATCACTAGGTGGCCCCGCCCATTGGCTATATTAATAATGGCACACGGCGGACCTAGCATTACAGCAGGAGAGAGCGTCAAGGGAAAATCAGAGAAAGAGCAGAGGGTGAATACAGTGGAGAGAGGAGAATTGGCATCGGGAGAAGACAGCAGAGAGGAGAACCGGAGGATGAAGACATTGCCGGAGGGAAAAGAACCAGAGGATGAAGACATTACCAGAGGGAGAAGAAATTGTAAGGAGAAGAGGCGCCTGAGCTGCTTTAATAAATTACTTTATCAAAAAATCTGTGTACTGTTTTTATATTTTGACACTTTTTTGGGTGAATGAGTAGGAGTACAATGTACCCCATACTCATTCCCCTAGGGTGGGGGGCCGGGATCTGGAGGCCCTCTTGTTAAAGGCCCTCGCCCGCAGACCCTGAAACCACCGGCCAGGGTTGTCGGGAAGAGGCCCTTGTCCCCATCAACATGGGGACAGGGTGCTTTGGAGTGGGGGGGTGCAGGGCCCCCCTGCCCCAAAGCACCCCCCCATGTTGAGGGCATGTGGCCTGGTATTGTCCAGGGGGTGCTCGCTCTCCCCCCCTTTCCTGGTCTGCCGGGCTGCATGCTCGGATAAGGGTCTGGTATTATTTTGGGGGCAAGCCCCATGCCAATTTTTTGGGCGTGGGGGTTCCCCTTAAAACCCATACCAGATTGAAGGGTCTGGTATGCTCTTGGGGGAGAACTCCACGCTAGGTTTTTTTTTCCATTTTGGCGAGGGTTCCCCTTCAGGATCCTCAGCACACAAGCAGAACCGCAAGTCAGATCATCATGATCTCACTTGTGGTGCGACTTCTATTCAAATCAATGGGCTCTCATAGGGAACCATTGATTTTGAATAGAGGCAGAGAAATGCTACTGACAGCTAGAGCAGTTAAACGTGCATTAACGCCAATGCAAGAAGCTACTAAAAACATGTTTTTACAGCCGATTTTTTCTGGCGTGGTTGTGGCTTTGCAGCTAATTTTTTCTAACGCCCCATGTGCATGAGGCCTTATTGTCACAACTTAATTGAATAAGCTGAAGGTAGAAGCTGATTGGCTGCCATGCAGAACTGCACCAGATTCTGCGTGTTCCAGTTTAAGTAAATCTCCCCCACTAGTGTATCTTACTGGAATATACTGCTCAATTTGAACCGGGAAAGACGGACACCTTTCAGCACAATATGTTAGGTCAAGGGCCGCATGTCTTTCACATCCCCAACAATGCAGACTTTTTTTCTAGTTGTGGAAGAGGGGAGGGTCCAGACCTCCTGCCAATTTTGTTTTTGCTGGTTTTGACCCTGCTGAGGACATTCACCCTAGTTGTCCTTGTGACCATTGTCATCGAGACAGAAAGAGATGAGATATCCAAAATTTTAGACTTGCCACAGAAATAAGAAGTGAGAGTAAAGCTGGGGATACACTTGTAGGATTTTGTTGAAATTTTTGGTTGTAAGAACATTGTAGGATCGTTTGTTCATTTTTCTATTTATTAGTGGGATTAAAAAACTACCTTCATTTCGACCGCAATGAGGAGAAAATTTGAAGAGTAGGATGGAAATGTTTTCTCGAATGTATACATTTCTAACAGTCTATTCATTCCAAAATCGAATATTAAAAGCTAACAAAATTGTTTTGAAATACTTTTGAGCAACGTGCAAATGTTGTTGGAATATTTTCATACAAATTTTCCTAAAAATATTTGTACAAATTTTGGTTTGAAATTCTACTAGTCTTTACCCAGCTTAAATCATTCAATAAGAACAAATGTTTTGGTGACAACCATCTAAGATAGGAATTCTCTTCACCTTGGCTTGGGGGGGGGGGGGGAGAATAACAGTATCTATCATTTCCTGCTGTAACTGCAGGACAAGAAATCTTTCCAAGACACTTTGAGCAAAAAAAAAACCCCTACCCCTACTCTGTCCAAAATAAAAAAATAAAAAAAACGGTTTGTCTACATACTGTTTACACTTTAACCGCTTCAATACTGGGCACTTTTACCCCCTTCCTGCCCAGGCCAATTTTCAACTTTCAGCGCTGTCGCACTTTGAATGACAATTGCGCAGTCATGCAACATGGTACACAAATTACAATTTTATTTAAAAAAATTTCACACAAATAGAGCTTTCTTTTGGTGGTATTTAATCACTACTGGGTTTTTAATTTTTTTCTAAAATAATAAACAAAGCCCGGAAATTTATGAAAAAAAACCCAAAAACATTTCTTAGTTTCTGTCAGAAAATGTTGCACATAAGTAACGTTTCTCCTTCACTGATGTGCGCTGATGAGACTGCACTGATGGACACTGATAGGTGGCACTGTTGAGCACTGATAGGATGCACTGATGGGCACTAATGAGGTGCCACTGATGAGGAGACACTAATATCCCACACTGATGGACACTGATATGCGGCACTGATAGGCACTGATAGGTGGCACTGATGGGCACTGATAGGCAGCACGGATAGGTGGCACTGATGAGCACGCACTGATGGGCAATGAAAGGCAGCACTGAGTTGAATTACTTCTGGGCATAGATTGGCATCACTTTTGGACATTCACTGGCATCACTGCTGGGCACTCACTGGCATCACTGCTGGACACTGTTGGGGCCGCACTGATAATCAGGGCACTGATTATCTGTACAGTCTCCCCTGTGAGGAGATGCTGCTGATCGGCTCTCCTCTCCTCACACTGTGTCAGTGTGAGGTGAGGAAAGCCGATTACCGGCACTTCTTTGTTTACATGTGATCAGCTGTGATTGGACACAGCTGATCACATAAGTATAGAGCCGTGTCAGATTGAGGTTGTGCCGTGTCCCAGGGACACAGAGCACCCTTGATCGCCATGCTGCGGGCCCACGCCGGCGTGTAAACGTGGTGAGACTGGGGCGACGTCATATGACATTGTCCCAGAACGAGAGAGGTCAAATGATATTGGGCAGGAAGTTATTAAAGAGCAAATATGATCAATTAAAACCCCTAATGTCGCGTACACACGACCGGACTTTTCGGCATCAAAGGTCGGACAGAACGAATCCGTCGGACAATTCGATCATGTGTGGGCTTCATCAGACCTTCATCGGACCTTTTCTGACGAAAATTCCAACGGACCTAGAAATAGAACATATTTCAAATCTTTCCGATGGACTTGATTCCTATCGAAAAAAAACGTTCGTCTGTATGCTAGTCCGACGGACCAAAAACGACACAAGGGCATCTATTGGCTACTGGCTATGAACTTCCTTATTCTAGTCCGGTCATACGTCATCACGTTCGAAACGATCGGACTTTGGTGTAATCGTGTGTAGGCAAGTCCGTTTCATTGGAACTCTGTCGGAACTCTGTCGAAAAGTCGTTTGGGGTTGAGTCCAACGAAAAGTCCAGTCATGTGTACACGGCATGACTTTCACTATTTTTTATGTGCTAGAGCTTGAAATGAAAGAAAATCAAAATTCTAAAGTACAAAAAATTTATATATTCCAGATTGCCAGTCCTTAGATGTGGTTGTTGTGTTAGATTTAATTTTGTTAGGCTAATGTCCCGTACACACGATCGGACAGTCCAACAACAAAATCCATGTTTTTTTTCCTACGGATGTTGGCTCAAACTTGTCTTGCATACACACGGTCACACAAATCTTGTCAGAAATTCCAAACGTCAAGAACGTGGTGACGTACAACACGTACGACGAGCCGAGAAAAAGGAAGTTCAATAGCCAGTGGGGCTCTTCTGCTTGATTTTGCGCATGGGTGGAACTTTGTGCGTCGGAATTGTGTACACACGATCGGAATTTACGACAACGGATTTTGTTGTCGGAAAATTTGAGATCCAGATCTCAAATTTTGTGTTGAGGAAATTCCAATGGAAAATGTCCGATGGAGCCCACACATGGTCGGAATTTCTGACAAGTTCCCATCGAACATTTTCCGTCGGAAAATCTGACTGTGTGTGGGCTCCATCGGACATTTTCCGATCACGGATGTGGAAATACGGGGCGATTTAGGTAACAGCGATCACAGGTCAATTCCTTTCAGTACAAATCACACAAATAGGAAACGTTTATTCTTCTCCTCAGTCTTCACGAGTGAATCGGGGGGCTTCAGTAACCAAAACTGCAGTGTTTATCCTCATGACACAACACAGGAAGCACCTACATGGTTAACAGAGGACGGAATTAAAATTAGACTTGAGAAACTTAACATTAATAAATCACCGGGACCAGATGGCTTGCACCCGAGGGTACTTAGGGAACTCAGTCAAGTGATTGCCAGACCGTTGTTCCTAATTTTTACAGATAGTCTACTGACTGGAATGGTACCAGCTGATTGGAGAAAAGCCAATGTAGCACCAATATTTAAAAAGGGCCCAAAATACATCCCTGGGAATTACAGACCAGTTAGCCTAACATCAATAGTATGTAAACTCTTGGAGGGGATGATAAGGGACTATATATAAGATTTTAGTAATAAGAACGGTATCATTAGCAGTAATCAGCATGGATTCATGAAGAATCGTTCTTGCTAAACCAATCTATTAACCTTCTATGAGGAGGTGAGTTGCCATCTAGATAAAGGAAGGCCCGTAGACGTGGTGTATCTGGATTTTGTAAAAGCATTTGACACAGTTCCCCATAAACGTTTACTGTACAAGATAAGGTCCGTTGGCATGGACCATAGGGTGAGTACATGGATTGAAAACTGGCTACAAGGGCGAGTTCAGAGGGTGGTGATAAATGGGGAGTACTCAAAATGGTCAGGGGTTGGTAGTGGGGTCCCCCAGGGTTCTGTGCTGGGACCAATCCTATTTAATTTGTTCATAAACGATCTGGAGGATGGGATAAACAGTTCAATCTCTGTATTTGCAGACGATACTAAGCTAAGCAGGGCAATAACTTCTCTGCAGGATGTGGAAACCTTGCAAAAAGACCTGAACAAATTAATGGGGTGGGCGACTACATGGCAAATGAGATTCATTGTAGAAAAATGTAAAATAATGCATTTGGGTGGCAAAAATATGAATGCAATCTATACACTGGGGGGAGAACCTCTGGGGGAATCTAGGATGGAAAAGGACCTGGGGGTCCTAGCAGATGATAGGCTCAGCAATGGCAGGCAATACCAAGCTGCTGCTAACAAAGCAAACAGAATATTGGCATGCATTAAAAGGGGGATCAACTCCAGAGATAAAACGATAATTCTCCCGCTCTACAAGACACTGGTCCGGCCGCACCTAGAGTATGCTGTCCAGTTCTGGGCACCAGTCCTCAGGAAGGATGTACTGGAAATGGAGCGAGTACAAAGAAGGGCAACAAAGCTAATAAAGGGTCTGAAGGATCTTAGTTATGAGGAAAGGTTGCGAGGACTGAACTTATTCTCTCTGGAGAAGAGACGCTTGAGAGGGGATATGATTTCAATTTACAAATACCGTACTGGTGACCCCACAATAGGGATAAAACTTTTTCGCAGAAGAGAGTTTAACAAGACTCGCGGCCACTCATTAAAATTAGAAGAAAAGAGGTTTAGCCTTAAACTACGTAGAGGGTTCTTTACTGTAAGAGCGGCAAGGATGTGGAATTCCCTTCCACAGGCGGTGGTCTCAACTGGGAGCATTGATAGCTTCAAGAAACCATTAGATAAGCACCTGAATGACCACAACATACAGGGATATATAATGCAATACTGACACATAAATCACACACATAGGTTGGACTTGATGGACTTGTGTCTTTTTTCAACCTCACCTACTATGTAACTATGTGTACGCGGCATAAGAATGTTTTCATCAATCACAAAAAATACACATTGATCCTGCCAGAAACGCAGTATCCTTGTCACTTCCTGTGAGCCAGCCAGGGTTTCATAGAATCTTAAAGTTCCTCCAGAGGTTGCTAAGGATTCTTTGAAATGTGTCTGATTGACCTCCCATCTGATGGTGCCTGCATAGTTCCCATTTGAATGCCATTTGGCATAGCCAGTAGCATGACACCAATAATAAGCCATATGTAAGGGTAGAATTCTGGCAGAATAGGTGCATTTTTCCAACTGACACCTGATGAATTTATTTTAGCAGGGGTACCCTCAGACCTAACAATGATTTTATGGTTCCTCTGCAGTAAAAAATAAAAAATTAAACAAAAAAAGAGAAAGGCTGCTGTAAACTGATTTGGAAGCTGAAACAATGTTGTCTTTCTTGTGTAAACTACTAATCTCTCCAGCCCACATGTAATGGAAATTAAGGGAGCAAAACATGTTTAAAGCCCAGACTGATTAACAACCATGGTTCACGCCATAGAAACAGTGGAGGAGTTTGCTCAAATGAGTTGTAAACCCTCATCGTTTTTCACCTTAATGCATTTTATGCAACAGGGACGAGCAAGCCCGGAAGCTCCAGCCACTGTCTTGGGTTCTCATTGGATAGATTGATTGCAGCAGGAGCCATTGGCTCCCACTGCTGTCAATCAAATCCAGTGACACGGGGTAGGACCGAGTTCTGCTGTCTGTGTCAATGGACTCAGCAGCAGGACTCAGGAGAGTACCCGCATGAGTGCCCCCATGGAAAGCAGTTTTCCATGGGGGCACCCGATGAAGAGGAGGAACCAGGAGCACTGCCAGGGGACCCCATAAAAGGAGAATCGGAGCCACTCTGTGCAAAACCCTTGCACAGTGCAGGTAAGTATAACATGTGTGTTTCTTTAAAGAAAAACAAAAACTTTTACAATCACTTTAATCGCTCAGGGATAAGAAGTGTGTTATTCGCTAGGTTAAAAAGGGAACAAGCCTGAAAAAAGAAAACTATATGCAAAGTAGCAAATAAGTGCAATATTCCAAAGGTTTGGCAAAAAACTGAGAGCAATAATTTTTGGTGGGTAAATAGTATTTATTTGTCTGTAGGTCCAAAAAAGAGGTACCTAAAGGAGCGAAGAGAAACAAAGGGATTTGGAACCCAAAGAGTCATAGTCCCTTAAATGAGGGACAGTTGTGTGTTTATATTTAATATTTACATATGCCTGTGTAGGGAACTGCTGCCATCTACTGTCTGAATTTGTAAATGCCTATACATTTATTATGTATGCACTTTCTGCCCTTGAAGGAGGAAGAGGAGAGAGAGAGAAAGTCTCAGTTACATGTCCTGTCCATGCTGATAAATCCTGGACCAGAAGAGACTATTATACACTACTAGGGAGGGACTAAAGCGCAGAGTAGATGACTCCAAGTTCCAGTGCCACACCAGTTCCTGCCAGTGAGAAGTTCCATTCCAGTCTGGTTTGACAACAGTTGGAGGATCCCATCGTGACCATTGATCTTGTCTTCAGGACTCTGACACAAAGACAGATGCCGCATCATCCTCAGGACCCCTGCAACTGGATTTTACTGCAACATTTACCTGGAGGTATCTCTATTAATAACTATATATACCAAGGTATATGTGCACAATTCTACGTCTGTGTCTACAGGGAAGCAGAAGGTGGTGCAAGATGCAGTTCACTCCACATGTGCTACTTCACTAAGGGACTGAGAGTTCCTAGCCTGTAAGGGGCTGTTGCTAAGCTAACTAAACCTGTTAGCTCTAAAGAAGTGAATCAAGCGGAGCTGAACAAGGTTCAAGTGTTGTGCAGGAGGAAGAAGCGGAGCTATTAATAGGGAGGACGTTGTCCCTGGATTTTCTGTTGTTGTCAGGTTGGGCATCCCATAATCCCTAACCCCATCCAAGTTAACAACCCTCAATAAAACAACAAAAACAAGCTCAAAGACGGCTTTCTGAGTCTGGATGAGAATATAAATTTCTATGTGATTGGCTGTGCAGCAGTGGGGAACCCTGACACCTGCAGCCCCTATGGGGGTAGTGCTACATTATCAAACCCACTCTTACACTTAGCGAAGGATCTCATTCTCTTATTTTCCTATAGATTTAGCACAATATTCTGTTTGGGGAGGGTCATTTGTATGAAACACAGCTATCTGAGTTATCTCACAGACACCCCGGCAAATTGGCCTCATATGCACTCTCATACCTCCCAACTTTTTGAGATGGGAATGAGGGACACCTATCAGCAAAAGTATGCAGGCATAGGACACACCCCTTGCCACGCCCCCTTAAAAGGAGAATTTTACAAAAAAACAAGGATTGGTTCAACCCACAAGTGCTTTTTTTTTACCACTACTATTCTTTTATATTGGCTCTTGGAATTGACAAATGCAGCAATTTAGAAATCAGATGAAAGGTTTAGTGCTGCAAAACACTTTTTGATAGATAATACAACTATATAGATCAGACCAAAATGAGGGACAAATGAGGAGGAATGAGGGACAGAGGGACATTCCTCCAAATCAGGGACAGTCCCTACAAATCAGGGACAGTCCCTGGAAATCAGGGACAGTTGGTAGCTATGCACTCTGCCATCCTGTGTCTGTCTGTATCTATTGTCCCATCCACCTTCATTATAGAGTTGGGATTGGTCACAAAACTAAATTATACTTTATTACAATACTTCTACAATACCCTTTGCAAAACAATGTAACAACAAATTTCCAGGATCGTGGGAGGCAAGTACAGCGGGAATGGGAGGAGGGGGAGTGTTGGGAGCCCGGTGTTAGGTCACCTTACAGATTTTCTGTAAAGGTGAATTTACACTTTAAGGTAAGCTCAGTAAGGCAGCCCATATGTCAGCCATTTTTTTTTGTTCAACCAGGGTGTTGAAAAAAAATAAATAATAAATTCCCACATCTACACATTTGACACTGCCCTGCTAAACAACTGTGTTCTGCTCTACTGATTCCTGTTTCTGTACACTGTCCTGCTGACCTCCCATCCTCTGCCCCCTGATATTTTTTACTGCACCCCCCCCCCCCCCCACATTGAACTGGCTAGATCCGGCCCTAACCTTACCCATACCCAGACAAAATTAAAAGACAAAAGGGAGCTCATGACTGTATTTTATGTAACCACAGGAAGACTTTTACGGTAGGTAATGAAGCACAAGAGGTTTAGCTCCTATTGTTCACAATAACACAAAGTGGCTTTAATTCATGCTGTGAAGGAAACAAGGCTATTCACCAGTTTGCTTTTTATTGATCTTACTGAAAAGACCCACGCACTCATCTGAAATTTCCAATTCTCATATATACATCTATACTGTATACATACTAGGGTTGCAACGATACTAGTATCGGTATTGGTACTGGTGACGATACAGAGTATTTGCATACCTGAAACCGATACTTTCAGGCTCGGCTCTTTGAGCTGTCAGTGGGGTCTCCCCTGTGTTCAAGAAGTCCGGTAATTGGAGCTGTCAAAAAAAAAAAAAAGCAGCCCGCAATGTTCATTACCAACATTGCTCAGCCCTGAAACACTAAAATAAAAAGAAACATTGTTTCTTTTTGAATCTTTCTGTTTCTTTTCTTTTGTTTACGTCTATTTTATAAACGATAAACAATTAAAACTTTTTTTTTGTTTGCTTTGTTAGTGAACATTTTTACACATATATTTACACATTTCACATTAAAAAAGCGCTAAATTAATAAAAAATCAACTTATTTCATTTGTAAATAACTTTTCAATGCTTTGTACCATTGCTGACAGCTAAAGTTAAAACAAAACAGTTGCGGTAAAAAAAAAAAAAAAAAAATCAGTGCATCCCTAATACATACTGTGTATATATATATATATATATATATATATATATATATATATATATATATATATATGGATGCCGATGAAGATACGATATTTCCCTTGTATCGACATGCGTAGGGGAGGGGACTTGACGGCGCAGGAGACAGCTGGTCTACCTTATGGAGTAGGAGTGATGCCTATCAGTGGCAATCAGTGCCCATCAGTGCTGCCTATCAGTGCCCACAAGTGTTGCCAATCGCCAATCAGAGCCCATCAGTGCTGTCCATCAGTGCCAATCAGTGCCAATCAGTGCTGCTAATCAAAGCCCATCAGTGCTGCCTATCAGTGCCCATCAGTGCCACCTATCAGTGCTGACAATCAGTGCCAATCAGTGCTCCCTATCAGTGCAGCCTATCAGTGCTGCCAGTTAGTGCCGCCTATCAGTGCCAATCAGTGCTGCCTATCAGTGCCACCTATCAGTGCTACCAATTAGTGCCCATCAATGCTGCCAATCAGTGCCAATCAGTGCTGCCAATCAGTGGCAATCAGTGCTGCCTAATAGGGATGAGCTTCGTGTTCGAGTCGAACCCATGTTCGACTCGAACATCGGCTGTTCGATCGTTCGCCGAATTGCGAACGTTATGGGCCGTTCGCGCTAAATTCGTGTGGCGCGTCACGGCCCATAATTCACTGCGGCATCGCAGTGCATTGCTGGCTGATGATTGGCCAAGCATGCACTATGACCCGCATGCTTGGCCAATCACAGCGCTGTCAGTAGAGAGAGCTGTAATTGGCCAAAGCCAGGGTGGCTTTGGCCAATTATGGCTCAGGGGATTTAGTACACACCCCACACTATATAAGGCCGCCTGCACGGCGGCCCTGTGTAGTGTGTGTTCCGGTGTGCTGAGAGATAGAGAGAGAGAGAGACAGTGTCATTTGATTTGAGTTAGATAGATTAGGCAGAACAGTCAGTCAGTTAGCTGCACTTACAGTGTATTGTGTATATATATGCATCCCAGGTGTTGCATATATATATATACACTGTATTCAGTTTAGCTAGATCCGTTCCTGTTATCTTCTATCTAGACTATTTACATTTAATGCAGTGCGTCCTGCTCACAGTGTTCAGCTAGATCCGTTCCTGCTATTTACATTTAGTGCAGTGCGTCCTGCTCACAGTGTTCAGCTAGATCCGTTCCTGTTATCTTCTAGACTATTTACATTTAGTGCAGTGCGTCCTGCTCACAGTGTTCAGCTAGATCCGTTCCTGCAATTTACATTTAGTGCAGTGCGTCCTGCTCACAGTGTTCAGCTAGATCCGTTCCTGCTATTTACATTTAGTGCAGTGCGTCCTGCTCACAGTGTTCAGCTAGATCCGTTCCTGCTATTTACATTTAGTGCAGTGCGTCCTGCTCACAGTGTTCAGCTAGATCCGTTCCTGCTATTTACATTTAGTGCAGTGCGTCCTGCTCACAGTGTTCAGCTAGATCCGTTCCTGTTATCTTCTAGACTATTTACATTTAGTGCAGTGCGTCCTGCTCACAGTGTTCAGCTAGATCCGTTCCTGCAATTTACATTTAGTGCAGTGCGTCCTGCTCACAGTGTTCAGCTAGATCCGTTCCTGCTATTTACATTTAGTGCAGTGCGTCCTGCTCACAGTGTTCAGCTAGATCCGTTCCTGCTATTTACATTTAGTGCAGTGCGTCCTGCTCACAGTGTTCAGCTAGATCCGTTCCTGCTATTTACATTTAGTGCAGTGCGTCCTGCTCACAGTGTTCAGCTAGATCCGTTCCTGCTATTTACATTTAGTGCAGTGCGTCCTGCGCACAGTGTTCAGCTAGAGCCGTTCCTGCTATTTACATTTAGTGCAGTGCGTCCTGCTCACAGTGTTCAGCTAGATCCGTTCCTGTTATCTTCTAGACTATTTACATTTAGTGCAGTGCGTCCTGCTCACAGTGTTCAGCTAGATCCGTTCCTGTTATCTTCTAGACTATTTACATTTAGTGCAGTGCGTCCTGCTCACAGTGTTCAGCTAGATCCGTTCCTGCTATTTACATTTAGTGCAGTGCGTCCTGCTCACAGTGTTCAGCTAGATCCGTTCCTGTTAAATTCCTACTGACCGGCAGGCTTGTCTGGTTACAGTATATAAAGCTACCTGAAGAAAATTACAGGTGTTCTATTTGATCCTATTAGTACCACGGTCAGGCAGCTAGACTATTTACATTTAGTACAGTGCGTCCTGCTCACAGTGTACAACTAGATCCGTTCCTGTTATCTTCCTACTGACAGGCAGGCTTGTCTGGTTACAGTATATAAAGCTACCTGAAGAAAATTACAGGTGTTCTATTTGATCCTATTAGTACCACGGTCAGGCAGCTAGACTATTTACATTTAGTACAGTGCGTCCTGCTCACAGTGTACAGCTAGATCCGTTCCTGTTATCTTCCTACTGACAGGCAGGCTTGTCTGGTTACAGTATATAAAGCTACCTGAAGAAAATTACAGGTGTTCTATTTGATCCTATTAGTACCACGGTCAGGCAGCTAGACTATTTACATTTAGTACAGTGCGTCCTGCTCACAGTGTACAGCTAGATCCGTTCCTGTTATCTTCCTACTGACAGGCAGGCTTGTCTGGTTACAGTATATAAAGCTACCTGAAGAAAATTACAGGTGTTCTATTTGATCCTATTAGTACCACGGTCAGGCAGCTAGACTATTTACATTTAGTACAGTGCGTCCTGCTCACAGTGTTCAGCTAGATCCGTTCCTGTTATCTTCCTACTGACAGGCAGGCTTGTCTGGTTACAGTATATAAAGCTACTTGAAGAAAATTACAGGTGTTCTATCCCAGCTTAGTGCAGCTACAGGCCATTAGTATGTCTGGAAGGCCAAGAAGGAGAGGCAGACAGTCACAAGCCAATAAGAGAGGGCAAGCAGGCTCTGTGTCTAGTGCTGGTCGTGGAGACGGTGCATCCTCATCAGCACGTGGCCATGGGACACGCTTGGCCTTTTTTTCGGCAGCTGGCCATGTTGAGCCGCAACATGCGGAAGACTTGGTCGAGTGGATGACCAAGCCGTCCTCATCCTCCTCATCCTCTCTCACCCATGCCCAGGGTGCTTTGTCTGGCAAAGCAGCGGCCTCTTCCCTCAGCTCAATGTCATCAGTGACTCCTTCCCTAGCTCCACCATGTCCTCATGAGGATTCCCTCGAACTGTTTGACCACAGTGTTGGGTACATGCTCCAGGAGGATGCCCAGCGTTTGGAAGGCTCTGATGACGATACTGAGCTCGATGAAGGCAGTAACATGAGCGCGGACAGAGGGGGTGCCCAAGAAGGACAGCAATCTGGCAGTCATGCTCCCCCTGCTGCAGCATACTGCCAGGTTTGCTCCAGTGATGAGGAGGGAGGGGATGATGAGGTCACTGACTCAACGTGGGTGCCTGATAGGAGAGAGGAGGAGGAGGAGGAGGAGGAGGAGGAGGCGGCAGCACATCACCAACGAGGCAGGATGCCCTCCAGGGGCCAGCCTAAGGGCAGCACATTGACTGCATCACACCCCAAAGCTCCACATGTGCAGGGCGCTGCAGTCTCTGCGCGTTATTCAAAAAGTTCTTTGGTGTGGGCCTTTTTTGAGACGAGTGCATCAGATCGCACCGCTGCTATTTGCAACATATGTCTCAAGCGTATCTCGCGTGGCCAAAATATCTCCCGCTTGGGTACCACATGCTTGACCAGACATATGTTGACCTGCCATGCAGTTCGTTGGCAAGCGTATCTAAAAGACCCACACCAAAGAACAAAGAGGATCTCTCCTTGCTCCTCATCAGCTGAGATTTCCAACCCCACTAGACCTTCAGTCCTCTCTGAGACCTGCAGTGAGAGGAATGAAGGTGTAGAATTAGGTGTGTCACAACCAAGTACTTGTGGGCAATCTGCTTTTGGTACACCGACGTCAGATTGTACCAGGCAAATTTCCCTGCCCCAGCTGCTGCACCGCCGAAAGAAGTTTGCTCCCAGCCATCCACATGCCCAGCGGTTGAATGCTAGCTTGGCAAAATTGCTAGCACTTCAACTGCTGCCTTTTCAGTTGGTAGACTCTGCCCCCTTCCGTGAGTTTGTGGAATGTGCGGTTCCTCAGTGGCAGGTACCCAAACGCCACTTTTTCTCACGGAAGGCGATTCCGGCTCTCTACCGGCATGTGGAAGGCAATGTCCATGCCTCGCTGGACAGGGCGGTCAGCGGTAAGGTGCATATTACCGCTGACTCATGGTCCAGCAGGCATGGACAGGGACGTTACCTAAGTTTCACGGCGCATTGGGTGACTCTGCTGGCAGCTGGGAAGGATGCAGGACAAGGTGCAGTAGTGTTGGAGGTTGTTCCGCCACCACGCCTCCAAAATGCTGATTGTGACACACCTCTCTCCTCCACCCCCTCCTCTTCTTCTTCCTCCATGGCCTCTTCCTCGGAACCAGCGGTGCTCCGTAGGCGTTCAAGGGGCTACGCAAGTACGCAGGCCAAAAGATGCCATGCGGTGCTTGAGCTGGTGTGCTTGGGGGACAGGAGCCACACTGGGGCAGAGGTTCTGTCAGCTCTGCAGGGGCAGGTTCAGAGGTGGTTGACGCCACGCCAACTTAAGGCAGGAATGGTGGTTTGCGACAATGGCACCAACCTCCTCTCTGCCCTCCGACAGGGACAAATGACCCATGTGCCCTGTTTGGCTCACGTCCTTAACTTGGTGGTGCAGCGGTTCTTGGGCAGGTACCCGGGCTTACAGGATGTCCTGAGGCAGGCCAGGAAAGTCTGTGTGCATTTCCGCCGGTCATATAATGCCAGTGCTCGGCTGACGGACCTCCAAAAGGAGTTTAACCTGCCCAAGAACCGCCTAATCTGTGACATGCCCACCAGGTGGAACTCAACGTTGGCCATGCTGCAGCGGCTGCACACGCAGCAGAGGGCCATCAATGAGTACCTGTGCGACTATGGCACCAGGACAGGGTCAGGGGAGCTTGGTTTTTTTTCCCCACGCCAGTGGGCCATGATCAGGGATGCATGCACTGTCCTGTCACCATTCGAGGAGGCCACGAGGATGGTGAGCAGTGACAGTGCATGCATCAGTGACACTGTCCCCCTTGTCCACCTGTTGGAGCACACGCTGCGTGGAATAATGGACAGGGCACTTGAGGCAGAACAGAGGCAGGAAGAGGAGGACTTCCTTAGCTCTCAAGGCCCCCTTTATCCAGACAGTGTTCCTGCGTGCCCGCCAATCACACAGGAAGAGGAGGAGGAGGAAGAGGAGGAGGAGGAAGATTGTGTCAGTATGGAGGTGGAGCCTGGCACTCAGCATCAGCAGCAGTCTTTAAGGGATCAGTCCCAAGAAACACATGGACTTGTACGTGGCTGGGAGGAGGTGGCTGCGGACCATGTCGTTCTTAGTGACCCAGAGGACTCCGGACCGAATGCCTCAGCAAACCTACGCTGCATGGCCTCCCTGATCCTGCAAAGCCTGCGTAAGGATCCTCGTATTCGTGGTATCAAGGAGAAGGACCAATACTGGCTGGCAACCCTCCTTGATCCACGTTACAAGGGTAAGGTTGCGGACCTTATCTTGCCATCGCAGAGGGAGCAGAGGATGAAACATCTTCGGGAGGCCTTGCAGAAAGGTCTGTGCAACGCGTTCCCAGAGACTGGGAGGTTACAAACTCCTGTTTCTGGACAACGTGTTGCTGAGGCTTCGGTCAGTCAAAGAAGGAGCGGTGGAGAAGGTGGCCGTCTGACCGATGCGTTCAGACAATTTTTTGGTCCGCAGCCCCAAGGTATGATCGGTTCCAGCAACCATCGCCAGCGTCTGTTTTACATGGTGCAGGAATACCTAGGGGCAAGATCAGACTTGGACACCTTTCCCACCGAAAATCCTCTGGGTTACTGGGTCTTGAGGATGGATCACTGGCCAGAGCTTGCACAGTATGCAATTGAGCTACTGGCCTGTCCTGCATCCAGCGTTCTTTCGGAACGCACATTCAGTGCTGCTGGAGGCGTGGTAACCGATCACAGGGTGCGTCTGTCCACCGACTCGGTCGATCGGCTGACCTTCATAAAAATGAATGAGTCTTGGATCACCACCAGCTACCAAGCACCTGATGCTGATGTAACCGAATAATTTTTTTTGAAATCTCAGATCCCTTCAAAGACTGCCTATGCTGATGCTGAGTGACTATCCCTGAGTAATTATCCTCTTCCTCCTCAATCATCACGCTGATAGCTTGTAAGAACATTTTTGGTTCTGGGCGCCACCACCAGTGCCTAAGGCACAATTTTTCAGCCCCTGTTTAACAGGGGCGTGTAATTACAATTTTTGATGTAATACTTTGCAGCAGGGCTCGTTCCTGCATTCCAACTAGAGTGTCTGTGAGGGGTTGCAGTGTTGTGGCACCAGCACCAGTGCCTAGGGCCCAATTTTTCTGCCCCTGTCTAACAGGGGCGTGTAATTACAATTTTTGATGCAATACTTTGCAGCAGGGCTCGTTCCTGCGTTCCAACTAGAGTGTCTGTGAGGGGTTGCAGTTTTGTGGCACCAGCACCAGTGCCTAAGGCCCAATTTTTCTGCCCCTGTCTAACAGGGGCGTGTAATTACAATTTTTGAAGCAATAATTTGCAGCAGGGCTCGTTCCTGCGTTCCAACTAGAGTGTCTGTGAGGGGTTGCAGTGTTGTGGCACCAGCACCAGTGCCTAAGGCCTAATTTTTCAGCTCCTGTTCAACAGGGGCATGTAATTACAATTCTTGATCTAATATTTCACAGCAGGGCCCTGTGAGGGCTTACAGTGTTGTGGCCACAGCAACACCTAAGGCCCAAATTTCTGCTGAGTATATAGGGCAGGACCCTACTTTCAAACATCTAACTTACAAACGACTCCTACTTGTAAACGGAAGGAGACAACAGGAAGTGAGATGAAATCTACCCCTAGGAAGGGAAATTCTCTCCTGTAAGAGTTAATATGGGAAAACAAGTTCTCCTTTCCACTGATGCTTTCCAATCCTTGTTCCACAAAAAAACCCAAATTTTCAAAAAACATTTTTCATTGGGACAAAAAAGTGAGGTGAAATCTTCTGAAGAGGAGGAAAGACAGCAAAACAAATGTCACAGGGGTGATAACCCTTCCCTATGTTTTCCAAAAAGCTTAGAAAAGATTTTTTGGCTGGAGCTAAACACGTTAAAAATGTTCAAAATTACAAACAGATTCTACTTAACAACAAACCTACAGTCCCTGTCTTGTTTGCACCGCCTGTATACTGCTGTTCAGAGTATATAGGGCCTGGTGGCCCCACACCTTTCCTTATTTTAATTTGGGTGCGGGGTTCCCCTTAATATCCATACAAGACCCAAAGGGACTGGTAATGGACTGGGGGGTACCCATGCCGTTTGTCTCACTGATTTTCATCTATATTGCCATGACCCGACATGACATTAAACCCGCAAGCAGTTTTAAATGAGATTTTTTCCTTTAAAAATGACATTTGGTGCAGGGACTGTTCTAAACATGGGAAACACGCGTCACTTTACAGGCATACTATAGACACCCCCCAGGTACGATATTTAAAGGAATATTTCACTTTTTTTTTTTTACTTTAAGCATCATTAAAATCACTGCTCCCGAAAAAACGGCCGTTTTTAAAAGTTTTTTTTGCATTGATACATGTCCCCTGGGGTAGGACCCGGGTCCCCAAACCCTTTTTAGGACAATACCATGCAAATTAGCCTTTAAAATGAGCACTTTTGATTTCGAACGTTCGAGTCCCATAGACGTCAATGGGGTTCTAACGTTCGTGCGAACTTTCGGTCCGTTCGCGGGTTCTGGTGCGAACCGAACCGGGGGGTGTTCGGCTCATCCCTACTGCCTAACAGTGTCACCAATCCGTGCCTATCAGTGCTGCCAATTAGTGCCAATCAGTGCTAACAATCCGTACTGCCTATCAGTGGACATCAGTGCTGCTTATCAGTGCCAATCAGTGACCATCAGTGCTGCCAAACATTGCCACCTATCAGTGTCAATTGGGGGCAGCTATTAATGCCCATCATTGCTGCCAATCAGTGCCACCTATCAGTGGCAATTAGTGCTGCCAATCAGTGCCACCTATCAGTGCCCATCAGTGCTGCTAATCAGTGCACTCCGCAGCCAGGCACATTGTCCATGGGGGGGGGGGGGGGGGGCACAACTGAAATCCGTTGATGTTTATTATTGCCACATGCTGATCTTTCGTATATTAAGTAATCACCACACTACTATTTACAAAAAAAAAAACTACTGGAGGTAAAATACAAAAGTGTCAGTGAAAGGCCTGACGCTAATCACTGTTATGTGTTCCCACACCACAAAAAAAAAAGTGCAGCACTAACTTACTGATCAATAACGTAACAACAATGGTGGAACAATCTAGTGTACAGAAATCTCAATAAACTTCAATATTACTGTACCACAATACCAGTCTCTGTGATATGTAACGTCACATATAATACACATCAAACTGAAAACAAGACATAACAAATGAAACTTGCATTTTGCAATGCATTTTGCAATGCAACAACTTGCATGTTGTTGCATTTAAAGTTAGTTTGTATTGCAATTATCTGAAACCCCTCTACAGATAATTGCAATACAAACTAACTTTAAATGCAACATTTTAGTTGGGAGGTTTACTTCATTATAGCACTTTGGAATTTATTTTTTTTAGATTGTTACACTTAATTTTATATGTTTTAGTTACTATTATAATGTGAATTTTTGCAGTTGAAGTTAATTTTCCACCACCCCTGCTAAGCCCATGTCTTTATGGACCTTGCTTTGTGCACTGGTGCGCAGTCATGTTGGAAGGGGAAGGGGCCATCTCCAAACTGTTCCCACAAAGTTGGGAGCCTGAAATTGTCCAAAATCTCTTGGTATCCTGATGCCTTAAGAGTTCCCTTCAATGGAACTAAGAGGCCAAGCCCAACCTCTGAAAGACAATCCCACATCATAATCCCCCCTCCACCAAATGATTTGGACAAGTGCACAAAGCAAGGTCCATAAAGACATGGATGAGCGAGTTTTGGGTGGAGGAACTTGACTGGCCTGCACAGAGTCCTGACCTCAACCCGATAGAACACCTTTGGGATGAATTAGAGCGGAGACTGCGAGCCAGGCCTTCTCATCCAACATCAGTGCCTGACCTCACAAATGCGCTTCTGGAAGAATGGTCAAACATTCCCATAGACACACTCCTAAACCTTGTGGACAGTCTTCCCAGAAGAGTTGAAGATGTTATAGCTGCAAAGGGTGGGCAAGTTCATGTGTGTGTAAAGGCAGGTGTCCCAATACATTTGACAATATAATGTGTGCGTATGTGTGTTTGAGCTTTGGGGCGCACACCCTAATGCAATAGGCTGCGCACGCCTATGCTTCCCACTGATCACCAACGTAAGGAACATTCTTCCCACTGATCACCAACGTAAGGAACATTCTTCCCACTGATCACCAACGTAAGGAACATTCTTCCCACTGATCACCAACGTAAGGAACATTCTTCCCACTGATCACCAACGTAAGGAACATTCTTCCCACTGATCACCAACATAAGGAACATTCTTCCCACTGATCACCAACGTAAGGAACATTCTTCCCACTGATCACCAACGTAAGGAACATTCTTCCCACTGATCACCAACGTAAGGAACATTCTTCCCACTGATCACCAACGTAAGGAACATTCTTCCCACTGATCACCAATGTAAGGAACATTCTTCCCACTGATCACCAATGTAAGGAACATTCTTCCCACTGACCCCCAATGTAAGGAACATTCTTCTCACTGACCACCAATGTAAGGAACATTCTTCTCGCTGACCACCAATGTAAGGAACATTCTTCTCACTGATCACCAATGTAAGGAACATTCTTCCCACTGACCACCAATGTAAGGAACATTCTTCCCACTGATCACCAATGTAAGGAACATTCTTCCCAATTTTTCTTTATTAAAAGTCTTGCAATCAATAAGCATAAAATCACTATATATAATATACATAAATATATACATATTTACATAAATTAAAATAAATATAGCAAATCTGCTCTCAAACAAAAAAAAGACTTTAGAGCAAAAACAAAACTCATCATGAACATGTCATTATTGGGGATAATCTCACTACAACTCACACCAATACACCAGACATCTAAACTGTGAGGTCAAGAAACAAACCCGCACCCATTATGCATGCAACCCTTCTTCAAAAAGAAGATACTAACCAACAAAAGCTAAGGGAGTGAAAGAAACAGAAAAAGAAAAGAGCTCCTCACCCAGAGATGGGCAGTTCACCAAAGGCAGGTCTGATATTCCTCCACGCCCTTTTCCAGACCGCCCGAGGCTCCCTGCCTTTCTCAAGACCCCGAATTTTCCCAACCTCACCCAGAATATCGTGCACCACCACCTCAACAGAGAGGACTTTTTTCCGCAGGGTAATCTGGCACCGTGCATTCCATGTGAAGTAACGGACAACAATACTAACTAAAAACAGTGTATCCAAATCAAAATCCCAGCGAGTCGGGAATGCCCCTGTACACCCACTCCGCATGACTCATGCGATAGAAAAAGGGGATGCCTAGAGCCCTCCCCACCCTTTTATACACCTCTATGTTAAAGGGACACTGCAGCAAAAAGTGGTCCATAGACTCCACTTTACCAACACACTCCGCTCTAGGACAATCCCGATCACCCACAGGGCGATGCTTCAAGTTCCCTCTGACATAGAGCCTTCCATGGAAAGCAAGCCAGGCTTGATCCCTAAACTTCAAGGGGATTCTTTCTAAATTGATTAAAACGCAACCCCTCCCTCATTACAGAGCCTGGGCAATCCCTTAAGGCCAGTGACACGCTGAAAGCAGAGCTCAAAATCCTCTTCTCCAGAAACTTCCTGGGGAGGGACTTAATATCCTCCACTGTCACCTGCCACTGCCGAAGTATTTTCAGACACGGGGCAACATAAGTCGGGAGCTTGCCATGTCGGACTCTCAGACTTTTCACTGGCCCATCTTCCCAGCATCGCAAAAAAGGCCTAAAACAAGATTGAAAAATGCCCACCCATCCCGGCGGGTTCTCTGCTAGCATGTTACCAAGATTGTACTTTAAAAAGAGCAGAGAAAAGAAAACTATTGGGTTGACCATTCCTAGGCCACCCTCCCGCCTAGACAGGTAAGTTACATTGCGTTTGATCAGGTTCAGCCTGCTTCCCCATAACAGTTGGAAAAAACAGCTGTACACCCTTGCATAGAGAGATGCTGGTAAGATACAGACGAAGCTGACATATAAAAAGATTGGGACCAGGTACGTTTTGATCAAGTCAACCCTCTCCCTCAAGGAAAGCTTCCATTTCTTCCAGCTTGCTACTTTGGCATTGGCACACACCAACCTGCTTTCCCAATTTCGATGACCATAGTCACCAGGACCAAATTTGATGCCCAACACTTTAATTTCCTGCTGGGGCTCTGGGAAGGCATCCGGAAGTTCGAAGCTTTCACCCTCCTCACCCATCCAGAAAACTTCACTCTTTTCATGGTTGACTTTAGAACCAGAAGCCTCCGTGTACTGCTCTATCATAGAGACCACCTCCTGCGCCTCCTCTGTCCCAGAGACAATAACAGACACATCATCGGCATAGGCCACGACCTTCAGAGGCGGCACACCAGCAATGCCCAAAGGCACCCCGCACAAAGATCCACTCTCTAGCCTTCTTATGAAGGGGTCGATTGCGAATACATATAACAGAGGGCTCAGAGGACATCCCTGGCGCACACCAGAGCCAACCTCAAAAGGCCGTCCAACCCAACCATTAACCAGTGGGAAGCTCTCAGCCCCTCTATATAATGTCTTCCATTTGGAGTCTTTTAATAAAAATATTCTCCTCAAAAAAAACTTCAAATTCCACAGGGACAAGAATGCATTTGAGGCCGGTAAGGCCTATAAATGGAATCAAACCAATAAAATCCCCAGAAATTCAAATATACCTTCGAAATCCTCTTCTAACAAATCACTGTCTAATATTCCCCCACTCATCACTTCTAAAGCTAAACCTCCCGTTGGGACCAAACGCCAATTGTCAGGCGACTCTACTCAAAACCAGAAACCAAAAAAATCTATTTCGGATAAAATATCCAATCCCCTTATCCCGACTCTTCCCGATAACACCACTAAGGGATTGCTGCCCAATCTCTTGACACAGGCGCACCCACCCTCTCATCTTCAGGACCCTACCACCACACACGAGTCCAATCGCAATGATTCTTCTTTTTTAGATCTGGTATTGGCCGGTCTCAAACCACCTCCACCGAATTTAAACACATACACACAAATGACACTTTGACTTCTTTCCCCATCACTCCCATTCACTCCGACACGGACTTAAGCATTATCAATCTGTCCTCCCATCTCCTCTCAGAATACGAGACTTCCATTTTGAAAAAAGGATTAAATTTTTGCCCGAATTATACGTTAGACAAGTTCGAACTATATAAAGACCTTCAATTATTTATCCGCAAAATAATCCTCAAAAAACTTTACCAAAAACAAGATACCAAAAATAACTTTACCCCCCAAGAAAATCGAGCCTTAGACCATTTGGTGGCGTTATTAGAGGAAAGTGATACAACTGATCTGATTGATCAAATAGATCTCTCTCGTATCCTCCAACAAATAGATGACCCTGTTGCTCCATCTCATTCAGGTGCCTCAAAATTAAAGAAAAAATCGGACCTGTACCCGCCGCCCAGTACATGTCCGAATGCAGCAGCTTTTCTTAAATTGGTTAATAACGACTTAGACAAGCTCAAAATAAAAAAGAAAGGACCTTCTAATCTTAGCCCAGGAGAACTACAGGCGTTAGCTTCCCTGCAGGCTAATAACACAGTTACCATCAAACCATCTGACAAGGGAGGGAACGTGGTAGTCTTGGACAATGAGCATTATATTAGGATTTGCAAGAAGATTCTCAACAATGTGGACTGGTACCGCCGTATGCCAGCCTCCATTGTTGAGAAATATAACAAAGAGTTTTACGAGATAGTTGATTCCGCATTTCTCAACAATATAATTAGTAAAGCCACCTGGACCTTTGTGAGAAACAACTTTCCCAAGACCCCCACTTTCTATGCACTCCCTAAAGTGCATAAAAACCTGACAGATCCACCGGGTAGGCCCATAATTTCAGGGGTGGGCTCAATAAGTGACAACGCCAGCAAATTAATTGATGAATATCTTAGGCCCTTCGTCGTGTCCTTGGCTTCTTATGTAAAGGACACCAGCCACTTTTTACAAATCCTGGATCATTTATCTGTCTCAGATCAAGCCCTCCTCGTCACTATTGACGTGGAGACGCTTTACAGCTCCATTCCACATGAACTAGGCTTGGCAGCAATCAGACATATACTTCAAAAAAAATCGGACTCTGATCCCATTTACAATGAATTCATCATTGAACTGCTCGAGTACATCCTTACTCACAATGTTTTCACCTTCCTCGGCTCCCACTACCTCCAGGTGCAGGGGGGTAGCGATGGGGACTTGTTGTGCCCCATCGTATGCTAACCTGTACCTGGGGGAGTGGGAGAAAACCCTCCTCTCAGATGACAATATCACCCAGTATACGAGCCATATTCAGGGGTGGTATCGATATATAGACGACATTTTTGTCGTCTGGGAGGGCCCCCCGGATGTACTCGAGCAGTTCATATCCAGGATGAATAAGAATGACTTCAATTTGACATTCACTATGTCCTTCAATAACACTCATGTAACCTTCCTAGACATTGAAGTCCTCAAAGATGGACTAGGCAACCTTTCTACGAAGCTCTTTAGAAAAAGCACGGCTGGCAATACCATACTGCATGCCGCTAGCTTCCATCCTAGATCTTTAATTGATTCCATACCCTACTCGCAATACATCAGGATCAAGCGCAACTGCACCGACAATGAAACCTTTCTTAAAGAAGCCGCTGCCTTACGAGACAGACTACTAATACGCGGATACTCTCACAAATCCCTAAAAAAGGCTTTTAAAAAAGCAAGTGACAAACCTAGACTAACGCTTCTCCACTCTACTAAACAACAAAGAGATCCAGGCCATCCTAGTATAATCACAACTTACAATCAACAACACCAGCAAGTCAAAAAAATAATTGAAAGATACTGGCACCTACTGGTTCTCGACCCCAGTCTGGGCCACTTAGTGCCAGAAAAACCTGCTTTTACATTTAGGAGAGCGACCTCTATTGGGGACAAAATCACCAATAGCGAATTTAGACTAACAACAACTCATTGTAAATACAGGGGTACTTTTGCCTGCGGTACTTGTCACTACTGTGGCTACATGCTGACCCAGAGAAACCCCACTCTCCCTAATGGAAAAATCTTTTCTCCTAAACATTTTGCCAACTGCAGGACCACTGGAGTGGTTTACCTGCTCCAGTGTAACTGCGGTTGCTATTACATAGGCAAGACCAAGCTTGAGTTCTGGCGAAGAGCATATAGACATATTCTGTCTATGAAAACAGCTGACCCGGATCTCCCCCTGGGTCGGCATGTGGCCTTGGTACATGGGGGCAAGTTTCCCGTTATTAAATTTTTAATTTTGGATCGCATACATCCCAACCCCAGAGGGGGCGACTGGAATAAAATTTTACTCCAGCGAGAATTAAAATGGATTCATTTACTAAAAGCCACTACACCCCCGGGCCTCAACGAGGCTGTCTGCTTTAAACCCTTTCTAGTGGGTTTCAATTCTGGAGGAATGGAAAAGTAATTCCCTGTTTTCCCTCCTTCATCTACTTCCAGCTCCCTTTCTCCCTTCTCCCCCCCTTTTCTTTTCCCCCCCCCCTCCCCCCCCCCTCTTTATCTATTCTCCATTACGGGTATCCCCACTAGCTATGTCGCAGTTTTTGGTATTACATTTAACTATGTACACCTAGCTGATTGTCTGGCCTCTTACATACCTCCCTGTTCCTTCCCCCCCTTTTTTTTTTTTTTTTGCTATTTACATTGATCGGTTTTTTCCAGGGAACCTTGTACCAGATCCATACAATCAGCTGGGTTGGTTCCCCTCCAGGAACCCCCTCATGCCTGTATATATATTATTGCCTGTTCTCTATGTTGTGTCAGCATCTATTATATTTCAACCTGTGGTTCACTCCTTTGTTATCCGATGCCAAACTCCTTATTGGATGTCTTTGTTGGTTTATTTATTTTGATGTTTTGTATTAAGAAATCCTATTATTCGTTTCTGCTTTTTTCATTTTTTTTTTTTTTTTTTTCTTTTTTTCATTATTATATGGTTTAACATCCGATTTTGCTTACCCACCCTTGTTTAAGATCCAATCGCCCTGTGATATGTCCCAGCCTTTCTTTCCATGCATTTCTATCAGGGCCACTGAGATTCAGCAGGGTTTATGTTGGAACTTCCATTTATCTATAATTTTTAATCTACCATGTCCTAGGCTGCCCGAAATGCCTATATTATTATTATTTTGACTCTGTCATATCCCCCTTTTCGGTGAAAAAATTTTTCCATCTCATTTGGGATGTTTACATTTTTCATATGTTTTTCATTATTGGCTCACTTTCCCACTCCCCGCCCCCCCCCGTGGCGTGGGCGGCCAGAGCGGGGGCCCGGCACGGAAAACCGCCCCAGACTCACATCTTTGGGGCGGTACTTAGGGAGGTTGCTGGGCGTTGGCTTCGCCTTGCGCCCACCGCCTCCATGTTGCCACTCCGGCGAGCATGCTCAGTTCGCCGGTGAGGCACTTCCGTGTCGGTGGGGCGGGTGTGCGCGACGTCGCTCCAACGTCATTGCGCCTTCGCGCATGCGCGGTAGGAGCGTCGCCGCGCACCCTCACTTCGGGAGGTCTTATTGGGCGTCCCAGCTGTCGGCCTCCACTACACAGCTGTGCGTCTTATTGACGCCAGCTGATTGGAGCCTGTCATACATTTAAACCGGCCCCACTCACTTCCTGCTATAGCGCTCTATATGCTGGATGCAGGTTTGCGTGGCTGGCCGTTTTGTAACACTCTGGTCCTCACAGGTATGTTCATTTACTTACATTGTTTGCTCATTTCGTTCCTTTTCAAGGATCTTTAAAGACCATTATTATAGATGTTTGATATCTCTCTTTTTTAGTACCTAATCCTCTACCCTGCTATGGTAATATCCTATTTGTTGTAGGCTATTGGAAACTTATACACACGTCCTTTTTAGGACTATATTCGTCTTTGACATATGGATGTAATATCTTCATGTCATTTTTGTCCAAATTATTTAGCCCCTTAATCAACAAATCTCTTATGATATATGTACCCATTTGAACATATATATCTTCTTACCATATACTTTTAACTAGGCATTTCTCCCAACATGCACTAATCCTATTTCAATAATTATCTTATTATATACATACGTTTATTACCTTTGTTTTCTATTAAGTACATTACCATTTCCATTACTATTTATTTTTGCATATTATTTTCGCCCCTCCTCTGTCATTTAGCCTTGATTATTTGGTTCTTTATATGCATATACTTGACGGCTACCACCATAATATGAAATATAGATGCATATCTTTTGCACACTCTTTTTTGGTCTGTCACTTTGGCATTATTTTCTTTTTTTATATAGTGCATCTCTGCTAAAGGTACCTTAATTTTTTCATTTTTTAGGGACGCCTTCCCGTGACCTCAGCTTTCCGCTCTGGCTAGCGCATGCCCGGGTCGGGCGGGATGGGTATAGTGTTATACTCCTATATGGAAATTATTGCTTATCTTTCTGCAACCTATACCATCTATTAATAGCACGTATACCCTCCACATCCTAAATTGCCCACCGACACCCTGCTTTTCTCAGTGGCTTTGTGTTTTTAAACCTCTTCCCACAAGTAGTTAATGGAACTTTCCCAGGTAGGTGATCATTGGATCATAAAAAACCCCCATTGGATATCTACTGTGTACTATTTGACCCCTGTCCACACTCTTACATGCTGATTTATATGTATATTATATTTTTTTCAACACATTTAGATGAACCCCTCTTTTCGATCATGCCCCTGAAGAAGGACCCTAGATACACTAAACACCCCGAAACGCGTCGGGCTTGAAAAGAGGTTCCTTTTCACCATTGTTAATTACTTGACTGTTTTATGTATTTACCCATTAGTACTGCTTTGTTATGGATGATATCCACTCTGTTTTTAATATTTGTATCTCTCTAATTGAATAAAATTTACACCTTTTTACGATGCATTATAGCTTCTATTTCTAAAAACTTGTTTCTATCATGCAAGTGCCGGTAAAGTCCACCTAGGGGAACTCCTTTCTTGTGTCTATATAATGTCTTCAGCCAATCTATAAACCTCCCCTGCAGGCCGTAACTACCAAGTAGCAAATACAGGTACTCGTGATTGACTCTATCAAAAGCCTTCGCCTGATCCAATGCCAGCAAGTACTTTCTCCATCCAGCAGCCCTGCATCGTTCCAAAGCCTCCCGGACAGCTAAAACCGCTGAAAAGGTACTTCTACCTTGGACCGAGCAGTGCTGATGACTGGACAACAAATCGCCTGCTACTGACGACAAGCGCCAAAAAAGAATCTTCGCCAGGATCTTTCTATCAACATTGAGAAGACTGATGGGGCGCCAGTTCTCAATCATTGAGGGGTCTTTACCTTTTGACAGAAGAATCACAGCGGATTGCCTCATGGAGGGAGGGAGCGAACCCTCTTCTAGACAGCTGTTATAAACCTCTGCTAAAAAGGGAGCCAGAATGGACACTTGTAGAATTCAGCTGTCAACCCATCTGGCCCAGGCGATTTTTTGGTAGCCAGCTTCTCTATAGCATGAACTACCTCATCCACTGAAATTGGTTCTGTCAAATCCATCAAAGGCAACGTACCATTTCCCAATCCTGGAGTAGAATCCAGAAAGCTTTCCATCCTGTCCCGACAAAGGTCCTTTCTTCCCAGAAGGTCTGCGTAATATGACCTGAAGATCTCCAGGATCCCTGATCTGGACTTCACCAGGGAACCCGTACTATCCCTCAGGCCTATGACCGTCTTAACTGCTATGCCTTGCTTACAGTTCTGGTAAGGATCAGGTGAGTGATATTTTCCATAATCCCTCTCCAGAACCAAGGAGGCATGCCGGTCGTATTGACACTTCCTAAGAAGAAACTTCACCTCAGAGATCTCCTCTATACGAGACAAGACGATCAAGCTTCCTCCGCAAATGCTGGTAGGCAATGTACATACCAAGCTGCTTCTTCTTACTTATGGCCTTGAAAAGTCCAATTGCCCTTTGTTTCACAAGCTCCCACCACTCTGACTTACTGCTGCAAAAGTCCAGAATAGAAACCTGTGCCTGAAAAAAAATCCTCAAAGGATTGTCTTACCTCTACATCTTCCAGGAGAGCCGAATTCAGTTTCCAGGTACCCCTTCCCCTGGGTGGAGTGTCCGAGGCATTCAGAGTCACAGACAGCATACAGTGGTCAGAGAACTCCACCGCCCTCAACTCAGGAGCCGAGAAAGCAGAGTTCTCCTTTAAAAAATTGCAAGTTAGACTTACCGGTAACTTGTTTTCCAATAGGCTTTCAGGACAGCACCCGAGAGATCATGGCTCCTCCTCCCACAGGAAACACCTCATCAATTAAGTCTTTAAATTGGAATCCTCCACGTTGCCTCCTCAGTTGTTTGTAGAGAACTCCAGCCCCAGCTGCAACACATAAGCGACAGTTATATCATAGTATTACAGCATTAGCATAACCAAAGGGCGGGTTACTGCTGTCCTGAAAGCCTATTGGAAAACAAGTTACCGGTAAGTCTAACTTGCAATTTTCCAAAACGTCTTTCAGGACAGCACCCGAGAGGATAATCGAGACTTACTCCATTTAGGGTGGGACAACAGCCTGTAAGACTTTCCTTCCAAAAGCCTGGTCCCCAGCCGTCATGAGCTCTAACCTATAATGACGGGCAAAGGTTGTCAGACTTGTCCAAGTAGCTGCCTTACAGATTTGTTCTGGGGTGGCGCCAGCTTTTTCTGCCCAACTCACCGCCGAAGCTCTTGTAGAATGAGCCCGGACATTTAAAGGACTCTCTTGACCTGTAAGGGAATAGGCTTCTGAGATAGCCATTCTTAACCATCTGGCAATGGTTTCTCTAGAAGCTTGTCTTCCTTTTTTTATTACCGGAAAATAAAACAAACAGAGCATCTGAACATCTAAAGTCTTTAGTGTTTTCCAAGTAACTCAAGACTGCTCTTTTAACATCCAGGGTATGGAATTCTTCTTCCTTCTTACCCAATGGATTAGAACAAAAGGTAGGAAGTATTATTTCCTGAGTTCGATTCTGGATCGAAGCGACCTTCGGCAAAAAATTAGGATCCGTCTTCAGAACAATTCGGTCTGAAAAAATGGAAAAGAAAGGTTCCCTGATTGATAAGGCTTGCAGCTCACTGACTCTTCGAGCTGTTGTAACAGCCACTAAAAACACTGTTTTCAAAGTAATCAATTTCAGGGAGGCTAAATTAATGGGTTCAAAAGGTTCCTTGGTCAGGGCCTGTAGAACAACCGATAAGTCCCATGCTGGACAGCTTTTGATTACCACTGGTCTAGACCGGGTAAGAGCTTTGAAGAATCTTATTACTAGGGGTTCTGATGAAATAGATTTTTCCAGGAATACCCCCAGCGCAGCAACTTGAACTTTGAGGGTGCTGACCGCTAAGCCCTTGTCCGCCCCTTCTTGCAGAAACTCAAGCACAGAAGAAATTTGTTTTGGAGATCTGTCAGATGCTGTGCACCAGGAGTTGAAGATTTTCCAGACTTTGGAATAGATTGCTCTTGTAACCTTCTTTCTACTGGATAGGAGGGTAGCTACCAACCTATCCGAGAAACCTTTCCTCTTCAAGAGCTGCTCCTCAGTAGCCAGGCCGTGAGCTTTAGTTTTGCTACTTCCTGGTGAAACAGAGGACCTTGTAACAGAAGGTCTTTTCTTAACGGAAGGTGCCAGTAAGGTTCTTGTTGCATCTGAAGAAGGGATGAAAACCAAGGCCTTTTTGGCCAGAAAGGAGTGATGAGGATCACTGTTGTCTCCTCCTTCCTGATTTTTGCTATGACCCGAGGGATAAGCTGAAACGGGGGAATGCATAACAGAGGTGAAACTTCCAATCTTGTGCCAGAGCATCCACTCCCAGTGATGCCTCGTTCCTGTTCAGGGAGAAGAAGCAAGACATTTGCGAGTTTTCCTGGGTGGCAAAGAGATCCACTCTTGGGCGCCCCCATTTCTGCACTATTAACTGGAAGACTTCTGGATTCAGTTGCCACTCTGCCTCTAAAATCTGGTTCCTGCTTAGGAAGTCCGCTACTCTGTTTAGGGTCCCTTTTAAATGGACCGCGGATAAGGATAGAGTATGGAGCTCTGCCCAACTCAGAATGCCTTTTGCCAAGCTCTGCAGAACTTTGCTTCTGGTTCCCCCCTGTCTGTTTATGTAAGCCACCGCCGTGGCGTTGTCTGACAGGATCTGAGTATGCTGCCCCTGGACTTCTTTCGCAAAGGTCAGTAAGGCCATTTCTATAGCTTTTAGTTCCCTCCAATTTGAGGACCTCAGCGCATCTCTTGTGTCCCACGAGCCCTGGGTCCACTGGCCGCTCATATGAGCCCCCCAACCCCAGGAACTGGCATCTGTTGTCAACCTCACCTGAGTTGGGAAGGACCATAACAGCCCCTCTGAGTACCTTGTCTGGTTCTTCCACCACCACAGACTTCTTTTTACTGAAGTAGGGATTTTCAGCAACGCACCAGCACCTTTGCAGCCATTGCGCTATTTGCTGGGTGTCTGGTGTGCCCTGTACCTTTAAGAAGGGATGGGCTGCCCTTCAGTCCACCTGCCCTCATTTATCCATCAGAATGCATGTGCCTCCACTGTGGGGACACTCATATTTTAGTGTTAGGACCACAGATATCAGGGTGCCGTGACGAGGCTCTGTGGCTTACGCATGCGTTTGCAAATGCGTGCGGACTAAACCCCTGTTTTTAACGCATACTGTTACACAGGTTAATTTGGTTGTCTGCGAGCTGGTGGTAAGTAGGCTTGGAATTTTTTCCTGGGCATTCCCCAGGCCTTGTTTATATATTCACTAATGAATCTAGTGAATCCAGCTGGTGATTCCAGGTTTTTAACAGGAAACTTTGCAGAGGTCTGAAATGGAGCTTTGCCCACTGGATGGCCGGAATGGAAGAGGTCAGGGTTCCCAATGCTGACATAACCTTCCTGATGGACAGAACTTGATTGGACTGTAGCAATGACAACACTTGTACAAACTTTTCCTGTTTTTCCTCTGGAAGAAAAATTTTTTGTTCTAAAGAGTTGATACGGAAACCCAGGAATAACACTTCCTGTGAGGGAATCAGATTTGATTTTTGAAGGTTTAAAATCCACCCTATGGATTCTAGATGAACACGGGCTCTGAGCAAGTTTTCTTGAAGACCTTCTCTGGTCTGGTCAAAAAACAGCAGGTCGTCCAGATAAGGAATAACTGAGATCCCCTCTAGACGCAGAGGCGCCAGAGCTTCGGCCATTATTTTCGTGAAGACCCTTGGGGATGATGACAGACCAAACGGGAGTGCTCTGAATTGCAGATGTACCACCTTCTTCCCTTCTTTCAGTGCTAACCTCAGATATTACTGCGACCTGGCGGCAATAGGAATGTGGCGGTAGGCATCTTGTAAATCTATTGATGCCATATAGCACCCTTGATACAGGAGGTTTCTTACTGAAAATATTGAATCCATCCGAAACCTTCTGTATTCTACCGATTTGTTCAGCATTTTGAGATTCAGGATAAGACGGAACTTTCCTGAAGGTTTCTGAACCAGAAAGACATGTGAGTAGAACCCCTGGAAGAACTCCCCCGCTGGGACCGGAACAATGACTCTCTGATTTTTCAGTTCCTGAATTAGGGACTTCATGGTGAGAGCCTTGACTGCGTCCCTTGGGACGTTTGTCACCAGGAATCTTCTTGGAGGTTCTTCCGTAAATTCTATCACATACCCCTGGGAGAGCATATTTACAACGAATTGATTTGAGGAAATGGCTCTCCACTGAGGAAGAAACTCCTGGATTCTTCCCCCGACCTTGACGGAGTCATTGTGGTTTTGCGGAGGCCGCAGGAGGATTGAAGAGCACTCCACCCCTACCTTTGGGCTTCTGAGAAGACCATGACTTCCTCTTGCCCTGGGTTTTTCCTTCCTGCTGACCTTTTTGGGCCCGAAAGAAACGGGTTTACGGGTTTGCACCTGTTTCTTCTTAACCGGAAACGACTTTTTCTTATCTGCCGTGCGGTCAAGAATGGACTCTAGCTCTGAACCGAATAGCAGATCACCTGCAAACGGAATACCACACAGTCTATTTTTAGATGCAGCATCCCCTGGCCACGTCTTCAGCCATAAGGCCCTTCTGGCAGATTTTGTTAAAGCTGCTGACCTTGCTGACATGCGGATAGATTCCGCAGATGCATGCGCAATATATGATATTGCTGCAGACAGGGTTGAAAAAGAGTCTAGAATCTCCTGTTTTGAGGAATCTGCTATGACATGGGCTTTCAACTGGTTAACCCAGTGATCTAAGTTCCTTGCAACACAGGTTGTTGCCATTGCTGGTTTCAGATTGTGCATTACTGATTGCCAGGTTCTTTTAAGAAGCAGGTCCATCCTTTTGTCCATGGGCTCCTTCAGAGTGCCCATATCCTCAAAGGCGAGGTCCGTAGACTTAGAGACCTGAGAAAAGGCAGAATCCAATTTTGGAACCTTATTCCATATAGAATCTGGATTTTCTTCAAATGGAAATCTTTTCTTGTGAGCCTGGGAAAAGAAAGGCTTTTTCTCAGGTTCCAGCCACTCTTTTTTAATCATATCAGTGATAATTGAATGGACTGGAAAAGAACGGCCTTTTGAATCTCCTAAACCAGCATACATGCGGTCATGCAGGGAGAGTTCCTTCTTTTCCTCTTCTATCCCCAAAGTGGCATGGATTACCTTCAGGAGTCCTCCCACCTCTTCTAGTGACAATTTGTATTTAGAAGCGGTATCTGATTCATTTTCCTCCTCCTCAGAATCTGTATCATCTGGAGCGAGGGAAACGGACCCTTGAGAAGCGTCCTTGGATATCGGACCCCCAAAAATTATTTGAGAACCACTCTGGGGTTCTGAAGATGGCTGAGGAACCAGAGGATCCCTAGAGGAACCTGGCTCCTCTCTTAGGTTTGACCTAAAAGCTTGAAAGGTGGCCCGGAGCTCATCCTTTATTGTTGACACCAAGTCGCCACAAACGGATGGAGTCTCCTCTCTGACCAAATTTGTAATGCACTCTGCACAAAGCGTTTTGGTCCAAGCATCGCTTAATTTTTCTTTGCAGACAGGGCACCTTTTCATGACTGGTTGGGCAGAACCTTTGGCCTGGACAAACAGAAAAGAGACATGGAACCACGCTTAAAAGGCTGTAATACAGCGCAAATAATACACCCAGGTGCACTAAGGAAGAAACATCTAATTTTCCATGTGCCCAGCAAGCCACCACCAACTAATCCCCTGTTGTAGGGCAGATATACTAAATCTAGCCACTGCAACATACCTCTGAAGAGGGGGTGGGTGGTGGGGGAAGGGGGGGAAAGGGTGAGTAACCCCCCCACAGGAGAAAACGGCCCAGGGTAATAGAGGACACAGTCCCTTACCTTAGCCTTGCTGGCGCCTTGGCTTGCCCCCTTATCCGCTGCATCGCTATCCATAGCTGTCTGCGGTGCGTGGTGAAACGACCGGTTCCAGATTCGAAAACGCCACTGCGCTGACCTGGAACCGGAAATAAAGGCGCCAGGTGACCCTGCCCTCTCCCACTGCGCTTTGCGCCCGGAAATGACGCACGTGCCGACCCGGAAGTGCTGCCTCCTCCCTTACAGGACGTGGCTGAAGCGCTCTTCTGCCACCAGCAACATGGCGGCCGCCACCGCTCATCCCTCATGTAGAAGGGAACATAGGACGGCCGCCCGTCAGGCCAAAAAAATTTGGAGGCAGCACCCCCAGACGTACAGGCTCTCCCCGAGCACGGAAGAGGGAGAGGGAGCCCACGGGACCGTCCATATAAGAGGCAAGTGGGAGGCTCACTCTCCTAGCCTAAAAAAAGACTTAACAGGTGAGAACCTGTGTCTCCCAGGATAAACCTGAGAGATCATGGCTCCCACCAGAGGTGTTCCTCCAGCTGGAGGAAACACAAAAAACTGAGGAGGCAACGTGGAGGATTCCAATTTAAAGACTTAATTGATGAGGTGTTTCCTGTGGGAGGAGGAGCCATGATCTCTCGGGTGCTGTCCTGAAAGACGTTTTGGAAAAAACCTATCTATCCTACTCTGACTATTCCCTCTCTGAAATGTGAATCCCGTGCTGCCAGGGCAGTGCTTAATATGCACATCTACCAGGCCTGCTTGTCTCACCATATCTCTAAGAAAAACGCTATCATAACCCAGCCTGTCTATGGAGCCTCTCCTGTCTTCAGGCCTAATTATGGTGTTAAAATCACCTCCAAAGACAACCTGCTGGGATGTAAAAAGGAAGGGCTTGATCTCTGTGAGGAGGCATTTCCTGCCCCATTTTGACTGCGGTCCATAGATATTGATCAGGCGCAGGTCCTGCCCCCTAACAGAGACGTCTAAGACCATGCATCTCCCCATTTCTACCTCAATTACCCAGCACGTTACCATATCGGTTTTAAAAAGGACCGCAACTCCGCTGCAGGGCTCAGCCGCAAGAGACCAAAAGGAAGGACCGCATCTCCACTCCCTTTTTGCTAGATGGACATCGGCCAAAGTATTGAGCCAGGTCTCTTGCAAAAATAAAATCTCGGCATCAAACTCGCTGAGCAAAAATAAGGCAATATCACGAGCTCTTGCAGATTTAATGCTGGCGACATTAATGGTCGCCACCTTTATCGGAGTGGGAACTGCCATCGGGATGATTGGGGTAGTCGTTTCTTAACCTTTGCCACACTCTCATCACCAGAAACAGCTCTCTTAAGACTACGTGACTCCCCCTCATCCATGGATGATAAAGAGAAAGATAGATCAGACATCTCATCACCCGACAACACTGAAAAAGTATTACCAAGAGGAACCCCTCCTGGGTTCGACTCTGAGGAAGAAATGACCACTTTACTTGTCTTCCTCTTCTTCTTCCTCCTAAACTTTTCCCACCCCTCATCATCCGAATCCCCCTCAACAGAGGGTGAGACATGGGATATGGACACCTTTCCCTCAACCCCTCCCCCATCCAACACCCTCACACTCCCCTGACCACGTTTACGCTGTCAAGGGACAGGGACTGGAGGCTGAGATGGAAGATCCGCTAAACCTGCCCCCCCCAGCAGTTTCTGCTAGCCTGGAGGATCTACGTACAGTAGGATTAGGGACCACCACATGGGGGACAGACTCAGGGACCACATTACTAGGGGAAACAGAATCCGAAACAACAGATGTAACAGACACAGGAGGGACAGACTCAGGGACCACATCACTAGGGGAAACAGAATCTGGAACATATGTAACAGAAACAGGAGGGGCAATAACAGTTTCCTCCCTAACTTTTGTGGCCTCATCCTCTTTATCAATCCTCTGTAGCTCATCCGCCAATCCTGGCAAGTTATGTAATGCCTCCGGGCACTGGCTATAAGGATGACCGAGCTTTTGGCACAAATTACACCGAATTTCGGTACAATCTTTGGCCAAATGGCCCAAATCCTGGCATAGTGAGCATTTCTTACGGGTACAGGTGGATGCAAAATGGCCTTTGTCACCACATTTATTACAGACTTTAGGCTGACCCTGGTAGAAAATGGTCAGCCTATCCCTCCCCAGAAAAGCTGAACAGGGAAGGTGTTGAACTACATTGCCCAGCATGCCCAATTTTAGTGACACTGTCCAGGCCCCTGTCCATATCCCATGCTCATCAAGGACCTTCCGCAGTGGAGCGAGGACCTCACCATATCGGCGTAGCCATACTATCAAATCAGCCTCTGGTATGGATTCGTTACGCACCAGGATCGTCACCGACTTTATCAGAGGCTGCCTGGAAATCACCTTTGGCACCAAACCACTCCACTGCGGAAGGCCCTTGCACCTCCTATATCGCTCCCAAAATAAATCCAAACCCTCAGGCTTTACAAAGGACAAATCAAATTCATAACTCAACACTGGACATATCAAAGCAAATATATCCAATGCTTTAAACCCCATTTCCAGAACCAACTCAGCCACCCTCCCCCTTACTGGTGGGGTCCCCTCCCCCTCCCACTTTAACTGAACCACATTCCTTCTCCTGTACCCACCAACCATCCCACCACCAAGCCTCCCCAAATTGTGACTAGTATTTACAAAATTCCCTCCACCCTCCTTGTTGCGACTCCCCAGAACAGATGCATAACTCCCCATATTATTCCTTGCAGAGGATCCATCTGTGCGATTAGAAACATCTAAAACAACTTTGGCAGATAACGATTGCACAGATTTGAGGTTGGATTGCACACCTGAAGAATCTTTCCCCTGCTGAGCAGAAGAAATGTCATTTTTACCTATAGCAGCCACATAAACCCCTTCACCACCACCACCCACCACCAACACATCCTTTGCTTTATCAGTAATATTGCTGTCATTATTTTCTGTCACATTCATAGTTCCTGCTGTGTCCTCACTCACTGCTGTCCCCATACACACATCACCTCCAGGCAGACTCTTCTCCTCCATCAGGACAGAAAAGCCCGGAGCAAAGCAAATGAAATGACATAGGCGGAGGGCTTACATGACTGGGGAAACAGGGTAATAGTATCAGGAGAGGGAGTGTATCAGGTTGGTGCTGGGGGGGAGGGGTTGGAGAGGAGATAAAAGGGAGGCCCCTCCCTATGAGTCATCACAGTTTTGGGAAAAGTTCAGCAGAAGCATGTAAGAGGTGGAGCAGCTCTTGGCCCAGCTCAGGGAGGAAGCAGCTTTGCAGGGTCTCCAGTTGGCTGCAGGACACTTTGGGGCTTATTCTAACACGAACAGCAGCAGGTGACATTACAGGGGGGAGGTAGGGCAATCGGGCGTGTAGGCCCAGGCCGCCGGAGCGATTTTCTCACCGGACCGTCACTCTAGGCCACAGCGTCAGTCAGGGGGTACCCTGCCAGGGACTCCCGACGGGACCCTTGGCCCAGTGGGCAGCAGCGCGGGATGGGGGGAGTCCTGTGCGGTCTCCCCTCCAGCACAGGAGGTCACCAGGAGGACAGTCTGGGGGCTCCAGGGTGGCATTGCGGCCTACTAGGCGGTGGAAACAGGAGGGCACGGGCCCCGCCCCTAGCGCTACGTCAGTCGGCCTGAGGCCTACCATTGAGGAACAAAGCAAACGGGGTTCCCGGGTTTTCTTATGCACCGCCAAGGGACCTTAGGAGGAGCAGTGGGAGACAGCCGGGGAGGACTTCCAGGCAAGCGGAGGCCAGCAGGACTGAGGCCCCACACACTGGTCCTGGTAAGGCCGTCCAGAAGCCGGTGAGCGGGTACGCAATGTGGGGGGGGTTCGGAGGTCGGCGGAACCATCGGCAGCTGGTGCTGTTATGCCTGGCGGGCTCTCATCAGAAGAGGAAGAAGGGTCTGGACAGAGGTCGGCAGGAGAACTGGGAGTCGGAAGAAGAGGCTGCTCCCCCCCCCCAGCAGTGCAACGTCGTTGGAAAGCAGATGGTCGGCTGATGGGGCAACTCCTGTGCAGCCCGGTAAGTCACCTTTACACTTATCATGAGGGATTGTCTGTTAGCATAGGGCAAGAGGGCAGGACAGATGGGTCCGGCGGGAAGGACGGCGGTGGCTGAGGCAGCTGGGGGGGCTGCGGGGTTACTGGGTTTTCTTGCTGGGACATAGGAATTGATGCAGAAGTTGGGGCATGCGGATAGAGCCCCCGCTGGGCCGGTCTCAGCCTGGGTCCCGCCAGCAAGAGTAGTCGGCCAAGCCATTTTGCTGGGGGGTGCGGTAGCTCCGGTAGTTCCGGCCTTGACAACATGCCCGTCACAGGTAACACAGGTGGGGTTACGCAGGGGACGACCAAGGTGGTGGTGGCGGGGGAAGCTGCGGGCAGACAGGAAGTCATCAGACTAGCTGGTTCTGCAAAATGCGAGGTCTATGTTTGATATGAGGGACCATCGGGTGCACACTTGAAGCCTGAAGTATGAGAAAAGATGTGGTAGGGTGAGTATGCGGAGATTTTTTCCCTGCTGCGGTTAGCAAAAATTTAACCTGGATAGGGTTAAACCGGATCATTCAAAGGAGGACGGAGAGAAGAGGGGATACCGGTTGATCCCGACGACATTTGCCAACTGGCTACAGGAGTTTTACCATCAGTGCAAGGGTGAGTGGGGAAAAAGAACCCCGAATACTGTTTGGCACTCTTTTGTTACTAGGATTTGATAGGGGAGGCGGATAGAGCTTACGGGGGCACGGAGTGGCTGAGGTATGTTTAGCATTTTCGTCAGTGGAGAGTTATCCGGCCGGCGTTGAGATGGGACCATAAGGACATCAGCCTGTGACTGTGCTTGAGGACGGCTGCGTGGGCTTCGCACCAGTTAATTTTCAGGGGAGGCCGGTGGACTTTCAGCTCAGGGACAGGCGGCCGGCAACAAAAAAGGGGTATGCTGGCTGTACAATGCTAGAACCTGCACGTTCAGAGGGATGTGCCGGTACAAGCACTAGTGTTCAGGGGTGGATGGTCTCATCAGTCGTCCGGAGGTTGCAAGCAAGGAATAGGTCGTGCTGGAGAGGCTGGACACAAGAGGGAGGACCACAGTGATGATGAAAAGGATGTGGTCGTTTTCTCGGTAGGTATCCGGATTGGAAAGTGGCTCAGTTGCGGGATTCAGGTTTCACAGCTGGCGTTAGGATTCCATGTATTTTAGAGGTGATTCCCCGGTGTCTTGCACTTTGTGATCGGCCATGCGACAGCCAGATGTAGTTTCTGAGGAACTTAGTAGGGAAGTTGCATGGGGTCGCATGGAGGGCCCCTTTCCGTCTGCACTGTTTCGCTGATTTGGTAGTTTCCTCTTTGGAGTAGTGCCAAAGTAGGAGCCCAACAAATTTAGGTTGATTCACCACTTTCTTTTCCAAAAGGGGGTCGGTTGATGATGCCATTGACCAGGAGACATGTTCGGTGAGTAGTACATCGTTCGCTGCTGCGGTGGGTTGGGTGCGTCATTACGGCAAGGGGGCATTGATGGCGAAGGTGGAGGTGGAATCAGTTTTTCGGCTACTCCCAGATAGCTTCCGGTTGCTGGGGGTGTCATTGGAATGAGTAATTTTGCGTCGTCCAATGCCCACCGATGTGTTGCTATGTATTCCTGTGCACTGTTTGAGCAATTTAGCTCAGTTGTGGGATGGGTGGTAAGGGATGTGTCGGGCGGGAATTCGATCATCCATTACCTGGACGATTTCATTTGCATGGTACCAGCTTCTTCCAGAATCTGCGTGGGGCTCCTGGCTACGTGGGAACACAGAGCGGACCGGTTTGGCATTCCGGTGGCACCTGAGAAGACGGGGGGGCCTAGCACGGTCATCACATTCCTGGGCGTTGTCTTGGACTCGGGTGCAATGGAACGCAGGTTGTCGGTAGATAAGCTGGCGAATTTAAAAGGGGAAATTGCAGGTGTGATTGGTTTAGGCGTGGTCATCACGTTCCTGGGTGTTGTCTTGGACTCAGGTGCAATGGAACGCAGGTTGTCGGTAGATAAGATGGCAAATTTAAAAGGGGAAATTGCAGGTGTGATTAGTTTACGCAAAGTCAGCTGCGAGTACTGCAATCGTTCGGGGGTAAGCGGAATTTGGCATGTCACATTCAGCCAATGGGGGCGGATTTTTTTCTATCATTGGTTTTTGGCAAGTACAGCCGGGATCAGGTCTCCCACGAGCGTTGTGCGCTTGGTTAAAGCGCACAGGGAGGACTTGAGGGTATGGCATACCTTTTTTGTTTGGGAATCCTTTCACGGACGGGCTCTATGGATTTTAGGGCCCGTTAGCAATTTTGACATGGAAATTATTTCAGATACGGCTGGCTCTACGGGTTTTGGGGTTTTTTATTCCAGGGTCAGTGGAGTGCTGGTCCATGGCCACGGTCATGGCTTGAAGCGGGAGTTAGGAAGAATTTAGTGTTGCTGGAATTGTTTCCGGTGGGGCTGGCGGTGAAATTGTGGGGTGCTTCGTTCAGGGATCTGAAGGGGATGGAAGGAAGGGCTGGCGTTTGTTCAAAAGGCTGGTGAATGGTCAGCTGACCTGGCAGTTCGTTTACTGGTGTTGTATTTCAGGTGAGGCATATGGAAGAGGGGGTGTCCACTCCTGCTATGAATATGAAGTTAGCTGGTTTAGCTTTCCTATTCAAATTGCAAGGTCAACCTGATTTCACACAAGATTTTGGGGTGAGACAGGCGATTAAGAGTTAACGGCGATCGGTGACCCGCAGGGATGCCAGGAGACCAGTAACCTTTGTCATGATGCGGGGTATGGTAGCATATTTGGGGGAGTGTGTTGATCTGAATATCAGGCCATCTTGTTCAAGGTGGCCTTTTTGTTAGCGTTCTTTTGGGGTGTTTCGGATAGAGGAGTTGGTCAGTCCTTAAAAAGGTTCATGGGGGAATTGGGAGTCACGAGGTTATATGTGGAGATGACGGGTTGGCTTTATTTTTGCGTACATCGAAGACCGATCAAATGGGTAAAAGGGAGGTCAGTACAGGTGCTCCAGTGCCAGGATCACTGCTGTGCCTCATGTAGATGGATCTACTGTATCGCGCTTTCATATTGTTGATGATTTTTTGTAAGAAAATGTTTACGGGCATTGGGGTGGGTAGAGAAGGAGTTTTCCTCTCATTCATTTTGGATAGGGGCTGCTACGGAGGCAGCCAGAAGTGGACTGGATGTGGATTCAGTAAAAGCGTATTGGGTGGTGGGAATCAAGGAGGTCCCAGACAGCAGTTCGGCCTCACCTTGTGGTTGGGTTGTGAAGTATTAGGGTGGGGAGGAGTTTGATGTTAGGCCCTGCGTGGTATGGAATACTATTTGGTCATGGTGTTGGGTTGGCTCTCTTATAATTTCAGAATTGGTGGCAGGAATGGTATGGATAATGGGTCATTCCTGGGTGTTCTGGGGGGCCAGGAGGGGTGATGTTGGGTAAGAAGGCAGGCATATGGGTTTTTATATACGGAAGGCTGTATTCGTGGTTGGGAGTCCCTGGGATGTTATGGGGTAGGATTGTTACTGAAGTGCATCGGTATTCCAAAAGGGACAGGCTGCCCGACGTTTTTGCACGTGGGCGGCAACGGTTTGGGGGTTAGGTCCATGTTGGACATTACGTGGGACATCAAATTCGATGTGTGGCGGTTATTGAGGGATTTTCCTGGCATGGTCATTGTTTTGGTCGGACATGGTGGCTCGTACAACATGGCGGATGGCCAGGTCGGTGGAAAGGGTTAGTAGGGCCAGGAGAAAGATTAATGGGGATGTGAGCAAGTTCATGGTTAGGCATGGGGGATTGGCTATTAGGCACGTGGAATTGGAGTTTGAGAAATGGAGATACCTGAGGGCAGTTGGGGTGTATTTGCATGAGGTGGGTATTGACATGTGGGTGTTCGGATTACAAGAGGGTATTCAGAGAGCACTTCGGGTGTGGAGGGGCACCCATAGGTAAGGTGTTTCCTTTGGGTGCTGTGGCGGGTGTTGGTCTTTGCAGGGGAAGGAAGATATTTCAGAAGGAAGAGTTCAGGAACTATCGTTGCTATGGGTCCTGATGGTGGTTTCCAGCTAATGGAGATTAGCTGGAAAGTGTTAATGGGGGCACTGCGGTTAGTGGTTGTCTCTGAGCCAGCATGTCGGCTTGAGGCCTATTAATACACTTGGAGAGGTACCGCAGTGCAGTATTGTTTTTCCACAGATGGTTATGAAGTTCCTGCAAAGACCAACGCTAGGAGATTGATGGGTTGATTAACAGATGTTTCAATGTTTTATGTTAATTTGAATATATATATTTGTTTAAATAAATTAGGCTGCTACGGCCTTGTTAACTCCAACCTTGGTGTGGTCTCAATTAATAAGGTAAGGTTAAGAGGTTGGGGTATATAAGTGGTGGTAGAGTTACCTCTGTTATACAACAGTCAAGGACTATCAGCTGAGCAGAGTGAAGGTTGTTCTAATACAGCAACAGGTGAATCATTGCAGGAGACTTCCATGGCTGTCTCCACTTCACATGCTGCACTATGCTGATCCCCTCCCCCACCTGCATCAATCAGCCCAGGTGAAGGTGAAACAGGCTCTTTAGAGCTGGCAGCCATCTTGCTTGTAGAACTACAGGTCTCAGCAGTAGCAGCAAAATCCATGTCTGGGGTGTTTGATGCAGATCCATCCACATTGCTCTGGTGAGCTAATGACACCTCTGCCAGGGGTTTTCCCTCCATGTCTGCAGAAGGTTTCTCCACAGCAGAGACCCCAACAGGCAGCGGTTTGCAGAGCTTCTTCCCTTCCTGTTCCTCAGCCGGGACACCATCCACCACAGCCGGGACACCATCCACCACAGCCGGTGGGGCAGACATGTTGGAAGGAGGTAGCATGGTGCACTGGGATTTTTCCACCAGTGCTGGCTCTGCCGGTCTGTAACCCCTCTGCTCATCCTCTGGGACTTCGCCAACAGACCTGTCTGCCCTTAGGGGTGACTCCATCTGTTGGATGAACTTTAGGGTGCCATATTCATTCTCAACCCCCTGGCTGGTTGCTGCTGGCGATTCCCCAGCCTGACATGGGGGGAGAGGTGCAGAGGCAGATGAAGCCGGGTTGTCTGTTACCTGCGGCTGCTGTTCCACAGAACTCACTGATGTCTGGCTGGCAAATCTTCTGTCATTTTTAAACTTTTCCGCAAAAGCTCCACTTTTATCTTTTAATTTCTCCAAAAATAAAGACTGTTTCTTTACCTCCTCTTCCATCTGCTGTAACTCTGGCTTCATGGCCAAACGATTCTTACTCCAGGCCTGGAAATACTTGGTCCTGAAGTTTCTTTGTTCAGCTTTTAAACATTTCAGTTTCTCCTCAGCCCTTCCAATTGCTCGAAAGCGTTCAATAATCTTTTGTCTGTAGACATCCACATTCTCACTAGGGCCTGGACCCACAGTCAGATCCTCCACCACTTCCTCCTCCTCCTCACTAGGCCCCGTGTCATCAGGGGGATCTCTCCCTGGGCCTCCACCAGGATCAGGCATTATTCCTGGGCCAAGCTAACAGGCAAGGCCCAGGCTTGAAAAAAGGCTGGTTCTCAGAGAGCTCTTTGGGTGTGTCCTCCTCCTCCTTCCCACTGACCACCAATGTAAGGAACATTCTTCCCACTGATCACCAATGTAAGGAACATTCTTCCCACTGATCACCAATGTAAGGAACATTCTTCCCACTGATCACCAATGTAAGGAACATTCTTCTCACTGACCACCAATGTAAGGAACATTCTTCTCACTGATCACCAATGTAAGGAACATTCTTCTCACTGATCACCAATGTAAGGAACATTCTTCCCACTGACCCCCAATGTAAGGAACATTCTTCCCACTGACCACCAATGTAAGGAACATTCTTCCCACTGATCACCAATGTAAGGAACATTCTTCTCATTGACCACCAATGTAAGGAACATTCTTCCCACTGACCACCAATGTAAGGAACATTCTTCCCACTGACCACCAATGTATGGAACATTCTTCCCACTGATCACCAATGTAAAGAACATTCTTCCCACTGACCACCAATGTAAGGAACATTCTTCTCACTGACCACCAATGTAAGGAACATTCTTCCCACTGGTCACCAATGTAAGGAACATCCTTCTCACTGACCACCAATGTAAGGAACATTCTTCTCACTGATCACCAATGTAAGGAACATTCTTCCCACTGACCACCAATGTAAGGAACATTCTTCTCACTGACCACCAATGTAAGGAACATTCTTCTCACTGACCACCAATGTAGGGGACCTTCTTCTCACTGACCACCAATGTAAGGAACATTCTTCTCACTGACCACCAATGTAAGGAACATTCTTCTCACTGACCACCAATGTAAGGAGCATTCTTCCCACTGAACACCAATGTAAGGAACATTCTTCTCACTGACCACCAATGTAAGGGACATTCTCACTGATCACCAATGGAAGGAAAAATCTTCCCACTATTTATTGAATCCATATTGAGCACTATATTTGATTGGCTGCTTCTGCTTGGCACACACGCACAATCACAATCACGCACATGATGATGAAGTCATCATCATGTGCGATTGTGCGTGTGTGCCAGGCCTAAGCAGAAGCAAACAGCCAATCAAATATAGTGCTTAATATGGATTCAATAAATATGCATAGCCGTAGATATCATAAATGACTACAGGAGATAACCAGAGACTGCGAATGCGACTACAGGACTGCGAATGCGACTATAGGAGATAACCAGACTGCGAATGCGACTACAGGAAGTAACCAGAGACTGCGAATGACCAGACTGCAAATGCGACTACAGGAGATGACCAGAGACTGGGGATGCGACTACAGGAAATAACCAGACTGCGAATGCGACTACAGGAGATAACCAGAGACCGCGAATGCAGCTACAGGACTGCGAATGCGACTATAGGAGATGACCAGACTGCGAATGCGACTACAGGAAGTAACCAGAGACTGCAAATGCAACTACAGGAAGTAACCAGACTGCGAATGCGACTACAGGAGATAACCAGAGACTGCGAATGCGACTACAGGAAATAACCAGACTGCAAATGCGACTACAGGAGATAACCAGACTGCGAATGCGACTACAGGAACTAACCAGAGACTGTGAATGCGACTAAAGGAAATAACCAGACTGCGAATGCAACTATAGGAGATGACCAGACTGCGAATGCGACTATAGGAGATGACCAGACTGCGACTGCGACTACAGGAAGTAACCAGACTGCGAATGCGACTATAGGAGATGACCAGACTGCGAATGCAACTAAAGGAAATAACCAGACTGCGAATGCGACTACAGAAGATAACCAGAGACTGCGAATGCGACTATAGGAGATGACCAGACTGCGAATGCGACTACAGGAAATAACCAGAGACTGCGAATGTGACTACAGGAGATAACCAGAGACTGCGAATGCGACTACAGGAGATAACCAGACTGCGAATGCGACTATAGGAAATAACCAGAGACTGGGGATGCAACTACAGGAAATAACCAGGTAGCCAGTTTTAAAATTTAAACTTTCAGCAATGCACAGCTTTACAGGGGGGTAAACAACATTTCCAGGGATGGTTTAGCAAAAAAAGGGGTCTACAGTCCGGGTATATATGGTAGGCAGAAGGACCTACCTGACCAGTCGGGCTCACCTCCAGCTCTCAGAGGTCCAGGGGCGGAGCTTTCGGCGGTAGGGGGTGGAGATTTTGACGGCAGGGGCGGGGCTTTCGTCAGTAGAGGCGGAGCTTTTGCCGGTAGGGGGCGGGGCCTTTGACGGTAGGGGCGGGGATTTTTGTGGTCCAGGGCGGAGCTCTCAAAAGTGCAGGAGAGATGCTCTAATTAGATACAGACTCAGACTACATGGGGAGGGGCGGGGCGGGGCAGGGTCAGAGCGTCAGTGGTGCTCCCTGTCCCGCCCCTCCCTGCTGACAGAGCCTCTCTCAACCTAAGCCGAGCCCTGCTCGGGCAGCGGGCTGGCCACGGCGCTGGGAGCAGTAATAATCCTGGAGGACGGGGTTTTCGTGAGGTGCGGTGGGTGGCTTTTTTCCGCTGCTGACTGAGCTACTCATGGGGCCCCTCCTGACGTCGGGCCCTCGGTCGGCGATCGAGTGACCGAATGGTCAGTCCGCCCTTGGTGGAGATACATTCCTGGACTTACAGTGCATCCGGAAAGTATTCCTTTTTTCCACATTTTGTTATGCTACAGTCTTATTCCAAAATTGATTAAATTCATTATTTTCTTCAAAATTCTACAAACAATGCCCCATAATGACAACGTAAAAGAAGTTTGTTTGAAATCTTTGCAAATTTATTAAAAATAAAAAACGAAAAAAATCCCATGAAAATATGTCATTCACAGCCTTTGCTCAATACTTTGTTGAAGCACCTTTGGCACCAATTACAGCCTCAAGTCTTTTTGAGTATTATGCTACAAGCTTTCACACCTATTTTTGGGCAGTTTCTCTCAATCCTCTTTGCAGGACCTCTCAAGCTCCATCAGGTTGGATGGGGAGCGTCGGTGCACAGCCATTTTCGGATCTCTCCAGAGATGTTCAGTCGGGTTCAAGTCTGGGCTCTGGCTGGGCCACTCAAGGACATTCACAGAGCTGTCCCATAGCCACTCCTTTGTTTTCTTGGCTGTGTACTTAGGAACGTTGTCCTGTTGGAAGATGAACCTTCGCCCCAGTCTGAGGTCCAGATGGCTCTGGAGCAGGTTTTCATCAAAGATGCCTCTAACCATTGCTGCATTCATCTTTCCATCAATCCTGACTAGTCTCCCAGTTCCTGCCGCTGAAAAACATCCCCACAGCCTGATGCTGCCACCACCATGCTTCACTGTAGGGATGGTATTGGCCAGATGATGAGCGGTGCCTGGTTTCCTCCAGATAAAACGCTTGCCATTCAGGCCAAAGAGTTCAATCTTTGTTTCGTCAGACCAGAAAATTTGTTTCACATGTTCTGTGTTCTGAGAGTCCTACAGGTGCCTTTTGACAAACTCCAGGCGGGTTGTCATGTACCTTTTACTGAGAAGTGGCTTCCGTCTGGCCACTCTACCATACAGGACTGATTGGTGGAGTGCTGCAGAGATGGTTGTTCTTCTGGAAAGTTCTCCTCTCTCCACAGAGAAATGCTGGAGCTCTGTCAGAGTGACCATCGGTTCTTGGTCACCTCCCTGACTAGGGCCCTTCTCCCCCAATCGCTCAGTTTGGCCGGTTGGCCTGCTCCAGGAAGAGTCCTGGTGGTTCCAACATTCTTCCATTTACAGGTAATGGAGGCCACTGTGCTCATTGGGACCTTCAATGCTGCAGACATTTTTCTTTACCTTTGCCCAGCTCTGTGCCTCCATACAATCCTGTCTCAGAGGTCTACAGACAATTCCTTGGACTTCATGGCTTGGTTTGTGCTCTGACATGCACTGATAACTGTGAGACCTTATATAGACAGGTGTGTGCCTTTCCAAATCATGTCCAATCAACTGAATTTACCACAGGTGGACTCCGATCAAGTTGTACAAACATCTTAACCACTTGCCTACTGGGCACTTAAACCCCCCTCCTGCCCAGACCAATTTTCAGCTTTCGGTGCTCTCACAATTTGAATGACAATTACTCAGTCATGTAATACTGTACCCAAATGAATTTTTTGTCCTTTTTTTCATACAAATAGGGCTTTCTTTTGGTGGTATTTGATCACCTCTGGGTTTTTTATTTTTTGCGCTATAAATAAAAAAAGACCGAAAATTTTGAAAAAAAAACGCATTTTTCTTAGTTTCTGTGATAAAATTTTGCAAATTATTAATTTGTCTTCATAAATTTTGGCCACAATTTATACTGCTACATATCTTTGGTAAAAATAACCCAAATTAGTGGATATTATTTGGTCAGTGTGAAAGTTAGAGAGTCTACAAACTATGGTGCAAATCATAAAAAATTGATCACACCTGATGCACTGGCAGCCTATCTCATTTCTTGCGACCCGAACAAGCCAGGAAAGTACAAATACCCCAAAAATGACCCCTTTTTTGAAAGTAGACATTCCAAGGTATTTAGTAAGATGCATGGTGAGTTTTTTGATGTTGTAATTTTTTCCCACAATTCTTTGCAAAATGGAGATTTTTTTTTCCCCCACAAAATTGTCATTGTAATAGGTTATTTCTCTCACATGGCATGTATATACCACAAATAACACCCCAAAATACATTCTGCTACTCCTCCTGAGTATGGGGATACCACATGTGTGGGACTTTTTCACAGCCTGGCCACATACAGAGACCCAACATGCAGGGAGCACCATCAGGTGTTCTAGGAGCATAAATTACACATCTAACTTGTTGACTACCTATTACACTTTTGAAGGCCCTGGAGCACCAGGACAATGACACGTGACACTGATGACAGATGGCACTGATACGTGGCACTGATGACACTGACGTGGCACGGATGACAGATGGCACTGATACGTGGCACTGATGACACTGACGTGGCATTGATGACAGATGGCACTAATATGTGGCACTGATGACACTGATGACAGATGGCACTAATACGTGGCACTGATGACATTTGGCACTAATACGTGGCACTGACAGATGGCACTAATACATGGCACTGATGACACGTGACACTGATGACAGATGGCACTAATACGTGGCACTGATGACAGATGCCACTGATACATGGCACTGATGACAGATGGCACTAATATGTGGCACTGATGACGGATGGCACTGGGGACAGATAGCACTGGGGAGGGATGGCAGTGGGGAGGAATGGCACTAGGGAGGGATGGCACTGGGGACGGATGGCACTGGGGAGGGCTGGCACTGGGGACAGATGGCAGTGGGGAGGGCTGGCACTGGGGAGGGATGGCAGTGGGGAGGGATGGCAGTGGGGATGGCTGGCACTGGGGATGGCTGGCACTGGGGACGGATGGCAGTGGGGAGGGATGGCACTGGGAACGGATGGCACTGGGGATGGATGGCAGTGGGGAGGGATGACAGATGACACTGACGACTTTTTTTTCTTTTTTTTTTTTTTTTTTTTTACACTCACCGCTGCAGCGGCTCGCTCTCCCTCCTCACACGCTGTCTCTATGTGAGGAGGGAGAGCCGGCGATGAGAGATGATCTCATATGTTTACATATGAGATCATCTCTCATTGGCACCGCCGATCGCACTGTAAACGGCCGCTGTCATTGGCCGTTTACGGCAATCTTTGACTGGCTGTGTCCGAGGGACACGGCCAGCACAGAACTTCCCCGATGCGCGCCCGCGGGAGCGCGCATTGCGGAAGTAAACAGCTGGACATCCAGGGACGGCCACCCGGCAGGTAGCGTCCGCGCTGCAGCCGTCTTTCGGCTATAGCGCGGGCGCAAAGTGGTTAAGGATGATCAGTGGAAAAGGCAAAGGCTGTTTATACTTATATACATGTAATTTTTTTCTTTTTTTCTTTTTAATAAATTTGCAAAGATTTCAAACAAACTTCTTTCATGTTGTCATTATGGGGTATTGTTTGTAGAATTTTGAGGACAAAAATGAATTCAATCCATTTTGAAATAAGGCTGTAACATAACAAAATGTGGAAAAAGTGAAGCGCTGTGAATACCGGATGCATTGTATATGTTTTGGGAGGTGGTGAGTGCGGTCTATGTGGATGTAAGCCTGCCTTGTGTCTTTTCTCAAAACTGTCACTGTTTGATTGTCATTTGTAAAACAATAAGGCTACCTGTGTTTGCCCATACAGTTTTGGGGTGATTAAAACTAATTTATCATCACCCTCTTCAATGACAATAAACCTGACTAAGGTTTTCACCCTTCCCCAGTTTTGGTTATTTAAAGCGTATCTAAACCCAAGAAGAGAAATTAATAGTATTGCAGAGCGTAACTTCAGCTCCCCGCCCCCTGCTTTCTGAAAGCTCAGACAAGCTTTATATATTCTGCACTTTGAACAACTGTAAAGAAGACTGCAGACAAACAGGTACAATGTATTTAGAAGGATTTGTTTAATCTCTGTGTATCACCTGAGGCCAGTCACTTCACTGGGTATATGTAAGGGTTTGCAACCACTTTAGCAATACAAAATGCAACCATTATGCAGTGCATACATGGGCTGGCTTCCAGAGGCTTGCGTTTATAAGTGGGATTCCTTGTGGCCATGCAACAGACCCAGGAAAGGTACAGTTGTGCTCAAAATTTGCATACCCTGGCAGAAATTGTGACATTTTGACATTGATATTGAAAAAGATGACTGATAATGCCAAAAAAATGGCTTTTATTTAAGGATAGTGATCATATGAAGTCATCTATTATCACATAGTTGTTTGGCTCCAATTTAAATCATAATGATAACAGAAATCACCCAAAGGACCCTGATCAAAAGTTTACATACCCTGGAATGTTTGGCCTTGGTACAGACACACAAGGTAACACACACAGGTTAAAATGGCAATTAAAGGTTAATTCCCACATCTTAGGCTTTTTAACTTGCAATTAGTGTCTGTGTATAGTCAATGAGTTTGTTAGCTCTCACATGGATGAACTGAGCAGGCTAGATACTGAGCCATGGGGAGAAGAAAAGAACTGTCAAAACACCTGCGTAACAAGGTAATGGAACTTTATAAAGATGGAAAAGGATATAAAACGATAGTCAAAGCCTTGATTTAGGTAGACCAAGAAAGATTGCAGCCACAACTGCCAGAAGAATTGTTCTGGACACCTACCTGACCTTGGCTTGATATCAAGAGATCCCCAAATTGTCCACTTCTTAATAAGTGATTGAACAGTACTGACTAGCATATTCAAGGCTTTGGATATTTTTTATAGCCTTTTCCATCCTTATACAGTTCCATTACCTTGTTATGCAGGTCTTTTGACAGTTCTTTTCTGCTCTCCATGGATCAGCATCTAGCCTGCTCTGTGAATCTGGTTTAAAAAGGAGCCAAAACAACTATGTGATAATAAATGGCTTAATATAATCACTATCCTTAAACGCTTGCTAACTGTATACTGTACATATACGGCGTCAAAGTGGCTCCCCTGTGCAGGATCACATACCTGAATGTGATCCTGCACTTCAGGGTCTGAGGCATGCACGCGTGTCACCAGTGACCCACTCCCCAGTGGCGGAATTATCGGGGTCGCAACAGTCGCAGTTGCGCCGGGGCCCGGCATTCTGCCACTGTGGGGGGGGCCCAGCGGGGTTGCTCTTCACATCGCTGAGGCTGAGCCGCTGAGCGTGTCTCTCATCTAACAGCAGAGAGACACCGGCATTGTTGGTTTTATTTACCTCCTCTCCGTGTGTCCTCTCTCTCTCTCACGGCATGACAGAGGACAAACAGCTGATCTCCCCCTCTCCTCTCTCTGTGTGCTCCGAGTCCGCGGGAAATGTGAGCTCCTTAGCTTCACACTTGACTGCCCGCGGAGCACACAGAGAGAGGAGAGGGGGAGATCAGCTGTTTGTCCTCTGTCATGCCGTGAGAGAGAGAGGACACACGGAGAGCAGGTAAATAAAACAAACAATGCCGGTGTCTCTCTGCTGTTAGATGAGAGACACACAGGCGTACAGCGGAGCGGACCGAAGCCGCCCCCCCTCCTCTCTGGTTACGGAGGGGGAGGAGGAGGAGTCCGAGGGAGAACGCTGTTCTGAGGTCTGTAAAGTTTATATTCAAATTGACATGTGCTGGGGGGAACACTATGGGGTGGGGATATGCACTGATGAGGTGGGGGTCTGCACTGTCTGAGGGGGGGTCTGCATTGATGGGGTGGGGGTCTGCACTGAGGGGGGGGGCTGCATTGATGGGGTGGGGGTCTGCATTGATGGAGGGAGGAGTCTGCACTGAGTGGGGTCTGCATTGATGGGGGGTCTGCACTGATGGAGGGGGGTGGTCTGCATTGTGGGGGGCCTGCACTGATGGAGGGGGGGTCTGTAATGAGGGGGGGTGTGTGCTGATGGAGGGGGGTGGTCTGCATTGTGGGGGGCCTGCACTGATGGAGGGGGTGTCTGTACTGAGGGGGGGATGTGAACTGATGGAGGGGGTCTGCACTGATGGAGGGGAGGTCTGCACTGATGGAGGGGGGTCTGCAATGATGGAGGGGAGGTCTGCACTGATGGAGGGGGGGTCTACACTGGGGTCTATAGTGATAGAGGGGGGTCTATACTGATAGATGGGGGTCTGCACTAAGGGGGTCTACACTGATAGATGGGAGTCTAGGCTGATAGAGGGGGGCTATACTGATAGATGGGGGGTCACTGAAGGGGAGGCACTGATAGGGGACACCGATGGGAGGCACTGATAGGGGACCCCGATGGGAGGCACTGATAGGGGACACTGATGGGCACTGAAGGGAGGCACTGATAGGGGGCACTGGTGGGCAATGATGGGGGGCACTGAGAAGGCACTAGGGGGCACTGATAGGGGGCACCAATGGGAGGAACTGATAGGATTTACTGATGAGCATTGATAGGGGGCACCGATGGGAGGCACCAATGGGATTTACTGATGAGCAGTGAAGGGAGGCACTGATAGGGGGCACTGATAGGAGGCACTGAAAGAGGGCATTGATAGGCTGCACTGATAGGAGGCATTGATGAGCACTGATAGGCAGAACTCATAGGCTGCACGGATGGGCACTGAGGAACACTGATAGGCAGAACTAAGGCAGTATTGATGGGCAGTATTGAAGAGTACCGATAGGTGGCATGGATGGACACTGCAATAATGAGCACTGATAGGTGGTGCTGATAGGCAGATTTGAGGGGCACTAATAGGCAGCATTCATGAGCACTGATAGGTAACACTTGTAGGTGGCATTGATGGGCACTGATAGGTGGCATTGATGGGCACTGATACATGGCACTGATGATTGGGGCACTGATTATCAGTGTAAACAATTTACTGACATTCTTGACAGTTAATGGCAGTCCTTTCCTCACACAGACATAGCACGGGAGGAAAGGGCTGCGGATAACCGGCAAGTCTGTTTACATGTGATCAGCTGACATCACATGGTAAAGGGCCACTGTGATTGCGCTGGATGCACGTCCCAGGGGGCATGCGGGAAGCACGGTTTTGGGAGGATGTCCATGGATGCCCTCCCAAAATTTGAAGCCTGGAGCTCTGATGGAAGGGGGGGGGCCCATCATTGTTTCTTGCACCGGGGCCCTGAAGGTTCTAGTTACGCCTCTGCCACTCCCGCTGTGATTGAACGCAGCAGGAGACAATCGGCGGGTCCGGCGGACGTGATGTCCACCGGGACCCGCTGATCGTTTGGGAGACAGGCAGAACAGCTGTTTACCAAAAATATATAGCAGAATACATATTGGTCTAAATTTATGAAGAAATTAGATTTTTTACCTTTTTTTATTGGATGTGTTTTATAACAGAAAGTAAGAAATATTGTTCTTTTTTTTTCAAAATTGTTGGTCTTTTTTTGTTTATAGCACAAAAAATAAACACTGCAGAGGTGATCAAATACCACCAAATCAAAGCTCTATTTGTGGGCAACAAAGGAAATAATTATTTGGGTACAGCGTCACACGACAGCGCAATTGTCAGTTAAAGTAATGCTGTGTCGTATAAATGGACCTGTCATGAAGGGGGTAAATCTTCCGGAGGGCAAGTGGTTAAATAAAAGACAGTTTTTTGGCATATTTTCAATATTAATGCCAACATTTCATGATTTCTGCCAGGGGATGCAAACTTTGGAGCACAACTGTATACTAGCTTTTCATTTACTTCACCATAGTGACCTGTACCTGAACAGCGGAGCTGGGGGGATTTTCACCCGACAAGAAACATTCTGGGATCCAGTAGGTCATTAAACTATCTCTATACAGCAGTAGCCCTTTCCTTTACTAAGCCTAACTGACCCGGACAAGACATTTTCCTCTCCCTACCTACAGTACTTCCACACTGTGGGTTCACAGACTGGCCCAGTAATGGCTTTATATAGCATTCCTGTGTCTAAGATGGTCACCCAAATCTCAGTAAAATGTTAACACTTCCCTGCTGTGTGCAAAATTAAAATAAAGTTTAGCTGGAGTTGTGCTTTAGGGCCAGAACTGACAGCCGTATGTTGACATACATTACAAGCCATATCATTTTATTTTTTGCTAGTTAAAGTAATCCAATAAACTGCTGCAAGCGACCCCCTGTGGTCAGTGTGCAGAGGGGTAGCCTCTCAGCACAGGAACCAGAAGATTGCAGTGATTGCTGTAGTAGCACTACAATGATTATCAGCTGAAACACCACTACCTAAATTATGAAATTTGCATATGTACATTGGTCCCAGCTAGACCAATGTAAATATGCAATTAAGATCATACCTGGAGCTCAGCTTTAATCCTTCCCCATTGCTCTTCCATGCCTCTTAATAATTTAGTGCCGCAACAAAAAAGTAAAACCGTCATGTAAAAAAATCTCTTTTGTTGTTTTATGTTTTGTCAAATTGTTAATGACCCATTATTTATGTTTCATCAGATTGTTATTGACCCATTATTTATGTTTCGTCAGATTGTTATTGACCCATTATTTATGTTTTGTTAGATTGTTAATGACCCATTATTTATGTTTTGTCAGATTGTTATTGACCCATTATTTATGTTTCGTCAGATTGCTATTGACCCATTATTTATATTTCATCAGATTGTTATTGACCCATTATTTATGTTTTGTCAGATTGTTATTGACCCATTATTTATGTTTTGTCAGATTGTTATTGACCCATTATTTATGTTTCATCAGATTGTTATTGACCCATTATTTATGTTTCATCAGATTGTTATTGACCCATTATTTATGTTTTGTCAGTTTGTTATTGACCCATTATTTATGTTTCGTCAGATTGTTATTGACTCATTATTTATGTTTCGTCAGATTGTTATTGACCCATTATTTATGTTTCGTCAGATTGTTATTGACTCATTATTTATGTTTCGTCAGATTGTTATTGACCCATTATTTATGTTTCGTCAGATTGTTATTGACCCATTATTTATGTTTCATCAGATTGTTATTGACCCATTAGTTATGTTTTGTCAGATTGTTATTGACCCATTATTTATGTTTCAGCAGATTGTTATTGACCCATTTGGGATTAGAAGAGATGTTCCAACATCAATAAGTAAATACCTGAGTTGGGTTCATGGATCATTTTACTCTTCCCAACAAAACTGAACTTCATAACCCAGAACACAAGTAAAGGATTTGTGTAGGCACTACCAACTAGAATTTACTTCCAACTCTCCCCAGATGGTGTCCCAGCATTAAAATACAGTATACTTTTACCTTGTTTCTTTATTGAAAAACAGTCTTAATCACTTGCCTACTGGGCACTTAAACCCCCTTCCTGCCCAGGCCAATTTTCAGCTTTCAGTGCTGTCACACTTTGAATGACAATTGCACGGTCATACAACACTGTACCCAAATTACATTTTTATAATTTGTTTTTCACACAAATAGAGCTTTCTTTTGGTGGTATTTAATCACTGCTGGATTTTTTATTTTTTGCTAAAAAAAACGAAAAAAGACCGAAAATTAAAAAAAAAAAAAAAAGTTTCATAGTTTGTTATAAAATTTTGAAAACAGGTAATTATTCTCCTTCATTGATGTGCGCTGATGAGGCTGCACTCGTGGACACTGATAGGCGGCACTGATGGGCACTGATGGGTGGCACTGATGGGCAGCACTGATCAGTGGCACTAATGATGAGGCACTTATGGGCATTGATTGGCAGCACTCGTGGGCATTGATGGGTGGCACTGGTGGGCAAAGGTAGGTGGCAATGATGGGTACTGATAGGTAGCACTGGTGGGCACTGGCCGGTGGCACTGGTGGGAAGAGATAAGGCAGCGGTGGCTCTCTGTGTGAGGGACCGATGTCCCTCTGACAGAAGTAAGTAATCTGCTTTTTTTTCCCTCACGCTGTCAGCGTGAGGGGGAAAAAACAACGATTACCGACCTTCTGTTTACATCACGTGATCAGCTGTCATTGGCTGATAGCTGATCATGTGGTTAGGGTCGGAGTCTCATAGACTCGGTGATCACAGAGTGCACCGTGTGTGCCCCGCAGGGACGCGCATGCTCAGGAGGAAGTCTATTGATGGCCTCCTGGCAATTAAGGCCGGCGCTGTATCTGTCATTTGGCTATAGTGGGCCAAATGCGGGCGGGAGGTGGTTAAAGTAGAATCATGAAGCATACCTAACTAATTTTAAAAATGCTACTTCCCCCTCCTAACACCTATGCTGACTAACCTGTGTAAGAAAGATCCTTATACTTTCCTATTTTCAGCTAGCTCCGCTCCAATCACAGGATCCAGCTCCCCTGTGCCAACCAGTGGTGGCTGCAGGGGAGCACAGACAACGGATGGGCCATTGTTAGTCTATGGTTGATGTCACAATCACAGGCATTGCCAGCCATTGTTGAGCGCTATCTCCTCTCCCCTGTAGTTGTTGCTGACTGACACAGTGGAGACCATGTGACCAGAGTGGCCTGAAAATAGGTTAAGTTTAAGCATCTTTCTTACACAGATTAGGCCGCTATACACGGAGCAAATTTCTTTCCTGCAAACATGGCGAGAAGACAGTAATTATTGCTAGTGGCTACACCAGCCGCTAGCAATAATCCCATGTAAAATCCAGCAGGCTGGTTGTACCCAAGTTGATCGATCGACTTGGTACATTCAGCCCGCCCATACATGGTTTGAATCAAACTGTCTATGGCCAGCCTTAGTCAGAATAGGTGTTAGGAGGGGGCATTTTTAAGATGAGTAAGGTATATCTCAGAATTAAACTTTTTTAAAATCAAATCCTTTTTTATTTGGAATATATCCTTATCCAACAAACCAATAATCTTTACATCGCATATAAAAACTTCACATAAGAAAAACAAACATACATTAATACCCCCAAACATTTTACCCTTTATCCCCCTTCCACCCCCCCCTCCATTACACCACTCGATCCAATCCCCCTCCCCCCCTCCCCCAACCCCCATCCTAGATTCTCACCTCCCATTCTACCTAAACCTCTTATACCTATTCAGACCATTCATACTCCAGCCATAACTTCCATATATTTCTATATTTCTTCAAATTTCCTCTTTTCCTATACCAAAATTCCTCCTTCGTAATCATGTCTTTAACCTCTTTCATCCATTCTGCCACTGTTGGGGGATTTTTTGCCTGCCACTTCCGTGCTATTACCTTCCTTCCCTGAAACAAGCATCTTATTATTGCGGTCTGGGTGTCTTTTAGCATACCATTTTGCTCCATCAAGCTCATAAGACAAGTTCTGGCTACCATGTCTAACGATGTCCCAAACACAGCATTGATTTTCGCAACTATTCCTTCCCAATACCTATGTAACTTGGGGCATCGCCAGAACATGTGTATCAAATCGCCTCTCCTATCCCCACAATGTTGGCATTTAGCGTCTTGCCTCCTTCCGCACCTAAATAATTTTACTGGTGTATAATATAACCTATACATCAAATACAAATGAGTTACCCCTTGTGACGGTGACAGAGAAATCCTGGGCCCTAATGCCAAAACATTTTTCCATTGTTCCTCCGTTATTGTACCAACATCTTCCTCCCATTTAATTCTATTTTTGGAATCCACTACCCCCCCTGCCCCGCCATATTTATACTCCTATACACCTCAGATATCAACCCTCTAGAAGATCTGGTATTTACCAATTTCCTAAGCAACGGCATTTCATTCCACTCTATCGCCTTTCCTCTAAATTGTACCTCTAAGGCGTGCTTGATTTGCAGATAACCAAAAAATAATCGATTAGGGACAGCAAACTCCTCTCTAATCTCCTGAAATGATTTCAACCTCCCTGCCCTATACAGCTGCGCCAGGCAGTGGATACGTCTCCTATCCCATTCCTCCATTTTCCCCATTACATTAAGCTCTTTTAAATTTTTGTTATCCCATAATGGGGAGAACTTGGAAAACCCTGTATACCCCAGTACAGCCTTGACAGTCTTACAACTTCTAATCATTAACTGAGTTGTGGGGCAGCTATACCCAAAAGATTCTGCCTCCACTGCTTCCACTACTGTATCATGACTAGTGTTATTCATCCATATACTACTTCCTCCTCCCCTTTCTTTGGGCAAGTTGCTACCTCTCATAAACTGCATTTGAGCTGCCAGAAAATAGCCCCAAGGGTCTGGTAGAGCCAGGCCTCCCCCTCTCTAGGCCGCTGTAACACCTGCAAACCAATCCTTGCCACCCAGTTTTTCCAGATTAAATCTCTAAACAAACTGTCCAGTTTTTTGAACCAATGTTTTGGGATCCAAACGGGGGAATTGTGTATTACAAATAGGATTTGCGGCATCCATATCATCTTAATTAGATTACATCGACCGGCGACCGAGAGAGGTAGGCGACCCCACACCCGACTCTTCTGTTTTAGCTTCACCATTAGTGGTACTACATTGCCCGTTATATACTGCCCCGGATCTTTTGTTACCTTTACCTCTAAATATCTCATTTGGCTTACTACTCTTATTGAATCTACCTGTCTCAGAAGAGGTTCTAGGAGGGGGTCTATTGGTAAAAGTGGAGGTTTTTCCCAGTTGATTGTTAGTCCAGAAAAATGACCAAATTCTTTGATCACTTTCATGGCTGCTAACAGTGAGGTCTGTGTGTCTTCCAAAAAAAGCAGGATATTGTCCGCATACATTGCGACTTTCTCTTCCTCTCCCCTTCTTTTAAATCCCTGAAATTCTTGAGACGCTCTTAATGCAACTGCCAATGGCTCCAGTGCGAGGGCAAAGAGCAGGGGTGACAATGGGCACCCCTGTCTCATTCTCCATCCCCAACTGGAACCATTCAGAGCATTCCCCATTGACCCTAACCTTGGCTCTTGGTTTATCATATAAGAGTCTCAGCCATTTCACGAAATTAGGGCCAAATTTAAACTCTGCCAGTACTTTCCACAGATAATGCCATTCAAGGCTATCGAAAGCCTTGACCGCATCTAGTGACAGAATGGCTCTATTCCCTCCCTTCTCTGTTGGTAACTGTACGTTTACATATACTCGCCTAATGTTCACACTCACTGATCTATCCGGTATAAAACCGGTTTGGTCTGGGTGTATTACTTTAGAAATTATTCTTTTTAACCTGTTTGCTAGGGCTTTTGCCAGAATCTTAACATCTGAGCACAACAGCGAAATCGGTCTGTATGAGGTTGCCTCCAGCGGATTTTTCCCTTCTTTTAATATGAGCAAACTTCCTTCCACCATTGCCCCATTCAATACTTCCAGTAATTTTGGGAGCAAAACATCCCTATATCTCTTATAGACTTCTATAGGCAGACCATCAGGTCCTGGTGCTTTCTGATTCGCCATATCTATTACCACCCTTTGCAACTCTGCCAATGTTAACGGGATTTCCAAAGATTCCCTATCCTCACTGGACATAGGGACTATCTTCAGTTTTTCAAAGAACTCCCACATTTCTCCCTCTACATTAACTTGTGGGGCATTATACAGGCCTTCATAATAATCCTTAAACACCTCTACTATTCCGGGGGTGGTTCTTATAATTCTTCCTTCCCTATCCCAAATTGCTGGTATAGTGGATGAGGGACCATTAGCTCTAGCTATCAATGCCAAGGTTCTCCCTACTAATTCCCCTTCTCCAAAAAAACTCTGCTTCTGAAACATTCTCCTTTTTTCCTCTTTCTCCAATACTAGTTTCCCATATTCCTCTTGACTCTCTACCCAGACATTATATCTAGTTAAGGTTGGTTCCTCCACATATCTCCCTTCAGCCTCCCTCACCCTATCTTTTACTTTATGTCCCTTGACCTGTGATTTCCTCTTAACATAAGAAATTCTTTGTATAAAGATTATAATAATAATCAAACAGCAGTGATATCTAAAGGGAAGGTACAAGGCCCTGGAATGTGTACCAATTAGACTAGTGATGGTCTAATAGAGTGTGTAGAGGGATATCTCTTCAAAAAACACCACAAAACAAATAAAGAAATAAAAAATATAGGAACAAATACATATGGTTAAAAACATATCTCTATCCAATGTATCAGTTGTGGATGGAATAACACATTTTAAGAATAACTCAAAGATAGATCACAATGGATATATAGTGAAAAAAAATGTGATATGCATTAACCACTTCAGCCCCGGAAGGATTTACCCCCTTCCTGACCAGAGCACTTTTTACAATTTGGCACTGCGTCGCTTTAACTGCTAATTGCGCGGTCATGCAATGGTGTACCCAAACGAAATTTGCGTCCTTTTCTTCCCACAAATAGAGCTTTCTTTTGATGGTATTTGATCACCTCTGCCATTTTTATTTTTTGCGCTATAAACGGAAAAAGACCGAAAATTTTGAAAAAAAATGATATTTTCTACTTTTTGTTATAAAAAAAATCCAATAAACTCAATTTTAGTCATACATTTAGGCCAAAATGTATTCGGCCACATGTCTTTGGTAAAAAAAAAGTCAATAAGCGTATATTTATTGGTTTGCGCAAAAGTTATAGCGCCTACAAACTAGGGTACATTTTCTGGAATTTACACAGCTTTTAGTTTATGACTGCCTATGTCATTTCTTGAGGTGCTAAAATGGCAGGGCAGTACAAAACCCCCCCAAATGACCCCATTTTGGAAAGTAGACACCCCAAGGAAATTGCTGAGAGGCATGTTGAACCCATTGAATATTTATTTTTTTTGTCCCAGGTGATTGAATAATGACAAAAAAAAAAAAAAAAATTTACAAAAAGTTGTCACTAAATGATATATTGCTCACACAGGCCATGGGCATATGTGGAATTGCACCCCAAAATACATTCAGCTGCTTCTCCTGAGTACGGGGATACCACATGTGTGGGACTTTTTGGGAGCCTAGCCGCGTATGGGGCCCCGAAAACCAAGCACCGCCTTCAGGATTTCTAAGGGCATAGATTTTTGATTACACTCCTCACTACCTATCACAGTTTTGAAGGCCATAAAATGCCAAGATGGCACAAAACACCCCAAAATGACCCCATTTTGGAAAGTAGACACCCCAAGCTATTTGCTGAGAGGTATGTTGAGTCCATGGAATATTTTATTTTTTGACACAAGTTGTGGGAATGTGACAATTTTTTTTTTTTTTTGCACAAAGTTGTCACTAAATGATATATTGCTCACACAGGCCATGGGCATATGTGGAATTGTACCCCAAAATACATTTAGCTGCTTCTCCTGAGTATGGGGATACCACATGTGTGGGACTTTTTGGGAGCCTAGCCGCGTACGGGGCCCCGAAAACCAATCACCGCCTTTAGGATTTCTAAGGGCATAAATTTTTCATTTCACTCCTCACTACCTATCAGAGTTTTGAAGGCCATAAAATGCCAAGATGGCACAAAACCCCCCCAAATGACCCCATTTTGGAAAGTAGACACCCCAAGCTATTTGCTGAGAGGCATGTTTAGTCCATGGAATATTTTATATTTTGACACAAGTTGCTGGAAAGTGACAATTTTTTTTTTTTTTTTTTTGCACAAAGTTGTCACTAAATGATATATTGCTCAAACATGCCATGGGCATATGTGGAATTGCACCCCAAAATATATTCTGCTGCTTCTCCTGAGTACGGGGATACCACATGTGTGGGACTTTTTGGGAGCCTAGCCGCGTACGGGGCCCCGAAAACCAAGCACCGCCTTCAGGATTTCTAAGGGCATAAATTTTTGATTTCACTTCTCACTACCTATCACAGTTTTGAAGGCCATAAAATGCCAAGATGGCACAAAACCCCCCCAAATGACCCCATTTTGGAAAAAAGACACCCCAAGCTATTTGCTGAGAGGCATGTTGAGTCCATGGAATATTTTATTTTTTGACACAAGTTGCGGGAATGTGAGAATTTTTTTTTTTTTTTGCACAAAGTTGTCACTAAATGATATATTGCTCACACAGGCCATGGGCATATGTGGAATTGCACCCCAAAATACATTCTGCTGATTCTCCTGAGTACGGGGATACCACATGTGTGGGACTTTTTGGGAGCCTAGCTGCGTACGGGGCCCCGAAAACCCAGCACCGCCTTCAGGATTTCTAAGGGTGTAAAGTTGTAATTTCACTCCCCACTACCTATCACATTTTTGAAGGCCATAAAATGCCCAGATGGCACAAACCCCCCCCCAATTGACCCCATTTTGGAAAGTAGACACCCCAAGCTATTTGCTGAGAGGCATGTTGAGTCCATGGAATATTTTATATTTTGACACAAGTTGCGGGAAAGTGACAATTTTTTTTTTTTTTTTTTTTGCACAAAGTTGTCACTAAATGATATATTGTTCAAACATGCCATGGGCATATGTGGAATTACACCCCAAAATATATTCTGCTGCTTCTCCTGAGTACGGGGATACCACATGTGTGGGACTTTTTGGGAGCCTAGCTGCGTACGGGGCCCCGAAAACCAAGCACCGCCTTCAGGATTTCTAAGGGCATACATTTTTGATTTTACTCCTCACTACCTATCACACTTTTGAAGGCCATAAAATGCCAAGATGGCACAAAACCCCCCCAAATGACCCCATTTTGGAAAGTAGACACCCCAAGCTATTTGCTGAGAGGCATGGTGAGTATTTTGCAGCTCTCATTTGTTTTTGAAAATGAAGAAAGGCAAGAAAAACTTATTTTTTTTTTCTTTTTTCAATTTTCAAAACTTTGTGACAAAAAGTGAGGTCTGCAAAATACTCACTATACCTCTCAGCAAATAGCTTTGGGTGTCTATTTTCCAAAATGGGGTCATTTGGGGGGGGGTTGTGCCATCTGGGCATTCCATGGCCTCCGAAACTGTGATAGGCAGTGAAGAGTGAAATCAAAAATTTACGCCCTTAGAAAGCCTGAAGGCGGGGCTTGGTTTTCGGGGTCCCTTACGCGGCTAGGCTCCCAAAAAGTCTCACACATGTGGTATCTCCGTACTCAGGAGAAGCAACAGAATGTATTTTGGGGTGTAATTTCACATATTCCCATGGCATGTTTGAGCAATATATCATTTAGTGACAACTTTGTGCAAAAAAAAAAAAAAATTTGTCTTTTTCCCGCAACTTGTGTCACAATATAAAATATTCAATGGACTCGACATGCCTCTCAGCAAATAGCTTGGGGTGTCTACTTTCCAAAATGGGGTCATTTGGGGGGGTTTTGAACTGTCCTGGCATTTTATGCACAACATTTAGAAGCTTATGTCACACATCGACCACTCTTCTAACCACTTGAAGACAAAGCCCTTTCTGACACTTATTGTTTACATGAAAAAATTATTTTTTTTTGCAAAAAAATTACTTTGAACCCCCAGACATTATATATTTTTTTAAAGCAAATGCCCTACAGATTAAAATGGTGGGTGTTTCATTTTTTTTTTTCACACAGTATTTGCGCAGCGATTTTTCAAACGCATTTTTTGGGGAAAAAACACACTTTTTTAAATTTTAATACACTAAAACACACTATTTTGTCAAAATGTTTGATGAAATAAAAAAGATGATCTTAGGCCGAGTACATGGATACCAAACATGACATGCTTTAAAATTGCGCACAAACGTGCAGTGGCGACAAACTGAATACATTTTTAAAAGCCTTTAAAAGCCTTTACAGGTTACCACTTTAGATTTACAGAGGAGGTCTACTGCTAAAATTACTGCCCTCGATCTGACCTTCGCGGTGATACCTCACATGCATGGTGCAATTGCTGTTTACATTTGACGCCAGACCGACGCTTGCGTTCGCCTTTTTGTGCGAGAGCAGGGGGGGGGGGGCAGGGGTGCTTTTTTTTTTTTTTTTTTTTTTTATTATTTTTTTTGCTTTTTTATCTTATTTTTAAACTGTTCCTTTCATTTTTATTTTTTTTTTATCATTTTTATTGTTATCTCAGGGAATGTAAATATCCCCCATGATAGCAATAGGTAGTGACAGGTACTCTTTTTAGAAAAAATTGGGGTCTATTAGACCCTAGATCTCTCCTCTGCCCTCAAAGCATCTGACCACACCAAGATCGGTGTGATAAAATGCTTTCCCAATTTCCCAATGGCGCTGTTTACATCCGGCGAAATCTAAGTCATGAAATGCTTGTAGCTTCCAGTTTCTTAGGCCATAGAGATGTTTGGAGCCATTCTGGTCTCTGATCAGCTCTATGGTCAGCTGGCTGAATCACCGGCTGCATTCTCAAGTTCCCTGTTGGGACAGGAGAGCCAGAGAAAAACATGGACGACGGTGTGGGGGGGGTCATTCCCTCCCACTGCTTGTAAAAGCAGTCTAGAGGCTAATTAGCCGCTAGGATTGCTTTTACAAGAAAGCCGACCACTGGCTGAAAAGAATGATACCAAGATGATACCTAAACCTGCAGGCATCATTCTGGTATAACCACTCAAAGTCCAGCAACATACCAGTACGTTGCTGGTCCTTGTTGGGCATACATTGTAAACTTTTTTTTCATGCAGCCTGTGGGCTGAACGAAAAAAAGATATTGATCGGTGGGTATGCCCACCATTAGAATACCTCCCTTCATCCACCCACTTCTAATGATGGGCATACATGCACCGTATATATATGCCGAAGCATGGGGGCATCCTCCCGCAAAAGGCAGGAGCAAATCGCTCCTCCACCCACTGCTGCCCCCACGCTTCGGCATATATGCTGAAGTATGTAACTGTGGTGGTGAAATCACCTCCGACAGCGCTGGAGTCACGGCTTTATGTATCGTGGGGGCAAACGCTGTTGCTGTCAAGATAAATAAATCCGTGCTGCAACTGAATGGCGTACCTGCTAAGCAAATGATGGTTAACAAAAAAACAAAGTAACATTACAGTATAACAGTATTACTTACCATACCTGCAAAGCAAAATACAAAAAAAACATAGTAAAAAATAAAACATTTAACGCAACCTGTGCCTACCTAAAAATATATATATGCCGAAGCATGGGGGCATCCTCCCGCAAAAGGCAGGAGCAAATCGCTCCTCCACCCACTGCTGCCCCCACGCTTTGGCATATATGCTGAAGTATGTAACTGTGGTGGTGAAATCACCTCCGACAGCGCTGGAGTCACGGCTTTATATATCGTGGGAGCAAACGCTGTTGCTGTCAAGATAAATAAATCCGTGCTGCAACTGAATGGCGTACCTGCTAAGCAAATGATGGTTAACAAAAAAACAAAGTAACATTACAGTATAACAGTAATACTTACCATACCTGCAAAGCAAAATACAAAAAAAACATAGTAAAAAATAAAACATTTAACGCAACCTGTGCCTACCTAAAAAATATATATGCCGAAGCATGGGGGCATCCTCCCGCAAAAGGCAGGAGCAAATCGCTCCTCCACCCACTGCTGCCCCCACGCTTCGGCATATATGCTGAAGTATGTAACTGTGGTGGTGAAATCACCTCCGACAGCGCTGGAGTCGCGGCTTTATGTATCGTGGGAGCAAACGCTGTTGCTGTCAAGATAAATAAATCCGCTCTGCAGCTGAATGGCGTACCTGAAAACACAAAGGTGGTTAACAATAAAAAAAACAAAGTATAAAAAAAATTGCATACCTATAAAGCAAACATGATAAAAACATAACAATAAAACATTGCAGTATAGAATGCAGAACAATAGAGAGAGAATAGAGAGAGAACAATAAAACAACAACTATTTTTGGTTTTTTTATTTTATATTTTTTTTTGTGTTTTTTTCTTTTTTTTACTTTTTTTTGTTTTTTTTACACTTTTTTTTGTAACTTTAACTTTTTTAACTGGTACCAGGTTTGGGTCTCTCAAAATGCGACAGCATCTTGGGAGACCCTGTGGAAGTGTGCCTAGTCTGTGCAGTGCTGTACCCTACGCTAATACTCCACTAGTGTGTGGTAGCGTTCAAAACATTCACCAATGCAAAGACCAGGATTGCCAGGACAGAGGGGACAACAATACCGGGTGTCACGCCTAAATCCGCACTTGCTGCAGACACGACATCTTTTTTGGGGGGTTCGTTGGGTAGGGGTACTCGGGAGGGCATAAAGAAAATGCCTCTCATGCAGCCGGCTTACTGCATTTGGTTGGGGTTGGTGAGGTGGAGCACCGTCTGGATACAGAAGGGCTCTGACGAGCTCTTCCTGGAATTTAAGGAAGGATCCAGTCCGTCCTGAAGCTCTGTATAGCACATAAGCATTCAGCAAAGCCAATTGAAATAAATAAACAGACACTTTTTTGTACCAGCGTCTGGCCTTACGGGCAATTAGGTACGGCGCCAACAACTGGTCGTTGAGGTCCACCCCTCCCATATTAAGGTTATATTCGTGGACACAGAGGGGTTTCTCCACAACACCAGTCGCCGTAGGAATTTGGACCATCGTGTCTGCATGAAGGGAGGTGAGAACGAAAACATTCTTCTTATCCCTCCACTTCATAGCGAGCAAATTATTATACTTCAAGCAGGCTCTCTCCCCCAGCCTAAGACGGGAATCTACAAGCCGCTGGGGAAAGCCCCGGCGATTAGGTCGCACGGTGCCACATGCTCCAATCTGCTGATCAAACAAGTGACTAAAAAGTGGCACGCTCGTATAATAATTGTCCACGTACAAGTGGTACCCCTTTCCGAATAAGGGTGACACCAAGTCCCACACTATCTTGCCAGCGCTTCCTATGTAGTCAGGGCAGTTTGTCGGCTCTACGTGACTATCTTTTCCCTCGTAAACCATAAATCTACATGTATAGCCTGTGGCCCTGTCACAGAGCTTATACATCTTGACCCCGTATCTGGCACGCTTGCTGGGAAGGTACTGTTTGAATGACAAGCGGCCAGAAAATTTAACCAGGGACTCATCAACGCAGACAACTTGATGGGGGGTAAACAAGTCTGCAAAACGTTGGTTGAAGTGGTTTACGAGGGGCCGAATTTTGTAGAGCCGATCGTATTCAGGGTCTCCACGAGGACGACAGAGTTCATTGTCGTTGAAGTGCATGAACCGCAAAATCTGCTCGTATCGTGCCCTGGCCATGGAAGCAGAGAACAAGGGTGAATGGTAAATTGGGTCAGTGGACCAATATGACCGCAACTCACTCTTTTTATTCAACCCCATGAGGAGGGAAAGGCCCAGAAAGATCTTAAATTCGGAGACCATAATTGGTCTCCAATCTCTGGCAAGGGTGGACTGGGGCATAGTGGCGATGTATTGACCAGCGTATAAATTGCTTTGGTCCACAATAGATCTATAGAGATCTTTGGTGAAAAACAGCGAATAAAAATCCAGTGGCATAAAGTCAACTGTTTCCACCTGAATTCCGGGTTGGCCAGTGAAAGGGGGAAGTACGGGTGCTGCAGAAGTGGTGGGTACCCAATTCGGATTGGCCAATGCAGCAGGAAGGGCACTATGGGCACGACGGGCCTGTGTTCGTCTTCTTGGTGGCAGCGGGACACTACTAGTGCTTGCCACCTCGCCAGCTTGAACTGCACTTATGGGACTCGCCACGTCACCACGTGATACTGCAGTGCTGGATGTACGACCAGGGTGTACTAGGCCGCTGGTGCTTGCCAGTTCACCAGAAGGAGTAGCGGCACTAGTACTTCTCTGCTCCATACGAGAGCCCTGCGGTTCTTGCACTTCAAGGACAGCATAAGTTCGGGGTCTGGTACGCCTGACCTTAGCAGGGACCACAACTCCGTCGTCAGAGCTATCTGTCATGGAGCCGCTGTCCTCTACAGGATCGTATTCTGAGACTGAATCTGACAGATGAGTGACTTCCTCTTCACTATCTGTCATGCTCAGAATCCTGTAGGCCTCTTCACTAGTGTACCTTCGATTTGCCATTTTGGCCTCTAAATTTAGGGGTACACTAGTGAGACTCACAGGCAAAAAAGCTCCCGACTGTCAGCGACTGATTCAAAACGCTACCAAAAAACTGTTAGCGAGCGCAGGGATCAGGCCTGACTCTGCGACCGCTGCAGTTATGTGTGCTTAGTGTTTTGTAAGTGTCAGTAATCGATCGATACTGCACTTGGGTGGGCTGGGCTGGGCTGGGCCGAGGAGCAAAACGCAGGTGCTAGCAGGTATCTGGGCTGATCCCGCTAACACTGCGTTTCAGGGAACCCTAAACTGCTGGGGAGTATAGATCTGATCGGATCAGATATCGATCCGTTCAGATACTATAGCACTAAGGGAGGTGTATGCTGCGTGCGTGGGTTTTAGCGGTACTGGCGCTAACCTGACGCTGCCTGGGGCGACGCAGACCTTATCTGATCCTAAAAACTTAACTTCTATCACCGCCGGGCAATTAGGGGGTTAAACCTTTATAAGGTAATAAACGGCGGGTGCCCTAAAACTATAATAAACTGTAATAAACTATAATAAACTACAAAAAACAAACTATCTAACCAGCGTCACCCGTAACACTTATACGGTGATCGCTGGTGAAAGGGTTAACTAGGGGGCAATCAGGGGATTAAAACCTTTAGCAGGTAGTATATGGGGGTCCCTGTCGCTATAAAACACTGACAGCGAACCTATATACTTACCTCCCTAAACTAGCGTCACCTGTGTCACTAATACAGCGATCAGAAAAACGATCGCTTAGCGACACTGGTGATGGGGGGTAATCAAGGGGTTAACTTTTATTAGGGGGGGTTAGGGGGTACCCTGGACCTAAGGGGGGGTACCCTAGACCTAAAGGGGGCTAACCTAACTGCCCTAACACTTATAACTGACAAACTGACACCAATGCAAAAAAAAAAAAAACACTGCTATTGGTGTCAGAGTGACAGTGGGTACAGGGGGGTGATCGGGGGGTGACAGGGGGGTGAAAAGTGTGCCTGGCGTGTTCTACTGAGCGTGTGGTGTTGGTGCACTTACTTGGATGTCTTCTCTCCTCGGCGTCGGATCAAAAAGACCGGCTCCAGGAGAGATGACATCACTTCCTCTCCCTCTGTTTACATTACAGAGGGAGAGGAAGCATTTGATTCGTGGGAGCGATCGGGAGGGGGTGGCCATCAATGGATGGCCTCCCCCTGACCCCTAATCGCCCGCGAACAAGAGCCGACCGCTCAGGGCACCGGGGGGGGTCCGATCGGACCCCCCGCCCGCGGGAAGGCATCACGTACCAGGTACGTGATTTTGCCTGCCCGTGCCGACCTGCTCACGTATATATGCGTGAGGCGGTCGGCAAGTGGTTAAGCCAAAAATGACGTGTTCATCAAGACAGTACCCTGGTATGAAGCCATGGATAAATTAAGATAGTGGATATGTGCAAATATTTAATGTCCGTCACTGTGCAATGGGGTAGTCACAAAAAAACGCAGTAACATCCTAGGTGCATACAGTCCTCATATATGGTAAATGGAGACTATTGAAAGTGTCTCTGCATGTAGATGGATTCTTCTCTTGATATGGTGGTATTATCCCAGAAAAATAAGCATAAAATGCCCTTACCAGAGAAGGTGGACTCACAGGCCCTTGGCAGTGAGTCAAAAGAGCTTGTACCGTCAAACGGTGTAGTGCAGCGAACCGTATGATTATCCAGATCTGGATCCCATCAGTGGACCTGGCTTTGAGAAGATGAACAATGTCACCGAATGGCGTGTCCCTGGAGGGGTTGAACCGGACCCGGGTGTCTTCTATGCTCAGCCTCGATCATCGATCGGAAAAATCACCTCCTCAGCGACCATCCATATGGTTAGGCAAATAAGAGAGAAAAAACTTCCACATAGTGTGAATCCTTTTTAAAACATTGTAACGTTTATTGGCATCAAAAATATAAAGGATATTTTCCAATAAATATGCAAATATATAAAAATATGGGCAGTAAAAACTCGGCTCAAAATACAAAAAAGGTAAAAAAAGTACAAAAGGGTAGCGCAATAGGTGGTGGTGGGGGTAAAAACACAAGAATCCGACGCGTTTCGTCCTCTAAGACTTCTGCTGGGGTAGTTTTAAAAAGGATTCACACTATGTGGAAGTTTTTTCTCTCTTATTTGCTTAACCATATGGATGGTCGCTGAGGAGGTGATTTTTCCGATCGATGATCGAGGCTGAGCATAGAAGACACCCGGGTCCGGTTAAACCCCTCCAGGGACACGCCATTCGGTGACATTGTTCGTCTTCTCAAAGCCAGGTCCACTGATGGGATCAAGATCTGGATAATCATACGGTTCGCTGCACTACACCGTTTGACGGTACAAGCTCTTTTGACTCACCGCCAAAGGCCTGTGAGTCCACCTTCTCTGGTAAGGGCATTTTATGCTTATTTTTCTGGGATAATACCACCATATCAAGAGAGGAATCCATCCACATGCAGAGACACTTTCAATAGTCTCCATTTACCATATATGAGGACTGTATGCACCTAGGATGTCACTGCGTTTTTTGTGATTACCCCATTGCACAGTGACGGACATTAAATATTTGCACATATCCACTATCTTAATTTATTCATGGCTTCATACCAGGGTACTGTCTTGATGAACACGTCATTTTTGGGTTAATGCACATCACATTGATGTTTTTTTTCACTATATATCCATTGTGATCTATCTTTGAGTTATTCTTAAAATGTGTTATTCCATCCACAACTGATACATTGGATAGAGATATGTTTTTAACCATATGTATTTGTTCCTATATTTTTTTATTTGTTTATTTGTTTTGTGGTGTTTTTTGAAGAGATATCCCTCTACACACTCTATTAGACTATCACTAGTCTAATTGGTACACATTCCAGGGCCTTGTACCTTCCCTTTAGATATCACTGCTGTTTGATTATTATTATTTTTGTAAGGTCCCTGGTAGGAGAGCCTGACTGTAGGAGAAGACCTCTCATACAACGCTGGTTCAGGAGCCACTGGAGTGGGGACAGTGGTCTCCTGAGCGCAGTGGGGTAGGAGTGCCTGTATAGTCTCTGATGTGGAGGCAGAGATCCCTCCTGGGATGGCAGAGCTGCAGGTGAGTGGAGACTGGAATAGCAGTAACTTGACTCACTGGGTTGCAGGTGAGAGGAGACTGGAACGGCAGCAGGCTTGACTCACTGGATGGCTGAGTTGCAGGTGAAAGCAGACTGGAACGGCAGCAGGCTTGACACGCTGGAGGGAGAGATCACTGAAGCTGAAGCTGAAGGTGCAACAGCAAGTGAACAGTAGGCACAAGCAGAGTCAGACAGTCCGGGTCGGCAGGTAGCTGGCACAGGTAATAACGGCAGGCGAGGCAGAGTCGGTGAACAGGCAGGGTTCGGCAACGGTAGCAAATACAGACAGAAGAGTAGTCAGACAAGCCGGATCGGGATAGGAGCAGGTCGGATGGTCAAACAAGCTGGGTCAAGATCAGGTAGCAGACAATCAAGATACGGGTCAACAGATTCACAGAGCTGAGAAGAAGCAGCGACGTTCTCATGGAACAGGGGAACTTTTATGTGCTAAAATGGCGCCAAACCGGCGCTAACGCGAACGCGCGCGCGCCCGTGCGCGCGCGCGCACACCCGCGAGCGCCGCGCTGATGCACAGCAGTTTGATGCCGTGTCCGAATGGAAGCGCGCCGGCGCATAGGCGAATGCAAGTGCCCTGGACTGGTGCTGGTGGATCCCTGACATTGCCCCCCCCCAAGGGGCAGCCTCCGGATGCCCAACAACCTCTTCTTCTCAGGATGAGTAGAAAAATAAGCGCGCACTAGACGCCTGGCATGCACATTACTGTCCGGTTCCCATGAGTTACTTTCTGGGCCGTAGCCTTTCCACTTGATTAAGAATTGGTTTTGCCCTTGCCTTCTTCTACAATCAAGGATAGCCTCGACCTCAAATTCCTCACTGCCATTAACTACAACAGGTTCAGGGGGTCTTGTGCCCCTAGCAGGAAAGGGATCAGGTACAGCAGGTTTAAGCAGAGATACATGGAATACTGGATGAATTTTAAATGAATCAGGTAACGTCAACTCATAAGATACCTCATTGATTTTCCTTCTGACTGGAAAAGGTCCCATGAATCTAGGTGCCAACTTCTTGGAAGGACATGCTAATTTGATGTTAACAGTAGAAAGCCATACCTGGTCGCCAATTTGCAAGTTCAGCTCCCCCCTTCTTTTCCGGTCGAAGATTCTCTTACCATCAGCCTGAGCCTTGGATACCGTTTCCTGTAGCAACCGGCTGTTGTGACTGAGGAACTCCACCGTACTTTGTACTGCTGGAACCGAAGACTCTGAAAGGAAATCAGGTAGAAAGGTTAGGTGAAAGCCATAATTGGCGAAAAAGGGAGATTGACCGGTGGCAGAATGTTTGGCATTGTTATAGGCAAATTCTGCTAAGGGTAATAGAGATACCCAATCATCTTGTGTGAATGATGTGAAGCATCTGATGTATTGTTCCAGGGTCTGATTAGTCCTTTCTGTCTGACCGTTTGTCTGAGGATGGTATGCCGAGGACAAGGCCAATTCAATCTTTAAGGTTTCACACAGGGATCTCCAGAAACGTGAAGTGAATTGAACCCCTCTATCAGAAACTATGTTTGCCGGTACTCCATGAAGTCTGATGATCTCTTTGATAAATATGCGAGCAGTTTCGGAGGCAGACGGGGTTCCCCTTAAAGGTAGAAAATGAGCCATTTTGGTTAGACGGTCCACAACTACAAAGATAGCTGAACATCCTTCGGAACATGGAAGTTCCACAATAAAGTCCATAGAAATCATTTTCCATGGTCTGTCGGGTACGGGCAATGGTTTCAATAGGCCCCAAGCTCGATTCCTGGACGACTTATTCTGGATACAGATGGGACAGGAACTAACATACTTTTCACAAAAGTCTTTCAGATTGGGCCACCAGAAAGTACGCTGCACTAGTTCCAAGGTCTTGCGGACCCCAAAGTGGCCTCGTGGAGAAGTGTTAGAACCTTGACCCGAATGTCTTCAGGAACAAAAATTTGGCTTCCTTTCCAGAACAGACCATCTCTACTTACTAAAGAAATTCCAGTAGGCCTGGCTGATTCAGAGGATGCTTCCTTAATCAGGGAAAGTAAATCTTTTTGCAGCAGTAAAAAACTGTTTGAGGGTAAGATGGTGTCCGGAGTGGATAAGTCCTTAGGATTGTCATGCATACGTGATAATGCGTCTGGTTTGATATTTTTAGAGCCTGGACGGTACGTGATGTGGAAGGAGAAACGTGAGAAAAACAGAGCCCAGCGGGCTTGTCGAGGCTTCAGACGTTTGGCAGATCGTAAGTACTCTAGGTTTTTATGGTCAGTATAAATTAGTACTGGATGCATAGCCCCCTCCAACAGGTACCTCCATTCTTCTAGAGCAGCTTTTATAGCGAGAAGTTCACGATCACCGACGTCATAATTCTTCTCCGCGGGGGAGAGTTTACGGGAGAAGAACCCTACAGGATGCATTATCTCTTTGCTACCTTTGCGCTGTGAAAGAATCGCACCTACCGCAATCTCGGAGGCATCAACCTCTAAAATAAACGGTAGGGATGGTTCAGGGTGACTGAGGATAGGTGCTGAAGTAAACAGCTTCTTGAGATTTTCGAAGGCATCTTGGGCAAGTTGGTTCCAGGAGAAACGGATATTTGGTTTGGTTAACTGCGTGATGGGTGCAATTATGGCTGAGAACCCCCTGATGAATTTTCTGTAGAAGTTTGCAAACCCCACAAACCGTTGAACTCCTTTCTTGTCCAAGGGTACCGGCCAGTCCAGCACAGCGGACACTTTTTGTGGGTCCATCTTGATGCCTGTTGCGGAGATGATTAACCCCAAGAATTGGATGCTCTGTTGTTCGAACTCACATTTCTCCGCTTTTGCGTACAGACTGTGTAAGCGAAGACGACCCAACACCCTGCGGACATGTTCCTGATGCAATTCACGGGATTCAGAGAAAATCAAGATATCGTCCAGGTATGCAATTACAAACACATCTAGAAAGTCCCTGAGGACGTCGTTAATCAGGTGTTGGAAAGTTGCAGGGGCGTTGCAGAGCCCAAAGGGCATGACCAGGTATTCATAATGCCCGAATCGGGTTCGGAATGCTGTCTTCCACTCATGTCCAGCCCGGATGCGGACTAGATTATATGCCCCTCTTAGGTCAAGCTTGGTGAAGATGACGGCAGTCCTTAATTTTTGAAAAAGTTCAGGTATCAAGGGTGGGGGATACCGATTTTTGACCGTGATCTTGTTTAGCTCACGATAATCGATACACGGCCGGAGCGACTTGTCCTTTTTGGTCACAAAAAATATTCCGGCACCAGCTGGAGAGGTAGAGTGACGTATAAAACCTTTGGCCAGATTCTCATCTATATATGTTTTTAGTACTTCCTGTTCCTTCTCGGATAAAGGAAAAATGCGTCCGAATGGTATCTCGGATCCAGGCAGCAAATCAATGGGGCAATCGTAGGGCCGATGAGGTGGAAGAGAGTCTGCCCCCTTTTTACTAAAAACATCGATGAATTCATGATATTGTTTAGGTATGACCTGGCAGAGTTTCTGGTCGGTGTCTAGACAAAGTAGAGTAGATGAAGAATCCGAATCTTCCTTTACACAGTGTTCAAGACAGTAAGAAGATGAGAATTTCACTTCTCCAGATGTCTAATGAATGTAAGGGTTGTGGGCCTGCAGCCAAGGAATGCCCAGGATGATGGGAAACATAGGGGAGGAGATGACATCAAGAACCAGCAGTTCCTTGTGTTGGGAGGAAGTAGAAGCAGGCAGAGGCAGGGTTTCTTGGGTTACTTGTCCCGATCTGATGCGGGAACCATCAGCTAGAAACACAGCGAGTCCATGGGTCTTGGTTTGTAATGGAATGTTATGCTGGCTGGCAAAGTTTGAGTCAATAAAGCAGCTGCATGCTCCGGAATCAATGATGGCGTTGATCGTTATTGTCCCTTCTTGCAGCTGTAAAGACAGAGGAATGGCAATGTGGGTAGAGTTCGCAGACAGAGCAGAAAGACTGGTATACACAGAGAATGGGCACTTACTTAATTTGACTGGACAGTTCAGGACATAGTGCCCAGTCCCACCGCAGTAGAGGCACAGATTGAGTTGCTGGCGCCGGGCCCGTTCTTCAGGCGATAAGGCAGGTCGCATCAGTCCCAATTGCATAGGCTCCACAGGATCAGGCATAGCATTAGCTGGGTTTGAACTGGATGGGGGTAAGTAGCGTGCTGCCGGGAGTTGTGCTCTGGGTGTCGTCCACATCGGGCGGGATTGTAAAGTGGATCGTTCAGAACGACGTTCCCGGATTCGCCGGTCAATTTGGATAGTCAGATTAATTAATGCTTCAAGAGTGTCTGGTACACCCACTCGGGCAAGTTCGTACTTTAAACCTTCAGACAGACCTAAGCGGAACTGATGACGCAGGGCCGCGTCATTCCACTGAGTGTCCGCACTCCAACGTCTAAAGTTCATGACATAATCTTCCGCAGGTCTGCGACCTTGCTGGAGCGTGAGCAGTGCTGATTCAGCTGTTGCAGTCTGTTGAGGGTCCTCATAAATTTGTGCCATGGCTTCAAAGAAAGAGGATAAAGACTGGGTTAGGACTGAGTCCCCCTCAAGTAGCCAATGAGCCCAGATCTGAGGTTCCCCTTGTAGGAGGGAGATCACAAACCCTACTTTGGTGGCCTCCAGTGAAAAAGTTCGGGGCTGTAACGCAAAGAAGAGCTTGCAGGCGTTGCGAAAGGCCCGGAACTTGGACCGGTCTCCAGAGAATCTATCAGGAGTGGGAACCTTTGGTTCAGGTGGAAGCATTACAACAGAAGGTCCAGGAGCCGTCTGTGCTGGGGTTGTGGCTGAAGAGGAGGCCAAGGGGTTAGGCCCTGCTAGGTTCTGGACTTGTCCCTCCAATCTGTTGTAGTTATCCTGAAGGGATTGTACGGCTTGAGTGAGGGCCGCAAGGTGGGTGCATATTTCTTTCAAAGGAGAGGTATCTCCTGCAGGCTCAGTCATGGCTGCTTCGTACTGTAAGGTCCCTGGTAGGAGAGCCTGACTGTAGGAGAAGACCTCTCATACAACGCTGGTTCAGGAGCCACTGGAGTGGGGACAGTGGTCTCCTGAGCGCAGTGGGGTAGGAGTGCCTGTATAGTCTCTGATGTGGAGGCAGAGATCCCTCCTGGGATGGCAGAGCTGCAGGTGAGTGGAGACTGGAATAGCAGTAACTTGACTCACTGGGTTGCAGGTGAGAGGAGACTGGAACGGCAGCAGGCTTGACTCACTGGATGGCTGAGTTGCAGGTGAGAGCAGACTGGAACGGCAGCAGGCTTGACACGCTGGAGGGAGAGATCACTGAAGCTGAAGCTGAAGGTGCAACAGCAAGTGAACAGTAGGCACAAGCAGAGTCAGACAGTCCGGGTCGGCAGGTAGCTGGCACAGGTAATAACGGCAGGCGAGGCAGAGTCGGTGAACAGGCAGGGTTCGGCAACGGTAGCAAATACAGACAGAAGAGTAGTCAGACAAGCCGGATCGGGATAGGAGCAGGTCGGATGGTCAAACAAGCTGGGTCAAGATCAGGTAGCAGACAATCAGGATACGGGTCAACAGATTCACAGAGCTGAGACGAAGCAGCGACGTTCTCATGGAACAGGGGAACTTTTATGTGCTAAAATGGCGCCAAACCGGCGCTAACGCGAACGCGCGCGCGCGCCCGAGCGCCGCGCTGATGCACAGCAGTTTGATGCCGTGTCCGAATGGAAGCGCGCCGGCGCATAGGCGAATGCAAGTGCCCTGGACTGGTGCTGGTGGATCCCTGACAATTTTCTTTATTAGCGCCACACTTTATTTCACTTCATACATCCACAATAGTCAGATTGTTGTGTTGGCTGCTTCACTACTTAGATCTTTTAGGAGTTGGCGCAATTTTTTTTAATATAAATTCATTTGTATAAAGATCCCCCGAAGAAACGCTTTCAGGGAGTCCCAAATTATGTCCAACGGGGCGGTTCCTGAGTTCAAATTTACAAATTCTTTCAAATTACCTACAATGACCCCATCATCCTCAATTACTTAGAGCCAAAAGGGGTTCATTTTCCAATCCCCCCCCATGACTCAGCCCGGTTCTAACTGAAAGAACCACTGGTGAGTGGTCTGAGAGCCCCCTTGGCTCGTAGTCCACCCCTGACACTATATTTAGGGCTTCCTCATTGCATAGCACTAGATCGATTCTGGATAGGGTGGCATGTGTCCTAGAATAACACGAGTACTGCTTCACACCCGGGTGCCACTTCCTCCAGATATCCACCAGCCCTACCTCCTCACAGAATTGGAGAAGCGGGCCTCTGGGTACCCCTCCGGAAGCCACCCTTGTTGGGAGCCTATCTAAGCTGTTGTCCATAGCCATATTAAAGTCCCCCGTCAATATAACCGGCACCCCAGGTTTATCCGCTATAAAGCTTATTAAATCGCTGAGTATCTCTGTATTAAATGGTGGAGGTATATATACACTTGCAAGTACGCATTCCTGACCCTCAATGTTACAAAAAAGAAAAACATACCGTCCATTCTCATCCAGTTTACTCTGTCTGCAAGAGTAAACCAACTCAGAGCTTATCAATACACTCACACCCCTTGAATACGAGGTGTGAGTTGAATGATACTGCTCCTGGTAATTCCTATTCTTCAAGGCACTCACTGTACCTTTATCTAGGTGAGTCTCCTGAAGACAGAGTATCCTGACATCACTTGTCCTAGCCATAGAGAAAATTGCCTGTTTTTTACACACCTCCCTTACCCCCCGCACATTCCATGAGCATATCTTAATGCCCCTAACTACCTCTGAGGTTTTCTTTCTACCAACTTTGGTATCTACCATTTTCTTGTTCCTGTATCTGGACTCCTCTCAAAAGAATTCTTACTCTTAAAACCATTGTGTCTCGTGTTTGAAATATTAGTGATTTTAAATTTTTGTGTACATTCATTGCTTCTTACTTACATTCCACTCCACACCCTTACCACCCTCCTCCCCCCTTACAACCTTATACATACCCCATTCCCCAACCTTCCCCTCCCACCCAACCCTCTCCCCCCCACCCTTACCCCCCCTTCCCCCTCTCCCTCTTGCCCAACCTTGGGCCCATACCAAGGGCTTCTAAAGTGACCATGTTAACCCCCTTAGTGTCCCTCTTTTCCCCCTTTACGTTGCTACCCGAACCTTATAAGAGGGGTATTTAACCCCAACATAACCATTGTACAAAGAAATAATATCCACTGCCCCCCTATACCCACACCTCTATGAATGCATATAAAAAAAAAAAATGTCGTCAGTCCACTGAACAAGGACCCCGGAGTGTAGTTCTTGCCCTTTTTATTTTCCTTATGGCCCTTCTCCACGCTGTAACCTTCCTTCATTCTTCTCCAACCATAAGAAAACTTCTGTAGGAGCATTAAAGAACTTCACCTCCCCATTTGCTGTTACACGTAGGCGTGCTGGGTATAGTAGCGCATAGCCAATTTTTTACTTCTGCAGTCTACGTTTACACTCTGTAAATTTTGCCCTCTGTTTCTGCAGCTCAGGGGAGAAGTCTGGGTATAGGGATATTCTTACACCATTATACTGTATGCCTTTCATCTCTCTTGCTTTCTGAAGAACGGTGACTTTATCTCTGAAGAATAGGAATTTAACAATCAGAGGCCTTGGCTGACCCCCCGAAGCTAGCGCCCTAGAAGCAACTCTGTGTGCACGTTCAATTGCAAAAAATTTAGAAAAAGAGTCTTTACCAAACATATCCCTAAACCATCCTTCCATATATTCTGTGGGATTATTACCTTCACTTCTTTCGGGGAGACCCAGAACCCTCACGTTCTTCCTGCGTGCCCTGTTCTTATATTCGTCCATTTTACATATACACATTTCCAATTGCTCCTTCATAGTTTTAACTTCATGCATCATCGGGTTCACATCATCCTCCACCTGACTGAGCCTCCCCTCAAGAACGGTAGTCCGAGCACATACCTCCTGCATATCTTGTTTTAAAGTAAGTAAATTGTCTCTAATGCCTCTAAGCTGATCCGATAGATCCGATAAAGAGGTTTTACAATTATTAATTGCTAGGAGAATATCCTTTAAAGATGGTTCCTTCTCTAGTGTCCCCATTCCCTCTGCTGCTTCATTACTCAGTCCACTCTCCCTTTCCAGAGTTGTTTGCGATGCAGATTCTATGACTATGGGTACACATACCTCCGCTGGGCCTTGACTCTTCCTTCCCCCAGGGTGGTTGGCCTGCAGCCCCTGATGTTGCACACCCCCCACTTGACTCCCTTTCTTGGGTGTGTGGTTTGGTGTGTGGGCAAAACGCTCCAGCTTCGCAGCCGCACTTTGACTTGTTTTAGCCTTAGGACCACGCTGATTATGAGCACCGGCTCCTTCCTGTGCTGCAGCCTCCTCTGTCCCTTTCTTTCTGGTCATCTTAACTCAAATCGCCCTTTGATTTTTCAGAAATTTAATTATTACACAGTCACTGGCCTACACTTCCTCCCCACTCACCAAGGAGTGTACTGTTGGATCCTATCCCAGGAGAGAGACGCCTCCAAACGTGCTGAAGGTGCGCTGAACAAATCCAATCTCCCTCCTCTCTTAACAGCTGTCCCTGACTTCCAGCGTCCCCTTCCCCACACTGTATAGCAGGATCACACCAGGGGACACACCAGGGGGCAGGCTAGAGGGTCTTATCCCAGGGAGACCACAGACGGACTCGCCTTCAGCATACCTGAGCGATCCCCCCGTCCGACCGTCCGATCAGCTGTTTTGCTTGCCGGCGTCCTCTTCCCCACACTTATTCGGCAGGATCACACTGATAAGCGCGCTGTGAGATGCAGGCTCTTATCCCAAGGGAAGCATAAACCGACACACCAGCAGGTTCCGTGCGTTCGGGCAGCTACTTGGCCTCCCAGCGTCCCCTTCTCCACAGCGTCAGACCGGCAAAGGCATAGGGAAAGCCGTCACAGCATAGGAGACACAGGCACGGACAGGCACGGACATAGGAGGGGAAGCAAGGTCCAGTCTCACAACGTCCTCCCCCTCACCTCAACCTCCGGTCACGCCCATCCCCTCCCCCCAGAATTAAACTTTAATAATACCCCGTGACATCTTCATCAGCTATGTAAAATTCCTGTAGGGGCAGCTTCTTGGAGGAAGAAATATCAGGGGGCCTTAGGTCAGTTTTTATTGTCCCCTAGCAACACATCTTCCAGCAACACATCTTCCAAGAACCCTTTCCCAAGAGGCAAGACAGCAGCATTGTTTTGCTGGGAATAAATCAATGTATGCATGTGGAGGAGGATAGAAGAAGGCTGGGATAGGGGAGAGTCTGTAGTCCAGAAGAGGAGAATTCCGGCAGGGCTGACAACACTGTTTTGGGATTGGGAGCAGAGACACCATGTTTTCAGCTCATTAAAGGAAGTTAGGAGCTCACTGGATTTCTAGCAGATCAAGTCTGTTTTCGTATGCTTGCAAAATTTTTTAAATAAAAATAAAAGATTGGGCATGAATTTGACTAATGTACTGCATTTTTTTATTTTACCCAGACATACAATTTAATAATGTGTTCGATAATAGTCTCCCAAACAGCAAAAGCTCTTTACTCTGCCAGTATAGCAAAGTATTGTACCTGTCGCAAATAGTAGTTATGTATTAGTAGTATGTTAATGTTTAATAATCATTGTGTCACTTACTGCTGCCAAAAATCATTTTATTATTGTGGCCTTTTTATATTGTTATGGTGATGTGTTCTAAAAATATTTTCGTGTAGAGTAGTAAGCCTGACCCGCAGGTTGCTATTAAAGTATTCTATTCTATTTATAACCATTGACTAGAACCCTTGTTTCGAATTCTATTTTAGAGTAATAAGACTTACCTATATATTGTATATGTTACAGGTAGGTTAGAATGAACAATAAGACTGCATTCATAGGCATGCGCAGGGGGTGTGCCGGGTGTGCCTGGGCACACCCTAATCACCCCGTGTGGCGCAGATTTCCCCTGGTGATAGTTCACCAAAGCCCTTAAACAGGGCTCCTAAAAAGAATTGTAAAAAAAAAATAAAAAAATAAAAACCTACTGACACCATCCACTGCCCTACTGAAACCAACCTCTGCCCTACTGACAAGTCCCCTGCTCTACTAACACTGTCCATGTTTTATTACATTTGAGGTGCACACCCTAATGCCATATATAACATAATTCATATTTTTTTATTGACTGGAGATATTTACAAAAGCTATTGCACTGACATTTTTCAGTGTTTTGCACTAATAAGCAAAGTGAATATTTGACTGTAATGATAAAAAGCTAGTATGCATTTTGACAAAATGTCGACAGGTTTTAAGAAAGAAACGTAGTTCCATTTTGAATGGAGTGTGATGAGGGCAGGTTGTATGCAGGCTATACTTGGTAGATTGTTAGATACCTCAAGCTTACCCCTTCTTCACCTTTCCACAGAGTTCCCACATTTCTTGTACTGAGAGGATGCAGGTACTCACTGAAATAGTTGGGGCAGACACGTTATTTAAGTGTAAAATAGCATTGGACCCATGAGATTATCTTGTAGGCATTGCTATCCTATCTTAGGGCCCTTTCACACTAATCAGCCTTACCAAAAGCAGAAGAAAAATGCATGACCATTAAATCCTCGGTAACTCTTCACACCAGTTAGTTGTGGGTCAGTTGCACAAATGCATGCTGCATTTTTGATGCATGTTTGGTGCAGTAAAAAAAAAAATGCACCAAAAATGCACCTCCCCATTGAAATGGATAACGCTGCAATAACGTATCACGAGTGCAACCGCGGTTGCATTTTTGGTGCATTTTGAGTCAAGTGTCCTTTTTCACAGGAGGAAAAAAAAACGCAAAAAAGCATATGCATTTTTACCATGTTTTTGCAACGGAGTAGTGTGAAAGCAGCTTTAATGTAACAATGTTGATGTAGGTGATATGGTTCCCTGGCCAGAAGCTTCTACACCCAGTAGGATCTCTACGTTCTCCTTGGCTTGTAGTGTAGCAAAAATGTGAATTGAAGCACCACACCACTGCTGAAAGGTCCAGATACGACTTTATTCCAGTAAGGGTCAGAGAGACAATCAACATCGTATCCAACACATTTCAGGGGTCCAAAAACACCATCTTCGTCATAGCTTGAGAAAGAGAGTGAGAGCTCCTCATGAAAGAAGCTTAAGTACAGAGTAAATGCCAGAGTCCCCAAGAGCATTAAGAAGATGGTGGCCAATATCCAAAGCTGAAATATCAGTTTTTGCAGAAATATCAGTAAGTTGTCACATAATCGACATTGAGTCTTATTCATTCTTCTATGCCCACAAGGTGTGGAACATTCACTTCAGGTATATAAGTTCATCTTTTATAATTTCTTCTATCCACGTTATCCCAGGGATAACGCCAGCATGGAAGTCCCGGGAAGCTGCAGGGACTTGTTGCCTTTTATACCCTGTACAGCTGTTCACTGTTCCCCAACTTATTACTCCGACCTGTAGAAGCAGAAAAGAGGAAAAGATTTCAAAAAGTTATTGCAAAATACCTTGAACTAGACATCCTTCTGCTCTGCCCTCTTGTATCATGTGATTATTTTATTAAAAATCAGTGCTCGGATGGTCTTGGAGGCAAAATGCTGTCTGCTTTGTATTCACAATTGTACAAACAAACAAATAATAGTGATCATTTTGGGTTTCCTGAACTGCAGTGTTGTAAGTTTTTTGACTCACTTGCCCCTATACCCAACTCTTTGTGGTGAATTTAGCCATAGGGTGGCCAGGAGAGTGAACAACATAAGGAAAATATATGCAAATATTGATTGCTTGGTGCTCCCCTCCTAGGCACTGAAGCACTAGTGCAATTCCGATAAATACAACTCCTTTCATTGTGAAATGTTTTGATGAATATGTCAAGTTTTAAAAGTAGTTCTTAGTTTCCAGGCACTGGCTTCAAACTTGTAAGTAAAAATTGTAGTTTGCAAAGTGCCAATGGCCAATACTGTCCATCTGCTTGGCCATGAGCCCCTGTATATACTGGTGAGTGAGTTGTCTCTTTGACAGATTGTTATTACCAGGGATTATGCGGGAGGATATAAATGGCTCCTGCTGCTACAGAGGCAGCAATTCGTTCCCTGTCTGCACACAGATATTTTATTTTAAGTAACCTTTGCTGGCTAGAACAAGGGTTAGAGTTGTGATAGCTATTAGGAAACTACAACCGGCTTCTACTAATTTTTTTTTAGATCTCCAATAAACTAAGAAGGAAAAGTATTTCTGATAATTCTTTAAAAAAAAAGGAAAAGGGAGCAGAGGGAAAAGGAAAGGGAAAGGAAAAGGAAGCAGAGGGAAAAGGAAAAGGGAAAGCACAAGGGAGCAGAGAGAAAAGGAAAAGAAAAGGGAGGAGAGGAAAAGGGAGCAGAGGGAAGGAGAAAGGGGAAAAGGAAAAGGAAAAGTAAAGAAAGGAAAGGATCTCATCTCTGACAGTGCTCCTCCAAAGCAAAGGGGAAGGCAAGAAAAAGGGAAATGGAAGAGAAAAGAAAAGGAGAACAGTAAAGTATAGAAAGGGAAAGAAAAAGGCAACAGAGGGAAAAGGAAAGGGGAAAGTAAAGGAAAAGGAAAAGAACGAGAAGGAAAGGAAAAGGAAAGATCTCATCTCTGACAGTGCTCCTCCAAAGCAAAAGGAAGGGCAAGAAAAAGGGAAATGAAAGAGAAAAGAAAAGGAGAATGGTAAAGTATGAAGCTTTCACTACTTTATAATGTGAACAAGTAAGGGAAAATCACGAGGGAAGAAAAGTTCTTTTGCAGGCATAAAAAATAAAAATACCAAAACATATAGGCAATGCATAATGATTGCTGGAAAGTGAGGCAAGGTAAAGCAAAACATGTTACAAAACTATGCTGGAAATCCACCCATCATAATTAAAAGGTTTACTGTACCTGGATGTAACGCTTGTTATGTTGTATAATAAGAGGACCACCAGAATCTCCTGCAAGAGATAAAAATAAGCATTAATAAACCGATGAACTGTTGCTACTATATCGCCTGAAATGGGTACATTGCCTATTGTCTGCCATGTCAAAAATTGAATGCAAGAGTCAATGTGCTTTTGTATTGATACATTTTGGATGGGCTGAAAGCAATGAATCTGAATGAATCGTTATGATACAAGATGAATTGTAATGAGTTGCTGTACTTAGCACACTTTATCGAATAAAGCCAGTTGTGTATGACAGACAAGAAAAGCTAAGCCAATAGAAGTCAAATGACTTTGAGGAATAAGGAACTGTGAAAGAGCAAGACACATAAGCTCCCGATTTCTGGAAAGACCTGCATAGGCCATGTCCTAGCATGATGAAAGTTTCCCTTTTAACACTATTAAACCTCAGGTCCATCCAAAACTGACATTTCAGTATTGTAAGGTTGCTGGGAATTTGTAACTTTCTATCCCTTTTTTTTTCCCATCCTGATGTCTCCAATGAAAAGGGGTGGTTAAAACCAGCCATGTCTTCCCAAAAATAAAACATTAGTTTTGGTTGGCGTTAGCAGTTAAAGGTAATCAGTCAGGATTGAAATAAGGAAACTTCCACTTTTTTACTTGTTTTTTTTTTAAAGGTGCAAGGTCCATGACTGTTATGCTAATGAATGCTTCACTGCTTTGTGGGTCTATGCCCTGGAACAGGCATGTGTATATGAGTTATCCCGACACTTTATATACATATCCTTGTTTTAGATCTATGACTTAACACATAGAGGGATAAGGACTAAGGATTAGGATAAAAGCTCTGACCATTGCACCTTTAAAAACAAGTCAGCAATGGCAGCTCCCTTGCACTGTCTTGACAGATTCTTGGCTAGATATGCGAGCATGAAAAAAAATGAAATGAATTGGCTTAGCAAAGTTATAGATTACCTTTGCAGGTCTGGGGATCCACTTCAGGGTCTACTCCTCCGGTACACAGGAAATTGTCAGTTACAACGTCGTTGATATCTACCACATCTTTAAAGTCTTCCACTTTCTTTGCATCTTTGAGGCAACCTTGTCTCTGTAAATAAGAAATTAGTAGATTAGGACAGAATGAGAAAAAAAAATCAGACAGAGGAGAGGCTGACTGACTTTGTGAGTACTAGGAAAGAGCTGCCAGTTCAGACTGAATTTTGGCTTATCAGAAGTTCAGCAATCGGACAAACTAAATGGTCAGTTGGCAGACTTAAACCTCAATTGCACAGGGAATTAAGACTACTTTCACAATGGGGCGGGCGGGCAGGCGTCAGCGATAAAGCGGCACTATTTTTAGCAACGCTTTACCGTCGTTTTAGCTGCATTATTCGGCCGCTAGCAGGGCGGTTTTAACCCCCGCTATCCGCCGTTGCAGCGGAGGTTTGGCAGCGCTGTCCCCATTGTTTGTAATGGGCAGGGGCGCTTTAGGAGCGGTGTATACACCGCTCCTACAGCACTGCAAAGATGCGGCTTGCAGGACTTTTTTACTGTCCTGCAAGCGCACCGCTCCAGTGTGAATGCACTTGGGCTTTCACACTGGAGAGACAGGAGAGGCCCTTTACAGGCGGCATGCAGGTGCTATTTTTAGCGCTGTACTGCCTGTAAAGCGCCTCAGTGTGAAAGTAGTCTAAGGGTCTGCAGACAGGGGGATTTATCTGAGTCTAGAAGCCTCCTTTAACCTTTTCACGCCGGCTGAACGCATATGTGCGGTCTGTCAGTGGGTGGGCCTTAACATTGAGCAGCCGCATTATATGCGGCCCTGTGTAAACAACTTATCATGCTTTAGTGTTATAGTGTTAAACTAGGCCAGAAAGCATTTTTTTTCCATTTTGGAGAGAGTAAGACCCCTTTCACACTGGGGCGGTTTGCAGGCGTTATTGCACTAAAAATACCGCCTGCAAACCCGACCCAAAACAGCTGCTGCTGTTTGTTCAGTGTGAAAGCCCGAGGGCATTCACACTGAAGTGGTGGGTGCGCTGACAGGAGAAGAAAAAAACTCCTGCAAGCCGCATCTTTGGAGCGGTGAAGGAGCGGTGTATTCACCGCTCCTAAACCGCTCCTGCCCATTGAAATCAATGGGGCAGCGCGGCTATACTATGCGAGCAGATTTAACCCTTTTTCGGCCACCAGCGGGGGTTAAAACCGCACCGCTAGCGGCCGAATACAGCCGCAAAAACAACAGTAAAACAGCGCTAAAAATAGCGCTGTTTTACTGCCGATGCCCCCACCGCCCCAGTGTGAAAGGGGCCTAAAGGGAGGGTTTTATCCAATGACAGTTTTTTTCTTTGTCTAAGTGGAAGATTTTCCTTCACTTCCTGCCACATAGCCACATAGCCACAACAGGGAGTGAGAGGGAGTGGTCACAGGGTCACCAGAACTAGTGTCTCCATTGCAAGATTTACCCTCTATTCCTGTTCTGGTTGAGAACCCAAAATTTGGGGCAGAGCCTAGCGGAGCAGACATGCATTGTTAGAGCTCCACACCGCTGAGGAGAGAAGAGAAGGACAAAGCGGAGCCTGCAGACTCAAAAGGTATCCATTTGAACCTTTTTGCCCCTGGGAACAAACTGTGAAAGTTTGGGCAGGAAATATGGTACTGGGAGGAAACCGTGGCAGAAATAAAAATCACCTCACAAAGAGCTCACAGGCACTCACTGCAGCTGAAGCAGCTCCAGTCACCTCACAAGATACAGCATCAGGGCGCTCTCACAGACAGAAAATGTCACAGCAAGACTCTCCATTTGAGTCAGATACAGAACAAATCCTCTCACAAACTTCTCCACAAGCCTCCTCAGCATCCCCAGTAATATTATTACAATTTGAAAAGATGCTTCATAAGGCTTTAAAACAAACCTCAGACCAAATAACAAAAAGCCTAACCAAAGAAATAAGAGAGCTGGGAAACCGCACCGCAGCCTTAGAAATAAAAATGGATGAAATTGAAATTACAACCCAAGAAAATATAACAGAATTGGAACAATTAAAAGAAGAGAATTTAATACTTCAAACTAAGCTCGAAGATTACGAAAATAGAGCCAGACGTTCAAACTTGCGCATAAGGGGAATACCTGAAACTGTGACAGACCTGCAATCTACTATTACTGCTCTATTACAAGAACTAAAGCCAGATATCCCTATTGAACGTTTAGAACTGGACAGAGTACACAGAGCCCTCACAGCCAAAAAGAAAGATGGACCCCCACGTGATATAATCACAAAATTTCATTATTACAGAACGAAAGAACAAATACTAATTGCTGCAAGAGAAAAAAAGGAACTTAATTTTCAAGGACACAATTATCAAATTTTTGCTGACCTATCCCAACTTACTATTACTAAAAGATGATCCATGAAACCCCAACTAATGGAACTGCAACGCCACAAGATTATGTATCAATGGGGCTTCCCCTTTTCAGTCAGATTTAACCACCAAGGTACAATTTACAGAAGCAGATCAGCAGATGAACTACAACAAACCCTTTTAAAATTAAATCTGACAGAACCCACAAGCAGCAACTCTCCCACACGCAGAAGAATGGCATCATCTTCACCTTCAGGCAGCACCCAGAAAATTCCAGAACAAAATGGGAATCATCATTCTCACAAAAGAGGCCGTTATGCCACATCATCCATGGACCAAGAAGATTCAATGGACTGACATCCTAATTCCTGATATCTCTTCATTTATTATACTAAGAGATGGTTCTCTATAAAAAACCTGTATTTATAACTGAATGTAACTGCATTCACACTGTGTGGGATCATGTTACATTCCAGTTATATTTCTTATTGCTTCTGATTCATATAGCCTTAGAATATAATATATAAGTGAAATAAGGAAATTCTTGTTCAGTTATATATTATCAGGTAATAACAATAGATTTATTACTTTTTAGGACAAATATGTTCAATAATCCAGAAGTAATGGAAGCTTTTTCTTTTTTTTCTTAAAACAAATATATTATTACCTAACTAGTTCCTAGAATTATGTTTTTGTTTATTCTAATCTGAAGCAATACAACCTCAATTTTATGAGTTAACATATCTAAACAGTTACATATGAATAAAATATGTAATTGTTTACTCTAAAAGGGTTAAAATCCCTAAATAATCCAAACTATCTTCATCAATACCAAAGTTATTAACAGTACCTTTCTAACTGAATGATTTAGCCTAGGGCAAGACTAACCATATACAACCACCCTGGAATAAATAATTTCAACAAAAACTATATTTTGCACTCCAATTAATGAAACATCGTTTTGATGTCTTTTGACATAGCACTTCTCTCCTGTAAGCGGAAGATCCGTGTACCCCCATTAGCCTTCCTCATTCTCCCAACCATATTATGTGGAAGTGTGACGAAGGCACTTATTCCCCTGAGAGAGATATTTATTCTCTTTCACGGGTAAATTGTGATTACGTGCAAAAAATAATTTATACAATGTATCATCTAATCTCATATGTTTTTTGTTTACTCTTTACTCCAGAATTCACTGGTTTCTTTTCTATCTTTTCACCTCTTCAGTCCACACAGGTTGATCTGCGCAGTCAGCTCTGCATAACAAAAAGTAAGTCAAAACTATTTGATCTGTTGCCATGGCACCACTCAATATACTTTCCCTGAATGTTCAGGGAATAAATGTCCCTCAAAAAAGGACCAAAGCCTTCCGTACTTTCCATAACAAGAAGGCTCACATAGTATGCCTCCAAGAAACACACCTCACCAAAGATTCTACTCCAAAATATATTTCTCCTTTTTATCAACAAATTTACATGGCTTCTGCCTGTACCAAGCAAAGGGGAACTCTAATTGCATTTCACCGATCCACACCATTCACCTTATCATCAGAAATTAAAGACCCAGAAGGTAGATACCTGATACTCATGGGTTATATAATGGATACAGCAATCACGGTGATTTCCTACTACGCTCCTAACAAACAACCTACACCATTCCTCTCACATATATTACAAGTGATTAATACACACAAAATAGGAACAGTGATAATGTGTGGGGATTCGAACCAGGTCCTCCTCCCATTTCTAGATAAATCACCTTTTACACCATCCAAAATAACCTCTAGATTACCTTTTTCTCAACTTCTTTCCAAATACAATCTGGTAGATTCGTGGAGAGAAAGTAACCCAATGAAAAAGAAATTCACTTATTTCTCGCACCCTCATCAAACCTTCACCAGAATAGATCATATTTTTCTAACAATAGGAATGATATCAGAAATTATTGCATCAGATATAATTCCGATTCCGTGGTCTGACCATAATGCAGTATACACTACTATAGCCTCAGCCATACCAAAAGCGCATGACCCAACGTGGTACTTACCGGACATAATGCTCAAACACCCACTACATCAGATAGCCATTGAACAAGCTTTAAAGGAATACATATCAATTAATAATACAACAGACATCTCCCCAATAACACTGTGGGAAGTTCATAAGCCTGTCTTGCGTGGTACAATACAAAGAAAAATGGCACTATTTAAACGGGAACGCAAAAATCTAGCAAAAAAACTAGAACTCAATTTTAATGCAGCCTACATATCATTCCAAGATAATCCATCTCAGAGTACAAAATCTCATCTGGAAAAATCTAGATTGGAATACGATCTATTTCTCACTGAGTCAGTTGATAAATCCCTCAAACGCTCCAAACACAATTTCTACATGAATACAAACAAACCAGGTACATATTTGGCTCGGGCATTAAATTCAACTAACAAATCTTTCAAACCAATACGTTTGAAATTAGTTAAAATAGTCCATAAATTTCACTCACATCTCGCAACTTTATACAAGACAAACAATGAATTTAATCCTACAGAGGCTGAATCCTTCTTCTCAAAAATAACCTTACCTGAGTTATCTCAGAATCAAAAAAGCAGTTTGGATGAGCCTATAACTATAAATGAAGTTGCTAACGCCATAAAAGACCTAAAACTTAATAAAAGACCAGGCCCAGACGGCTACTCGGCTTTATACTATAAAACATTCTCAGAAATACTCTCTCCCATTCTCACTGAAACTTTTAACAAACTTCTAGATGGACATTCTTTTCGGCAAGAAACATTAATGGCAATTGTTTGTATGATCCCAAAACCCCTTTCTGATGATACTTCCTGTGTGAATTATCGGCCTATCTCTCTGTTAAACCTTGATATTAAATTATTAGCAAAAATAATAGCAAAACGCCTCAATAGCATTATAGGAAAATTAATACATAGAGATCAAGTAGGCTTCATGCCAAATAGACAGGCAGGCGATAATATACGCAGGGCAGTGTTATTGGCACATATTGCTAAAAAACGGAAAATCCCTTTATGTTTTCTATCTCTCGATATTAAGAGGGCATTTGACACAGTATCCTGGCAATATATGCAATATTCATTACAAAAATTGGGTTTTGGACCCCACTTTTTAACATGGATCAAAGCATTATATAATAAACCCAAAGCCTATATAAAATATGCTGGATACAAATCTGATGCCTTTAATATCGAAAGAGGTACCCGACAGGGTTGCCCATTATCTCCCTTATTATTTGCCCTTATACTCGAACCCATGGCCCAATACATCAGAACAAACCAAACTATAACTGGCATTGAAGTAGGAGGTATTACACACAAATTATGTATATTTGCAGACGATATATTACTTTTTCTATCATCACCACAGGTCTCTGGTCCTAACTTAATACCAGCTCTTGATGGATTTGCAGCCCTATCCGGCCTTATGATTAATCCTAAGAAATGCCTAGTGCTTAATATTTCACTCACAAACATGGAATTGATCCCGGCTAGGGCTGCACTCCCATTCACATGGGCAGAAAAATCAATCCCATATCTTGGAATTCATTTAACAGCATCTCATTCTGACTTATTCTCAACCAATTATCCTCCTATATTAAGACAGATCACAAACCTAATAAAACAATGGTCGCAACTTCCTTTATCCTGGATAGGGAAGATTAATGCAATCAAAATGACTATTCTACCCAAATTGCTTTATCTATTCAGAGTCTTCCCTATTCCAATTCCTTCCTATTTTTTGAGAATAGTACAAAAAAGAGCAACTTCGTTTATATGGGGCTCTTCTAAACCACGTATACCTATACACACACTACATCTTCCCAAAAATAAAGGAGGCCTGGGATACCCTAATTTTACTAACTACTACAGAGCAGCACATTTGGCCAGTCTGTCCAAACACCATGCAAAACAGGAAATCCCATTATGGGTATTTATAGAGGCTTCAGAAAATGACCCTCTTTTAATATCAAACTTATTATGGCTTGATCCTAAAGACCGCTTTAAAATTCATAATCCCATAACTAAACACTTCTTATCTCTCTGGGATAAACTAAAAACCAAATATCAGTTACAATCTCCACACAATACTCTCCTTTCTTTTATCAGAAATCCGGCCTTTTATCCGGCATGGATCTACCCAAATTCTTTTAAAGCTTGGACAACATCAGGCATTCAGACACTAAATGACTTCATAGCATCTAAATCATTCCTTTCATTCCCATCGCTTAGAGAAAAATATGATCTACCAAACTCTGAGATATTTAGATATCTCCAAATCAAAAACTTCTATACACCATTCCTAAAGGGGGATACACCATTATCCCAATTATCCATTTTTGAATCAATCTGTACAAAAGATCCATTTGCTAAAGGTACAATTTCATCACTTTATAATCAATTATATGGAGTAGCAAATCTTAATAGACCCTCTTACGTTCAGAGGTGGGAGGAGGACCTGGGACGAACTTTAGAAGACACGGACTGGTCTAACATATGGCTCACATCTAAGTCATCTTCACCCAACATCTTAGCACTGGAGACAAATTATAAAGTCCTAACTCGCTGGTACCTTGTACCCGCTAGAGTGGCAAAATATTCACCTAATACCTCAGCTCTTTGTTTTCGAGGATGCCCAGAAATAGGCACACATTTACACATATGGTGGACGTGCCCAGTAATCCAAACCTTCTGGAAGGAAGTCTTCGTGATTGCATCTAAAATATTTAAAAAAATAATACAACCAGATCCATATATAACTTTACTTAATCTAAAACCGGAATGGTTAACACTCTCTCAATTCAAACTTATGATCCAACTAATAACGGCTGCAAAACAAACAGTGGCCAAGGCATGGAAATCTCCTACATTGGTACTAGCAGAAACAATTCACAGAATGAATAATACAATGTCCCATGCTAAGATGGTAGCCATCGATCAAAATCAAATTCCAAAATTTGAAAACCTTTGGCATCCTTGGATAAAACAACAGTTCCTGTCAAACTTCAATGACTCTGTCCTGTTGCCATGGTAACAGATTAAATGACTTACAGAGACACCCATTCTAAGGCTTCAAAGAGAACTAAAAAGAATAATAAACTGACGAGCGGGACAACCTTGTGGACCATACCTCTACCTTTCTACCCTTTTTCTTCTTTCTCTTTCCTTTTCTCCACCTTACGATTAAAGCTCATTATCAGAATTTATTTGACCTATATACACTCTACTTGTAAACAATATGTATAGTAGGTATAAATCATTTAAATACCTACAAAAGTAACTAAGGAAATGACATATATCTTTAATTTAGGTTTACATGAACCCAATGTTTAATATTTGAAATTTCATGATATTTACCTATATAAACCCTACTGTACAACAATGAGCTTACTTTATAGATCCTTGTAAACTTACTTTATATATCTTTATAACATTGTATACTCAATAAACTTCTTTTGACAAGGAGAACCCAAAATTTGGGATTTTCTTTCATTGTGAATTTTGGGGATAGCAGTCACCAGGACAAACAGAGAGGATCAATCTAACAGGGACACGGACAGCAATAAAAATTTGACAGGTGTTCTAATCCCTCCCCATTCTATCTAAAACTAAAAAAAAAGTTTTGCCTTCAGTTATACTTTAAGAAGTGTTGGGAAGTCTGGCATGAGTTTTGGGCTTCCATACTCCAGACTGTCTGATACTTTAAATGGAATGGCAAGAACCATTTTTTGTATTGCTCTGTTTCCTCCTTTCTCAGCGGCCACTCTTCCCTCATTTCTTGTCCCAATGCTGCAGAAGTGAAAATTAAAACCCTAATGCCCTGTACACATGATAGGATGTGTGATAGGACCTTGTTGTCGGAAATTCAGACCGTGTGTGGCTCCATCACACATTTTCCATAGGAATTTCCGACACACAAAGTTTGAGAGAAGGCTATAAAATTTTCCGACAACAAAATCCGTTGTCGGAAATTCCGATCGTGTGTACACAAATCTGACCCACAAAGTGCCACGCATGCTCAGAATAAATTAAGAGACAAAAGCTATTGGCTACTGCCCCGTTTATAGTCCCGACGTACGTGTTTTACGTCACCACATTCAGAACGATCGGATTTTCCGACAACTTTGTCCGACCGTGTGTATGCAAGACAAGTTTGAGCCAACATCAGTCAGAAAAAATCCATGGATTTTGTTGTCGGAATGTCCGATCAATGTCCGACCGTGTGTACAGGGCATTAGAGTATCTATCCTTTCCCCATCCCAAACTGACAAAAACACTTTCGGATGGAGTTGGGATGTTCATTTCGTCCAGATTACATCTCTTTTACTCTCTTTTGCCAACAGATCAAATGACCCGATATTGGGGAGATACATGAGTGTTTGGTAAAGAGAATTGGATATTTGCGCTTTTGAAAAGCTACACTGTCTGGAAAATCTGCTGCATTTCACAAACTTCCCATGGCACCCTGGACCTTGCTATGTGCTGTGCTGTCATCCACTGGCTATAGTAGAGCTGTCCATAGATTAGTAGGATTTTATTTTAGATAAAAAAATGTGCACATACTCCTCTATTACTATACAATTACAAAATATGATATCTCACCACCTATTTATATATGTGAAAACATATTGTTTGACAAGAAACCACCTTGAAAATAAATAAACTACACAGTGTGACCAAAAATTCATAAACAATAATACATAAAATAAAAGTGAAAGGTAAAAAATAAACAAACAAACATAAAAAGTCCACTCCCAGTGTCCAATTACGGTCCAAAAAGTGCCGAAATGCTTAGAATATGAATGCTGTGGGCTATGACCTACGCATGCAGTGCTCCCAGATCACTAAATAACCAGAGGTGCCACCTCCTTGCCAGATTACCAGGATCTCTAAGAAAAAGAGATCAAAAGCACTTGAACACATATGTAAGATCATTCCCAGGGTCCACCGACACTTTCCAAACATGTCCAATCAATCCAAAATTCGCAAGAATGCCTAGCTTGTCCTCAGGGATAGTACTAAGAGAACAATAAAAGACCATAGAGTAGTATCGCTAAAGCCTTGCCATTTATTATATATACTTTATTTAACAAAAATCACAGGGTACATAAAGAATCTAACGCCTTGCCATTGTCACTGGCAGGTGTAAATATGACACAGGCCGCTGACCCCCAACGCGTGTTTCATCTACAAATGGACGTCTTCAGGAGACAAGCAAGAGGGCTTGCTTGTCCCCTGAAGGTGCCCATTTGTAGACAAAATGCACGTTGTGTGGTCAGCGGCTTGTGACGTATTTATATCCACAAGTGATTTTTGTGAGTATAATGTATATATAATAAATGGCAAGGTTTTAGTGATACTACTCTATGGTCTCTTATTGTTCTCTTCCTACTAGCCCTAAGAAAAAGCTAGACATTCTTGCAAATTTTGGATTGACTGGACAAGTTAAGATCTGAGATATCTGACATCTCCCTTCATCCTTCACCCTATTCCTCTAGGGGCAACAATCTCTAAAATGTCTATAACCACTTCCTTACTGAGCACTTACACACCCTTCCTGCCTAGGTCAATTTTCAGCGCTGTCACACTTTGAATGACAATTGCGCGGTCATGCAACACTGTACCCATATGACATTTTTATCTTTTTTTTCACACAAATAGAGCTTTCTTTTGGGGATATTTAATAACCACTGGGGTTTTTATTTTTTGCTAAACAAACAAAAAAAAAAAACAGAAATTTTTGAAGAAAAAAAAACTGTTTTCATAGTTTGTTAATACATTTTGCAAATTTTTTAATTGTGTCATTTTTCACCTTCATTCATGTGCACTGATAGGCTGCACAGATAGGCACTGATAAGGTGGCACTGATGAGTCTGCGCTGATAGGCGGCACTGAAGGGCACCGCGAGGTGGCGCTGATAGGCACTGGTAGTTGACACTGATAGGCAGCACTAATGGCCACTGATAGGGGGCACTGGTGGGCAATGGTAGGTGGCACTGGTGGGCACTGGTAGACACTGCTTAGCAGCAGTGGGTGTCAGTGTGTGGGACTGATGTCCCGTTTACACATGCTGGTAATCAACTTTCAGCGTGAGGAAAAAAAAGCCGATTACCGGCTTCTGTTTACATCACGTGATCAGTTGTCATTGGCTGTCAGCTGATCACTTGGTAAAGGGCGGGGATCGACTGTGTACTCCGATCTGTAATCAGCCGAGTCTAATGGACTCGGTGATCAAAGAGTGTGCCACCCGCTCCTTGCAGAGAGGCGCGCAGGCAGCTCGAGCACGGGAGGACAAACATGGATGCCCTCGCAGCCATTTAAGCCCGTGCTGTAGCCATCTTTCGGCGATAGCGCAGGCGTGAAGAGGGTAAGAAAAATTTTAAATACATCTATAACTAGGAAAAATGTACTCAGCTAGGATTGCTAGATGGAAGGTACCTAAGGGCCTGTGTCAATGGGCTTTTTGTTCAATTAGGCCAGTTTCACACTTGTGCGGGTGGTTGCCGCTGTAGGTCCACACCTGTTTCCGCAACCATCCACACAGAAAAACGCATTACCAATCAGGAAATGCAGGGGGGTAACATTAATCCTAATGGCATCCCCATACGCTGAAAAATGCTGTGTGGTTTCCCTGCACTGGGAACCACATTGCACTTGCAGGTTTCGTGCTGGACCTTTTCCCTGCATTTTCTGGAGGCACAACAGCCCATTTAATTGACTGGGCTGCTGAGCTCGTGCTAAACATGGCTCAAGTGTGAACCTAGCCGCAAACAGATTTTGCATTCCCATCCCAAGTATATGAAAACGCAAAATGCACCTGAAACACATCAGAAGGAGGTCAAATGCACCTGTTACTGAATCCTGGTTGATCTCAGATGCGTCTTAAACGGATATAAAACTGATACCAATGACAAAAGTCCATAGGCACTGACACAGGCCCAAACTTTGTTAGTCCTGAAAGTTAGTGTTTGCATGTGCTCAGACAATAATGCTCAAGTATGGTGATAGGTGATAGGTCATTGCATTGTGTGAAGGAGAAGGGTAGAGAAGAGAACACTGGCAAAAGCCTAAAATGCGAGCATATCAAAAACACTGATCTGGACAGCAGGATTACAGATTGCAGTCCTCCTTACCCAGTTCCCTTGCTTTATCTGGACATTCATCTGCTCCAAAGTATTTCTACTTTCCTCTGTAATAAATAACGCTTTCACCAGATCTCCAGACAGTAGAAAGTTTTCTGTGGGAGGAAAAAAAAAAAGACAGAATTTGTCCATATAACTGTATGTTTTTTAACAGGATAACACTTTAGTGCATCTAAAGCCAAAACTTTGAGGTACAAATGTAATTCATAAATACAATTAACAAGTAGCCGTCTGCCTGACTTCCAAGGGCCTGATGGTGACCCCCAGAGCCAGGGAGAACTGACATTCCTCCTTAAGGTGCAGGTTACTAGGCACACCGCTGCAAGGTGGAAAGATTGGGCGCCAGTCACTTTTTGTAAAAATGAACAAAAAAATGTTATTTCTCTTAACAGGAATGGTGGGAGAGAGGGTTAGGGCACAGGACACCCTTAGGCAAATGCAATAGCATTTAGGCTAAACTCTGCAGACCAAAAGTAGAACTAGGCAGACTGCAATACAGATAAATGGCCTTGAAGCTGAATGCAGCAATCTGTATCTTGTAGCAACTGCTGTCTAGATACGCTCCTGTGCAGGATCACATATCTAGTACGTGATCCGCGCAACGGGCTAGGGAGCGTGCCAGTGCCGCACCTGCTGTACAGCGATTGGCTGCAGCATGATCCAATCAGCGGGTGCTGGCCACTGATTGGTTTCCGGCACCCAAAGATCAGCTCTGAACATTACTGAAGAGAGCCCTGTGTAGGTAAACAAACACAGAGCTCTCTTCTGACAGCAGCAATGTGCTGTTTTTTTCTTCCTGCAAAGTACATTGCTTAGTAAAAACAGCACACACAGTAAAAGCCTGAGGCTCAAATTGGCTTCATAAAAGGGTTGGCTGTGGGCGAAAAGCACTGCGCTCTGAGCCCACCCAGTTGTGTGACAATAGTGAATTAATATTCGCTATAGTCTTCCCGTTTCTCCTCCCGGCCAATCAGGAAGCGGGTCTTAAGATCCAATTGGCTGAGAGGAGAAGCGATCGTATTGGCCGCCGAGGAGGAAGCCGCAGAGGAGGAGACGCAGGGGAAGCTGAAGCTGCCCGCAATATAGATGGGGTGAGTGCTGGGCTGGTGGGCGGATGAGCGAGCGACGGGGGGGTGGGGGAATCGACCGACCGAGCGAGGGGGGGATTGATTGACCGACCGAACAGTGTGTGTGGGGGGGGTGTTTTGCTTGCTGCCCGTCTCCCCCAAAAAATCGACAGGGGGCACAAATCGATAAAACCACAGGCTCGTTGCAAACTCTTAAAATGCACCAACCCTTCAAAGAGTCATGACGTTAGCCGGCAGAAGAAACAACTTAAGGACTTCCCCTGTATTACTTCAGGCAATACCTTCAGGCTGCCTTAGACCTAGTATAGCCACCCTTGTGCCATTGAGCAGTGTAGCTCTGGGGGTTTAGACATACCTGAATTTTTATTACTGCTCATTGTACACTCAGGGTGACTGTTTTACTGTTTAAGTTACCTGTGTGGCTGGTAGAATTTTAGGCTACGTGGTATTGTTAACTGTTCTGTATGTTAAATGCACTACCATCTCTGTCATTTAATGCCTTTTTTTCTTATTACTCTCCTTTTGTATAGTTTAACCATTAATAGGCATCAATATACAAAGCTTGCTTTTATTGTTCTACTGTCTGTTATTTCCAAATAGCAGTATTGCTGATGTAGCACCCTTGAGTTTAGTCAGGGAGCTCCTCACAATTTTACTTGCCAGGAGTAGTCATCTAGGTCGATTGATAGGGATCTATTGATTTCTCCCTAAGTTTGGCCTTGTTGCACCTTTCTGACGAAACGGCCATAGGGTAGACACGCTCGTACCGACGGCGCATGCGCGGAGTTTCGTTTTTGAGCTGAGTTGTTTTTAATATACGTCCTTGCAAGGATAAAGTTTTATGGATGCCGATGCAGCGACTTTTAATAAAGGAAAGTCAAAACGCTCTGCAATACTGGAGTTTCCTTTCTTTTCCCCTTGGATATTTGGGAGTGATTTTTCCTCATTGGGTAGCTGTCTGGAGGCTTATGGAGATCGTTTGCTGACATACATTCACCACCCTGGAAGAGGTTCATTCCCTGTGAGGACATCACCACGAGTTGATGCTATTATGCCTCTGATCAGAGGCTGTCTGGTAAGCCTTTAATCTACATTAGGTGACGGGCGTACATCACGGTGACAGTCACGAATTTATCTCTACAACAAAGTCACTTCAATCTTTATACCTCCTATGGACACTTTTGTTTTGTATTTTTGAATTTTATTCTGGTATGTCACTATGGTGGTATTAACCACACACGTATTCTTATGGTGAAGCACTTCTTTTTCATGGGTGCATATATTTGTGCTTGATTTATTTTCAATGTACATGGTTCATATATAATAATTATTTATTAGCACCATTTTTTGGGTTTTGTATATATCCAGCGCTGCACTTTTTTCTGTATTTACCTTTCTCTTCTACCACTAGGTGGCTGGGTACTTGGTGGTACTAGATATGAGAAGGACAACTCAAGGTCAGGTTATGAGTATATGGGGTATCTCAGCCAATGGGCAGGGGTTTTCTTGAATCCCTTGGCCTGCTGGGAGAGCCTATATATTTGGGTGGAGTCAAGTGATCTATGTTTTGTGCCACCTGGACAGCTGTCTGGGTGGATGTGTGTCGTATGCCCCGGGCTGCTAGGCCAGAGATTGGGCCTATCCCAGGGGCATCTGGCTGCTAGGCTGTGTCAGGGCCTATCCAGAAGTGAGAGAGCAGCGCAGGGTTGGGATTGCGGACTGCAGTCCAACCAGAAGTGACGGTTCTGCCGGCCAGAGAACTTGTCAGTGGTCGGAGGTAGAATGGAAGGTGTCGCCACAAAGGGACCAATCGCCTTTACCAGGGACCACAGTGAGTAACTGAAGCAAGTGCCGTAACCATATTCTCACCGAAAGGGCACGGTGGAGAATCGGGAAACTTCAGGCGGTGATCAAGTCAGGGACCCAACCAGCGGAGGAGACGCTTGCACAGCAGCCTTGTGTGTCAAGCCAGGGACCCAGAGCCAGTTAGCAGGGGTGAAGCTTGAGAAGTATCTGGAGTGCCAAGGTAGGGACCCAGAAGAGAAGCGGGGGGGGTGATGCTTGAGGGAGATACCACCGCAAACCTTGGAGGAGCTCAAGGGATTCAGTGTCAGTGAATCAGAGGGTATAGTAAGAGACCAGGAGCTCAGTGTTGAAGAACTACAAGGAGCAGTTGCACTGGAGCTGAAAGAACTGTTACGTTTGAGGTAGAAACTGGTAAAGGGCTGTTACCATAGGAGACAGCATTCCTGCAAGTGCAGATGTGGCTTCTTGCTGGGGCCTTTGCCTGCACGGCTGTCCTCCTATTAAAGTCTCAGAGTCTGCCAATTGAGTTTGCAACTATCTAAGGGTGTCCTGGCCCTAACCCTCTTTCCCTTCAAAATATAAAAGGACTGTTAAAAGAAATAAAACCTTTTTTACATCCAAAAAGTGTCTGGCGCTCAATGACTTTCACCATCTTTGCACCCACTATGCCTCACAACCCACCACATATTGAAGGATGTCAGCTATCTTTGGCCTTGGAGGTTCTCATTAGACCAAAAGAGGCAAAAGACTTTTAGTACACTGAGTACTAGGTTTGGTGTCTGTGATTCCTATGTGAGACCTAGTGCTCATGTACTCAGCTGAGTATGTCCAAGAGGTTGGGGGTTTTCAGAAGGTTGAGGCCAGCATCAGAAGTCCTATCTCAATCAGCGGCACTCTCGGGGGTTGTGCTACATATTTTTTACGTCATACTTTGTTACATTTCCTGGAATATTTGCACACTTACCATGATCCTTGCAAGACACAGCCTTGTCTCGTTGTTTTAATGCCCAGGATGTTCCACTTGTACATGGAAGACAAATAGGCCTGTAAAAAAAAAATCATTTTGAAATGCTTTCATTGCTTATATTCTTTGTCAAAATATGCATATTTCCATACATTTTTTACAGCGCATTGTACGAAAATATTTTTCCTTGCTTTTTATTTTGCACTTTCAGTGAGTTCAAATTTTTAGTTACTATAAACGTTTTCCACTTGAAGACCAAGCTTTTTCTGGCACTTTTTTGTTTACAAGTTTAAATCAGTATTTTTTGCTAGAAAAATACTTATAACCCCCAACATTTTTTGCAGAGACCCTAGGAAATAAAATGGAGATCTTTGCAATTTTTTATGTCACACAGTATTTGCCATTTTTCAAATGCAATTTTTTTTTGGAAAAAATTCACTATAATTAATAAAAAAAAAAAAAAACACAATATATACCCAAATATTTTTGTAAAATGTGAAAGATGATGTTACGCTTTAAAATGTTACGCTTTAAAACACTCATGGAATTACAACAAGCTTAAAAATCTCCATGGGCGAAGCTTTAAAATCTTTTATATTTTACAGGTCACATGTTTAGTATTAGAGAGGGGGTCTAGAGCTAGAATTATTGCTCTCGCTTTAACGTTCACAGCGATATCTCAAATTGTGCGAACATAATTTACATATGTGTGCACAACCTATGTATGCGTTCACTTCTGTGCGTGAGCACGGAGTGATGGGGGTGCTTTTACATTTTTGACACTGTCCCTTTCATTTCTTTTTAAATCACTTTTATTCCTATTACAAGGAATATAAACCTTGTAATAGAAATAAGGATGACAGGTCCTCTTTATGGAGATATCTGGGATCAAAAAGACCCCAAATCTCTCCTTTACCTTTAAAAGCAAAAGATTAAAAAAAAAAACGTTTGATTTTTCGCTCCAGTCCTTCAAGTCCATAAAGGTGATCAGAGAATATCTGTTCACCTTTGTGACCAGCTGGCCACACCTTCTGATTGTTTCTCGGGTGCGCTGGTAAAAACAATAAGCCTGAGATTCACCGGCGAGTGGCGGGAGGGGGGTTGTCCCCTCCTGCCACTTCTGAAAGCGATCCAGTGCCTAATTAGCCGGAAAGCCGACCGCTGGCTGAAAAAAAAAATACCAGGGTTATGAGTGATAGCTTTAGCTATAACCATACTACTTGCAAACTGCAATGTATATATACGTATTGCATTCAGCAAGTAGTTAAAATAACTTTAATATGACACTCAGTCATAAATTTTAGTGTAAATACAAACAAGAGTAACTAAAAATTACCCTCAGGCTGGGTTCACACTTAGTGCAGATGCGGCTCACAGCAGGGGTCTGGTGCATCCCTGTTCTCCATTTCATGGACAAATCAGGCCCAAATTTTTGCCTGAATTCGGACCTGAAACTGAGCCAAAGATGCACAGGAATCCTGTGGAATCCGCTCCGCGGCCGCCAGGGAGATGTGTTAATTGGCTCCATTGAGAGTTGGGCACACTCTCCTGTCATGCAAATTGGATGTGGGGAAACCCACATCCAATTTTCAGTAGTTTGAACCCAGCCTTAGATGAAGTCAGAAGTGGCGAAACACGTTGGAATTTACGGCACCCTGATGTGACGTCAGACCAGATGTGACATGGGGAGACACATTCTTCACCAGTTATCATATTCTGGGCTCTTCTGACAGTGATATTTTTTGATAAATATATTTTAAAGAAATTATTTTTTTTAAGTGCATTTAGCATTTATTTTAATAAAATTATTTTAAATGGGATTATGCTATGTGGGCCACTTTTTCTTCTGAGTCTTAGAAATATATGGAAGAATACGACAAACTGATGGGATTAACTTAAAGGAACAGGGACCATAAAGGGGATAGTTTTACTGTTTTAGTTGCGGATCAGTAAAATGAGAGGCAATAACCTCTGGTGAGTGTGGTGTCTTATGGGGGAATGGTGAGCACTTTTCACACAGTGGATTGGAAGATTTACCCAACGATTGTGGTGAATTTGAAGGAAGAATATTGACTGTTTAAATTTATGAATTTATGAAGATATCACTGATGAATATATAGAATAATTTATGAACATTTTAATATCAGACATTGGCACTTTATATTGGTTTGTTAGGAGCACCTATAAGATATTTAAGTGCATTATTGCGCTACCAGAGAGTGTATTTATATAGTTAGTCTTGTTTGTATTTAAAAGTCCTTGGTTTTTTATGGTGGCAGAAAGTGTATTGTTAACAACACATTGATGTAAATATTCTCCAAGGTACAGGGTATTAAGAGTTTTTTATATATACATTTTAGTATGACAAGCATTTTCACACTTGCTATCCCATATTGTTGTTATTGTATCAGATTTAAAGACGTGCATGTTACACACTAGAGGGAATTCTCTACAAACAAAAAATGATACCTGACTGTTGAAGAGAACTCAATCTTTTGGCTCAATTCAACAAGAGCCAAATCATATTCAAAAGATTTTGGAATATTCTTATCTTTTTTGCCGTTGGGGTCATATTTTGGATGGCGGTGGATGTTTATGACTTTCCGTGTAACTTTTGCACTGTCGGATGGACCTGAAACATCCAATAAGAATATGACTATTTTAAGCGGAATTAACACCCTCAGTATAGAAATGTAGGAGCTACCACTGCTGACTTGTTTGTAAATGTTCTGGTTCTGAAGGCCAATATGTTTTGCCTATAATCACTGCTTATTGAACATGCATGCAGCCAGTGAAGCTGAAAACCTGACATACAGATGGTTACTGTCTTTGCTTGTATTTTACTGAGTGTTGTAGCCTTGGAGCTTGTAACCTCAAAAATAAGTCAGCAATGGCAGTTCCTACATTACTGTTCTGACTGGTTTGTTTAAAGCCAAGTACATCGTAAACACAGTAACATTCAAAAGTGCAGAAATAAATGGTTTCTTCCAGAACTCTAAGCATAAAAGTATGGCCACTAACCACCAATGATAGGGCTATATTCTTCTCACTGACTACTAATGATTGGGCTACATTCCTCAACTGACCACAAATGATGGGACTACATTCCTACCATTGTCCAGCAATGATGGGGAAACATTTTTCCCACTGACCACCAATGAAAGGGCTTCGTTCCTCTAGCCAATCTCCAATGATGAGGCAACATTCCTCCCACTGACCACCAATGATGGGCCATTATATTCTGACCACTGTCCACCAATGATGGGGCTTCCTCCCACTGACCACCAATGAGGGTGCACTATTTCTCACACTAACTACTGATTCTGGAGCATTTATTAACCTTGCTGGGGCATTTATTACTCCTACTGACACGGAGGCATCTACTACTCCAACTGACCACTGACACAAGAACATTAATTACTTCTACTGACGACTGACACTGAGGCATTTATTACTTCCACTGACCACTAATGCCAGGGCATTTACATTTGTGTTCATACGTTTACATACCCTGGCAGAATTTATGATTTATTCTTATACTGAGAATATAAATGATAACACAAAAACTTTTCTTTCACTCATGGTTAGTGCTTGGCTGAAGCCATTTATTATCAATTAACTGTGTTTACTCTTCCTAAATCATAATGGCAACAGAAACTACCCAAATGACCCTGATCAAAAGTTTACATACCCCAGTTCTCAATACTGTGTGTTGCCCCCTTTAACATCAATGACAGCTTAAAGTCTTTTGTGTTATTTGTGGATGAGGCTCTTTATCTTCTCAGATGTTAAAGCTGCCCATTCCTCTTGGCAAAAAGCCTCCAGTTCCTGTTAAATTCTTGCGGTGCCTTGTATGAACAGCACGTTAGAGATCTCCCCAGAGTGGCTCAATGATATTGAGGTCAGGAGACTGAGATGGCCACTCCAGAACCTTCACTTTATTCTGATGTAGCCAATGACAGGTCGGCTTGGTCTTGTGTTTTGGATCATTGTCATGTTGGAATGTCCAAGTGCGTCCCATGCGCAGCTTCCTGGCTGATGAAAGCAAATGTTCCTCCAGTATTTTTTGATCACCTACTGCATTCATCTTGCCAAAAATTGACCAAATTGCCTGTGCCTTTGTAGCTCTCACATCCCCAAAACATCAGCGATCCACCTCCGTACCTTTCATCATAGGCCTTGTTAACTCCTCTCCAAATGTAGAGTTTATGGTTGTGGCCAAAAAGCTCAATTTTGGTCTCATCACTCCAAATGACTTTGTGCCAGAAGGTTTGAGGCTTGTCTCTGTGCTGTTTGGCGTATTGTAAGCAATATACTTTGTGGCATTTGCTCAGTAATGGCTTTCTTTTGGCGACTCGACCATGCAGCCCATCTTTCTTCAAGTGCCTCCTTTTTGTGCATCTTGAAACAGCCACACCACATCTTTTCAGAGTCCTGTATTTCACCTGAAGTTATTTGTGAGTTTTTCTTTGCATCCCAAACAATTTTTCTGGCAGTTGTGGCTGACATTTTAGTTGGTCTACCTGACCATGGTTTGGTTTCAACAGAACCCCTCATTTTCCACTTCTTGATTAGAGTTTGAACACTGCTGATTGGAATTCTCAATTCCTTGGATATCTTTTTATATCCCTTTCCTGTTTTATACAGTTCAACTACCTTTTCCTGCAGATCCTTTGACAATTCTTTTGCTTTCCCCATGACTCAGAATCCAGAAATGTCAGTGCAGCACTGGATGAAAGATGCAAGGGTCTGTCAGGAGTCCAGAAACTCATTGACCTTTTAACAACACACACACTAATTACAAGCAAACAGATCACAGGTGAGGATGGTTAACTTTAATAGCCATTCAAACCCCTTTGTGTCAACTTGTGTGCATGTTATCAGGCCAAAATCACCAGGGTATATAAACTTTTGATAAAGGTATTTGGGTAGTTTCTGTTGTGATTATGATTTAAAAAGAGTAAGCACAATTGATTGATAATAAATGGCTTCAGCCAAAAACTAACCATGAATTAAATGTTTTTGTGTTATCATTCATATTCTCTGAAGAATGAAATCATAAATTCTGACAGGGTATGTAAACTTATGAGCACAACTGTATTACTTACACTGAATACTGATGACGGGGCATTTATTGCCTCTAGTGACTACTGATGACCAGGCATTTAATACTTCTTCTGTACTGTAGAAGGCCCTTTTCTGTTCCAGCATGACAGTGCCATTGTGCAAAAATCTAGGTCTATAAAGACATGGTTTGGCGAGTTTGGTGTGGAGGACCTGGAGTGGTCTACGCAGAGCCATGACCTCAGTGTATTTTTTTGGGCAATTTTATAGGTGCTAGTACATTCAGACTGTAAATATGTGGCCATTCTTCATTTCCTTTTATAGGGCCCACATGTCATTGAAGATTATTCCTTTCGATCAAATGGAGCTTCCAAAAAGGCTGTTAACTGAAGTTCTCCTTTATTTATTTTGTACATAAAGTTACCACAATGGCAGCTTCTACAGCATCACTTACCTAATTCCACACTGACATAGTGTACTTCATCATCTAGGTGGAAGCAGTGAGCAGCAGTCAGAATGAAGTTTTTGGTAACGATGGATCCTTTACAGTTCTCCACTCCTGCCGGCCTCTGGAAGGATAAAATGGTCAGAGTGAGAAACCTCCTAAAATACCTGCTTATTGCTCTGTGTCTCATGTTTTTTTTTTCAAATTATCAGGGTTTGTCCAACTATGCTTCTTTATTTCTATATATTTGAATTTTCAGTGTCAAACAAATAGGCACAATTGTTTTTGGCATAGGAGCTTTATCCGATGCAATTCAAAGTAGTATTAAACTTCCAGGTCTTTTTAGTTTAAAACACTGAGAACAATAAAATAAACATTCCCCAGTAGACGATTTGTTAAAAACTTTACCCCAGCACTTGCAGTTTACAGCTTTCAATGCTGTTGGCTCCTTCTTTCTCAGTGCTACTTCCCTGAACTTTTGGTTCGCACAGGAAAGAGTTAATAGTTGACAGTGCAGTCTCCAGACAGTCTGCTCGCTTTGAGAGGGAATGGGCGAAGAGCAAGGGAGGAGAAGTCACTATCTCCACCTTGTCCGATCAGAAAATGCCTTGTATTCATTAATAAAAAATGTATGACATTCATATACATACTTACATTGTGACAAGCTGGACCAATGTAACTATACAATGAAGGCAGGGCAGACTGTGTTGGGGGGCAGGGAGGCAATTGCCCCCTGGGCCGTTCTGATGCCCTGTAAAAAAGCTGCACTGCTTCTACCAGAAAATGAAAACAAAACACTGCACAAGGATCACAGGGAGGAATTGGGAGGAGAGCCGGCCAGATCACGCAGAAAGGATCTCCCACTGACACTGCTTGGAGCTGAAACGCCAGCTGCTGTCAAGCAAAGCCCCCCTCCTGGACCGGCTCCTATGATAGACAGCACACTGGTAGAATGCTGGGAAATTGACCTAGTGTGAGGTCTATCATAGGAGCTGGTCCATGAGGCGGGACTTTGTTTGACAGCAGCCGATATTTCAGCTCCAAGTGGTGTCTCTATGTGTGATCCGGCTGGCTCTTCTCCCAATTCCTCCCTTTGATCCCGTGCAGTGTTTTCATCTTCCCTCATCTTCATTTCTGCGTATACAATTACAAGTAATCATTTTTTTTTCTTCATTGATGGGCACTGATAGGCTGCACTGATGGGCACTGATGAGGCTGCACTGATGGGACAACACTGATGAGGTTGCACTGATGGGACAACACTGATGAGGCTGCACTGATGGACATTGATGAGGCTGCACTAATGGGACAGCACTGATGAGGCTGCACTGATGGACATTGATGAGGCTGCACTAATGGGACAGCACTGATGAGGCTGCACTGAAGGACACTAATGAGGCTGCGCTAATGGGACAGCACAGATGAGGCTGCACTGATGGACACTGATGAGGCTGCCCTGATGGATACTGATGAGGCTGCACTGATGGGACAATACTGATGGACACTGATGAGGCTGCCCTGATAGATACTGATGAGGCTGCACTGATGGGACAGTACTGATGGACACTGATGAGGCTGCACTGATGGGCACTGATAAGCTGCACTAATGGGTACTGATGAGGCTGCACTGATAAAGGTGGCACTGATATGCTGCACTGATGGGCACTGATGAGGCTGCACTGATAATCAGTGCCCTGAATATTAGTGTAAATGTCCCCTGTCACAGGAAAGCTGATCGGCTTTCCTTTTTTCAGACAGTGACAACACTGAGGAAAGGAAATAATAACTGATAACTGGCATTTGTTTACATGTAATCAGCTGTTATTGGACACAGATGATCACATGGTACATGACACAATGTCATTGGCTCTTTACCCTGATCAGAGGAGCTCTGACTGACCACCAATCACCATGCTGCACGCCAAGATGGGAAGGACGTCATATAGGACGTCCACCTGGAGTGACAAAAAGCCAACCCTTCCGTCAATCTGCTATAGGCTGGGTGGGAACTGGTAAATGGCTGATCGCTTGTCTATTTGTGAAAAATTCTTTGTTTTATGCTACAACTGGGGGCTCTTTTTGCACTGGGTTCTTTGTATATTTTTTTTTACAAATTAAGGGCCCATTCACACTATGAATCACACAGAAATGTGCTATATGTTCCTGTGCGATTCACATGTGATCTGGGTGCAGTGCAGTGCAATTTCAGCCCATTCATTTCCAATGGGATGAAATCACACCGCACCACGCCGAAAGTAGTGCATGCACTACTTTTAGAAATACACTGCAACTGGATTGCATGGTCCTTCTGTACCATGGGATCTGATGCAGGCAAACGTACTGCAATTGAGACCTGCATTTGGGGTGTCCTGAGCTTTGCGTTGACACCCGCTGCATATCAGAAGGGCAGTGCGGGAAACACTCAGGGAACGCTAGGTTTCCTGCATTATGTTCCAATGTGAACGGCCCTGAGACATTTCCCTACTCCACCTTCCCGGGCTTCATAGGACTGCTTCCTAGTTTTAGAATCATTCACACTAGAATGTGGTTTGGGAAAGTCACGTTCCCGTGCGGCTTCCCGCACAGCATTCCAGTTGCATTGCCCTTGTAATCTGCTGTAAGGGTCAGTGCATAGTTAACGACACCCCAAATGCAGTTTGCAAATGCAATGGCGTTTGCCCGCAATGAATCTCATGGTAGAAAAGTTTTATTTGATTCGGTTGCCGTGCATTTCAAAAAGTAGTGCATGCGGTGAAATTGCACTGCACAGAACTGCATGTGTGAAAGGGCCCTTACTGTGGTTCTCTGCTGGGGCTACCTGTGTCCTAATCAATTGATTGATACTGTGATTTGCTGCTTTGGAAGATTGGTAATCTTTGGGCTTGTATATGTTATAGAGATTTAATTTATTCGGGTTTTATCCCTGTGGATCTGAGCACATGGAAATTTTTTGTGTATTTTTTGTGGTGCTGAAATTCAAATCCCCCAGCCACTTGCTGGGAATCTGAATTTTTAAAATACCTGTCTTCCATTTCCTAAAGCCAGGTACACATGGGCCAAACATTGCCGGAATATGGTCGGTTCAGCGGGAACCGTCCAACTTTTGGCCCATGTGTACAGCTCCCCAGAAGCCAGTCTCAGGAGCATGCTGGAAAATCAGCATCCAATCAGTGCTCACAGCCAATGTGTGTCCTGGTGGTGGGGGTCCCCTGTCAGAACACAATAGCTCAGCAGGGAGAATGCCGTACTAACATCAGATGTGTTAGTACAGTGATCCGTAAGGTTTTTTTCATTCAGCCTACAACATATGCTTATTTTCTGGATAGAAAGCAGGTTCTCTCTGGCAGAATGACCAAAAAAATCCTGCAAGTAAGTAAGTGCCTAAATTATTCACGTTTAGACATGTACAATTCTTCAATGACCTTACACATGTATGTATGCAAAACTGTTTTACATGGTTACCCCACATTGCTAGTCTGGGCATGAAATTAGTGTTCCCTACTTACAGTGACTGTAAGTTTGGCAATCCATGGATATTTTTCATTATCTTTTTCTGAATGATCCTTTGAGAGTCCACACATCTCAAATGCACTTGTTTCATCTGAAAGTATAAGGGGAGAAATGAAGAATCGTCATATTAGGAGCATTGTGTCCTGACAGTGGCACAAAAAGAAAAAAAAAATATCAGCACTAATCTGCCCTCAATGATACTATTATCTACCTTTTTGGAGCTTTACAGCTCCGATGGATGTCTTCTGCGGGAGGAGCCGTAATCTCCCTCTGACGTCAGCCGGGGAGATAACGTGGTTGCTTGTCTCCTCCGCAGAAGCTCTGTCTCATAGCTGTAAAGCGGCCATGAGTCATGTGACCGGCCTGAAGACAGCTGAAATTCCGTATTTAGACTGCTCGTTTTTTAAAACTAAGTACATAGTTTACTATGCCAGCCTCTAATAGAGGGTCTGGCAGTGACCATTGTAGGCTTTTATTTTTAATAGTAGTAGCGGCGGAGGGGCGGAGGGCGGGTGGGGGACAGAGACACAGACACAGCTGACAGGCAGGAAGGAGGGGGTGAGGGGTAGAGAGGAGAGCAGGGCAGCGTATGACGAAGGGACGTATTTTGACCACGGTGATCAAGGCTGAGCAGACCTGATTTCGTGGTCAGAATAGAGAGGGCATACAGGAAGTGGCAGATTCAGGGTTTTTTTTTTTTTTACAGTTTAGAGGGTGGCAGATTACACAGCACAAGCATTGTGCTGTATAATCTGCTTTAAGGGACCAGGATTTGACAAACACTTTAAAGCAACCCCCCACAGTTAGCAAATTCTCCCTAGGGATACACTTAACCCTTTGATCGCCCCTGATGTTAACCCCTTTCCTGCCAGTGTCATTAGTACAGCGACAGCGCAAATTTTTTAGCACTGATCACTGTATTTGTGTCACTGGTCCCCAAAAAGTGTCAAAAGTGTCAGTTAGGTGTCGGATTTGTCCACCACAATATCGCAGTCCCGCTATAAGTCGCTGATTACTAGTAAAAAAAAAAATTAAGAAAAAATAAAGAAAAATATCCCATAATTTGTAGATGCTATAACTTTTGTGCAAACCAATCAATATACGCTTATTGTGATTTTTTTTTTTTTTTACCAAACATATGTAGTAGAATACATATTGGCCTAAACTGATGAATAAATTAGATTTTTTTACAACTTTTTATTGGGTGTGTTTTATAGCAGAAAGTAAACAATACTTTTTCTTTTCAAAATTGTCACTCTTTTTTTGTTTATAGCACAAAAAATAAAAACTGCAGAGGTGATCAAATACCACCAAAAGGAAGCTCTATTTGTGGTCAAAAAAGGACATCCATTTTATTTGTGTACAGAGTTGCATGACCGCGCAATTGTCAGATAAAGTAACGTAGTGCCGTATCGCAAAAAATGGCCTGGTCATGAAGGGGGGTAAACCATCAGGAGCTGAAGTGGTTAAACATATGATTGCTAATTATCAGTAATGGTGACACCCCCTTGCATACATTTATATAGAAAAAACTGTGAATGTGTTCCAAATTAACAGCAATGTGCTCTCTTAATGTATGACGATGACCCATCGATATTTTGCAGTTATTGATCCCATTTAAAGGGGAAAAGTGTTTTTTAACACATAGGCCAATACATGAGCTGCTAGTGTATAAGGTGACGGACATCACATGGTGTTTCATAATAAACCAATTCACCATTTATGGAGTTTTTTATGAAAGAAAGTCATGTCTGATGAAAAGTTACTTATTTAATATTGACAGGATATTGTCATTAAAAATTAATGACAATATCCCAATATCTAATTATGAAAATATCTGATTATTAAGCCCTTTAGAAAGTGTGAAAATTCCTGTTGCCTGGCTGTGAGGGGGGGGGGGACCCAAAAATTCAGCGGCCCTTACGGGGGTAGCACTACAATTAGTTTAGGGAAAGACTGTTGCCTCTGAATGACTGCTGTTGTCAAGTACTTAAAGCGGCTGTATACCCCGCTTTCACATTTTTACCTACAGGTAAGCCTATAATAATGCCCCGTACACACGATCCGAAAATCGGACGACAGATCGTCCAACTTTTTTCGCTTACTATTTACTATTTTACTATTTACTATTTACAAATTGATTAGGTTACTAAAGTCACGAAAATTCTCCTACGACAGAAAAAAAATCAGAAATGATGTCATGTGTTGTAATGTATTTGTCTTGTATTTTGGGACGACACCTTTACTGACTAAACGAAAATCGCACGATCTGGTATCGTACGAGGAAAATTTCCGTGCTTGTCCGATCAAATAATATCAGATGAACTGTCGTGATCGGCTCTCGAAAGCTCTGTACTAACGATCTGATTATCGTAAGATCGCGTCGAAAGCGGATCGTGTGTACGGGCCATAAGGCTTACCTGTAGGTGAGTGTAGCGCCGGAGCCCGCGATGCACCGGAAATAACTCCGGGAGACATGTCGCCAGTCACAACGGTGTGCCGGGACCGCTGCGGGGGCTTCGATCTAAGGTAAGTATTTCATAATGAGCTAGTATGCTATGCATACTAGCTCATTATGCCTTTGTCTTGCAGGTTTGGGGTTTATATTTTTTTTACGTGGGTTAACAATAGGGTTGCCACCTTTCCTTCAAGTCAAACCTGAACACTTTAGCGGCGCACAGCAAATTTTTAATATACACACAGTATATTTTTGCTAATAAATAACATTTCTAATTATATGAAGTTAATAACAAGAGTCCCCCTTTACATCAGAGTCTGCAGAGTTCCCCTTTTACATCTGAACTCGCAGAGTTTCCTTTCACTGTAAGGGAGGACTCTGCAGACTCTGATGTAAGGGAGAACTCTGGGGACTCTATCATAAGGGATGCTCTGGGAACCCTGATCTAAGGGGGAACACTGAGAACTCTGATGTACGGAGAGGACTCTGATGTAAGGGGCAACACTGTGGCCTCTGGTGTAAAGGGGAACTCTGATGTAAGGGGTGCTCTGAGAACCCTGATTTGCCTTAGTGTACTCACTCAGAGGCAGGAGAGAGAAGGGGGAGACTTCAGTCACAGACAGGGATGGATGGTGAGTTCACTCACTGCTTGGCAGTCAGCACATCTCATCTAGATGTATCTGAGGCTGCAGGACTTCAAAAATTCTGAACCCCACTTTCCTTTTCTGAGGTACAGCGCCGGGGATTGGAGTGTGGGCAAACACAGAGGGGTAGGGGTGGAAGGAAGAAGTGCAGATTGAGCCCGCTTTCCTCTCCCGTCTGTGTGTCTGTTTGGGGGGGGGATTGTTAGTGTTGGCTTTGGGCAGCATGAAAGAGAGTGTAACAGACACTCTCAGCTTAGACAACTGCAGCCAGCAACCCTGCTGGGAAGCCATAGTCTGGTCAGGCAGTCTGAAACCCGGACGCATGATTCCCAACCCAAACTGTCCGGTTGAATCCCGGACAGGTTGCAACCCTAGTTAACAACCACTTTAAGAGAAGTTATCTGGTCTAAATTACTTTGGAACAGAGTGTGCTTTACAGCGTATTGGAGAACTGGGGAATGAATAGTTCAATACTAGTTAACCCTTGAGGTTATGAATTGAGGCGTGACAAGGAGATGCAGCCAGTTTGGGAGAGGGATCGGTGGAGGCTGGTAAGGGAGGTTCTGTAGGTATGGGTGGGTTTGTTTCTTGGCGCACCCCACTGAGTGGCTAAGTCCCTATCTTAGGGCCCTCTGTGGAATGGAAGCTTCCTGAGGACTGGACCTGGAACCACATGTGTGTGAGGCATCGCAAAATAAGTGCGGTAGCTCCCCTCTTTTACTTTTGGACTGAACCCGAGTAATGAGCAAAGTGTGTTGTGAAGAGCTGGTGGATGACAATCAGTACTAACCACTTCTGGACCGCCCACTGTATATATACTTTATTACTTTGACATTATATACCGCGATTATATCAGCAGCTAGCTGCCATCACCCCGGAATTTTTTTTAAACTGGGCGATCCTCTTTCACATAAAAGTGGTCCCAGTGGCAGATTCCCCACGGAGCCGTCGATAAAGGGGAAAATGATCCCCTGGAGCGATGGGCAGGAAGTCGAGTGAGGCCCCCACTTGACTCTATGCCCTTGGAGGACCGGAGCGACGTCTGACGTCACTTCCGCCTAACGGCCTTAAAAGTCCAATTTTTTTTTATTAGTGAAAATTTAAAATTACTTTTTTTTTTCTTTTTTCTTTTAAGTGTAAATGTGAGATCTGAGGTCTTTTTGACCCCAGATCTCGCAATAAAGAGGACCTGTCATGCTTATTTCTATTAAAAGGGATGTTTACAAGAATAAAAGTGATAAAAAAAAACAAAAAATGAAAAGTGGTTGTAAACCCTTCTATACAACTTTACATCAATGGAATCTACATAGCACAGGCAACTGATCGCTGCCTGTGAAAGTGCACTCAGATTTGTCTTTGCGCTGCAAATAGTCTTTATTTGTGACGTCGCCCGCGCTTGCGCACTAGGTAACCTCATTAACAACGTGTGCCGTTTCAGCTTCCTCTGGCTGCTGTGTCATTATCTGACACTCAGAACGGCACAGAGGAAGCCTCGCGATGATAGCCTTGATAGTCAGTTACTGTTCTCATTGAGAACGCTCTGTTACCGTAGTAACGTCAATCGAGATCGAGGCTTGGTTACGACGCTACAGCGCATGCGCGAGATTTCCGCAGGGATAGGAACTAAGGGCGGAAATGATGTCCACATTGGCTTTAGCAAACAGGAGAAAGAATGGCGCGGACGATACCCGGAAGATAGTGGAAAATTAAACTCATAAAAAAGGTACTTCTAACGCTTGTTTAGGACTAATTTATATATCTCTTGCTTGGCAAGGAAAAAAAACGTTTTAATATTTGAAAAAAAAAAGAAATATTTTGCAGGGTTTACTTCCTCTTTAAAGGGACAGTGTAAAAATACAAAATAAATAGTAAAAAAAAAAAAAATTTAAAGCCCCCCATCCTCCGAGCTCTCGCGCAGAAGCAAACGCATACGTAAGTCGCGCCCACATATGTAAACGGTGTTCAAACCACACATGTGAGGTGTCTCCATGATTATTAGAGTGAGAGCAATACTTCTAGCACTAGACCTCCTCTGTAACTCTAAACAGGTAACCTGTAAACATTGCTTCTGGAGATCTTTAAGTACTGTAGTTTGTCGTCATTCCATGAGCCTGTGCAATTTTAAAGCACGACATGTTAGGTATCTATTTGCTCAGCGTAACATCATCTTTCACATTATACAAAAAAATTGGGCTAACTTTACTGTTTTGTTATTATTTAATTCATGAAAGTGTATTTTTTCCCAAAAAATTGCATTTGAAACACCGCTGCGCAAATACAGTGTGACATAAAATATTGCAATGACCATTTTATTCTATAGGGTCTCTGCTTAAAAAATATATATAATGTTTGGGGGTTCTAAGTAATTTTCTAGCAAAAAATACTAATTTAAACTTGTAAACAACAAGTGTCAGAAAAAGGACTGGTCCTTAAAGCGGAGTTCCACTCAAAAGTGGAACTGCCACTTATCTGTCTCCCCCCCCCCCTCCCTTCGGTGCCACATTTGGCACCTTTCAGGGGGGAGGGGAGAACGGGAAACCTGTTTCTGACAGGTATCGTTCCCCACTTCCAGGAGACGGGGCCGCAGCCCGGTCTTTCAGAAGTTCGGCCCCCTCTTCCTTCCTCCACTGGACCAATTAGAAAGCACGCTTCACGCATGTGCAGTAGAGAACTGGCTGTGAAGCGAAAGGCTTCACTGATGGGTTCCCTTGCCAGGAATGGTGGCGGCTGCACCCGACAGCTGATCGGAAGATCGGCTGGGGTGCCAACATCGCGGGCTCTCTGAACAGGTAAGTGTCCATATATTAAAAGTCAGCAGCTGCAGTATTTGTAGTTGCTGACTTTAAATTTTTCGTGGGGGGGGCTATATTCCCCTCAAAATGTCTCAGAAGTCCGTGCTGGGACAGGTGTCACTGGATGTTATTTTTCTGTATGTGGGGCCCCAGTGAAGTGGTTTGGCCACCAGCCATGAGGTGGTGCTAACCCACATGAGAAACAGTACAGTACAACAAGAATGCAGTTCCCCCATGCCAACATAAAGAAGGGAGATCAGCCCTGCAGCTGCATGTACACAAAGGGGTGGGGATAGCCACATGGCCTTATTAGGTCAGTGACACTTTAGTTACAGATAGTTCTCTGCCTGCTCCTCATTAGACCCAATGCTGATAGTCATCTTCCAGGTTCAGATCGAAACCCAAGCTCATCCCTACTGAAGAACTTGCCTCTGCCAACTTCTCCACTCCTCCCCTCTTCATCCTTAAAGCGGTAGTAAACTGCCATGCTTTTTTTTTTTTTTTTCAAACCTGCAAGGTAAAGTTATAATGTGCTAGTATGCATCGCGACGCACTGTCACCACTGACAGGGTTCCATCTTCACCATGGTCTTCTGTCCGGGTTTGCGTCCTCTGACTGTCTGATTGGCTGCGCTGCGATGACGTCACTCCTGCACGTGCACGCGGGAGCCGATATTCACAGCACAAGACTCTGAAGGAACGGCACGGGCATGCCGGTCCTTCAGAGGGCTTGCGCCGGTGATGTCACTGGCGCATTCACAAATAAATATCTCCTAAACAGTGCAAGTGTAGGAGATATTTACTGCACCTACAGGTAAGCCTCATTATAGGCTGACCTATAGGTAAATGTCAACCATGGGAGTTTACTCCCACTTTAACATAAGCAGGAGATGTTCTGCAGTCCAGATTGGAGACCTGGACAGCGCTGACAACACTGCTTGGGATTTCAGTGCTGCAGAGGCAGAGTTGTCAGCTCACACCAGGAAATTAGATCAATTTATTTTTGGCAGGATCAACGGGTACTGTGATTTTCTGTGATTATATCATTTTTTAAGAGAAAAAACAAGGAGAAACATCCATGTATTGTTGAGAATACGGAATATGTTTATTTTTTTACCCAGATATGCCCTTTAACAACATAACGTCTACCCTACATATGGGTGGTTTTGGCAATTTTTTATTGTTTGATAACAACATGAGGTAAGATCAAGATCTGATGACATTTCCTTTTGTATAGACGATTAAGAAAATTACTCACCGATTATCTCATCAAAGGCCTTCTTCAGTGCATCTACATTTTCCATCTGGAAGACGTGTTTCTCTCGATCCTTTTTAGAGGCAATATCATTGAGCTCAATTTGGCTGGCGTTAGAACCCAGGCCGAACACATAGATATCTGTGCAGGAGAAAGGAACATTGACCTCATTATAAGGGTTGTCAAGGCATAAGCCTTTTTTATTAAACCGTGTCAGTGTAGCGTTACCCCCGGAAGGGCCATTGAGTGGTGCTTGTCCTCTGGAACTGCCCTGACCTTGCAAGCACCTTGACCCTTCTGACACTCTAGGTTCATACATGGACTAAGCAAACAATGTTCAGTAACCTGGTCACCAACAATACTTAGCACAAAGTAAGGGCAATACGCATAGATTTCAATAACACTGTTGTATTCAGTATTTCAAAGTAATTCAAGTCAATTCACCCAATTCGTCCCCTGCGCTCCTCCCAGGACCTCCTGCTCTCTAGCTCCCTTGTTACCTCTTCCCATGCTCGCCTTCAGGACTTCTCCAGAGCCTCTCCCATCCTCTGGAACTCCCTTCCCCGGTATGTCCGATCAGCCCCTAACCTGTCCACCTTTTAGGAGATCCCTGAAAACTCACTTATTCAGAAAAGCCTATCCCACACCCACCTAACAACTGTCCCCGGGCCACCCCCATCAAATCATTCTCCACATCTATTACCTTTTGTACCACCACCCCCTCTCTTTAGAATGTAAGCTCTATGAGAAGGGCCCTCCCATCCCTTTTGTATTGAACTGTACTGTAATTGTGCTGTCCCCCCTCTGCATTGTAAAGCGCTGTGTAAACTGTTGGCGCTATATAAATCGTGTATAATAATAATAATTATAGAATACAATCTGCTTGCAGCAATACCCAGCCAGATGATGTTAATAAGTAGTAGATTAAACACAGATAATAATAAATAGGCAAGGTAAACAGATGATAATGAACCACTGGGTGAAGCAATATCAATTATAGCGGCGCTTCCTAGGGCTCCGGTCACATATATCTGAATTGGATGCATTATGAACCACATCCAATTCGCATGACATATGAATCAAAATGGCTTTCTATGGAGCCAGGTTCACATATGTGTGGTGCAGTGCGAATAGTCTGCGAATTTAAAAAGAGTCCTGTGCGTTTTTTAAATACTGCAGTGCGATTCAGATGCAAATTCCAGGCTCATTGTCTTCTATAGGAATGCATCTGAATTGAATCAGTTTTGAACACGAATTTGATCCGAAAAAGAAAACATTGTGGGGCCCCCCCTCCCAATCCATACCAGGCCCTTTCGAGTCTGGTACGGATTTTAAGAGAAAACCCACACCAAAAGTAAAAAAAAACAGCATGGGATCCCCCCAATCCATACCAGACCCTTAGGTCTAGTGTGGATTTTGAGGGGAACTCCCACACCAATTTTTTTTTTTAAATGGTGTGGTGCCCCCCCAAATTCCATGCCGCCCCCTTGTGACGTCACCAACACAGCATGCGTCCAGTCGGTGACGTCACAGGGGGGCGGTGCCACTAGGTGGTGTCGCCAGGTGGCGTCGCCCCTAAGCTATTTAAGAACTGTCACACGGCGGAGCAGGCAGACAACAAGAGCCTTTGGCGTGGGCAGAGGTTTTTTTTTGTTTGTTTTTTTTCAGGTCCGGTGGTGGCGGCAGACGTTGTGATTGACAATGAATCTACACCGGGAGACATTGTTTTATTATTTTTAATAACGGAATTGTCAAAAAATGTGTCTGTGTTTTATTTCTTTTTGACACTTTTTTGGTGAATGACTAGGGGTACAATGTACTCCATACTCATTTAAATAGGGGGGTGTGGGATCTGGGGGGGCCCCCTTGTTAAAGAGGGCTTCCAGATTCCGATAAGCTCCCTGCCCGCAGACCCCTACAACCACCACGCAGGGTTGTGGGAAAGAGGCCCTTGTCCCCATCAACATAAGGACAAGGTGCCCTGTCCCAAAAAAAATCTCCATGTTAAGGGCATGTGGCCTGGTATGGTTCAGGAGTGGGGTGCGCACGCTTGTCACCCCCCCCCCCCCTTCCTGGGCTGACAGGCTGCATGGGGGCTCCACACCATTTTTTTTTTTTATCTTGGCGTGGGGATTCATTTCAAAATCTGTACCAGACCTGAAAGGGTCCAGTATGGACTGAGGGGACCCCCACGTCATTTATTTTCACGATTTTTTTATTGCTGGCAGGGAACCACGTTGACAGCTGATGAGTCATCCATTAAGGACACGGCGGCTGGCTTCCCGCACCTGCTCTTTAAAAGAGAAGTATGGAGTTTGTTTTTTTCAGAATTATACCTACCTAGGTGGATGCAGTTTTGGTCCGATGCTGCATCTGTCCCCCGCCGGTTCTAACACTGAGAACTGAGTGATCTAACATCGCAGATTGCTCAGTTCTCACAGCTCCCCAAGCACAGAGTTGATGATTGTTAGTCACTGCTCTCTGCTCACTGGAGCGCTGGGCTGTGGAGAGGGCTGGAGTGGCTCACTGAAAGGCTGAGCTGAGTGCCGGTCCAGGCATGTGGGCGGATCCCAACCCCAGTGTCATGATCTTGACCGAGCCTGGACGGGCTCTGTTATGTCAGCTGACAGCGGGCTTCAGCCCGCTGTCTGCTGAAAAAGGATCACAGAACTGCACTCCTGTGATCCACAGGAGAAGCACAGCCAAACGAGCTTTGGCTGTACTTCTCCTTTAACAACTAGCTAATGTTAAAGATGCCGATGGTTGCCGGCTCCAAAAATTTGCATCTGAGTCACATCTAAAATGGCAGCTGAACAGCTGCTTAGGAAATTTGCATTGAAAACGGAGGGGAAATCGCACCGGACATGTGTGAACCTAGCCTAAGGGTGCAGCACTGTAGAAGGGAAACCTGTCACAGAGCAATCAGACTTCCCACAGCCACTGGTGCAATCCTAGGAGAGAAGTGGAGAAAATACAGATCAATAGCAGAGAGGTTTGACTGTAGAGACTCCTATGAAAAACTTATCAGTGAGCAGCAACCACCCCCCTGGAAAAATTGGCTGCCACAAAACCAGTCCTTGGTGCCAAGAAGGTTGGGCGCTGACATAAAGCATTGTAAACCTTCCAACCTGCACCTTGTGTTTTTCACCAGCATAAGATGTACATTTACCATGTAGTTTCAAGTCACCTATTGTTGCCCTGTACACACAGCCTATAGTAGAGTAAATATTCATACTTAGGTCTCAGCAGTTTGTGCATACCCATACCATGTGGGCAGTGACATTAATGTCAACTGGGACGCAGTGACTGTTCCTAGTTTGACAGGTGTGCAGGTGTGAGTGTATGGCCCTGAACGCACAATGTCTGAGTTTGGGGCCACGCCCCCCACATTGCTGTTCAATTGGAGCAACAGCTGTGTCTGTGCAGTCACTGCGTCCAGAGGCGTAACTAGAACCCTCAGGGCCACAATGCAAGAAACCATGAAGGGCCCCCCTGTCCCCGGTCCCAGGGTCCTTGTCACAGATCCAGGCCCTTTACTCCCATTGCAGGGCCCTTTATTGCGGTCCCACAGCAGGACCCTTTCACGTGTTCTGCAGCAGGACCCCTTCCTGCATGGTTGCCTACCTTTTCAAAACAAGTCAGGTTTTTTTTTTTTTTTTAACGTGTTCAGCCAGCCATTGTAGGGGGAGAATGTATCCTAATTAGGGGAGGGACATATAAAATGTGCATGCTTCTACAAGAACCATCTAATGCCATACCCCTCAGCACACCTCTATACCCCCTGCAGATCTCTGTACCCCTAACGCACCCCCAGCACACTTTTGTACCCCTTTGCACATCGCTGCACCTCCTAAAAATACCTCTGCAGCTCCCAGGATCCCCCCAGCACACCTCTGCACCCCCTAGAATCCTCTTTATCCCTCAGTATGCCTCCATAAGCCCAGCAAACCATTGTAACCCCCAGCACACCTCTGCACCCCACCCCCCACACACACACATACTCCTCTGCATTCCCCAGCACACCTCAACACCCCCGCACATCTATGCACTCTGCTGCATATTTCTACACCCCCACATCCCTGTACCCACCCCCACACATACACCTGCACCTCTGTATCCCTCCAGCACACCATTGTACACTGCAGCAAGTGAACTTGGCACCCCACACACCGCTAAGGCCCCTTTCACATTTCTATTCTGATTACTGCTGAGCAAACGGATATGTCCGCTCCGCTGATGCAGGGCAGACATGGACACAGACCGCTGCTCTCTATGAGGCTGTTGGATGGAAACGGACCACCAGGCCATTTCCATCCAACTGTCATTCAATCCGATCCGCCAGACAGATGAGGAATGTATCTCCCATCGGTCTGTTTTTAGCAGATCGGATGGTCGCGGGTGTCAGTGGACACAGGTCTGCTGACATCCACTGCTCCATAGAGAGCAATAGATGGTCTGATCTGGTCTGCCTGAATAACGGACAGGCCAACCTGATCAGTCCGCCAGTGTGAAAGGGGCCTAACACATCTGTGCTCTGTACCCACTCCACCTCCAACCCCCAGCACGTCTCTGTACCCCCCCCCCCACTTTCATCCCATGGCCACTCACTTGAATGTTGATGACAGTCTGTGGTGCCCGCAGCATCTCCCCCTGCACCTCTGGCTGTCAGTTTACTATGCAGTGGGGGGAGGTGGGAGGAGGCGATCAGCAGCTCTATGGTGCCCGCGGTATCTCCCTGGGGCTAGTAATTTACTTCACGGGTGTATTCAGTGGAGAGGGGAGGGGCCTCTGACTCTGGCATGTATCGGCAAGAATGTACGAGCAGAGCAACTCACTTGTACACTGAAGAGTGAAGGCAATACATGCCTGTGTCAGAGGTCCCTCCCCTCTCCACTGTATACACTTGGGAAGTTAACTACTAGCCCCAGGTAGACCCTGCGGCCCACGGCCACCAAAGAGACACTGATTTCCCCCTCCCACCTCCCCCCACTGCATAGTAAACTGACAGCCAGAGGTGGAGGGGGAGATGCCGGTCTTGCCCCCCCCCCACAGTGGCAGAATGCGGCGCCCCCCCTGCGGCGCCTGGGTGTGGTGCACCCCGTGCACCCACCCAGGATCCGCCTTGGATACAGGAGGGGCGCACGGGCTCCCTGCAGCAATGGGCCGGGTCGCTGTCACGACTCCTGCGACTCCTATAGCTAAGCCCCTGACTATGTCCCAGTTGACATGAATGGGACTGCCCACACAAGAATGCATGAAACATCTTTGCATCCCCTTGCAGGTAAACACAGCCCTCACATGAGTATACACTTTAGTACGCCCTTGTGAATGAGGTCTAAAACCTAGTTAAAACAACAAAAACATTTTAAAGTGTACAATGCCTTAAAAGAGTTTAAAATACTGATTTATTGAAAATAAAAGAAAAATGGTATGGAAAAAGATATAAACAGACAAGCTACAACAGCAAAATAAAAAGTAAAGCATATTTAAGTGGAGTTTGCCTTTTGTTCAGTGCGGAGCTCATATCACTTAGACAGTAAGTTTAATTTGATGCAACAGAGTCACTGGCCCTAAGTGAAGTGACAGAAAGGTGTACAGCCTTGACCAATCATGCTATCCCCCTGGTTTACTGCAGCAGCTTGAAGGTTGTAGCTGGGTCCCCTGGACATCCTCTAGGCCGTAAGTTCCTGCAAACATTGCCTTGGACATTATCCGGCTCTGATTTGGGCATTTATGTTTCAAAGGACATTGTGTCCTCAAAAGAGATAGCAATCTAACGAACCTGTAAGGTTAGATGGCAAGTTAACAGCCCTTTAGACCCAACCATCTACGTGTATTCAATTTACAGGATCTCATTATAAGCCTGAGTGGTGGTTGTCTGATTCCATTACAGATAGGATGCCACATACCCAGTTTATCTTCACGATGGTCCTTCCTGATATCCAGAAACTCTCTGATCTTGTTTACTTCCACAGACGGGTCTCCACCCATGTTATGTTTTCCTGAGGTGTTAAGGAAAAATTGTTATTGTTTTGTGGACGCAGAGGCACTGATAGTACTGTTATGGGGATGAAGTTTGCTGGCCAAACTGGTATTGTCATGAGCAAGATATGGACTAACTGTGATTATATAGAGTAGGACAAAGCCAGACTTTTAATCAGTGGCATAGCGTGGGGGGTGCGGGGGGTGCCGTGGCCCCGGGCGCGACATTTAGGGGGGCGCCAGTATGTGTCACTACTGGCTGCCTCCTCCTAATTTCAAGTTCCTATGTCCCCCACGCTCTGGCTGCCATGTTAAGTGTCCGGCGCCCTGTGATTGAGCGTATGGGGGTCATGTGAGGCGAAGGGCTGGCCTGTCCTCGATCGCTCCTGAAGTCCCGCCTCCGCACATGACCCCTATACGCCCAATCACAGTGCGCTGGACACTGAACATGGCAGCAGCCAGAGAGCGGGGGAGAGAAGCAACAATGTGAGCCGCCGCTGTTTTCTCCTCCTCCTCCGGACCGATGCAGGCCAGGACAAGAAGGTGAGTGAGACTCCCTCGTGAGAGTCATGTTACTGGCCCGGGGGAGGGGGGGGGGGATGGGTGAGAGAGGCTGTAGGCAGGACAGTATAGTGGTCAGTATAGTGGCCAGTATAGTGTAGTATAGTGGTCAGTATAGTGTAGTATAGTGGTCAGTATAGTGGTCAGTATAGTGGTCAGTATAGTGTAGAATAGTGGACAGTATAGTGGACAGTGTAGTGTAGTATAGTGGTTAGTATAGTGGTCAGTATAGTGTAGTTTAGTATGGAGGTCAGTGTAGTGTAGTATAGTATAGTGGTCAGTGTAGTATAGTGTGGTGGTCAGTATAGTGTAGCATGGTGGTCAGTGTAGTGTAGTATGGTGGTCAGTGTAGTGTAGTATGGTGGTCAGTGTAGTGTAGTATAGTGGTCAGTGTAGTGTAGTATAGTGGTCAGTGTAGTATAGTGGACAGTGTAGTGTAGTATGGTGGACAGTGTAGTGTAGTATGGTGGTCAGTGTAGTGTAGTATGGTGGTCAGTGTAGTGTAGTATAGTGGTCAGTGTAGTGTAGTATAGTGGACAGTGTAGTGTAGTACTGTGGACAGTGTAGTGTAGTATAGTGGACAGTGTAGTGTAGTGTAGTATAGTGGTCAGTGTAGTGTAGTATGGTGGACAGTGTAGTGTAGTATGGTGGACAGTGTAGTGGACAGTATAGTGTAGTGGACAGTATAGTGTAGTGGACAGTGTAGTGTAGTGGACAGTGTAGTGTAGTGTAGTGGACAGTGTAGTGTAGTATAGTGGTCAGTGTAGTGTAGTATGGTGGACAGTGTAGTGTAGTAGACATTGTAGTGTAGTATGGTGGTCAGTGTAGTGTAGTATAGTGGTCAGTGTAGTGTAGTATGGTGGTCAGTGTAGTGTAGTATGGTGGTCAGTGTACTGTAGTATGGTGGACAGTGTAGTGTAGTATGGTGGTCAGTGTAGTGTAGTATAGTGGTCAGTGTAGTGTAGTATAGTGGTCAGTGTAGTGTAGTGTGGTGGACAGGGTAGTGTAGTATGGTGGTCAGTGTAGTGTAGTATGGTGGTCAGTGTAGTGTAGTATGGTGGACAGTGTAATGTAGTATGGTGGACAGTGTAGTGTAGTATGGTGGACAGTGTAGTGTAGTATGGTGGACAGTGTAGTGGTCAGTGTAGTGGACAGTATAGTGTAGTGGACAGTGTAGTGGACAGGGTAGTGTAGTGGTCAGTGTAGTTCTCAGTGTAGTGGACAGTATAGTATAGTGGTCAGTGTAGTGTGTAATGGTCAGTAAAGGAATCAGGTTGGTCAGTGTTGAAATCAAGTAGGTAATTGTAGTGGTCAGTATAGGAATCAGGTAGGTCAGTACTATTGTATTTGAAGGGACTCGGGCAGTGCTAAAAGTCCGCAGGTCAGTATAGTGGTCAGTATAGTGTAGTATAGTGGTCAGTATAGTGTAGTATAGTGGTTAGTATAGTGGTCAGTATAGTGGTCAGTATAGTGGTCAGTATAGTGTAGAATAGTGGACAGTATAGTGGACAGTGTAGTGTAGTATAGTGGTTAGTATAGTGGTCAGTATAGTGTAGTTTAGTATGGAGGTCAGTGTAGTATAGTGTGGTGGTCAGTATAGTGTAGTATGGTGGTCAGTGTAGTGTAGTATGGTGGTCAGTGTAGTGTAGTATAGTGGTCAGTGTAGTGTAGTATAGTGGTCAGTGTAGTGTAGTATAGTGGACAGTGTAGTGTAGTATGGTGGTCAGTGTAGTGTAGTATGGTGGTCAGTGTAGTGTAGTATAGTGGTCAGTGTAGTGTAGTATGGTGGACAGTGTAGTGTAGTGTAGTAGACTGTGTAGTGTAGTATGGTGGTCAGTGTAGTGTAGTATGGTGGTCAGTGTAGTGTAGTATGGTGGTCAGTGTAGTGTAGTATGGTGGACAGTGTAGTGTAGTATGGTGGTCAGTGTAGTGTAGTATGGTGGACAGTGTAGTGTAGTATGGTGGTCAGTGTAGTGTAGTATAGTGGACAGTGTAGTGTAGTATTGTGGACAGTGTAGTGTAGTATTGTGGACAGTGTAGTGTAGTATAGTGGACAGTGTAGTGTAGTATAGTGGTCAGTGTAGTGTAGTATGGTGGACAGTGTAGTGGTCAGTGTAGTGGACAGTATAGTGTAGTGGACAGTGTAGTGTAGTGGTCAGTGTAGTTCTCAGTGTAGTGGACAGTATAGTATAGTGGTCAGTGTAGTGTAGTATAGTGGTCAGTATAGTGGTCAGTATAGTGTAGTATAGTGTAGTATAGTGGTCAGTATAGTGTAGTATAGTGGTCAGTATAGTGGTCAGTATAGTGTAGAATAGTGGACAGTATAGTGGACAGTGTAGTGTAGTATAGTGGTTAGTATAGTGGTCAGTATAGTGTAGTTTAGTATGGAGGTCAGTGTAGTGTAGTATAGTATAGTGGTCAGTGTAGTATAGTGTGGTGGTCAGTATAGTGTAGTATGGTGGTCAGTGTAGTGTAGTATGGTGGTCAGTGTAGTGTAGTATGGTGGTCAGTGTAGTGTAGTATAGTGGTCAGTGTAGTGTAGTATAGTGGTCAGTGTAGTATAGTGGACAGTGTAGTGTAGTATGGTGGACAGTGTAGTGTAGTATGGTGGTCAGTGTAGTGTAGTATAGTGGTCAGTGTAGTGTAGTATAGTGGACAGTGTAGTGTAGTACTGTGGACAGTGTAGTGTAGTATAGTGGACAGTGTAGTGTAGTGTAGTGTAGTATAGTGGTCAGTGTAGTGTAGTATGGTGGACAGTGTAGTGTAGTATGCTGGACAGTGTAGTGTAGTATGGTGGACAGTGTAGTGGACAGTATAGTGTAGTGGACAGTGTAGTGTAGTGGACAGTGTAGTGTAGTATAGTGGTCAGTGTAGTGTAGTATGGTGGACAGTGTAGTGTAGTGTAGTAGACAGTGTAGTGTAGTATGGTGGTCAGTGTAGTGTAGTATAGTGGTCAGTGTAGTGTAGTATGGTGGTCAGTGTAGTGCAGTATGGTGGTCAGTGTACTGTAGTATGGTGGACAGTGTAGTGTAGTATGGTGGTCAGTGTAGTGTAGTATAGTGGTCAGTGTAGTGTAGTATAGTGGTCAGTGTAGTGTAGTATGGTGGACAGTGTAGTGTAGTATGGTGGTCAGTGTAGTGTAGTATGGTGGTCAGTGTAGTGTAGTATGGTGGTCAGTGTAGTGTAGTATGGTGGACAGTGTAGTGTAGTATGGTGGACAGTGTAGTGGTCAGTGTAGTGGACAGTATAGTGTAGTGGACAGTGTAGTGGACAGTGTAGTGTAGTGGTCAGTGTAGTTCTCAGTGTAGTGGACAGTATAGTATAGTGGTCAGTGTAGTGTGTAATGGTCAGTAAAGGAATCAGGTTGGTCAGTGTTGAAATCAAGTAGGTAATTGTAGTGGTCAGTATAGGAATCAGGTAGGTCAGTACTATTGTATTTGAAGGGACTCGGGCAGTGCTAAAAGTCCGCAGGTCAGTATAGTGGTCAGTATAGTGTAGTATAGTGGTCAGTATAGTGTAGTATAGTGGTCAGTATAGTGCAGAATAGTGGACAGTATAGTGGACAGTGTAGTGTAGTATAGTGGTTAGTATAGTGGTCAGTATAGTGTAGTTTAGTATGGAGGTCAGTGTAGTATAGTGTGGTGGTCAGTATAGTGTAGTATGGTGGTCAGTGTAGTGTAGTATGGTGGTCAGTGTAGTGTAGTATGGTGGTCAGTGTAGTGTAGTATGGTGGTCAGTGTAGTGTAGTATAGTGGTCAGTGTAGTGTAGTATGGTGGACAGTGTAGTGTAGTGTAGTAGACTGTGTAGTGTAGTATGGTGTTCAGTGTAGTGTAGTATGGTGGTCAGTGTAGTGTAGTATGGTGGTCAGTGTAGTGTAGTATGGTGGACAGTGTAGTGTAGTATGGTGGACAGTGTAGTGTAGTATGGTGGTCAGTGTAGTGTAGTATAGTTGTCAGTGTAGTGTAGTATAGTGGTCAGTGTAGTGTACTATAGTGGACATTGTAGTGTAGTATTGTGGACAGTGTAGTGTAGTATAGTGGACAGTGTAGTGTAGTATAGTGGTCAGTGTAGTGTAGTATGGTGGACAGTGTAGTGTAGTATGGTGGACAGTGTAGTGTAGTATGGTGGACAGTGTAGTGGACAGTATAGTGTAGTGGACAGTGTAGTGTAGTGGTCAGTGTAGTGTAGTATAGTGGTCAGTGTAGTGTAGTATAGTGGTCAGTGTAGTGTAGTATAGTGGACAGTGTAGTGTAGTATGGTGGTCAGTGTAGTGTAGTATGGTGGTCAGTGTAGTGTAGTATAGTGGTCAGTGTAGTGTAGTATGGTGGACAGTGTAGTGTAGTAGACAGTGTAGTGTAGTATGGTGGTCAGTGTAGTGTAGTATGGTGGTCAGTGTAGTGTAGTATGGTGGACAGTGTAGTGTAGTATGGTGGTCAGTGTAGTGTAGTATGGTGGACAGTGTAGTGTAGTATGGTGGTCAGTGTAGTGTAGTATAGTGGACAGTATAGTGTAGTATAGTGGTCAGTGTAGTGTAGTATGGTGGACAGTGTAGTGTAGTATGGTGGACAGTGTAGTGTAGTATGGTGGACAGTGTAGTGGACAGTATAGTGTAGTGGACAGTGTAGTGTAGTGGTCAGTGTAGTGTAGTATAGTGGTCAGTGTAGTATAGTGGACAGTGTAGTGTAGTATGGTGGACAGTGTAGTGTAGTATGGTGGACAGTGTAGTGGACAGTATAGTGTAGTGGACAGTGTAGTGTAGTGGTCAGTGTAGTGTAGTGGTCAGTGTAGTGTAGTATAGTGGTCAGTGTAGTGTAGTATGGTGGACAGTGTAGTGTAGTGTAGTAGACAGTGTAGTGTAGTATGGTGGTCAGTGTAGTGTAGTATAGTGGTCAGTGTAGTGTAGTATGGTGGTCAGTGTAGTATAGTATGGTGGTCAGTGTAGTGTAGTATGGTGGACAGTGTAGTGTAGTATGGTGGTCAGTGTAGTGTAGTATGGTGGTCAGTGTAGTGTAGTATAGTGGTCAGTGTAGTGTAGTATGGTGGACAGTGTAGTGTAGTATGGTGGACAGTGTAGTGGTCAGTGTAGTGGACAGTACAGTGTAGTGGTCAGTGTAGTTCTCAGTGTAGTGGACAGTATAGTATAGTGGTCAGTGTAGTGTGTAATGGTAAGTAAAGGAATCAGGTTGGTCAGTGTTGAAATCAAGTAGGTAATTGTAGTGGTCAGTATAGGAATCAGGTAGGTCAGTACTATTGTATTTGAAGGGACTCGGGCAGTGCTAAAAGTCCGCAGGTCAGTATAGTGGTCAGTATAGTGTAGTATAGTATGGTAGACAGTGTAGTGTAGTATGGTGGACAGTGTAGTGTAGTATGGTGGACAGTGTAGTGGACAGTATAGTGTAGTGGACAGTGTAGTGTAGTGGTCAGTGTAGTGTAGTATAGTGGTCAGTGTAGTATAGTGGTCAGTGTAGTATAGTGGACAGTGTAGTGTAGTATGGTGGACAGTGTAGTGTAGTATGGTGGACAGTGTAGTGTAGTGGACAGTGTAGTGTAGTGGTCAGTGTAGTGTAGTGGTCAGTGTAGTGCAGTATAGTGGTCAGTGTAGTGTAGTATAGTGGACAGTGTAGTGTAGTGTAGTAGACAGTGTAGTGTAGTATGGTGGTCAGTGTAGTGTAGTATAGTGGTCAGTGTAGTGTAGTATGGTGGTCAGTGTAGTATAGTATGGTGGTCAGTGTAGTGTAGTATGGTGGTCAGTGTAGTGTAGTATGGTGGTCCGTGTAGTGTAGTATAGTGGTCAGTGTAGTGTAGTATGGTGGACAGTGTAGTGTAGTATGGTGGACAGTGTAGTGGTCAGTGTAGTGGACAGTACAGTGTAGTGGTCAGTGTAGTTCTCAGTGTAGTGGACAGTATAGTATAGTGGTCAGTGTAGTGTGTAATGGTAAGTAAAGGAATCAGGTTGGTCAGTGTTGAAATCAAGTAGGTAATTGTAGTGGTCAGTATAGGAATCAGGTAGGTCAGTACTATTGTATTTGAAGGGACTCGGGCAGTGCTAAAAGTCCGCAGGTCAGTATAGTGGTCAGTATAGTGTAGTATAGTGGTCAGTATAGTGTAGTATAGTGGTTAGTATAGTGGTCAGTATAGTGGTCAGTATAGTGTAGAATAGTGGACAGTATAGTGGACAGTGTAGTGTAGTATAGTGGTTAGTATAGTGGTCAGCATAGTGTAGTTTAGTATGGAGGTCAGTGTAGTGTAGTATAGTATAGTGGTCAGTGTAGTATAGTGTGGTGGTCAGTATAGTGTAGTATGGTGGTCAGTGTAGTGTAGTATGGTGGTCAGTGTAGTGTAGTATGGTGGTCAGTGTAGTGTAGTACAGTGGTCAGTGTAGTATAGTATAGTGGTCAGTGTAGTGTAGTATAGTGGTCAGTGTAGTGTAGTATAGTGGTCAGTGTAGTGTAGTATGGTGGTCAGTGTAGTGTAGTATAGTGGTCAGTGTAGTGTAGTATAGTGGACAGTGTAGTGTAGTATTGTGGACAGTGTAGTGTAGTATAGTGGTCAGTGTAGTGTAGTATGGTGGACAGTGTAGTGGACAGAATAGTGTAGTGGACAGTGTAGTGTAGTGGTCAGTGTAGTGTAGTATAGTGGTCAGTGTAGTGTAGTAGACAGTGTAGTGTAGTATGGTGGTCAGTGTAGTGTAGTATGGTGGTCAGTGTAGTGTAGTATGGTGGTCAGTGTAGTGTAGTATAGTGGTCAGTGTAGTGTAGTATGGTGGACAGTGTAGTGTAATATGGTGGACAGTGTAGTGTAGTATGGTGGACAGTGTAGTGTAGTATGGTGGACAGTGTAGTGGTCAGTGTAGTGGACAGTATAGTGTAGTGGACAGTGTATTGTAGTATGGTGGACAGTGTAGTGGACAGTATAGTGTAGTGGACAGTGTAGTGTAGTGGTCAGTGTAGTGTAGTATAGTGGTCAGTGTAGTGTAGTATGGTGGACAGTGTAGTATGGTGGTCAGTGTAGTGTAGTATGGTGGTCAGTGTAGTGTAGTATGGTGGTCAGTGTAGTGTAGTATAGTGGTCAGTGTAGTGTAGTATGGTGGACAGTGTAGTGTAGTATAGTGGTCAGTGTAGTGTAGTATGGTGGACAGTGTAGTGTAGTATGGTGGACATTGTAGTGTAGTATGGTGGACAGTGTAGTATAGTATGGTGGACAGTGTAGTGGTCAGTGTAGTGGACAGTATAGTGTAGTATAGTGGTCAGTATAGTGTAGTATAGTGGTCAGTATAGTGGTCAGTATAGTGTAGAACAGTGGACAGTATAGTGGACAGTGTAGTATAGTGGTTAGTATAGTGGTCAGTATAGTGTAGTTTAGTATGGAGGTCAGTGTAGTGTAGTATAGTATAGTGGTCAGTGTAGTATAGTGTGGTGGTCAGTATAGTGTAGTATGGTGGTCAGTGTAGTGTAGTATGGTGGTCAGTGTAGTGTAGTATAGTGGTCAGTGTAGTGTAGTATAGTGGTCAGTGTAGTGTAGTATGGTGGTCAGTGTAGTGTAGTATAGTGATCAGTGTAGTGTAGTATAGTGGACAGTGTAGTGTAGTATGGTGGTCAGTGTAGTGTAGTATAGTGGTCAGTGTAGTGTAGTATAGTGGACAGTGTAGTGTAGTATGGTGGTCAGTGTAGTGTAGTATAGTGGACAGTGTAGTGTAGTATGGTGGTCAGTGTAGTGTAGTATAGTGGTCAGTGTAGTGTAGTATGGTGGACAGTGTAGTGTAGTATAGTGGTCAGTGTAGTGTAGTATAGTGAACAGTGTAGTATAGTGGACAGTGTAGTGTAGTATAGTGGTCAGTGTAGTGTAGTATAGTGGTCAGTGTAGTGTAGTATGGTGGACAGTGTAGTGTAGTATGGTGGACAGTGTAGTGTAGTATGGTGGACAGTGTAGTGGACAGTATAGTGTAGTGGACAGTGTAGTGTAGTGGTCAGTGTAGTGTAGTATAGTGGTCAGTGTAGTGTAGTATGGTGGACAGTGTAGTGTAGTAGACAGTGTAGTGTAGTATGGTGGTCAGTGTAGTGTAGTATAGTGGTCAGTGTAGTGTAGTATAGTGGTCAGTGTAGTGTAGTATAGTGGACAGTGTAGTGTAGTATAGTGGTCAGTGTAGTGTAGTATGGTGGACAGTGTAGTGTAGTATGGTGGACAGTGTAGTGGACAGTATAGTGTAGTGGACATTGTAGTGTAGTGGTCAGTGTAGTGTAGTATAGTGGTCAGTGTAGTCTAGTATGGTGGACAGTGTAGTGTAGTAGACAGTGTAGTGTAGTATGGTGGTCAGTGTAGTGTAGTATGGTGGTCAGTGTAGTGTAGTATGGTGGTCAGTGTAGTGTAGTATAGTGGTCAGTGTAGTGTAGTATGGTGGACAGTGTAGTGTAGTATAGTGGTCAGTGTAGTGTAGTATGGTGGACAGTGTAGTGTAGTATGGTGGACAGTGTAGTGTAGTATGGTGGACAGTGTAGTAGACATTGCAGTGGACAGTGTAGTGTAGTATGGTGGACAGTGTAGTGGACAGTATAGTGTAGTGGTCAGTGTAGTGTAGTACAGTGGTCAGTGTAGTGTAGTATGGTGGTCAGTGTAGTGTAGTATGGTGGTCAGTGTAGTGTAGTATGGTGGTCAGTGTAGTATTGTATAGTGGTCAGTGTAGTGTAGTATGGTGGACAGTGTAGTGTAGTATAGTGGTCAGTGTAGTGTAGTATGGTGGACAGTGTAGTGTAGTATAGTGGTCAGTGTAGTGTAGTATGGTGGACAGTGTAATGTAGTATGGTGGACAGTGTAGTGTAGTATGGTGGACAGTGTAGTGTAGTATGGTGGACAGTGTAGTGGTCAGTGTAGTGGACAGTATAGTGTAGTGGACAGTGTAGTGGACAGTGTAGAGTAGTGGTCAGTGTAGTTCTCAGTGTAGTGGACAGTATAGTATAGTGGTCAGTGTAGTGTGTAATGGTCAGTAGAGGAATCAGGTTGGTCAGTGTTGAAATCAAGTAGGTTAATGTAGTGAACAGTATAGGAATCAGGTAGGTCAGTACTATTGTATTTGAAGGGACTCGGGCAGTGCTAAAAGGTTAGGGGGCGCAAATTACTTGCCTTGCCCCGGGTGCTGACAACCCACGCTACGCCACTGCTTTTAATTATTAGGACATGGACTAACTCCTATTGAAAAGAGTAGCTAATTGAAGGGCAGAGGATGTCAGGTATAAGACATAAAAGATGATTATAAGGAGCAAAACATTGACTAATGGAGAATAGGCAAAGGGAGGAGGTGATCAGTGGTAAGCTGTAGAATAAAGGAGGTTGTCAAGAGTAAAACATGGTCTGGCTAAGGTTCTTAGGAATAGGCCATGGACTGACTAAGGTTACCAGGAGTAGACCATGGACTGTCTAAGGTTGTCATGAATAGACCATGAACTGACTAAGGTTGGCATGAATAGACCATGGACTGTCTAAGGTTGGCATGACTAGACCATGGACTGATTAAGGTTGCCAGGAGTAGGCCATGGACTGACTAAGGTTGCCAGGAGTAGACCATGGACTGACTAAGGTTGCCAGGAGTAACCATGGACTAACTATGGTTGTCAGTAGTAATCAATGAACTAAGGTTGCCCAAAGCAGGGCATGAACTTGATGAGATTTTCAGGAGTTGGATCAGACACTTAATACTTACCATCAGTCAAAAGTATAATAATATTAGAATGTTCGAGAAATTTCTCGTTTCTCTGATTATCCAGAGACAGTTGATTATAGACTTCCTGAAGGGCACCCCGTGTATTAGTTCCTTGTTTATCAGAATGTTCTGTGGGAGTATAAATGGGAAAAAAACAACTGTGAACATTGACATCTTCTGAAAAGTGATATAGTGTATATAGCACATGGGCACATGTTAGTCTTCCAGCTATGGGAAGAGGCAATTTATGCATCTCTACCAGCTGTAAGGGAAGTACAAACCCCAGCATGATACAACTGGAGATTCTTCAACCAGGGATAAACATACAGTTTCAGCAAGAATAACATAGGAAGAATTTTGGTAACATGCCAGAGTAGAATAAAGAGCTCACTCAGTCACCAGGCTCCACATACAGTATAAAATATCATTCTTTTGTGGATTGGAAATTGAATAATCCAGCTAATACTTTACCTGAATATTTAAATTTTTTAATATCTTCTATAACTTTTTCGGCTTCTGTATTGATCTCAGACTCTGAGAGAGTCACAATTTTTTTTATCTGTGAAGCATAGGTGATGACCGAATACCGAGGTGTAAAGTCAAAGCTGGAAACCTTCAAACAAACATATGTATGCATGAATATAAGATATAGTGTCAAGTCAAAGATTGTCAGATTATATAGTTATCGTAATTCCATAGGCGTGCGCAGGGGGAGTGCCAGGTGTCCCTGGGCACACCCTAATCACTCTGTGTGGTGCCAATTTCACCCACTGCCTGGGCTTACCCTGTGTTGTGCCCCCTGCAGTGCTCCTGGCTTCCCTCATCTCCTCTCCCCCCCGGCTGCTGTGGGGGGATGCTTCAGGAAGGAGAGCAGGGGCAGGAGCTAGACAATATGTCATTTTCTTTTCTTAATGAACACAGTGAACTCACTCACTGTGTTCCTTCATTGCTGAAGCATAGTAAAGTGTTTTACTTAATAAGTGTTAGTAAGTGTTTACTATGCTTATGTTTTTTTGAATGAACAGGAAGCCGCTCAGCACAGAGCACTTACCATTTTCATTCACTGTCCAGTGCAGCTGAGGCTGCAGACAAAGACATGTGTATTTGAGCTTTGGGGTGCACACCTATGCATAATTCCTATTAATAACAACAAAGTAGAGCCCAAAGGGGGATAGGGAAAGTGTAATGCCGCGTACACACGGTCGGACTTTTCGTCTACAAAAGTCCGACAGCCTGTCCGACAGACTTCCGGTGGACTTTCGGCGGACTTGCAGCAGACTTTCTAACGAACGGACTTGCCTACACACGACCACACAAAAGTCCGACGGATTCGTACGTGATGACGTACACCGGACTAAAATAAGGAAGTTCATAGCCAGTAGCCAATAGCTGCCCTAGCATGGGTTTTTGTCCGTCGGACTAGCACACAGACGAGCGGATTTCGGGGTCCGTCGTAGTTACGACGTAAAGATTTGAAGCATGTTTCAAATCTAAAGTCCGTCGGATTTGAGGCTGAAAAAGTCTGCTGAAAGTCCGGAGAAGCCCACACACGATCGGATTACCAGCCAGCTTTAGTCCGTCGGCGTCCGTTGGACTTTTGTAGACGAAAAGTCCGACCGTGTGTACGCGGCATAATAAGCCATAGCTGTTCAACTGGTGTGGCTATGACAATCTGAAAGGTTTAAAATATCTCCATGTCCCAGCCAGGTACCTACTGCACCACTCTGACCTCTCTAGGAAACACTATAAGATTCTTTGTTGATCCACCTGTTGAATGATGCCTGGGCCTGCATGCCGTTACTCTGAAAACAGGATATCTCCCCATCGTTCATTTGGTTTAATAAAATTGCCAAAATTCGCTCAATGCAAAACATTTTAGCCTCGCTTTAGGCCATGTGGAAGATTCAGCCATATGTGATTCTATTGGACTCTCTTTACCTGTTCAAAGGAACATGCATCGATCATGTATTTGGGGGAGTGAGATTTTCACTTTTCACTCCTCCAATCCTTCTACTTTTTTTCTATCTTTTGACGAATTGGTCTTCACTGTATGATGCTATGTTGAAAATTTGGCAATATGTTGGTGTTTTGGTTAAAATACAGATCTAATGTATACGCTCTTTAGCTTGCTATTCAGGCTTTGATCCTGACCATACATTCTATAGACAGGGTGGCTTTCCGTTTAGTCTATTTTGTTATTTTGTTATATTGCCTTTGAAATTGCTTATGCTGAACTCTGTATATATTCTTCCAGTATTATTATCTGTATGTAAAATTCTTAAAATAAAGAGTGTTTACAAAAAATAATACACTGTATCTACAAGCCAAGGTCTGCTTTTAAATGTGCCCCCTCTCCTCCTTGGTACATAGACTTAATACATCTGTAGGGGGAAAAAATGTAGATGATATACTTACTATGACCCCAGCTTCTGTAGTACAGGGCATGATTTCATCTTCCTGCCAACAAGATCCCGGAGAATGCTGAGTATTCCAAATTTTGTGTGAAGATGCTGCAGCACAGTGTAGGATCCTCTTCTCAGTGAGATTTGGGCTACTCAACATCCCCCTGAATCCCGCTAGAAGGATCATTAAGTAATCCTCACCTAGGTGCCAGGGGAAAGGCAAGTGTAATATCTAATTGTTTCCCTTACAGGTATTTTGGACAATCAACATTCTGTGGTCATGTGTGTTGGGAATGTTTCTGACGCTCAACTGAGGAAGCTGCTTGGACGAGAAGTGAGACATCATCAACGTTGTAGAACAAATCCAGTTGAATGTGACTAACTACTACCAGCTATACCATACCAATGAGAGCCTTCACAGACAATCTCCTTTTCCTAAATGGTTGGTACTGGAAGCCCACTATGCCAGCATGTTCTTTCCACATTGTGGCTGAAAAGATTTCATCCTAGAGACACCAACATACACAATATTACCAAAAGTATTGAGACGCCTGTCTTTACACGCACAGGAACTTTAATGGCATCCCAGTCTTAGTCCATAGGGTTCAATATTGAATTGGTCCACCCTTTGCAGCTATAACAGCCTCAACTCTTCTGGGAAGGCTGTCCACAAGGTTTAGGAGGGTGTCTCCTAATGTGTGTGTGTAAAGGCATGTGCCCCAATACTTTTGGTAATATAGTGTAGGTTCATCGATTTGCTTCCTGCCCTATCCTGGGAAATGCAGTGCAGCCCTCAATAGGACCTAGACTTTTTCCGTCTGTACAGCAGCACTACAGGGATTATCTAGTTAATGACATAATAACTATTGCACTTTCGGACTTCGGTCTAGAGTATGTGCCTTACAGTATATGTAAGGCTGGCCTTAGTTGACCCACATTTTTTTTCCAAAAAATATTTAACGGATTCCCCCATCTACACAAGCAAGGTGAATGGATGAATCCTCCCCACTGTGCCATTGTATTCTGACAGTGGGATTCCTCTGCTGTGAGAATACACTAAATGGCAGCTGCAGTTGCTGATCGACATAAGTCTTCCGCCATTTTCATTCATCTTCAACAGAAGTTGATTGTTAGATCGGCTTCTGTCAAGCAGGAACGGCCATTCGGAGCACGCATGCTCCGAACGTGCGCTCCTCCCTACTCTCTCACCATCCGGAAGTGATGTGTCCGGCCGCCCCTAAGCCGAATCTGAGAACCAGGAAGCGTTGGGAGCCACCAGCGCAGCCAGGAACATCAGCTGCCTCTCCACCTGCGAGCCGACCGCTTCCCCCCAGAAATGGATGAACTTCCTATACCATTTCACGTGCGCTGTAATCTCTACAATCTTGTGAGTTTAAAGCAGAGCTCTGCCGAATTTTTTTTTTTAAAAAGTCAGCAGCTACAAATACTGCAGCTGCTGACTTTTATAACATGGACACTTACCTGTCCAGGGCGCCCGCGATGTCGGCACCCGAGGCTGAACCGTCTCTCGGTCCTCGGGTGCTGCCGCCTACATCTTCAGTAAGGGAGTCAGGAAGTGAAGGCTATCGCCTTCACTTCCCGGTTCCCTACTGCACATGCGCGAGTCGTGCAGCGCAATACGGATGGTCCCTGCTGTCTCTGGGACCCGTGTGTTTCCCATGCAGACAGCGGGGGGAGGACGGGAAGTGGCGTAAATACCTGCAGATTCTGCGGATATCTATGCCGGAAGTGGGTGCAAGTATTATTCAGGTATCTGCACCCCCCTCCCCCCTGAAAGGTGCCAACTGTGACATCCGAGGGGGGGCAGGAATCCGATGAGCAGAAGTTCACTTTTGGGTGGAACTCCACTTTAAATTCGTCTGTCCTATATTAAAATGTTTTTATCACGCTGCACTTAGATGGCGCTGCTCTCTTCTTTGTTTTTTACTGTCTACAGAGCCCCTTCTAGCTTGTTATGAGCTGGCAGCCATCCAGAGTCAGCCCATCTGTGACCATCTACACACCTCTTGCTGCATTTGAACTCTCATGCATGGGCTCCCCACTATGAGCCTTGAGGCGATTCAGTTCGCAATTGCAGCGCTTTACAAATCATTCATTCATTCATTCATTCATTCATTCATTCACTATAGAGAGTAGATTGATCGCCCATTTCTCTCTATTTGAGCTGACATAGCGCACATGAACATATATAACACAATGGTTGACAAAGGATGTTGTTGAGTTTGTTTGCACCGTCTATTTGATTATATACTGTATTTTATATTTCATCTTATTGCGCTAATGATTTATAGAGTACCATTTTTTCTATATATTTTCTTATATTTTTTGTAGTATTGAGAATTGTTTTATATTTGTGTTTGATATATTTACTGATGCATTTAAAATGTGACCTACTGCTCATTCTCTTTTTTCGTTGGCACCTGCTACTATGTCCTCAATCCACACCTAGGCAATGATGATCTCACATTGTCCAGCCCCCCAGCCACCAGCAACTCCTGGGACACATCACATATCCCAGGAGGCTGCAGGACCAGTCTCCCTGTGCCATGCAATCTCATGCCAGACATTCGCGCAACAAATGTTTTACAAATAGACCCTAAAGTGTTAGTTCTCTGTCTTTATTTTGTTTTATGTTTTTTTATAGATCCTTTAGGTTATGTGTGTGAGACTCATACCCACAGCACAGTAATTAAGGGGTATTTTTTGCCTACATGGACCGCAAACTATGTGCTATCGGTAGGCTTACAATTCTTTAACCATGCCCCTTTAAGACATTCCCATTATTCAGTGCAATGTAGTCATTCTCATTTTCATTGTGGCGTAATGCACATGCTGTATGTCTTCTGTGTCCCAAGGTGTTCCTCTTTCACAAGCTCCATACTTGGGAAGTATTACACGGGCAATACAGTTCCCACTTCTAACAAATGAGCTACACTGCCTCCAAAGCACTTCCTGAAAAAAACAGTTGTAATAATTCTCCTTCACATGGGGCAATTACATCCAAGCCCTGTGCAGGTCCATGTTTATCCACACGGGAATTCAATGGTGTTTAACCACTTCAATACAGGTCATTTTCACCCCCTTCCTGCCCAGATCAATTTTTAGTTGTCAGCGCTGTTGCTGTCACTTTGAATTGACGTCCTTTTTTCCCCACAAATAGAACTTTCTTTTGGTGGTATTTGATCACCTCTGCGGTTTTTATTTTTTGCGCTATAAACAAAAGAAGAGCAACAATTTTGAAAAACACACAATATTTTTTACTTTTTGCTATAATAAATATCCCAGTTTAAAAAGAAAAAAAATTTCCTCAGTTTAGGCCGATATGCATTCTTCTACATATTTGTGCTAAAAAAATCGCAATAAGCGTATATTGATTGGGTTGCGCAAAAGTTATAGCGTCTACAAAATAGGGGATAGATTTATGGCATTTTTTTTTTTTTACTAGTAATGGCGGTGATCTGCGATTTTTTTTCGTGACTGCGACATTATGGCGGACACATCGAACACTTTTGACACTATTTTGGGACCATTCACATTTATACAGAGATCAGTGCTATAACATTGCACTGATTACTGTGTAAATGTGACAGGCAGGGAAGGGGTTAACGCAAGGTGGTGATTGAGGGGTTAACTGTGTTTGCTAGGGAGTGTTTCTAACTGTAGGGGGAGGGGACTCACAAGGGGAGGAGACCGATCAGTGTTCCCCTGTACTGGGAACACACCATCGTCTTCTCTCCCCTGACAGGACGTGGATCTGTGTGTTTATACACACAGATCCACGGTCCTGCTCGGTTACCTAGTGGGCCGGGAAGCCCAGGACATCATATGACGCCCACCCAGGATGGGAGATCCCATCTGTGGGCATCATATTACTATAGGCGGGTATTGAAGTGGTTAATTTGACATCCATGTGGGTGAGGGTGTGTGTCCCTGAACTCACCCTGGGTGCATTCTGGGTCTTGCACCCGCACAGATATCACATTGGGAGCATGGCTATATTTGTGCAGCCACTGTGTCCCAATAGATAGCTATGAGACTGCTGACACAGGGATGCATAGAACATCTGTGCATCCCCATGCCAGTAGCACATGGTCCTGCATGGGGCACGGATGTAATCTTGCCATGTGAACAAGGCCTACATTTTTGTGCACACAAAGTTGATGCTAAAAACAGTATAATTGCAAAAACAAGCAGTCTTAGTAAGGCTCCTATCACACGGGCTTGTCCACTTGCTCAGCGAGGGATCAATCCGCTGATCCCCGCTGATCTGGCGGATGAGAGGACCGTCTCCGCTCACTGTGCAGAGACAGACCTGTAAGACCCAGTTCACACAGGGGCGACTTGTCAGGTGACTTAGCCGCCTGACAAGTTGCGTCCCGTTCTGTACTATGGAACCATTCTAATAGGAGCGACTCAAGTCGCTCCAACTTAGAAAAAGGTTCTAGTACTACTTTTGGGGCGACTTCAGGCGACTTGCATTGACTTCTAAACAGAAGTCGTTTTGCAAGTCGCCACTGAAGTCGTGTGCAGGTCACCTCACAGAGTCGGCCTGCAAGTCGTGTTGCCCGTTGGTGTGAACCGGCGCTAAGAGTCCCGCTCTCCTCTATGGGGAGGTAGGATGAAAATGGACCACCTGTCTGTTTTCATCCAAACCGATCCGCCAATCGGATGGAAAAAAGGACCTCCATCCGTCTGGATTTAGCAGACAGGATCGGATTGGATAGCAGCGGGTGTCAGCGCACATGTCACCGCTGACATCTGCCTCTCCATAGGGTTGAATGTAGGATCCGATCAGGTCCACCTGAAAAACTGACAGGCGGATCTGTTAGGAAAGCCCGTAGAAAGGGGCCTAACTAGTGAATTATTCATTGTGATGGGATATTTATTCTGTGTTTACCCTCTCGATGTCACATTTCCTGCCGGCTAAACATAAGGCTCTGTACCTTCTCTATGAATGTTTCCGCAATGTCCTTTGCCGTATTGAAATTCTTCACTCCAACACTTTTTGACGCATCAATGATAATGAAGATATTCATGAGGCCACCTGTTTTTACTTGCAGTTTACGATCGCTTTTATCTGTAAACAGTACAGACAAAAATTAAATCACTAGAAATATACACATTTAGGTCTGTTTCAGACAGGCAGGCAGTAATGTTTACTTCCCTCTGAAAAGTGATCCCTGGTGGCAGGCATTCAGGAGGTGCTACTGCCGCCCGTTCTTTTTTTTTTTTGTACTTTTATTTTTTTAATTGCCGAATGGAAATTTTACATTGCAGGATCACGCTGCAACTGCAACCCAAGCATTGGATCGCAGTTGTATTGCAGCCCCATTGGTCTCAATGGGCAAATTTGACGGGTGGTGCAGACTGTCAAACTCTGCAGCCTGAGTTAAAACTGCCATGGCCCTGTCAGGCTGTAATTTTAGAATACTGGTGGACGGACGGGAGGGAGGGGTGGTAAAACCATGGCTCGGCTGCCTGTATTTAACACTCCCCAGCTACCAGTGTGCCCTTAGAGTAAAGATATTTTGCAAGCTGGAATTACAGTAAATATAGGACCTCCACCAGACTTTCCTAACCAGTTACAGCATTATTTGCTTATTTTCAAGCTGTTCCTAGCCAGACTAAAGCTGGCCATACACTAGTAGATTTGTGTTTAAACATTCGAATAAAAATTCTCAGCACATTCGATGACTTGACAAAATGTTGTTTAAAAGTACTTCCAAATTTAACATTCGATTTTGGAACCAATGGACTTTCCCAATCGAAAACCACAGTCATTGTTAGAAATTTGGTAATTCGAGAACATTTTGCTATCCTTCTCACTGAGGTTGAAAACTAACATTGATTGGACCCTACTAATGCTTAAAAAATCAAATGATTGTTTTTAAAGCAAATAATTTTAAATTAAATTATATTAGTTTATGGGCAGCTATGGGTGACTGTGGCAATTCAGACTGCCTCACATAATATTGCAACAAGTCCTGGAAATTCATTTGAGAACAGCCAGGAAGTGTGCTGCTCTATAACCCCCCCCCCCCCCCCCCCCCCGTACTCATGCAATTAAAGAGTTGTACACTGGAAACCCTAGTCTAGAGCCCCATAAACTTAAGAACCTAAATCCATCTCTATCTCTGTGAAACCAATCAAATGGGCTTCAAACAAGGCCCTGCATCCCCTGAAAAGCTGCACTGTATGGCCGAAAGTGTATGGACATCGGACCATCAGAACCATATGAGTATGAGCCATTCCTAAATCATGTTGGATGGGAAGACCTGTCTCACAAATGGTGTTTTAAATCATACCAAAAGTGTTTAGAGGGGTTGAAGTCAGGGCTCTGTGCAGGCCACTCAAGTTCCAGCACACCAAACCCGGAAAACCATGTCTTTATGGCAATGGCTTTGTGCACAGGGTGACAGTCGTGCTTAAACACAAAAGGGCCTTCGCTATTCTGTTATCACAAGCACTAAAAAAAATGTTTAAAATGTTCTTCTGTACCAGCCATTCTCAACTAGGGTTCCTCAAGGGTTGGCTAGGGGTTCCATGATCTGTGGCTAACTGACCTCCATCTGATGGTGCCTGCATAGTTCCAGGTCGAACGCCGCTTGGCAGCACCAGTGAAATGACTGCGAGGGAGTCATTCTGGTTACCCCTATAAGGGCGGAATTCTTACCATGTACCACATCCAACGTATGAGCATTTTCCCAATGACAACCAATGGACTAATCCTACCAGGGGTTCCCTGAGATCTGAAAATCTTCTCAAGGGTTCCTCTGGGGCAAAAAAGTTTGAGAAAGGCTGTTTTATACTGTAAGACTGACTATATACTATGCATTTTCCAACCTTCAACTCTGTTTGGGTCTGATGATTCAATGGTTTCAGCCAAGGAGGATCCAAATACCTCTGCCACTTCTTCCGGGGAATCAAATGTGTAAGAATCTGTGGACAAAATGGTTTATAGAGTAGTATATGAGATACGTTATGTGATATCCAAATTTTTTCAATATATTACAAGATAGCCCTAAATATTTATTTGCAAAAGGTAGAATTCCAGTTATTTTTTTTTAGATGAGGAATTACCTCCATTTTTTTTTTAACCTTACGCTTTTCGAACTCTTTGAAAAAAATCTATACATATAAGGCACTACAGTTACAAAGTGTGTTATGGTACAAGATAGAAAATGAGCTTTACAGGAGAATATGACAGATTCGTTATTTACATTATGGTCCTAGGTTCTCCATAGTTACATTTAATTGATTGATGTGAGATGTTGTTTTTGGAGAACATAAGGGGTATGGTAGAGAAGGGAAGGGAGGAAGGGGAAGGGTAGGTTAGGTGAGGTAGGGATTGGAGTGGGACCTTATTAGAAGGACCTTATTGGTAATTCTGGGTACTACTTATCACAAAATAAGTACATCTGAGATCAGGGTTGTGTATCATATGTGATTGAGCTAGATGGGAATAAATTAATAGGAACTGCACTCCAGTCTATGCTCTTCTGAAATACTTTATTGGATCATCCATAACAGATATACAGCCATAGTGTCTCCACCCAAAAAAAATCTCCTTCTTAATCACTTCAGCCCCGGAAGGATTTACCCCCTTCCTGACCAGAGCACTTTTTGCGATTCGGCACTGCGTCGCTTTAACTGACAATTGCGCGGTCGTGCGACGTGGCTCCGAAACAAAATTGCTGTCCTTTTTTTCCCACAAATAGAGCTTTCTTTTGGTGGTATTTGATCACCTCTGCGATTTTTATTTTTTGCGCTATAAACAAAATAAGATGCGACAATGTTGAAAGAAACGCATTATTTTTTACTTTTTGCTATAATAAATATCCCCAAAAAATATATTAAAAAACATTTTTTTTCCTCAGTTTAGGCCGATATGTATTCTTCTACATATTTTTGGTAAAAAAAAAATCACAATAAGCATTTATTGATTGGTTTGCACAAAAGTTATAGCGTTTACAAAATAGGGGATAGTTTTATGGCATTTTTATTAATATTTTTTTTTTTACTAGTTTTGGCGGCAATCAGCGAATTTTATTGTGACTGCGACGTTATGGCGGACACATCGGACATTTTTGACACATTTTTGGGACCAATCACATTTATACAGCAATCAGTGCTATAAAAATGCACTGATTCCTGTGTAAATGACACTGGCAGTGAAGGGGTTAACCACTAGGGGGCGGAGAGGGGTTAAGTATGTCCTAGGGGAGTGATTCTAACTGTCAGGGGGATGGGCAATGTGTGTGATATCACTGATCTCTGCTCCGATGACAGGGAGCAGAGATCGAGTGACACTTTTCACTAGGCAGAACGGGGAGATGCCGTTTACAACGGCATCTCCCCGTTCGTCCTCTCCATGAGGCGATTGGGGGTATGCCTGCGGTGATTGAGACCGCGGGACCCGCGACCCGACTCACGGAGATCGCGGCAGGCGCGCACACGGCGGCAAATTCTAAAGTAACGTACGGGTACGTTACTTTGCGCAGCCGTGCCATTCTGCCGACGTATGTCTACAGGAGCTGGTCGGGAACCGGTTAACGCATTTCACCACATTGTGGCTTGATAACAAGGATAACAAGCAAAAACTGGCTTTTTGATCCTACACCCAGGGCCCGGAACTAAATGAAAGAGCAAGGCTAGAGAGGTGAGTTGGGGCTGGCACACTGCAAATTATGTGATTGACCCAGTTAGGAGATGTTAATAACTAGAGTTGAATAGAATGTTATGCTTGAGGGTATAGTAAGGTTAAATTTACTATTAAGAACAATTGGAAAAAACATATGGTAGTCATAATGGATGAAAGATCTGATCATTAAGTCAATACCGTGCATTTGTTGTATGCCAACAGGACCAATTGTTCTAGAAAACGTATCCTTTAAAATGGGCTCTAGCACATAAGAACTCAAATTGAGCATGGGTATTAAAGATTTGTTTTACAGAATCCAAAGTGAGAATTTTTTTTTCCAAAGTCTGCTAATGGATAGTCTGGCTCCTATTAATATATGGGTGAGAAGGGTGCAGTGACAGCCCCCCTCGGCAAGAGCAGTCACCAGCGGGGCTGGGCGCGTGCCGCGGCTGGGGTGCACTGGGTGCAGTGCGCCCCGGTTGACAAAGGCTTACTTTCAGCTCTTAACTACTTTCTGTGCCCACAGCAGGAAGTTTTCCCCCTGATTTTCCGTGTCGATGACCACACAGGCAGTGAGTTGAGTCTCCACAATGGGGAAACAGAGCAATAAAAACGTCCCAGAAGTACAGAACACTCAATCATATTATCAAGATTTCATCATGATGGGGAAGAGAAAGCCGGGACCTCTAGTGCTGGAGCCCCTGAGAACTATTTTATAGAAATTACCATTTACATAGGTGTTATATCATTCAATAGTATTATTTTAGTTATCTTACTTCTGCAGGATGGTTCCGATCCTGACCACCTCTTGTTCTCTTTACATTCCCTCATCTTTGATCCAAACATCCTCAGGCCATTCTGACAATCATAGCTCACTTTGCCTTCAATTCTATAGGAAGTACCAACTTTACTGGCACCAATGGGGATCCCTGGGCTGGGGCAATGGCCCTCTGAAGAGAACATAGAGATACTGGAAATTATATAGAATAATATTAACGTGACCATAACAGAACAGTTTGACAATCCATTAATAGTAGTAAACGTTAGAGTGTATCCAGTGTACCTAAGCCCAAGAACAAACATTTTATATATTGCAACCTTCCACTGCAGTGAGGTCAGTGGCTGGTGAGGCACCAGCTAGTATCAGAGCCAGATACACACAGGTTACATACGCTGCGATCATTAGAGCATAATTCTAGCACTAGACCTCCTCTGTAACTAAGTAACCTGTAAAATTTTTACAGTGTTGCCTATGGAGATTTTTAAGTACTGAAGTTTGGTGCCATTCCACAAGTGTGCACAATTTTAAAGCGTGACATATTAGGTATCTATTTACTCGGCATAACATCATCTTTCACATTATATAAAAAATCTGCTTACTTTAGTGTTTTTTTTTATTCATGAAACAAAATTCATGAAACAGTTTCTTTCCAATAAAAAACGTGTTTGAAAAATTGCTGCGTAAATACCGTGTAACAGGAAAAGTTGCAATGACAACCATTTTTTTCCCTAGGGTGTCTGCTAAAACTATATATATATATATATATATATATATATATATATATATATATATATATATATATGTATACACACCGTATTTATCGGCGTATAACACGCACCCCAAGTTTAGGAGGGAATTTTAAGGAAAAAAAAACTTTTAGGAGGGAAGTTTAAGGGAAAAAAAATTACATTTAAATGCCCATCATTGCAGCCTTCTCAGTGCAGCCTTGCCCCAGTGCAGCCATGTTAGTGCAGCCTTGTCAGTGCAGCCTTCCCCAGTGTCCATTGCAGCCTTATCCCAGTGCAGCTTTGCCCCAGTGCAGCCTTGCAGCTCGCAGTTTGAAAATGGCGCCTCTCCCCTGCGATCCTGAGCTTCAAAATCGCCGACCGCGATTTGAAAATGGCGCCGCCGAAATACACAGAGCCGGTCCTCGGCTCTTCTCGGCGGCTCTCGTTCACTTTCAGCTCCACTCGTAGTCCCGCCCGGGATGGGCGTGACTGTGAGCGGAGCTATCCGAACCTAGTCGAGTACACTCGGCTAGGTTCGGGCGGCGCTCGAGTGAAGCCGAAAGTGGCCGAGAAGAGCCGAGGACCGGCTCTGTGTATTTCAGCGCCGGCAGCGCCATTTTCAAATCACGGTCGGTGATTTTGAAGCTCAGGATCGCAGGGGATTGGCGTATAACACGCACCCGTGAGTTTCCCCTGATTTTAAGGGGAAAAAAGTGCGTGTTATACGCCGATAAATACGGTATATATGTTTGGGGGTTCTGAGTAATTTTCTAGCAAAAAATTATGATTTTTACATGCAGGAGAGAATTATCAGAAATGGCCTGGGTGGCAAGTGATTAATTACCAGTAAGTAATATACAAATAATTATTATATATTGTTTTTAAGGTCATTTACTATATTTTCAAAAACTGTACTCAAGCAGGTGGCTTAACAGGCAAATTATTGAAGTTTGAAGTTATAACTTCAAACCAGTAATTTCACAGTAAATAGATAAATAATAGATTTAGCATAATAATACTGTATATGGTTTAGCTTGATTAAAACAGTACCTTCTCAGCAGCTGCAGATTCTCCCTCTTAACTGTGTGAGAAAAACATGGGATTATGGGTAAATCTAAACACCCATAAACCCATGTTTTTTTCTTCTAGTTAAAAGGGCAGGGCTGGAAGTAGAGGTGAATGAGCTTGAAGACACATGCCTCCTTCTATGGCACTGCAGTGAGAGGACAGTGAGCTGGGGTCAATGGTACTTTACCATTGGTCCAAGGCTCCAAGCTGTCCATTGAGCTCAGTGCCTCTGACAAGAAGTGAGAGGCACTGTGAGCTCATCCTCTCAGTCTGCTGCAAACAGTGTGTGCCAGCTTGTATTTAAACTGGCCGCTCTGTATGTAACTTCTGATAGGCTGCACGAGTATCCCTGGAACTATAGGTGCTAGGAGCCCCAAATTTTGACCAGTGGTGGGGAGGACTACCTACCCCCAAAATTTGGGGTCTCTATGACCCCAGGTCGCCGAGCTACGACCCTCAAAGCTAGATCATTTTTTGTTTTTTTATGTTCATGGCTCTGCCTCACCTACCTTCCCTGACTGCTCATCCCTGCAACTTACTAGTCGTTAGATGGGGTGTCTGCATTTGTTTTGTTTTTTTAAAGAATTGTTTCTTTATCTTTATCCTGACGGTAGTATAGTTCTTCTACTAAGGTGAAAAAACACATTCGCTGTAATGTATTTATGAAGAAGCAGTGTTGTCACCCTAGAATAGGAGGTTTGTTAAGACTACAGAACACCTTTCTCTAACATGAGGGTCTTTCTATAGTCCACATAGGCGAGATATGCAGGGCCCATAGCAGAGCTTAGGATTTCAGTGCATCACAGGCAGCGAGCAGAGAATTTTTAAAATGGACTGGATTTTTGGCAGGATTCACTATAAATGGAATTATGCATTTGCATATACAGTAAAACCTTGGATTGAGAGTAACTTGGTCTGCAAGTGTTTTGCCAGACAAGCTCAATTTTCTTATTAAGTTTTACTTGATAAACGAGTGATGTCTTGATACACAAGTAGCGTGATGTCACAACTAAGTATAAAAGAGAAGAGAGGCGCCTCTAAGTATATCAGTATGGTTACATTTAATAAAAGTATAATATTTAGCAACTTACATGGTTGATGATTAAAACAGGCACATCTAAGTATTCAGGCATCTGAGGTAAAGCTGTCCACATAGACCACCCTCCACACCACCATCGACGTCATCCCTTCCACGCTGCGCTCCACGAGCACTTCAAGCCTCGCTTTCTGATCGCTCTACTGCAGGGTAGTCTTCCCGGTCACAAAGTGCGGTGGATGGCCTATGTGGACAGCTTTACCCCGAATGTCTGAATACTTAGATGTGCCTCTTTTAAATATCAACCATGTGAGTTGCTAAATGTTGTACCTTCATTAAATAACCATATTGCTACACTTAGAGACGCCTCTCTTCTCTTTTATTTTGCTTCTAATACCCTTGTGGAGGCTGCCGTTTGTGGGGGGACGTTTTATGGTTACACAACTTATCACATTGCTATAATTTTTTTATATGGGCTATAAACTGAAGGACTTATGAATAAATGGTTGCGGAGTGAATCATCTGAATTTCCATTATTTCTTATGGGGAAATTCGCTTTGATATACGAGTGCTTTGGATTAAAAGCATTTTTACGTAACTAATTATGCTCGCAATCCAAGGTTTTACTGTATTTTCTTTAGGATTCTTTTTTAACATAGTTTACTTTTAATTTTTGTTTAAAAGAATGTGTTTACAGATCTTAGATGCTGAAATACATACAAGATGATAACCATCTCACACCCTACAGAATAACCAGGCCTCCTTAAAGCTCATTCACCTCTACTGTTCTATATATTAATTTACTAGCTGTAATGTGAAAAAACATATATGTTAACAAAAGTATGGAAAATGTATGCACCAACTGAAACAATATTGAAAGTCAAGACAGTAAAATCAGGGGCTAGAAGTATTTAATTCTGGGTCCATTCATAACTCAAAGTGTGCGTTGAGTACAGGTAAAGACATGTGCATTGATGTACGTTGGCATGTTGCATTTTCACATGCACTTTTCTCCTCACTTCCTGAAGCATGGAAAGAGTCTAGGGCACAGCAGAAGAGTCAAACTTGTGCTAGGCTGCTATGTTTCCTGCTCTTTGATGTGCGTTGCGCTGCACTGACACACGTTACCATGCATACTTACAAACTGTCCCGAATTTCCCGGGACATTCCCCGGATTTAGACTCTTTTCCCGATTTTATTAATTCCTGGGAAATGTCCCAAGAAATACATTTTTTCCCGATTTTTCGCTGCCGCCGCTAGAGGTCCGCGGCCATTTTTGAGAAGGCCAGAAGTGGAGTTAAAGCTGAGTGGCTAAAATAGAAACCGAGCTGCTGCGGCGCCGCCCACCCCCCATGCTCCGCCCCACTCCGCCCACCCTCCACCCCTCTCCGCCCATCCCCGCTCCTCCCCGCTGCCAGTCTGTTATGCAAAGGGGCGGGGGTGGGCGGTGGTTCTTTTGTAACCACGCGGCCGGTGGAGACATTATTTTGTTCCCCCTTGGCCCTCTGTAATGGCGGCGGATTCACCGCTGGGGACTCCTGATGTGAAGGGGGGCTCCGCTGGGGACTCCTGGTGTGAGGGGGGCTCCGCTGGGGACTCCTGGTGTGAGGAGGGGCTCCGCTGGGGACTCCTGGTGTGAGGAGGGGCTCCGCTGGGGACTCCTGGTGTGAGGAGGGGCTCCGCTGGGGACTCCTGATGTGAGGAGGGGCTCCGCTGGGGACTCCTGATGTGAGGGAGGAGCTTCGCTGGGGACTCTTGGAGTGGGGGGGCTCCGCTGAGGACTCCTGATGTGAGGGAGGGCTCCGCTGAGTTGAATGATTTAATTTTATATTACAATGTAATAATAGAAATAATGCACTTCAATCATCCTGACACCATAACAACCATGGTGCCGGGATGATTGAAGTGCTGACACCAGGTGTCTGAAGTATCTTTATCAGCTGATTGTTAAACTTTCTAGAATACACATATTTCCATTGTTGTGTAGGATCTGGGGCTGCTGTCCCTCCATCCCTCTCCCCCCCTTTCCCTCTCCATCCCTCATTCATCTCAGACTCTAACCACACCCCCTTTGAGCCACGCCCCTTTAAGAGATGCCCACTATTTCGCGTAAACCACACCCATTCCTCGCTGCGGCGAGTGTAACACCCTCTACCTTAGGTAGGTGCTAGTATAGGTTTTGGTGTAAGCTGCCAGCGCAGGTAAATTTAGGCAGGCCTATGCTGTGAGCTAGGCCTGTTTGTTTTGATCTGGGTACAGGGGAGTGGTTTAGTGTAGCAGTGGGTGACTGACATGTACTTCAGCTCTTGGGTGCCTCCTCTGTTTCCAGGTAGAAGGTTCTGGAAAAGGGGCAGGGCAAGAGAGCTGGAGTGACATGGGGTGCATGTGAGGAGCTCTGACCAATCCCCAACCATGATTGGCAACCATGAATCCTACATATACCCATGGTCAGCCTGCTGGGGGAGGAGTTGTCGGCTGGGTGAACTGGATGATGGAGTGTTAGACTGTCGTGTCTGAGGGAACCCCCCTTTCTGGGGGGGGGGGGTACCTCAGACAGGGAGCTCGGGAGCTGGGAGGGAGCCTCTCCTTACACGGTCATGGAGAGGTGTCCTGAAACAGGAGCTGGAGGAGACAGTTGGTCCGCATGTCCGGAGTAAAGTCATTCAGGAAGGATCCAGGACAGGTGTCGGTGAGTGGAAAACACAGTGGAAAGCTCTGGAAGAGACATGCCAGGGGAGCTGGATGTAGAGCCAGAGGGCGAGACTGTGGGAGTTTTGTGTCAAGTCGCTGCAGCCAGGAGGGCTGGCAGGATTTGCAAGTCGGACTTGCTGGGATCAGTAGTCCATCTACATTTATTCTTCTCAAGTAAATTAGTTGCTGCCTCAAAGGGGTACTGCAGGCCCCCCAGCCTACAAAGGGCTATCAAGTAAAGACACTGGGACTTATTCAGAGTGAGGCCTAGTCATGTTCTGATGGTGTGACAGGAGTACTAAAGTTGGACATTGAAGTAGTGTGCTGGAGGAAGTGTGCTGCCTGGAAGAAGTGTTCTGAGGTAAAAGGCTGTAAAGTTTAGGGTCAGCCATCTTGTGACGCAGTTACTTTTATTCTACAAAGTACAATTTATCCTATGGGCATCCCATGTCCCCTTTCCCCAACCAAGTTCAATCCCCTAATAAAAACAACAAAAACAAGCAAGAGACTATTCATTGACTGAGAAGTGTGTCTAATAGATGTCTGGCAGCAGGGTGAAATGTGTGGAAGCTGTAACACGTATCAACCCAGCGGGGCCATCACTACACCAGTGTATATCAGTTCAATGCACCAGTGTGAACTGCTCCCATTCACGTACATTATTTTTTACAGTCCTTGTGCTGGCATACGTTGAAAATGTGCCAACCTATCTGGTGTCAATTGACCCTTTGTGCCGTTCCAGATTCAGAATCCATTTCTAGATGGAAATGCGGCCCCTTATCCCATGATTTTGTACTCTGCATGTAAGCAGGTGCAGTTAACTGTTTTGCCACTAGGTGGTTCCGTATCGGAATAGTGTCTGGCACAGAAGGAAGGGACATTAGGTGCTAGGCCCTCTTAGGTAAAGCCCTCCCACAAGTGATGTCAGGGGTATATAAGCTAGAAGGGGAGGGACACAGAGTCTCTTGGGACATGGGAGCCATACACCTTACATATGTAGGAATGTAACCTACAAACGTGGGCCCTGGACAGGGCAGGAGGGCGGGTGGAGTGGACCTGTATGCAGGAGTAGCTGGCTGGAAACATTCTGTTCCTTGAAGCGGAGTTCCACCCAAAAATTGAACTTCCGCTTTTCGGATTCCTCCCCCCTCTGGTGTCACATTTGGCACCTTTCAGGGGGGAGGAGGGAGCAGATACCTGTCTAATACAGGTATTTGCTTCCACAGAATCCACGGCAATCTACGCCATGTCCGGCCCCTCCTCCGCAGTCCCCCCTGCTGTCTTCTGGGAGACACATGGGTCCCAGAAGACAGCAGGGACCACTCAAAACACGCAGCATGACTCCGCTTTAAGGAGGTGGGGGCTAGGGCAGATTACAAAAGGCCTTGTAGGACATGCTTGAAATCCATCCATGTGTGGGGAGGTGCAGCGTGGTGTGGTGGCTATAAACACTCATGGTCCAGATGATAACAAAACTGCATTGTAATTTAAGTCCAAACAAACACAATTACCCGGCAGGAAGACCACCCAACCGGGTGCATCCACAGAATGTTTCAGAGAACAGTGGGGTAGATATACTAAAACTGGAAAATGCAAAATCTAATGCAGCTGTGCATAGAAACCAATCAGCTTCCAGTTGTTTTTTTTTCGTCAGAGCTTAATTGAAGAAGCTAAAGTTAGAAGCTGATTGGCTATAACACACTGCTGCACCAGATTTTGCACTCTCCAGTTTTAGTAATCCAACCCCAGTGTGCAGCAGGTCTTGGATGCTCCAACAGCACCTGTCTTGGGGAATAGAATGTGGCCTGGCCAGTCTGTGCTCAAACAGGAAAGCATCCAGGAAGGTTAGCGTGTCCCTGCTCTTTCCTTACTCATCTGGAACCCCTTCCTACCTCTAAAGCCGCGTACACAAAGGCGGACTTTTCGACAGACTAGGTCTGGCGGACTTTTCGAAGGACTTTCCGACGGACTTTCCGAATGAACGGACTTGCCTACACACGATCAACCAAAGTCCGACGGATTCGTACGTGATGATGTACGACCGGACTAAAACAAGGAAGTTGATAGCCAGTAGCCAATAGCTGCCCTAGCGTCGGTTTTTGTCCGTCGGACTAGCATAGAGACGAGCGGACTTTTCGACCGGAGTCGAGTCCGTCGGAAAGATTTGAAACATGTTTCATTTCTAGGTCCGTCAAACTTTTGGGAAAAAAGTCAGCTGGAGCCCACACACGATTGAATTATCCGACGGACTCCAGTCCTCTTGACCAAGTCTGCCGTAAAAGTCTGCTCGTGTGTACACGGCATTATACTGTCCCTGTCAGACGAATAACCTGTCTCTACACTACCCACACGCAAAATGCGTACCAAACCAGGGAGCCAGGGTCTTCAGTAGACACTGGTTGACGCAAGAGGGCCGCCAGAGTCCCATGGGGCAGCAGCATCCAAGCTCCCACAGAGACTCAGGAAAACATAGAAGAACCAGGTTTCTCTTGAATTTCTCCCTCTGCAATGCTGCTGTGGTTGAGCACCACCTCCAGTAGAGAAAGTAGACTGCACCTGCCTACACCTGTATGGGGCTGCTTTACTGGAGGAATCCTGGGAGAGGTGTACTCAGCTAGAAAGTGTCTACAGAGAACACAGTCCTGTGAGTACTTCTGACCCAGGGCAGAAGAGAGACTGTAGAGAGATGGCCGTGAGGTGCGGCATGTGCTTTCACTTGTAATTAATGTGGACTGTCCACAATATGTGATTGACTGTGTATGTCAAGTGACTGGAATGTAGTTTCCTGTGATGTGACTGTCTTTCCATTCCCTGAACAAGTGCAATGCAGCTAACTATCGTGTGGATATTTCTTCTTTTGCATTTTAAGGTCTATGGTAAGGAGTAGGGTACAAGATGGCAGAGGGGTCAGTCTCAGCAGGTGGGATTGTGCTCTAGCAGGACTGGAGAAGGGATGGGGACTTGTGCTTGGCACCAGAATCGGCCAACTACGAAGACCCTTTTCCATGCAAACTCCTTTGCAACTTTGAGCTACAGCAGGCTTAGAAAGAGAATGTTGCTCCAACCAGAGAGCACATGCTGATTATTAGTTTTACAGGCTGAGATGTAGGGCTATTCTAAAATATTATTCTTCTGTCTATGCTACATAATTCTACATACTTTTCATAACTTTACATAATTTTCATATTTGATATACCTGTAAATTTTTTAACCTTCTCAATGAACGCTCCCTCATTTTCCAATAAAGAAAACCGTCCCTAATCTGAAATTCTCACCTTGGTCATCACATATTGTTGTTTCTCCACTCCATTTTCCATTCTCCTGACAGGTGCGGTTTTCAGGTCCAGACATTGTGAATCCACCCCAGCACTCGAAAAACAGTTCATCACCCACAAAATACTTTGCTTTTCGCGGTCCAAACTCTCCACCTTCGAACATGACTGGCTTGGGACATTCAACAGCTATAAAAGATCAGTAATATAGAAGAACATGTGAACTGTATTCAAAGGCACAGGTGGAAAGTGATAGTGTAAGGAAACTGCGCAAAGACAGGTAGTGACAGCAGAGAAGAAGGCAAGCAGTGAAACAGAACAGGAGGAAGATTCTTGGTTCCATATCCTAAATGCAAGGTTTCCTTCTGTATGGCCTTCCACATTTCGAACTGCAAGGATTTTGGTGAGGTATCTGTCAAAACCAAAAATCCACTGGGCAACATTCATACATTTCAGGCCTTATATTCAAAATATAGGACAATGGTAAGAAAATCAGTTTATTAACAGAGGGTCAAGCCAAAGCATTTTGGGGATTAGAGGGACCCCCTCCATCTGGGGTTTAAGCTTTCAGGTGATAGGAATACTCAAACTAAAGAGAACTCTGATCTAGAAACTTTCTGAATAGGAATACTTGGATTGTAGATAATTCTCATTTAAAGGTAATCTTGATATTTGTGTGCCAAAATAACTGCTTGTTGGGTAGGTGCAGTGGGGTGTGTTAAACACTCAGAGTCTCTATTGTCAAAGAATGTTGTATTGAAACAGTTGGTCAACAACATAAACAGGCCCGGCGGGAAGCTCACCCTTCTGGTGCCACTTACAACTATGCAGCAAATTGACAGCAGACAGAGAACTCAGGGATGCAGACAGCATCTGCCACAAGGAGCGAAGTGCGGCCTAACCCAAATGGGAAGCTTGCTGAAGAGGTAAATGTAGTCCCTGCTCACCCCACCGGAACCTTGTGCTGCCACTGTCCTTGTCCAATGGAGAACCTGTCCCTAATCCTCTAGATTGTAAGCTCTACTGAGCAGGGCCCTCTGATTCCTCCTGTATTGATTTGTATTGTAAGTGTACTGTCTGCCCTCATGTTGTAAAGCGCTGCGCAAACTGTTGGCGCTATATAAATCCTGTATAATAATAAATAATAATAATTTGTCCCTAACCTGTCCACTCACATAAAGCAACCCAGGGGTTCGAATCTTAAAGGGTAGTTTCACCTTTACAGAAAAATCTGTATGTGCACTGGACCCCCCCCCCCCCCCCCGGACCTGCTGACCTGGAGTCTGGCGATCACCCGTTCCTGACACATCGGATAACCACTTTACCGATCAGGGGATTAGAAATCCCCTCAGCCTAATCTTCTAAACGTACCTCGTAAATGAAGGCATTCTAGGTGGTCGGCGCCATCACATGGGCGACGCTGACCAATCAGAACCCGTGTAGCCGTCCTGTCAGCACTGGAGAAGAGGAGAGAAAGCCGCAGGGATTCCAAAACCCCAGACCGGTAAAGTGTCTATACAATGTGTCAGAACGGGGTATCGCCTGACTCCAGGTCAGCAGTGACCGGGCGCGATGGGGAGGGAGTCCAGTGTAAGTTCACCTTACAGATTTTCTGTAAAAATGAACTTAAACCACCAGGGTCACATGGGGTATGTGCATTCAACCGGATCACTGCCCGAGCAAGGAAATCATAGAGGAACACAGCTTCTTTTAACTTCCTTTCCCATCTGCATTGCCACTGTGAATGAGCGTCACCTGCAGTGGAGAATATAGACTTCACCTGCCTACATGCTAAAGCAACCCCACCATCTTTTAAAGCCACTCTGTTTCCTTCTTTAAAAAATGAAAAACACAACACCTGCAAAAGAAGACCTGTTATACATAGCTGTGTTTATGTCCGTTTCTCAGATCTTCACAGAGCTGTGGCCTCTTTACATCCAACACACCTCCAGGAATACCTGGTTCCCGGGCTCTAGTCACTACACACATTAGTGATGTAGGGGTTAACAGATGGAACTACAGTGTGCAGTCAGGGATACAGGCATCCAATGCTCCTGGAGGTGCCAGATGTTAACATTCTTCAGGTGGCTGTTGCTCATAAAAAGAGTAAACCCCACGGGTACCTGTTTGGACCATACCGTATGTTCTGCTTATTAGCTCTACATAAGTTTTGCAGGATTGGACACTTCTTTTCTTTGTTATTATACATATTTACATTATCTCTGAGGTTTCTTTTTAGATTTATTGGTCTTTTTTTAGACGTGCTGACGCATTCGCCCCTAAAGAGTGTTTTTTACGAAACGCGTCGGACCTATTTAGGATGCAGTCACGACTTTAATTTACCATGTTCTTTTTATATTCCTACAGTTTTAATTATTATTATTGTTTACTCATCATATGGAACCCTATATACCGGCCACTGGTATGTGCTTTGACACCAACACATTATGTGTGTGTGTATATACATATATATATATATATATATATATATATATATATATATATATATATAATGTATTCATGTTTTGTACATATATGAATTTTGCATGTATATATTATGTGCTAGATATATTTCCTGACAATTTTTGTACATATTATGCATGTACATGTTATGTGCTAGATATACCTTGTCACGGACCTGGCCGGGACGGAGGCTGTTGGAGAGGACTGTATGCAGGCCTGTTGCCCACCGATTATGGGCCCTAGCATTTGGGGGAATGGTGCTCTCTGTGAGCTGTATGCCTGGGGACCCTGGGGTTGATGTTACTATGGATTCAGCTCCATGTCCCCCCAAAACACACAGACTCTGGAACCCTTTATATGCCATATTAGAATGGTGACTGATTTATACCATTGGGACTCGTACTGTTAAATGCTAATGTCATCAACTCTGCTATAATGTGTTTAGTGTGGCTCTAAGAGTCTTTTCACCCATTGTTGTTTATGTTAATTGAGAGAGCTGATCACATTAGCCACCAGCCCTGGCTAGTAGACGAATGGTCTAGGCTGAGGAGGGGGGAGATTGTTGTTTGTATTGTTAATTGTATTAATGTGTGAAGCCCGGTGCCCACAAGACTGTCATCTGGTCTGGGTACATTTTGTAGTAAATTAGGTCATGTTAATTAGGTTAGCTTTGAGTCATCCCTGACATAAAAAGGTCTGTGAGATCTCAAAATAAAGGCAGTTCTGATGTACTCCAAGACTGGTGTTGTCTAGTTCTTGGGGTTTCTATAGCCAGATCCATTGGACTCATGTTCCAGAACTTAGGAAGCGGTATACAGACGGAAGCACTCAAGCGGAGTGTGGGGCGTTCCGTGACATTGGTGGCAGCGGTGGGATAGCTTCCTGAAGTCTGAAGTCTGGGACATCCAAACCTCCAACTGGATCCAAGATCAGCATAGCAGACTTCAGTCACCCCAGCGGAGATATGGACCTGGCATCAGAATTCCCGGGGCTGCTGCGGATCATCCTTTCAACGTACACCAGGACTGTGTCTGAGGATGAATACCTGGAGCTCAGGCAGCTGATTCGGGTGGAGCTCTGGAATGCAGCCCTCCGTCTCGCTGGTATAAAACAGGGCAAGTGCTTTCAAACCCAAGAGCAACGGGCCAGTGACCAACGGGCATTGCGGATGGCATTCCTGGAAGAGCAGCCCCAGGAGCAATGGGTGACTGAGTTGGACAGGTTGGTCCAGCAGGAGATAGAGCTGGACAATCGTTATCGGGCTCTGCAATGGCACGCAGAGGAGGGATATTTAGGGGAGACAACAGAATGCTCTCCGGAGGGATATGACTTTGGCGGCCCTGGATTGCTGTGGGAGAACCTTACAGATCTTTTTATGTTTGGCGATGAGGGGGAACCTGACCTTGAGGACATGAGAGACTATAGAGAGTCTATGCTCGGTCTTGCAGGGGTCTCAGAGCTCAAACCTGATCTGGACCATTTGCTAAGGAAGGAACAGCATCTGGAAAGGGCATACAGGAAACTGCTAGAACAAGTTCAGCAGCATGCCAGAGAATCGGCAGTGGAAAATCCGGAGATTGCCGTCCCCAAACCTGAAGTGCTGACAACAGGGCAGAGCTCTGCTAACCTCTGTCCAGAAATGATAGCATCTTCTGGGTTCCATGGACAGGAGATGGTGAACCTCTATTCCCAGACATCAGTTGCAGAGACATGGGATTTGATAGACTTTTCTGCTGAGGAAGAACAACCTGATGAGCCTCCAGCAGAAGAGCTGCTATCAGGGCCAAAGTTCACTGTGTTCTGCCCAGCACCAACAGTGGCTTCGGCCTTACTGAGAGAAGAGGTAGTCAGCCTTTCTCCCACAACACTGACAGGGACATGTGATTTTCTGCCAGCAGCATCTATGGAGTTAAAACAAACTTCTCCAGCTGAAGATCTGGTAACTGAACAGAGGGTCCAAGACCTCTGTCCCACACTTTTACCAATTCCAGAGACTGGGGATTTAATAGACGTTTCTGTAGAGGAGGAACCACCTGGCAAACCCCCAGCAGAAGTGCTGGCAACCGGACAGAGGGTCCAAGACCTCTGCCCCACACCTGCAGCAATTGTGGAGGTCCAAGGAGAGAATGCAGTCATCACCTCACAACTGCAGCTTGATCTGGTGTCGGTTGATGGGGCTTCAGTCCCCACCTGTATACCCCAGGAATGCTGGGCAGTCGGCCCAGATCCCCAACAGCAGGATGGAGTGAGCCCAGTCCCCCTGTCTTCTCTCCAGCGGCAGAAAGGATTCCAGGGAGAAGAGCCAGTCCGGGCCTCCCCCCAGCGGCAGATATGTTCTCTGAGAGAGGCAGAGGTTGGCTGGGTGAGTGATACTCTGTTTGGAATAATTTATTTGGGGTACGGTGTGGGTACAGGCAGTAGAGGACTGGAGCTGATTACTAACTTCGGAGTCAACCCGTCTGGGGTCTCCTCCTGTGTTAGTCTCCTGCCGAAAGGGGAGAAATGTCACGGACCTGGCCGGGACGGAGGCTGTTGGAGAGGACTGTATGCAGGCCTGTTGCCCACCGATTATGGGCCCTAGCATTTGGGGGAATGGTGCTCTCTGTGAGCTGTATGCCTGGGGACCCTGGGGTTGATGTTACTATGGATTCAGCTCCATGTCCCCCCAAAACACACAGACTCTGGAACCCTTTATATGCCATATTAGAATGGTGACTGATTTATACCATTGGGACTCGTACTGTTAAATGCTAATGTCATCAACTCTGCTATAATGTGTTTAGTGTGGCTCTAAGAGTCTTTTCACCCATTGTTGTTTATGTTAATTGAGAGAGCTGATCACATTAGCCACCAGCCCTGGCTAATAGACGAATGGTCTAGGCTGAGGAGGGGGGAGATTGTTGTTTGTATTGTTAATTGTATTAATGTGTGAAGCCCGGTGCCCACAAGACTGTCATCTGGTCTGGGTACATTTTGTAGTAAATTAGGTCATGTTAATTAGGTTAGCTTTGAGTCATCCCTGACATAAAAAGGTCTGTGAGATCTCAAAATAAAGGCAGTTCTGATGTACTCCAAGACTGGTGTTGTCTAGTTCTTGGGGTTTCTATAGCCAGATCCATTGGACTCGTGTTCCAGAACTTAGGAAGCGGTATACAGACGGAAGCACTCAAGCGGAGTGTGGGGCGTTCCGTGACATACCTTTTGACAATAAATACGCCTATTCATTTTATGGTCTGTCATATGCTTCATTTAAAGTCCCGAACTTTTCCTCTTAGTAACCAATATAGGGATAGAGATACGTCTTTTGTGCCTCATTCAAAGTCCTGAACTTTTCCTCTTAGTAACCAATATAGGGACGGAGCCACGTCTTTTGTGCCTCATTCAAAGTCCCGCCCATTTTTTCTTTTTATGCATAAAAAGAGTAAAGATCGTAAGAAAAGGTGGTGGGACAGGATAAAGTCTTCCTTTCCTTCACAGATGGGGTGTTTTTGCAAATAATAGAGTCTCTTGAAAGCTGCCTTTAATTTAGAATGTTCTGCAATCTGTGTACTCCTATCCATGGAAATTTAGAGATCTTACCAACATCATGATTCTCTATAGTTCAAGCATTCTTATCCCCTGAACCAGCCCTGATGAAAAAGGTTCCTCTATAACCCTAAGAAAAAAATTGGCTTGTTGCTTGACCTTTTATCAGTAAACAGAGCTCCTAATTTGGATTTTACCATTGGTCTTGCGCCCCCCCCCTTTTTGTTCCATATTTCTTATAAAACAGGTGGAGGCAGGCAAATAAAAGTCGCAAGCAACAGCAACAGCAGACAGGGAGTCAGGCAATTAAAATGGCATAGGGTACGTAGTGGCACAGCACAGAAGGAGACAGTGGCACATAGGAAGGGGAAGACATAGATACGGCACAGGGGTTGGGGTAGAGAATGGCACAGGAGGAGGCAGGTACTGATACAGCACAGAAGGGAACAGAGACAACACCCAGGAGGAGTCAGAATAATGACAAAGCACAATAGGGGTCAATAGGTGACAAAGCTCAAGAATAGACAGTCACTGATATCGCATAGGAGGGGACAATGAGTGACACTACTCAGGAGGAGTTGGGTGAGTATACAGCACAGGAGAGAGCAATGAGTGACACCGCCTAAGAAGAGTTATGTAATGACACAGCATAGAAGGATAATAGGCCATAGTAAAAAAAAAAAAAAAGTAGTTACCTCTACATATAGCTTGCTGCTTTTCATTTGTCCATTGCCCATTCCTCTCACACTCACGTGTAGCAGATGGAAATGGATACTTTCCTTTCGGACAGCTATACTCCAGTTTTTCGCCATCTTCACTTATTTTGTAGGTGCCACCGACAATGGCCACTTTGTCAAGGTTACACTCAATAGGGGAAGCAATGGACACTGGAACAAGAAAGAGTATGTCAATGTAACAGTGACTGAAAATGTGACTGAAAATGTAAATCAATACAATATAAGCAATGGTTTAAATTAAAAACCATCTGCCTAGCCAGGATTATTTCTAGTGCCTTAAAAAACCTAATGAGAGCGGTAAAATACTTCCTGTAATCTGTTAGGAGCTCCGTCCAGCACGCTTATACCTTGCTTTCCCCCGAGCTGAGCAGCCAATCATAGCCTCTATGTCATATAGAACCTGCTCATGGCATCCAATGTGACGGATCTAACACCATACAGTATATGAAGACTTAGTCTTGTTTAATAGTGTAGCGCACCCCCTCAACGAGCCATTGGTGAATTTGGCCCTATTCCCCCAGTTAGGGCACACACAGCATTTTCTCCTTTCTTTTGCTACCTCAAAGAAATAGTCTAGGGTGTCTTTTTTAGGATTTATAGGAACATAGAACTTGGATGGGGGTGAAGGGGCATGGGATACTGCAGAACTGAATGCTTTGAGGACTCTTCTCTAGCTTGCTGAGCTACAAAGAATGTCCCACAGAATCTATTGCTGGCAGAAGAGTAGGGCTTTTTCCAAATGGACCAGGATAGAGCTGCACACAGTCACTAACTTCCAGGACCAGGGTCAATTACTCACATGGCCACAGGATCATCGGTTGCCTCCTTCCGATATCCACTGGGCCCTCTCCAGTGCGGGAGACACCCTCACACCGCCAAGGGACAGCTGGTCACTTCTCTTTCAACTTCCTCCTGGTACTATCTCTAGTGAGCTTTTTCAGACCCAAACGAACTCCAGAAGTAAGCTTTTTCGAATAGGCCCCCCCACCTGAAGCCTCAGCTGGAACCTTGATGTCTTCTTAGTGGCACCTTCAAAAATCCTGCCCCAGGGGCAGAGTCCCTGCACAGGGTCTCCTCCAGCAGGACTGGACCCAGGGACTCTGCTGCTCTGCCTCAGGCCCCAGTCTATTTTATTTTCACCACCTTCTGGGCACACCTCCCCAGGGATTGGCTGGAGACCACCCATAAATATTCAGGCTGCTTACTCTGTTCTTCCTCCCGCTATAATTCTAGAGTCCTCTGTTTTTCAACCTTTTTTTAGTCAAGGCACCCTTTAAAATTATGCACAATCTGCTGGCACCCCAATGTAAACAGCTAAACTAATAGTTTTACATAATGCAGCCACATCCACACATGTAGGACACCCAATGTTAGAGGTGATTTATTCTTCCAAAGCAAACACACCTTTGCACACTGGTATTCCAATGTTTTTCTTCTCCCTCAGTTTTTCTCTTTCACTCAGCTAGTGTAACCCCAGTGCTGATGGAGAGGGGCAAACAAAGATGTTGTGCAGGGGCCCAACGCCCCCCTTATCAACCAATGACATCATAGGTTGTTAGGACGCCAGCAGCTAGAAGGTTGTAATGGTGCACAATGAAAACATGTGGCTTTGTGTAACTTAAAGGCAGTCTTGATCCCTCCGCTGGCTTGCATACTATTTTTTGACAATAGGTATTTTGCCAAGGCACCCCTGAAGCAACCCGAAGGCACTCTGGTAGAAAAAGGCCGCTCTAGAATACAGGGGGAAGTAATTAGAGCAGCAGCCTGTGATACACTGAGCAGACCTAAACAATCAACCTCCGCTGCAGAGGAGCTAAACTAAATTTACCTAGCAGCCTACTCTTCACTGGGAGGGTGCTACAATAGTAAGGTATAAGATAATTCATACATTTATTCAAGCTACATTTATGTGATCTTTTAACCAAGTTCTATAACACACAGTCACATTTCAGTTTATTGTTGTCAGATCAATGACAGGTGATTCCTCTTGGTTTTCCATTGTTCTTTGCGCATTTCTCTTTGCCTTAACAAATTAATAGTTTGGCCAAGCCTCCTTTCACTGCTGGAGTTTGTGTGGTATGGGGGAAGTGGTACATACCATGTGTTAAAAAAAACCCCATAACGTTCATCATAGAAAGATGGTTTTACAAAATTACTTCCTAGATAAGCAATTGTTCAACTCCAAATCCTGGGACCATTATGTCTATGTGTTGACTGACCCTTCAACTCTTCCCCTATCCATAAAACAGCCATAAACCTAAGAGGTACTAGTAGAGGGGTGCATTGCTGGGCACAGATTTTATTGTCATTACTTGAGCCCAAAAAAAAATAAGGGGATCGTGTGCCCCTGAAATGCATTGGATGTCTTGTGCCCTGCTTGTTGTAACCAGTTAAACAAAAAAGACTTTGGACTCCTGGGGATTTTTCATTTGGGGCTCTTTTTGACCTACTACAGCCATAAACCTAGCCTAATACTTTCACACCAAAATCTTTGTGACAAAACAAACCTACATTGTAATATATAGACAACAATAAATGTTGTGTTAACAATACAATTAAAAATTGACATCCCTGAGACATAACACTCCATCTTACGACCTGCAGCCAAGTCTGGTCATGGTTTATCTCTCACTTCACCAGAGCCAGAGATAAAGCAGAACTTTGCAACATTGGTGTCTGATGCAATGCAGTGCAATCTGAAAGTTAACGGTTAACCCGAAACCAAGAGGTGCTGAAAAGAATGCTTGATCATCCAGTATGCACATCTATAGGATGGCACATTTGGTCAGATGTTCTATAGGAGAACACGCAATAGGGTTGGTTTACTAAAGGCAAAAAGACAGTGCACTTTGCAAAGTGCAGTTTCTCCAAGGTTTAGTAAATGAGGTAAAGCTTCGCTTTGCAGAGAATACCCAATCATGTGCAAAGCAAATAAAAATAAAAAACTGCATTTTTGCTTGCACATGATTGGATGATGGAAGTCAGCAGAGCTTCTGCTCATTTACTAAGCTCTGGAGCAACTGCACTTTGCAAAGTGCACAGTCTTTTTGCCTTGAATAAATCAACCCCAGAGTGTTGACTTAGCTCAATAATTTCATCAACAGAACTACAGAACTCCCCCAACCAGTGGCGGCTAGGGGCGCCGCCCCCTTTTTCACGCTACCCCCTCTATGTAGAATGGATAGATTCATGCATGAATCTATCCATGGCCACTGTAGCCACCCCCTATTAATGCACCCAGCCCCTTTTCGGACACCGGACGCCTGAATTACAGCAGTGTTTTTCTTTGTTTTTTTTTTGAAGGACCTGCTAGGCGAGAGTGCTACCCACTACACCACTGTGCCACCCGATTAGAGCCAAGGGCTCTAATAGGTTTCCAAAAGGGTGGACTCGGAGCGCAGAGCATTGTGCTCACCCAGGTATGTTAGAAAAGCGAATAAATATTCGCTTTTCTAACACTGAACCGCCTCTCAGCCAATCAGGAGGCATGGGTCTAATACCCGTCACCTGATTGGCTGAAGATACAGTCGCTCTGATTGGATGCCTAGCAGGAAGGAAGAAGAGACAAATGGAAGACACAGGAGCCGCTGTCTGACCCGCTGCTCATCCCACCATCCCACAGCTTGCCGCCTGACCCCCTGCTCATCCCACCTTCCCACAGCTCGCCACCGTCACCCGCTGCCTGACAGCCCCACCAAGATGGGGTAAGTGGCGGGCAGTCAGCGAGTGGGCGGGCAGTCACAGTGGCTGTATTTGATGGGCACAGTGGCTGCATTTGATGGGCACAGTGGCTGCATTTGATGACACAGTGGCTGCATTTGATGGGCACAGTGGCTGCATTTGATGGGCACAGTGGCTGCATTTGATGGGCACAGTGGCTGCATTTGATGGCACAGTGGCTGCAATTGATGGGCACAGTGGCTGCATTTGATGGGCACAGTGGCTGCATTTGATGGCACAGTGGCTGCATTTGATGGCACAGTGTCTGCATTTGATGGGCACAGTGTCTGCATTTGATGGGCACAGTGTCTGCATTTGATGGGCACAGTGTCTGCATTTGATGGGCACAGTGTCTGCATTTGATGGGCACAGTGGCTGCATTTGATGGCACAGTGGCTGCATTTGATGGGCACAGTGTCTGCATTTGATGGGCACAGTGTCTGCATTTGATGGGCACAGTGGGGCTGCAATTGATAGGTTTTTGAGCACCAGCCGCCATTGCCCCCAACTATTCATTAAAATAGGACATTGATACAGTTTGCTATCCTATCCCCTTCCCTACTGATGCTGGAAAGCCTTTAGACATGCAGGCTTGAGCATTGCTGTAAACACTGAGGATACATTAATCCACAGTACCTGCAGCTACAGAGGTCAGTGAGGAACTATTTTAAAGCTCATGAACTGCTTGATAAGACTAAGCAGTTTTATACATTTTCCTTGCAGGTGATTGGGTATTCTTTGCAAAGTGAAGCTTTACCTCATTTACTAAGCTCTGGAGCAACTTTACTTGCAGAGTGCAACTGCATCTATTTTCCTTTAGTAAATCAACCCCTATGTAAGTAATGTACTTGAATGTCCATTTGCTGGTCACAGATTCACGTTGGAGCTGCCATACACAAAAGTTGTCTATGAATAATAGTCAGGAAGACATTTGCCTGCCCTCTGTAAAATTTTACAATTACTTTTGGTCTTGGTGACAATAGTCTCCAGGTCAAAGAGAGAGGATGAATTAACCTAGCCGAGACACAGACAGCAATAACAACTCCACAGGATGTATAATTCTAGTCTTTCTCTACTCCATTTTACAGTAAAGAGTAAAAGTTTGGGTTATACCCCAAAGTAACTTGTCACTTAGCCTACGAACAGAAGCAACACTTATTAGTTCTGTGCTTTTCATCAGTGGGGGGTAAAGTATTGGGGTATTTTTTCACCTTAAAGGCCAACTCCACTTTTGTGGAAAAAAAATATAGCAAATTAAAAAAAAAAATTATAGCATATACAATTACTAAACAAGCCATGCTGTAATTTAATGTTAATAAAAATGATATTTCTTTTTCATTCTGCAACGCTGTAATTTTCTGTAAAATGTATTGCCATATTGCAAATTTAAAAGCGTTCTGTACACAGTTTGTGTTCTGGATGCCCCCAAAAATGTAATTTCCTCCTTGTGTGATTGGTTATTCATTTCCCAAGAGGTTTGCACTAAGATACAACTCAGATTTTAGGCATAGAAGTAGAATAGAAGTCTCATTTTTTTTGGTGCGATACTCCCTAAAGGTTCATTACTTCTAAAGGGTTGCAGACCCTGCAGCTGTTCTCATCAGAATGGAGAATGCACCAGGTGATTACTATGAACCAGACCTTCTCACTCAGAATCAGTGTGCACAGGACATGGTCAAACAAACAGCTAAGCAAGGGATTAATAAAAGGGGGGCGTAGAACAATATTTTTCCATTATTTGTAATATTTTAGAGTTTGTTTGATTAGATTGCTATTATTGTGTTTGCATATATATTTTATATACTGTATGTATATTTTACAAACTTGCTATTTTGAGTTCATAGGTGCCAAACAAATTTTCACCAGAAAAAGCCAAGCAACTAGCATTTTCTGAAGGAGCACCCTAACCTCCTTTTTTATGAGATGTAGATCCCTAAAAGCTGCATGCTTAGAAAAAAAAAACAAGGAAGTATTTATAATCAGAAGAGCAGATTAGAGTGATTATTTGCTAAGGGAATGTTTGTACGGTTGCCTAGAAAGAAATTGTGTTTGTTTTAAACATTTAAACAGTTCATACCATAGAAACACAGATGCGCTCCAGATTTTTTTTGCATGCGTGTTTTTGATGCGTTCCAGTGCGTTTTTGATGCGTTTTTGGCGCGTTTTTGATGCAATCCAGTGCATTCCCCCCCCCCCTTTTTTTTTCCTTAAATAAGAACATGGGTGTTTCAGAGCATTTTAGGTGCATTCTGGTGCGTTCCCATGAGTTTTTCAACCCCAGAGTGTTGCTCAAGCTTTTAAGAATACTCTGTTCTTTGTCAGGAATGATGTCAAGCTTTATCTCAGTATGCAATCGTGATTGGACGTGAAAAGACAATCAGCTCTTTCTCAGGTGTCTGGACGGATCCAAAAGAAGCCCACTAATACAGTGTATGATCACTTCCCCGTCTAAAAACCACCAGCTCTGTCATGTTATCTTATGTCTAGGGATGATCAGAATTAAGATATTTCCCCAAAATTTCAGGGGAAAGCAGAGGTTTTCTGCAGAATGTGGCTATTTTGGCAAAATGTATATTAGTAAAATGGAAAGGTAAAGAGGTTGATTTTCTAAGCAAAATAGGCAAGGGAATCCCCAGAGCTCAGTTAACGTGGTGAAATTTTACTTTGCAAAGAATACCCAATCATGTGCAAGGAAAATAAAAAACAGCACATTTGCTTACACATGATTGGATGATAGAAGTTAGCCTCACCTCATTTACTAAGCTCTGGGGTGAATACCCTTGCAAAGTGCTACTTCCCTTGAAAAGTGAACAGTCTATTGGCCTTTAGTAAATCAATCCCAAAGTGTTGTTTAGTTTTTCAAGGTACGTTTAGGGGGGGATTTACTACAACTGGAAAGTGCAAAATCTAATGCAGCTGTGCATGGTAGCCAATCAGCTTGTTCTATTAAGCTTTGACAATAAAACCTGGAAGCTGATTGGCTTATATGTAGAGCTGCACTAAATTTTTCACAGTAAATCAACCCCATAGGGCTAAAGAACTCCTTCCTATTATCCTTGACTTGCAGTGGCGGCCTGTCCATTAGGGGCGCCCAGGCGCCGCCCCCTCTCTCCTCGCCACCCCCCTCCATGCAATGGATAGATTCATGCATAGCTTGAATCTATCCATTGCCGCCGCGGCCGCCCCCTATTAATGCGTCCGGCCACTTTCAGGTCACCTGTCGCATCAATTAGAGCGGCCAGGTTTTTTTGTGAAGCACTTGATTAGAGCCAGAGGCTCTAACAGGCTTCAAAATAGAGTGAGATTGGGTTGCAGAGAGTGTGCTCCGATCCCACCACAAATTATTTCCACAAATTAATATTTGCTGTTGCAACACTGATCCTCCTCCTGGCCAATCAGGTAGCGGGTCTGATACCCATCACCCTATTGACTGAAAGGACAGACGCTCCTATTGGACGCCTAGGAGGAGGGGAGGAGATGGCAGAAGCGAGGAGTAGAAGAACCCATGCATGGATGCCCGGTCACCACCGCTGCTCCTCAGATGCCCGATCCCCACTGCTGCTCCTTGGATACACGATCCCCACTGCTCCTCGGACGTCTAGATGGGATAAGTGTCGGTGGACCCACCAGCCGCCACTGTTGACCTGTTCTAGTGCCAAAAAATGGCCCCTTGTTATGCCTAGTACACACGATGAGAATAACGGACAAATGATCGTCTGTTTATTTTTTTTGCATGCTAGTCTCATATCGAAAACCAATAGGTTACTAAAGTTACGAAAATTCTCGTACAATAGAATACAACTTCAGAAGTGATGTAATGTGTTTTTATTGTATTGTAATGTATTCTTTCGTTTCATAGCATGCGTAGTCTTGGTCACACGATTTTTTTCATACAGATACTATACTAATTACACGAAAATTGTTCGCTCTGTTATCGTATGAAAAAAATTTTGGTGCTTCTCCCTTTGGATAATTTCGCATGAACTGCCATGATCGACTCTTGAAAGCTGTGTACTAATGAATAGATTATCGTACGATCGCTCCGATGGCGGTATTTTTCATCAAATTTTTTCATTGTGTGCACTAGGCATTAGTCTTTATATGCAATTTATTTGTTTATTTATGCAAAATTTTATTTGCAATTTTTCACGCATGTAAAACAAAAAAAGACAGACAGTAAAAAAGAAAATTGGGAAAAAGGATTTAAACAAACCAGTAAGGCTAAGTTTAGACTTACGTCTAAACCAATCGGCCTCTTAAAAGTAATCCATATTTGTATCGCTTTTCAGAGGCGTTTGACAGGCAGTGAGGAGGTGATAAGGCGCCTCCTGGCCGCCTGTTTCAACCCTGTAATTTCCGTACCAATGTGCCACAACTGGGTTGGGAGAAATTTCCATTCGCATTCGCTTTCTCATTCGCTTGAATTTTCCATGCTTACTGCCCATTGTGGCTGTGTTCACATCTCTCGAATCGTGGGCAGATTTGCCATGATTCTGCCTGCGATTTGAAAGCGCCGAGGTTTGCATGACAAATTGCAGAAAAGACATCTGACATGCCATTCATCTGAATGGCACCTAAACTCGCGGTGCGATATATTGCGATGATTGTGTTGCGCTGTAAAAATGAAAAGCCTTCACACTACGGTGATGTGTTCAAATTGTCTAATATAAGACCAAAGATATAAAAAATACTGCATGAAGAAAGCAACAACCATAAAATTGTAAAAAATAGTAAAAAATAATCAAAGTGCGATAAAATTGTAAAAAATAATCGAAGTGCGTAATGTGCAATTGCGGTGCGCTGCAATCGCGCTAACCCACAAAAGGATGCCACCAAAAAGTAGCTCCTGAACCTTTTTTTTGGACAACAAGCTTCATGCGATATAGGTTGCCACGATTGCAGTGCGACAATCGCGGCAGAACCGCCCACAATTTTAGATGCAATTCTAATAAACGGCATCTCAAATGTGCTTTGTGCGATTTGTCATTCACACCTCGGCGCTTTGAAATCGTGGGCAGAATCGCGGCAAATCTGACCGCGATTCAAAACGCAGAGATGTGAATGCAGCCTAAATGAGACAGGAGAGATTGTTTTTGCTGTGGGAATGAAACAAAGCATGTAAACACCCCGTCTGCTGTCTTTGCAGCTTACTGAGGTGGTTGGGGGTGCTAAAAACAGGACTCAACCGCAAGTCTAAATGAGCCCTTAAATACACAAAAGAAAAAAAGAGAAAAAAAACAACACAAATACAAAGCACACTAAATAGAGTAAACCAAACTACTCTAAATACAGCAAAAAAAAAAAAAAAAAATCATCATAATGAAATAAAAAAAGAGAAGATTGTTTTCATCTTTAAATCAAATTAGCCGACAGCAAAAAAATGTGTGAGTTCACAGTGAAATCAATTCAGCCAACACTTCTCTACATCTAATGCCCCGTACACACGGTCGGATTTTCCGCCGGAAAATGTGTGATAGGACCTTGTTGTCGGAAATCCCGACCGTGTGTGGGCTCCATCACACATTTTCCATCGGATTTTCCGACACACAAAGTTTGAGAGCAGGATATAAAATTTTCCGACAACAAAATCCGTTGTCGGAATTTCCGATCGTGTGTACACAAATCTGACGCACAAAGTGCCACGCATGCTCAGAATAAATAAAGAGATGAAAGCTATTGGCTACTGCCCCGTTTATAGTCCCGACGTAGGTGTTTTACGTCACTGCGTTCAGAATGATCGGATTTTCCAACAACTTTGTGTGACCGTGTGTATGCAAGACAAATTTGAGCCAACATCCGTCGGAAAAAATCCTAGGATTTTGTTGTCGGAATGTCCGATCATTGTCTGACCGTGTGTACGGGGCATTACACTACCATTTGGCTGGCTCTTTTTGAAAGACAAAAGGGTTGATTTGCTAAAGGCAAGTAGGTTGTTTACTTTGGAAGGGAATTCCCCCCACTGCTTAGGGAATGCGGGGAAATTCCACTTTGCAAAGAACTCCCAATCACATGCTTGGAAAATAATAAAAACGGCATTTTTCCTTGGACGGGATTGGATGATGGAAGTCAGCAAAGCTTCATCTAATTCACTAAACTCTGGGGCAAATTCCCTTGCAAAGGGAACAGGCTATTTGCCTTTAGTAAATCAGCCCTCAAAGTGTGAAATCGGCAGGGGTCATTGAAAAACAGCAGAGGGGCAGTCAGAGAAATATTTATAACTCTGTTGGGGTGATTTACTAAAACTGGAGAGTGCACAATCTGGTGCAGCTGTGCATGGCAGCCAATCAGCTTCCAGCTTCAGCTTGTTCCATTACGTTTTGACAATAAAACCTGGAAGCTGATTGGTTTCTATGTAGAGGATGCACCAGATTTTGCACTCTCCAGTTTCGGTAAATCAACCCCAATTACTTACTTGCTAAGCTGCCCAGTAGAAGCAGCAGCATCATCTTGCCGGGAGTTTGGGGACTTCTCTTGCCTGTCCTCTTCTGCAGTCCCGTCTATTAGTGAGGGGCCGGCTCCTGTGTAGTAATAAGAGGGTGTTGTTGGGCACATGGACTTTGGGAGGAGAGGATGAGGTGAATTCCTGTAAATGGTGAAATAAACAGCAGGCTTTCACAACAGGTGTTTGCAGAAGGGAGGAGGTGTCTTGCCGAGAATATTCCCTCGGCGGATAAGTTCCCCCCCCTGTACTGCGCAGGCGCAGCGCCTGCGCAGTACATACTACTCTCAGCCGCCGGAGATAGCCGAAGCTCAAATGCTTCAATCAGCTGTACACGGCGCCTGCGCTCTGGGTCCAGGTTCCTTCCCCACCATCCAAGTGGACCTAGAGGGGGAATCTAAAAGTGCCGAGCGCAGCGAGGCCGTGCCCGAAGCGTGGCGAGCGAAGCGAGCCCGCAAGGGGCCCTCTTACAGGCGCCGTGTACAGCTGATTTTCAGCTGTTCTGCTTCGGCTATTTCCGCCGATACCTACTGCGCAGGCGCAGTAGAGAGGGAACTTATACGCCGAGCGGAACTTTCTCGGCAGAACAGGAGGGACAGAGAGGGGATTACACAATCCAACAAAGACATGAAAACAGGAAAAATCCTGAATTTGCAATGTAGTACTCTCGGGACATCGCTGCTGATTTTCAGGGAAAGTCCAACTTTTTGAAGTAATGTTCTGTAAAATCCCCTTTCCTGCAGATCCCATTGGATTCCTGGAATTCATTTTTGTTTTCCTTTCTGTTCAAGTTAATAATATAGAGCATAATTAACCAATTGCCCACACGGCACTTTTATCCATAGGTCCTAACTGTCCCTGATTTCGAGGGACTGTCCCTGATTTGGAGCAATTTCCCTCTGTCCCTCTTTCTCCCTCATTTGTCCCTCATTTTGGTCTGATCTATATAGTTGCAGGGCTTTTTTTCTCTGAGAATAGGTGCAGGAAACCCCCCCCCCTGTCTGAATCACCCCTTGTCTCTGCCCCTACCCACCCCTGACCACAGTTCCACCGCCTACCCAAATACTAGTACTGCCCCTTTTAGAGAATACAGAACCAAGTATCATTTTGTGGTGCTAAATCATTTGTATGAAACATGTTAATGATAAAAAGAAAAGCAGGAAAATAGATCCCCTGCAGCCAGGAACAATAGAATCCCAGCAATAGATCCCCACACAACAATAGACTCCCCCAGCAACAATGGACTCCACCCCAACAACAATAGATTCCCTGCAGCAACAGTGAACTACCCACAACAAAATATCACACCCAGTAACAAAATATCCACCCAAGCAACATTAGACCCCCCCAGCAGAAACAACAGATCGCCCAGCAGCCAGCATAAATAGATCTTCCAGAAACCAGTAAAAATAGATCTCTCCCTCAACAGTAGATCCCTTCCAGCAATATAAGACCCCCCACCCCAGCAACAATAGATTCCCCATCAGCAACAATAGACCCTCACATAAAATCAGATCCCCACCGGTGATAATAGATCCCCCAGCAGCCAACATCAATAGACCCTCCAGCACACCCCACACCCCATGCTATTACATACATTCAGTGCTGGAGGTGCCGGAACTGCATTCCCCCGCGTTCCCCCTGAAAAAAAGCCCTGTATAGTTGTATATAAAATGCACCTTTTTATCTTTCAAAAAAGTGCTTCCCAGTGCTAAATCTTTCATCCAAATTCTAAATTGCTGCATTTGTACATTTTAAAAGCCAAGATAGAGGAATAGTAGTGGTTAAAAAAAGTCCTTGTGGATTTAATTAACCTTTTTTTTTTTTTTTTGGTAAATTCTTCTTTAGGGGGGTGTGGCAGGGGGCGTGTTTTATGCCTACATGCGTTTGTTAGTAGGTGTCCCTCATTGCCATCTCAGAATGTTGGGAGGTATGCTTTTACCACTTTCCAGATCAAGCCAATTTTCAGCTTTCAGCGCTGTCACACTTTGAATGACAATTGCGCGGTAATGCAACACTGTAACCATATGACATTTTTATCACTTTTTTTCACAAAAATAGAGTTTTCTTTTGGTAGTATTTATTGTTTGCTAAACAAACGAAAAAAGACCAAAAATTATGAAAAAAAAAAATTGTTTGTTATAACATTTTGCAAACAGGTAATTTTTTTCCTTCACTGGTGGGCACTGATAGGCTGCACTGATGGGCACTGATAAGTGGTACTGATGGGCAGTGATAGGTGGCACTGATGGGTGGCACTGATAGGTGGCACTAATGGGCACTGCTGGGTGGCACTGATGCACTCTGATAGGTGGCACTGATAGGCAGTACTGATAGGTGGCACTGATGGGCTCTGGTAGTTGGCACTGAAGGGCACTGATAGGTGGCACTGATTGGCAGCACTGATAGGTGACACTAATGAGGCACTGATTGGCAGAACTGATGGGCACTGATTGGCAGCGCTGGTGGACACTAATTGGCAGCACTAGTGGGCACTGTTGGGACTGCACTGATAAACAGGACACTGATAATCAGTGCCCTGATTATCAGTGTCGATGCCCCTTTAACGCAAGTCGGTTATCGGCTCGTTTCTTCTCTCCTCACGCTGTCAGTGCGAAGAAAGAAAAAGCCGATAACCGGCTTGCGTTTACTTCTGTGATCAACTGTCTTTGGACACAGCTGATCACGTGGTAAACGGCCACTGTGATTGGCCCTTTACGCCAATCAATGATCATCTGAGTCTGAAGCCATTGCCTCCTGTTGCTGTCAGTCAAATGCTGTGCCAGGCGGGGGTGGGGCCGAGCTGCAGACACAGACAGGGCAGCTCAGTAGCGAGCCCGAAGAGGTGCACTTGCCGAAGAGGAGGAGCCTGAAGCGCCAACGGGGGACCCCAGAAGAGGAAGATCAGAGCTGCTCTGTGCAAAACCCTTACACAGAGCAGGTAAGTATAACATGTTTGTTATTTGCATTAAAAAATTGGCAGAATAATCTCCTTTTTTGGGATATATATAAAAAGATGCAATGTGTAATGGAGTAAATTATTTGCCATGGGTGTAATATTCATTTCATTAACATCTAAAGGGCTAGTTTACACTATCTCTGGCCTTCTGAATAGCGACTTGTGGTGCATTGCTCCTCAGAGGGTGTTTGACAGGTGGTGGGGAGGTGTGGTGTCATCTCTTCACTGCCTGCTTTATCCCCTAAAAGCCCACCCATGTTAAACAGGTGGTACTGCCTACCGAACTTGGTAGGGGATTTATTTCTTGCCACAGAGCAACATGGCCTAGGGGAAGTGGGCAGTAACACACGACTCAACTGTTTGTTTTTAACCCCCCAACTGCAAGTGTGATTGAGCCTGAACATTTTTTCTGTGTGGGTTTCTTTTAAAACCCTCCACACACAATCCCAACATTTAAACTTGTGCCTCACCCATACTGTGCTAAGCAACAGGTTCTTTTAAATGCCTGGTCTCCCCCTGCATATTTTCTCCTTACCTTGTCTTTTTTTTTTTTTTGATTGGTTGGTGTGGGATGATGTCACTCCCATGCATGTGCAGGAGTTCACTCATCTCGGCACAGAGGCACCGCGGCGGAATATAAACTAAGCTACGCATACACAACTCAATGTACATTTTAAAGAAGACTGTGCTCAGACAGACAGCTTTAGCTCAGGAATATTGGTACCATTTACAAATAGAGAAGAGACAGGGACAGCAATAAGAAAAAACTGACAGGTGTTCTAATCCCTTTCTACTTTATCCAAAAATAAATAAAGTTATGTCTTCAGTGATACTTTAACCCCCTTAAGCCGGTGTTTCATCACATATGGCGACCCATCACATTTGGCTACCCGCTGGAGTGCGCATGCGCGACGCCGCCATATGCGTTCCAACAGTTTTAGGACAAAAGAGCACACTAAAACCATCACGGAAGTGATGTTCCGTCGCCGCTATCTTGCTACACCCAGCACTTCTCCATAGTAAGGATACACTGAGAAGAGGGAAAGCGGACATCTTCTTACACCCACCGGAGTCTTGCATTTTACACTTATTTTTAGCAGTAAAGTGAGTTTATCTAATGAAATACAGTACTTACAATTCCGTCTGACTCGTTAGATGTTGAATTTTAAAAGCAGCGTCAAGCCTGCTTAAGTCATAGGTTTGCTAATCTGACAGAAGTTCGCTGCTTTCAAAATTCAACATCTAACCAGTCAGACGTAGTTCTAAGTACTGTATTTCACTATATAAACTCAGTTATTAGTTACAAATAAGTGTAAAATGCAAAACTCCAGTGGGAGCAACAAGATGTCCACTTTCCCCTTCTTAGTGTATCCTTACTTTTGAGAAGTGCAGGGTGTAGTAAGATGGCGGCGACGGAACGTCACTTCCGTTACACATTCTGACGGGTCGCCTAATTTGACGAAACAACAGTGTTGGAATGCATATGCGGCGTCGCGCATGCACACTCTGGCGGGTAGCCAAATGTGATGGGTCGCCATATGTGATGAAACACCGGCACCTCCTGGCCCTTTAAGGGGTTTAGGATGCTGGGAGGCAGGGCGTAGTTGAGGATCATGTGACCGTCGTGATTGGCTGTCACGGCGGTCACATGAACAAAAAGCTCCCGAACGCAAGTAGCGGGACCTTTCCGTTAGACGCTGGTAAGTGTGTCGGGAGCATGCAGGGCACGCTCTCTTGGCACAACAGTATTTATACTAAGGAAAATTTAGAAAAAAAGGGACACTCCTATAGCCACATCCGAATAAATTGTATGTCATAAAAAGAAAAAAGGGGGGTCAACAAGGACACCCTGGGCGGACTTTAGAGGCACAACAAACCTTAGAAAGTTGTCAGGGTGATAACCATAGGACGGGTAATTCTGACAGTATTCCTCATGGTGGCGCCCTTCTGCCTATTTAAGCCTGCTGCTGGTGCATGCTGGTTGCTGGATTATCATCAGCTTCCTGTTTTCCTTGTTCCTGTGTTCCTTGTTCCTGTTGTGATATCTGCTTCCTGTTACTACTCGGCTTGCCTGACTGCTCCAGTATTCCGCCTGCATTGACCCCGGCTTGGACCTGACTATTCTTCGGCTCCGCATTTGTACCTTGATCGTCCTCCTGTGTTTGACCCCCGGCTCGGCTACCTTCTCTGTTCCTGATTATCCTGCTGTACCTCACCTTGGACTGATTCCTGTGCTGAATGACCATTGGCCTGGCTCTGACTCCGCTCCTGGTTGCTCCACGGCTCCATACCTGGAATCCCTCCTTGCACGGTTGCCCTTCAACCTTACCAGCGCACCCCAGCAGCTCCCTGCTATCTGCTACTCAGCAACAGCGATCTGGCAACCCGTGCACCTTTGGGCACCGTACTCCCTGTCTCACTCCCAGGGTTACGCTGCACTTAGCCGCAAGGGGCGCCCCCTCTGCAATTCGGCCTCACATCCAGGACTCTGACAGTATAATCCAGCCATGACTGAGGCCGGCGGAGGTGCGTCCCCAATAGAGACTTTATGCCAACAGGCCACTACCCTTACACGAGTGGTCCAAGTTCTTCAGGAAAGATACCTTCAATTAGCAGGAAAACTCCAACATTTTATGCTACCATCTGCCTTTTTGGATCCTGGTTCCTCCTCCACCAATCTCCCTGCTACAGCCTCTTCAGTACTGACTTTGCCCCCAGAACCGCGGGTACCTACCCCTGAACGTTTCTCTGGAGACTGGCAGAAATTCAGATCCTTCAAGAATGCCTGCCTGTTATATCTGGCTCTGCCACTGAGACTGTCAAAGTTGGCTTTCTTATCTCCCTGCTGACCAATGAACCCCAGGCATGGGCCCACAGGTTATGGGAACAGAAGGACCCAGCCACTAGTTCAGTGGAAACGTTCTTTACGGCCCTGTCGCAATTGTATGAAGACCCCCAGCGTACAGCCACCGCTGAGGCCGCTCTGCATTCTCTTAAACAGAAACGGCGCCCGGTGGAAGACTATACTGTGGACTTCCGCCAGTAGTCTGCCGATACAGACTGGAATGAGGCTGCGTTGAAATACCAGTTTCGCCTGGGGCTTTCTGAATCCCTTAAGGACGAGTTGGTCAGGGTCGGCATCCCTGCTACCCTCGAGGGGCTCATTCAACTATCCATCCAGTTGGATAGATGCCTTCGGGAGCGCCAGGCTGAACGTTCTCAGACTCCCAAGGTGCAGGTACCAGAGATCGGCGCTATGCCTGTTGGTTTGGTGCGATCCGCACTGACTCCTGAGGAAAAACAACGTCGGCGTCAAGCCAATCTCTGTCTCTATTGTGGCCGAAATGGACATTTCCTGAGCAACTGCCCCATAAGGCCCAGCAAGGTACCCAAGAACTCTCCAGTGTACTTCCAGATGTCCGGAACTTCCACTTCTCACCTTATCCTTTCCATCACGCTACAGTTGGCCGACAAGGGGGTTCAGCTTCAGGCCATAGTCGACTCCGGGGCATGCAGTTGTTTCTTGGACTTGGACTTAGCACTAAAGCTCGGTCTGGCCCTACTTCCCAAGAACCGTAGATTGGAAGTTCTCCTGGCTGATGGCACCCTGCCTAGTTCCGGTCCTGTGACACAAGAGACCGCTCCTCTTTTGGTTACTACTCCTGATGGTCATCAGGAATTCATACATTTCGACATTCTAAGCTCACCTATGTTCCCTGTCATCTTGGGTACCCCATGGCTCCAAGCCCACAACCCCCAGATCAACTGGATCAGGAAAGAAATTTCATTCACTTCACCTTATTGCCTACAGCACTGTCTTGCCCCTGAAACCAGTAATGTAGCCAGTTGCCTGTCAGTTCAACCTGTACCTGTCAACAACCAGAGTATTCCACCGGCCTACCAGGAGTTTGCAGATGTCTTTGACAAGAAAAAGGCTGATGTCCTGCCACCACACCGGTCATCCGATTGTCCAATTGAATTACTCCCAGGAGCCGAAATCCCATTCGGTCACATATTCCCCCTCTCGGAGATGGAACTAGGAACATTGCGACAATACATTGATGAAAACCTGGAGAAAGGCTTCATCCGTTCCTCCTCTTCTCCTGCTGGAGCCGGAATCTTTTTTGTCGAAAAAAGGGACAAATCCCTAAGACCATGTGTGGATTACAGGGAGCTCAATAAAATCACTATAAAAAAACGTTACCCTCTTCCTCTAGTTCCGGAACTTTTCCAGAGACTCCGTACTGCCCGAATATTTACTAAGCTTGACCTTCGAGGAGCCTACAATCTCGTTCGCATCCGAGAGGGTGACGAATGGAAGACAGCATTTAGAACTCGCTTTGGACATTTCGAGTACTTAGTGATGCCATTTGGATTGTGCAACGCCCCGGCCACATTCCAACATTTCGTAAACGATATCTTTGGAGAATTTCTGGATTACTTCGTCATCATCTACCTGGATGATATCCTGATATTTTCAACCACCCTGGAGCTCCATCGTACACATGTAAGGACAGTTCTGCACACTCTACATAAGCACAAACTCTATGTAAAAGCAGAGAAGTGTGATTTCGAAAAAGAGTCAATACAATTCCTGGGGCTAATTATCTCAACTGGTGGTGTTGCCATGGACCCGCAAAAGGTACAGGCAATCTTGGACTGGCCAACTCCATCGTATAAAAAGGGAGTACAAAGATTTGTGGGGTTTGCAAACTTTTATAGGAGGTTTATAAAGAACTTTTCCTCCATCATCTCACCAATCACCCAAGTTACCCGTTTACATACTCGGTTCCTGTGGTCTTCAGAAGCCCAATCAGCTTTTGATAAGCTCAAATCCCTCTTTACCTCCGCACCTATCCTGCAACATCCTGATCCGGCCCTCCCTTACATCTTAGAGGTTGACGCTTCTGAAATTGCCACAGGGGCAGTCTTATCCCAACATCAGGGTTCTAAGTCGTTACTCCATCCTGTGGCCTTCTCCTCGCGGAAGATGAGTCCATCTGAAAGGAATTATGATGTGGGAGATCGAGAGCTCTTGGCTATTAAAACTGCCCTGGAGGAATGGCGGTACCTCCTTGAAGGTGCTCAGCATCCCATCATGATATTCACGGATCACAGAAACCTGGAGTATCTTCGCACGGCTAAAAGATTGAGACCCCGACAAGCTCGATGGGCCTTGTTTTTTGCCAGATTCAATTTTCATATCTCCTTCCGCCCGGGGTCTAAGAACGGGAAGGCCGATGCCTTGTCCCGGATGTTTCCTGACACTCCCGAAGAAATTACTCCTAGCACTATATTGTCTCCACAGAATTTTCTCATGATTCAAACCGACCTGAGTTCCTCACTGAAACAAGCTTCTTCCCAATGCTCTGAACCAGAAGCACTGTCTTTAAGAAAACAGGAAGGTTTTCTTTAGTATCAGAACAAAATTTTTGTTCCGCAGCAAGCCAGAGCCCAGGTCCTAAAGACTTTACATGACCACCAACTTGCTGGTCACTTCGGGGTACGAAAGACTTTGGAGCTTGTTCAACGATCTTTTTGGTGGCCCACTCTAAAGCCTGACTGCAGGGAATATGTCAGTTCCTGCACCATTTGTCAACGTAACAAGGGGTCTAACGTCAGATCTTGGGGTCTACTACGCCCATTGCCTGTGCCGGAGCAACCATGGAAAGAAATATCTATGGATTTCATAGTAGAGTTACCACCCTCGGAGAAATTTACAACCATCTTGGTAGTCGTTGACCGCCTGTCCAAGATGGCGCATTTCTTGCCCATGATGGGTACACCATCTGCTGCTGACACGGCGAAGATCTTCATAAAGGAGATAGTCAGACTTCACGGCCTACCGAGCAACATTGTGTCCGACAGAGGGGTGCAATTCACCTCTAAGTTCTGGAAGGAGCTCTGCAAAACGCTTTCCATTAGAGTGTGCCTATCTTCAGCTAACCATCCTCAAAGAAACGGCCAAACCAAAAGAACTAATCAAACTTTAGAACAGTACTTACGTTGCTTCTGCTCCTTCTCCCAGGACGACTGGTCCTTGCTACTCCCGTGTGTGGAGTTTGCATACAACAACTCAATCCATGCTTCCACCAATCAGTCACCTTTCTGGGACAACTACGGTTTCCATCCCTCATTCTTGCCTAATGTTATACCAGAGACCTCAGTCCCCGCAGTCCAGGACAGGATAAATGCCATTCAGGCTAATTACCTAACTCTCCAGGCAACTATGCAGAAGGCCCAAGAGAATTATAAAAAACATTATGACAAGGGGAGGAGAGATCCCGTCTTTAAGGTTGGAGATAGAGTGTGGCTTTCCTCAACAAATCTTAAGCTTCCTTGCCCCTCCCATGAAGTTAGGACCAAGGTTTATCGGTCCATTCACAATTAAGAAGGAAATTAACCCAGTGGCATTTGAATTGTCTTTACCAAGTTCCTATAAAATCCACCCAGTATTCCATGTTTCTTTATTAAAATCTGTTGTCTCCAGTCCTTTTCCAGGGAGAGAAGAAGCTCCGCCCCCTCCAATCTTGGTGGACAATGAAACAGAATACGAAGTAGAAGCCATTCTGGACTGCAGTCGGAGAGGTAGGACTGTTCAATTTCTTGTTAAATGGAAAGGTTACTCTGTAGAAGATAATTCTTGGGAACCAGCAGATAACATTCATGCCCCTAGACTGTTGCAGAGGTTTCAAGCCCGATACCCTAAAAAATGGGCCAGATTGGGCATCCGGAGGCTGCCCCTAGGGGGGGGGCACTGTCAGGGTGATAACCATAGGACGGGTAATTCTGCCAGTATTCCTCATGGTGGCGCCCTTCTGCCTATTTAAGCCTGCTGCTGGTGCATGCTGGTTGCTGGATTATCATCAGCTTCCTGTTTTCCTTGTTCCTGTGTTCCTTGTTCCTGTTGTGATATCTGCTTCCTGTTACTACTCGGCTTGCCTGACTGCTCCAGTATTCCGCCTGCATTGACCCCGGCTTGGACCTGACTATTCTTCAGCTCCGCATTTGTACCTTGATCGTCCTCCTGTGTTTGACCCCCGGCTCGGCTACCTTCTCTGTTCCTGATTATCCTGCTGTACCTCACCTTGGACTTATTTTCTGTGCTGAATGACCATTGGCCTGGCTCTGACTCCGCTCCTGGTTGCTCCACGGCTCCATACCTGGAATCCCTCCTTGCACGGTTGCCCTTCAACCTTATCAGCGCACCCCAGCAGCTCCCTGCTATCTGCTACTCAGCAACAGCGATCTGGCAACCCGTGCACCTTTGGGCACCGTACTCCCTGTCTCACTCCCAGGGTTACGCTGCACTTAGCCGCAAGGGGCGCCCCCTCTGCAATTCGGCCTCACATCCAGGACTCTGACAAAAGTATAGTCAGAATAATGTTAGGTTCAACTCTTAAACAAGTTGCTTAAAGTGGAGTTCCACCCACTTTTACAACTCTTCAGCATCCCTCACTAAACTGTGCACTGTAAACGCATTGGATATTTTTTTATTTTTTTTCTCAGCACCTACTGTATATCTGCTGTATTCATTTTTCACTTCCTCCTCCCTGGCCGTGGCCCATCGCATCATTTCCTGTTTGCAATGCCTTCTGGGAAGGGGTGGCAACTTCCTCTGACACTGCCATTGCTATGGAAACCTGACCTGAAACCTATTACACTGCTTGTGCTGCACTGAGCATGTGCGAGATCTGCAAGGATGAGATCCAGGAAGAAATACAGTCTGGCTTCAGATGCCCACACTTAAGATGGCCACGGCCTGCTGTAAGTTTATAAAATAACAAACTACTGCTATAAACTAACAAAACAGACCTTAGTTTACAGACTAACTTTACTAGAATACATTAAGCTTGTGTATTATAGGGGTATTTTTATTTAAAAAATATAATTTCGGCCGGAACACCACTTTAAGTTTATATTGCTTTGTCAAATTATTGCTTCTTATAGGAATTAAGACACAGAGTCAGAAATCCGTGTATCAGTTTCTGAGCATAATGGACTGCTGCCTTTACTTCTTTCAAAGGCCTTTTATAGGCAATTATACAAACAATAGCATCAGCACAACCCCCACAAAGGGCAAGGGTAAACAACAACAGGAGTCACCTGGGCTACAGGCACAAGCTCCAACACCATGGCAACACAGTTACAAGGCAACAAAAGCAGCTTCAATCGAGTTCAGCAGCCAAAAGTTACATTCATAACAGATTTACACGTAGGCATTATATTAAGTGAGAACTCTAAATTAAATCCCTGACCTTATCAATTTCCCCCTTTGACATCATCCTCTCCTTCCCCCTGGGTCCTCATGAATAAGTTCTAGTTTGTTTTTCCCCAGAGTCCTTTCCCTGACCGCGAGTTGTCAGAGGGGTAGAACCCATCCCCCTAGGTATTACCAACATCTTAAAATTCAAGAAGAGGAGTTTTATAGGAGTAGGGTGATGTCAATACACATTTATCGGTATGCCCTGTCTATTCTCCTAATTTTCCTATTTATTTTCCTGTATACACATATATTCGTGATTGTAAGTGATATTAATATTAGAATAATAATTACCATTGGACTTAACAACCAGTGAAAGGTATTGGTTGCTGTAGAAGACATTCCACTAAATATATCCCACCAATGTGGTGCAGTATCCTGTTGTATCTGTGAGGAAAGATGTACTAGTCCACCTTTGTCAATAATTGCGGATACAAGGTTATTCTGTAGGGTATGTTCTAGTGTTTCTATGTGTTGTCTTAACAACTCTGATTGTTCCAAAACCTGTTTTAGTGGGTCTAAAGAAATTATAAAGGGTGTAGTGTCAGTGAGATTATGTACCTCATAGACTGAAGAGAATATCTTATCTGGTTCAAAAAGATAGGTGTCGTTACCCCATTGTAATATTTTAATCTTTTTTATACATCCCGCAAACGGCGCCGATTTATTTAATGCTGACATGGTGCGGTTATCATTAGTAATGATACAAATATGCTGGGGGTCCTATTTCTATGAATCTATTGTTCACATTTATTGGTGTTCTTTGCATTTTGCATATGCTAGTTTGGTATTTTAACAAGCAAGGTTCATATACTGGGGAACTTCTGCCACATACCATTCCCTTATTAGTTCCTTCACATAGAGTTAAATCATGGGTTCTGTTTCCTTTATCTACATATTTCCCATATATTTCTGGATACCAAAACTCGTCTTTAATTACTAGTGGCATGACCACTATTTTACACATTTCCATTACATCTGCTACCCGGTATGCTTCAAACCTTCCTACACACCATTTCTCCTCACATTCTATCTTATCCCCTTTTACTTGAAACCATACACCATCGTCAGTTAAACCCTTAAAATATTTCATCCAGGTATGATAATTTCCCAACTGTAGTTCAGTCCTGGCCCTATTTATTTGTATATGATAGGATAAGAGGTTAAAAGAGCACTGTGTGAAATTTACAAACTGTTGACTTTGATTCCACAGCTGGAGCTCTGCACCTATCGTGTGATTTATTAACCCTCCCAAAAATTGTAATAGGGGTATTTCTTGCAGTTGGGTTTCAAAAGTGGTGGGTAACCATTTGCTTGTGATAGTCAAGCTGTCAGCTATGTGTCCCCCTGCATGCTTCCATCTGTTGTTCATTTCTTCTATCTCGACTGAGTTTAAAATTCCCATCCCTGTACCTGTCAGTCCCAATAGTGTGTCGTACCATTCTCGTTTATACCTACACTCCGGTATCGGGGGAAAGGTGATATTGAATTTTATTTTTGTTTTCTGTTGTGATGTTGATACATTTATGCAAGTGTTTGGTACGGGTGTTAATATGGAAGATTCAATTGTTGGCGTTACTTCTTCCTCCATTTGTATGTGAAACCCATAGGTCTGTGCCATCCAGTACCACCCATCAACTCTCTCTTCCCTCCACCAAGATGCACAGAGGAAAGTACTGGATTGATTAACGGTAATATCTGTCAGATTGAACATCCCTTCGGTTATATTCCCTCCTTCTGCCATGACTGTTAATATTTGGTACATTTGTCCCACTACCCGTTCCCGGGCTTGTTTCCATGTCTGTGAAAGGGATATTTTATGACACCTATGGTTCTTACTATTGTTAAAGGGGAAACCCATATTATCATTCCACTGGAAAGTTACAGTTACTTCTGAGAGGGGGTCTGCCTGTATCCATGCTATACCTACATCTACATGAAACGGTCGCCTATGTCCTTCAACAGTATAATTACCCACAGTGTAATCCTTATTTATCTCATATCCTGATACATTTGCCACTTTAGGGTCATCTATGCTCCATTCGAAAGTCATTGTTTCCTCTACTTCAAGTACATTAATACCAGGAGTCCATGCATATATTTGTAAAACAACAATCTTCAACAAAAAAAATATGTAAGTAGATATTTCATCATGTTGTTTTCTCGGGTTGTTTCTTGCAATGTGATGCGTGTATCCAGGTAGGTTTTCCTTCCAGCTTTACTGAGGTGGCTGTGGTCAAGAGTACTTGGTAAGGACCTTCAAACCTGGGTTCCAATGTCGTTCTGATGTGTTTCTTTACATATACATAATCCCCTGGTAGCAGCGTATGTGTACCTGTTATTGAATTAGTGTCTGGAAGAGAAGAATACACACTTTTGTGGATCTTAGTTAGACGTTGTAATTGTATCACATATGCAGTCAAACTATCACATTGCAATTGCATACTCTGTGGAAAGTATAAACCTAATCTAGGTGCATTCCCAAAAAGTATTTCGTATGGGGATAATCCTGTTTTTCCTGTTGGAGTGTACCTTATAGAGAATAAAGCCAGAGGCAGGCATTCTGGCCAAGGCTTGTTTAACTCTTGCATGGCTTTTTGTATTTTTAACTTTATTGTCCCATTTACTCTCTCCACTGATCCTGAACTCTGTGGGTGGTAAGGGGTGTGAAAACTTTGTTGAACCCCTAACATGGTCATCACATTCTGCATGATTTCTCCTGTAAAGTGTGTCCCCCTATCTGATTCTATGGTTTCAGGAAGACCAAACCTAGGTATTAACTCAGTGATCAGTTTCTTAGCTGTGGCTTTAGCTGTAGCCGATTTTACTGGATAACTTTCGGGCCAACCTGAGAATAAATCGATACACACGAGGACAAATTCAAAGGGGCCGCTCTTAGGCATTTGTATGTAATCAATTTGCAGTCTCTGGAAGGGGTATTGGGCCCGGACCTGGTGTTTTCGTGGGGTTTTCACTTTCTGTCCTGGGTTATTCAGGAGACAGATTTGGCAGGCTGCACAGTAGTTTCTTGCAGTGCTACTGAATCCAGGGGTGAGCCATCCTTGGTTCACAATCCTATACATGGAATTGGAACTGACGTGTGTGGGTAGGTGAACTGCCGCTGCCATTGCTGGGTACAGAGAGGCAGGTAGGCATATTTTGCCTCCTTCCCTCCATACATTGTCAAGGTCTGGTGCTGCTCCCATCCTGACCCACTTATCTTTCTCGCTCTCCCCTGCTTGCTCCTGTAATTTACTCAGCTGCTGCCATGTTGGTTCTGGGATACTCACCTCTACCGCTGCTAAGGTCTCAGGGCTTCCTTCCCCTAGAGCTGCCTGTTTTGCAGTCAAATCTGCAAATGCATTTCCTTTTGCCTCAATTGTTTTTGCGCTCGTGTGTGCCGCTATCTTCATGATGGCCACTCGTTTAACCTTTTGAAGATTGTTCAGGACTCTCTTAATCCCTTCTCCATGTTTTACAGGTGTACCTGCTGCTGTCAGATAACCTCTAGCCTTCCATATATGGCCATAATCGTGCGCTACACCATAAGCGTAGGCGGAGTCAGTGTAAATATTCCCTTCTCGTCCTTTTAAGTATTCTAGGGCTTGTTCTAAAGCTTTTAATTCTGCTTCCTGTGCTGACATGTGGGCTGGTAAGGGCTGTGCTTCAATTACCTGCGTATCAGTCACTACAGCATACCCTGTGTGATATTTACCCTTGTCATCAGCAAACCTGCTGCCATCTATGTACAAAGTGTGCTCAGCGTTTAAAATTGGTGTATCTGTAACGTGTGGGAATCCCATTGTCTCCTGTTCCATGAGCTGAAAACAATCGTGTTCATCTACTTCTTTAAACAAAAGAGTGTCAGTGTCCTCATTTCTTTTCTCACTAGTACTATTAGTACTATCATTCCCCCTTGCCAAATCTGGTGACTGAAGAGGCAAAAAGGTGGCCAAATTTAGGGTTGTACAGCGCTGAAAAGTGACATTTGGAGGTAAGAGTAAAGTACACTGTAACCTTAATTGCCTAGCCATTGAAATGTGTTTGGGCTGTACCTGAGACAAGATTGCATGTATGTCATGTGTGGTATGCACTACAACTGGATTGTCTAGAACAATCTCTGATGACTTATCTATGATAATTGACACTGCAGCTACCGCCCGTACACAAGACGGTGAACCTCTAGATACTGGATCTAATGCTGCTGAAAAGTAAGCGACTGGTCTTTGTTTTACATGTGCCTGTGTCAGAACACCCGTGGCGTGTCCAGTGATCTCAGCAATGTACAGATTAAATATCTTAGTGTAATCTGGAATACCAATAGCCGGGGCAGAAATCAACAACTTTTTCAAAGTGATAAACGATTCATAAGCTACTTCTGTAAGCATATACGGTACAATTTTCAAACAATCGTATAATGGCTGCATCAAAGCGCTAGCATGTGGTATCCACTGTCTACAATATGACACGATACCTAAAAACATACGCAATTGTTTGAAATTCCGTGGGGGTAACATTCCCTTTATCACTTGAACCCTCTCCTCAGTGAGATGTCTCGTACCCTGTGATATACAATGTCCCAAAAAGATAACTTTTTCCTGACACACTTGCAACTTTTTCTTATTAACCTTGCAACCTTTTTCTGCCAAAAATCGCAACAAATTAAGGGTGGTGTGCAGGCTTTCAGTCTTTCACTTATCTGTGGAATTAATCCTTCCATAAACTGTCTATTGAAGGCTCGGATCGTGACTAGCAGAGCCAAATCCAATCCCTCATCTGCCATCATACTTTCCATAGATAAGTAAAATTCCGATACAGTCTGTCCTGGCATTTGCTTCATGGGTGATATGAACCCCCTCTCCTGTTGTTTTGCCTGACAGAAAGCTTCTAATCTAGCAATAAAAGGGGCCCTTGAGTCTATATGTCTGACATGTCCTGTCTCCGGTATTGCCATTCCCCTCAGCTCGGTCTGCAGGTCAGTCATAAACTGGTTAAACAGGGTCAGAGTCATTTTATGTCTGCATAAATCCTCCCCATCCTGCCAGGTTGCTTCATGTGTATTCATTAACTGTGTCACAAATCTACAGAAAGCGGCTGGCTTTGCTATAATGCGTGTATCAGTGCGTACGGGAGCTACAGCTTCTGGATGAGGTTTTTGTGCCCCACAATGCTGACAAACCCATCCTCTCCCCTCAAGTACAGGATATATGTTGTGTGGTTTGCGTTCTACGTCAGTATATGGGGGTGGGATGGCTAAGCTAAGATTATTTAAAATTTCAACATTTTTTTTTTTTTTTTGTTCTTCTATCTTTCATATCCCAACCATCACAGTCTGGATTATATTTCCACCCCTCTTCTTTTGCTCTATTTGAAACCTTAATTAAGCATTGAACCTGACTCATCCATTGCTTCTCTAACACCTCTCCTTGTCTGTCCCTTTTTATTTCACTCCATACATCCGGGTCTAAACCCGCTACTCCTTTCACCCTAAATTTACGAAAGACATCCTTTAAGTCCTATGCTTCATCTTTCCCACAGATGTTTTTAATTATCTGTGGCACCGTATAGTGCACCACAATTCCCTGACGGGGTTTTGTGTTCCTCTGGCCCATTCTAACAGTCCTGCCTAGGTAGCGTGTGGGACACTTAGTGTACAATATAATGCGGCTACAACATATACAAGAATGAATAATTACTTTATATGCTAGCCCAAAAACAAACCAGCTAAGTTACACTAGTTCCTCGTTGCCTTCCTCCTAGGGTGCTAGAATACTAAAAACCTCTCCGGAATGAGATTTCTGAAATTGAATTACTTTATATGCTAGCCCAACTAACAAATAATTACTTTATATGCTAGCCCAATAACAAACCAGAATGCGGCTACAACATATACAAAAATGCGGCTACAACATATACAAGCATTCCTTTAAGTGGCCAGGTATCCGACTAGATCTCCGGACTTTATGGAGATCTTATTCCCCCCCTCATATCTGGGATCCCTCTCATGCACTCTTATCCCTGCTTTATGGAGCAGACAGGGCTTATACTCTCAACCCGTCTATGGTTTATGAGTTAGATGTGAGGTTAAGCATAAGCGTCAGACCCCCAAAGTCCTCTTGCGAGGTAAGGGCGCATTCCGTTGCTTAGTTCGGCAATCCCCTTCTAACTCATACCATCCTTGACAAGGCTCATTCACTTTCTCAACAAGACAGACAGACACAGACAACAAACAAACAAATAATTCCAGCAATATAAACTAAAATTTGCAGTAATTCTAGACTCACCACTACAGAGGCTGGTGTTTTAAAACCAGGAGAACCGTAACTGACAGAACGGATAGGCACAAATCAGGGGAGCACAGAATATAAGAAAAATAAAGCTTTTTCTTACCTGCGCAGGTTTTCGATCTGTGGTTCCCGGAATGCCTGTCCTTTTGTTCCGTCAGCGTAGCTCAGCCACCTCTTGTAGCAACTTGGTGAGTCCCTGTGCGGGCGCCAAAATGTTAGGTTCAACTCTTAAACAAGTTGCTTAAGTTTATATTGCTTTGTCAAATTATTGCTTCTTATAGGAATTAAGACACAGAGTCAGAAATCCGTGTATCAGTTTCAGAGCATAATGGACTGCTGCCTTTACTTCTTTCAAAGGCCTTTTATAGGCAATTATACAAACAATAGCATCAGCACAACCCCCACAAAGGGCAAGGGTAAACAACAACAGGAGTCACCTGGGCTACAGGCACAAGCTCCAACACCATGGCAATACAGTTACAAGGCAACAAAAGCAGCTTCAATCGAGTTCAGCAGCCAAAAGTTACATTCATAACAGATTTACACGTAGGCATTATATTAAGTGAGAACTCTAAATTAAATGCCTGACCTTATCAATTACAATATAATCAATTTTATTAAATATAAATACATACAGTACAAAGACATTGACAAAAAGTGATAAAAATCATCTATATAGAAATATACATGATACAAGCCCAGATGTGTCTACGCGTTTCGTATAGAACTTCTTCAGGACACATTCAGGTTTCAGTTAATACACAAAGGCGTTTTACTTGTACAGAGGCTTTCGCAAGCTCAAGAACAGTAATTCAAATTCATTCATGTATAGACGTCAAGGTCTTAGCAATAGATGTGGATAACTATCAACTGTTTCCATTTACAACCAATTTCGGGGTTCAGTCCCAACAGGGAAAAAGCCAATAAATAGCCAGTGATAAATAGTCGCACTGCAGCAACCATCAGAGGGCATCAAAGAGCTCATGGACCGTATCTGCTCAATGGTCCATATGGAGCCGTGCAAAATGCACTGGGGGAGCTTGAAGTAAAATTGGATGTAAGTACCCAGGAGGATACAGAGATGTATTTATACTAATGCACGCAAATATGAAGCAGCTGTGGCGCCAAGGGGTTTATAATATTTTTAATTCAGTTAATCTCATATATACATGGGCCACCATACATTGCACTATGGACTCATAAAGCCCTGACCACTGTGCTTGGTTCGGTGCCCTTTCTGTACCCCTCCTCCATTCATAGAATCTGTACTGTAGCTTCAAAGAATGAAAAGCGCTCTATGAATGTAGGATGGATGGATGAATGAAAGGTCCTTCTCCTTCATTCATAGAACGCTTTTCATTGACTGAAGGTATAATACAGCTTCTATGAATGCAGGAGGAGAGCGAAAGGGGTTGGGATAGTCAGTACTCTTAATGACCGCCTGCGACAGGTTTAGTACTTGTATTAAATCCCTCAGCAAGATTACTGCTTCCGGGATATGGGGGGTGGAGGACTTTGCTGCACAAGGGACACTATGCATTGAAAGTAAGTACTATCCCTCGTGCTGATTTAAAAAAAAAAAAAAAATTTAACTAAAATTAGGCTTGAAGCAGGAAAGGTGAAAAAACTGAGTTTGTATTCCATTGGATTCATACAGCTGCATATCTACCCAGTCTTTGTTAAAAATACACCAAAGAACAAACACTAAAGGTGCACAGATAGCTATGATTGTAAAAACAGTAGTTCATATCTACTCATCAAGGCTGAATTGTTTGTGAACTTTAAATTCAAGAGCAAGAGAATGTAAATGGAGACACCATATCCACAGGCAGTAAAGCCTCGTACACACGGTACGATTGTTGGCAGGGGATTGTCTGTTACAGACTGTTGTCCTAAAATCTTTCCGTTAGTACGCTCCTTTTGACAACTGTTCAATTTTCAGCCAACAAATGTTGGATGACAGGCTAGTAAATTTTCAGCGGACAACAGCTTGACATCATATTTTCGTATGGTCAGTACACAAATCCGTCACACAAAAGTCGAAAATACAAACACACATTCTCGGAATCAATGCTCACCAAACACGAAATTAGCAGAAGGGGCCCAAAGGGTGGCGCTCTAGAGATGAAATTCCTTGTAGTTGGTCACTACATTCGTGTTTGTGTACCGTTAGTATGCAAGACAAGATCCGGGCACACGCCCTTTTGATAAAAATCAGACACTCGGTTGGCCAACAATCATACCATGTGTACGAGGCTTTATGTGACGCTAAAGAACAAGACCTGGAGCTGTAGGCGAAGCTAAGAGGAAAACTGACATGACTGGAGCTTGCAGAAAAGGTGGAGTAATTCAGGTTCATTTTGTTTCGTTTCAAATAAAGAAAAGAAAGGCACTTACCTGATTGGAGGGGTAGGAATCACAGAGGGGTGGAGCCAAGTGGCTGGGAGAGGGGGGGGGGGTTGCTGCTAAAGATCAGTCAGAGGTAAGCCAGAGCTGGACAGGTCCTTCCTATAGGCCTCCTCTTTTTTGTCTCCTTCCCATTTTCTGGTTCTTTTGGGTTTAGTTTGTGATATTGCAATTGAAATGTTTGGCGAATGATGGGTTCAGCACATTTCAGGGATGGATGTCCCTGCCCTAAATCAGGTTACGTTGGTAACACAGAGGTGATATTTTAGCTGTATTTTGGGGTACCTTGGTGGTTAATTGTGGTGGTGTTGAGGTGGTGTAATAGCAGCTGGGGGCCTTAAGAGGAGGTATGTAGCAGGTACAGCCAATTTTTCGAATGATAAGTGCCTACATAAAACAGGTCTTTCAGGGAGTCAGTTTTTATTCAAATAAACTTGTTCTGTGTTTTTGTTCTTAGGTAGGTATTGCATGTTTTTGCATTGTATTTTCAATAAAATAAACGGCTGCTATGGCCAATTGATTCCAAAGAAAATATTGGTTGTCGTCTGGTCAGTTTGGGAAAGGGTGGAGGAAACCTTGGTAACTTTTGAGTTTGAGAGAAGGTTGTAAGCCTCCAAATCTGAATAACATGTAGAGGAACTAAAGCATAGCCATCCCCTATCCAAATAGTCCCATTGCACCTGTAAAGCTTGCCCTAGATGTGTTGAAATGTGGCTGGTTCAGCAGGGACATTCTGATTTGAGAGGAGTCAATCTAATGATCGACTTCTCTTGAATGGGACTGTTGGTTGGAATTAAATCTTCAAGAGCCGCATTTGTTAATAGAGCTGCTGGACCTGTCATAGGCATGTGGGAGGGTGCAGCATGGTGCTGTGGAATATCATACAGTCCAAGAGCAATCAGTAGATGTTGTATTGTAGTAAAGGCAAAAGAGTTCATAACAAACCCAATGGGAGAGGACCCAACCGGGAGCCCTCTCGAATTCCAACAGTATGCAGTAGAGCAAATGTCAGCGGAACTGATAGTGTCTGTCTGGAAGGGCAGAATGCGGCCTGGCCATCTCGTACCCAGACAGGAAGATGTCCAGGAGATTGCAGGCCCTTAGCTTTCTTTCTTCGTCTGGAACCTTTCCCTGCCACTAATACTGTCCCTTACAGACAGATAACCTGTACCTACACTATCCACATGCCAATGAGTGCCAAAACCTGGAGAGCAGTGACCTAAAAAGACTCTGCTGACCCAAGATGGCTGCCAAGGGTCACTGAGAGCAGCATTTCCTTTTTGGGGTTGTATATAAAAAGTGAAAATTAAATGTTTCTAGGAGCAGGACAAAATATTTTTTTGATAGAATAGGCTACAAATGTATGTTTTGCTAAAACACTCTACTTCCTTGTGTAGCACCCTCTAGCTAATGTGCTAGTGTATATAGTTAGCTGATAGAGTAGGTAAATTGGTTTGGCTGAGAGCCAGGCCTGGACTGAATGCGGGTCAGGGTTGAGTGACTCAGGGAGGCTGAATGACTCACTAAGCAGCATCTCTGGTACCTCCCCCTGTTCTGGAACATTGGAGAAGCTTCCCAATGTAGTGGGAGGAGGCTAGGAGGAGCTGCTTGGCATATTTATGAGAGCCCCAGCCAATCCCTAGCAAATGGGCTGGCAGGGGGCAGGCCACTTCATAAATGGGCATGAGTCATGCCAGCAGGAGCAGTCAGGTGGACGATGGAGATGGAGTGCTGAGGAGGCTGTCGGTGGCCCTTGAGGGTGTCCCCTAGTCTGGGGGGGGGGTGACCTCGGGCCTGGGGCTCGGGTACTGGAAGGATCCCCCACAACACACTGAAGAACCCCTTCCTGGAGGCATGGGAGCAAGGAGAGGACAACGGGAGCAGGTCAGCAAGTCTGGGAGATCTCCTAAGAAGTCAGCCTGGTGGACTGGTGAGTGTTCAGTCTGGGAGGACTTTGGAGAGAGTGTCAGTCTGGAGGACTGTGGGGAGAAGTAGCCAATAGGGCTAGTGAAAGGGGCTGCTGCAGCCAGGTGGGCTGGCAGTGCCCAAAGAGGTGGTGCTTGGATCAGTAGCCACAGGGATGCATGCTGGACACTGACTTTTTGCTACACAACTAAGGGGCCTCGGGTTCCTGCCTGTAACGGGCATTTGCTTAAGATCTGACTAAGTACTGTGTCAGATCCACTATCAGTGTGCCAGTGGAGTTTTGCAAGCAAGCGAGTGCTGGAAGAAGCAGAGGAGTGTATATAGACTGTATATAGGTAGGGCCGACGCTCCCACTAGACAAACTAGACAGCACCTAGGGGGCGCAGCCATGGCAACTGACTTCCCTATTAGCCTGGCTGGGGAACACGACCTACCTGACTCTCCAGAGAAAGCAGCAGCCGTGGAGGACATCCGTCACAGCTGCTGCAGAGGAGGCCAGCAGCAGCTAAGCCTGTGAGGAGGGCACGAGGACAGCGGAGGAGGCAGGCGGGAGGACAGCGGAGGAGGCAGGCGGGAGAACAGTGGAGGAGGCAGGCATGAGGACAGCTGGGGAGTCGGGCACCATGTCTCTGCACGTAGCTGCTGCCCCGGTGAGTCCACTCTCTGATCCTGTTGTAGTCACCTGCGTGGCCCTAGGCAAGACTAACGACACCCACAGCCCAGGGCTTGAAATAGTCAAGCACCAGTCCTGTATATAGGAAAGTTGTCCCTGGAATTGTTCTGAAGTCAAGTGGGCATCTCATAATTCTCATAATTCCCAATCCCTATCCCTCAAATAATTAAAAACAAAGTACTGGACTGTATTTTGACTCTGAAGTGACTATAAAGATTCGGTGTGCCTGGCTGTGCAGGGTGGGGATACCCAGTTACTTGTGGCTCCTAAGGGGGTGGGCTACACTTGTGATTTTTTATTTAGCTCCATTTTGGCTAAGGAAAAGTATACTTTAAATGAGTGTCAGAAAAGTGTCAGATTCCCTTTATCTCTATACTTATTCTAGGTCAGTGACAGCATTGGGACAGGATTCCCTTTCATTCATTGTTTTTTTTGTACAACCAGCGGGTGAATGTAAAAACTACCCTGATTCCCCCATCCTCACATTTGAGGTGAACGAGAGAATCCTCCCGCTAATTAATGTGCTAATGCTAATTAAGTGCTAATTAAAACTAATGTGTTCTGACAGCAGGGTGACTTCCCCAGCATCAGAATACACTGATGAGTGCTGCGGACTATAGTCGGCAGTGTTGATAGAGCAGGGAAAATCTAGCAGGGTGGTTGTACATAAGTCAATAGGAAGATCGACTTCTTTTTTTTTATTTTAAGTCCACGATGGTGTAAAAACCTAAATAAGAAAAAACCTGTAAGTTTACAAAAAACGTGCATGTGCAAACACACACTATAAAGTGCACTTAAGGGTGTGCTTTTAGTCCACCCCCCCGAAGGGGTAGGACCTCTAGTATGATCCCCCGGGACACAAGGCTCCTGACAGGGACTGGGGTTTCCAATGGTCTGCCTAGCCAGAAGGCCTGGCAGACCCCGTTCTTCTAGGTCAGACAAAGCCGACGATCAAATACTTGGTCGGGGGGCTCTCCTTAAGAGAGACCCCCCAGGGGTAGGGGAAGAAGGAACCTGAGGGGCACACATCCTCCCGCTAGATGTCAGGGCAAGCCCAAGGACTCACACCCTTCATCCAGTGAGAAAAACACACACAAAAGTGAAAGAGTGACAAACGTGGGAGAAAAATGAATAGAAAAATTGCCCTGGACTTAGGCCAAAAGGCCCAGCCCTAAAAGGCGCAGTGCAAAAGGAAAGCATAATTTGGTGCTGTGACCATGTGTTTCGTTCACACAGTGGGGTCCCACACCCAAGTGTTACTAAGAACACCCAGTCCATTGCCAGACAAGGTAGAACATTCAAATCAGGAGGTAATGGGCTTTTCTAGCTTACCTGGGGGAATTACTTTCGTGCCCCCCAACTGCCTGTGGTCTCCCCGGTTTCTGTTCCAGCCGATACTAACCTTGCAAGCCCCCATCACTCTAGCAAAGATTCCTAGCCACCACTCCAACCTTGGTCAGGTCAGAATGACAGCACAGAACCTCCACTAGATCACTGATAAGAACAGATACTACACTTGATCAAGTCCCTCCTACTTCTGTACAGTTATCCTTTTAGCTAGGGTCTGGGCATAATAGAAAGGGGAGAATTCCTTCTCAATTGGATTGCTGAAAGCATTACAAACAAAGACTTGTATTTCTTATTTGCATGTTATCACCAAGGTTTCACTGGAATCTCTATATAGCCCTTGTATTGTTTCTCCCATGATTTATTGCACATAGCTAACCTTTGTGTGCTAATCCTTCTGGCTGGTGTAGTAATCCTATGGTAATTGCAGAACTGCAATATTTCACCAGAGGTATTGCGTATTTGAAGAAGAACTCCATACTTGATTTGATTGTAGCCGTACCCAGAAAGTTACAACAAAGACAGCCTTACCTTGAATTGAGATGGGCGAAGCTTGCACATCCAATGATACATTGCAGAAATAAGAGCTACTGGCCCTAAGGTCACCAGTTAAAGCTGAATATACACTAGAAATTCAATAACAAAAAATAGTAGCTGGTCTGGAACAAAATTAGTTGACTCAATAATGTTCCGATGAACGATTTTTTAATGAATGTTTGAATTAAAATCTAACTGAGCATGGCCAGCTTTACTGGTGCAATGGGACTCTTTGGATAGGGGATGGCTATCCTTTAGGGAAGATGTCCATAGGAATAAATGGCTGGGACTGGCCAGGAGCATATTGATAAGTAGTTTGCAAAAAAGTGAGTGATATGACAGGATCATAGAAGGGTGAGTATACAGTATCTCACAAAAGTGAGTACACCCCTCACATTTTTGTAAACATTTTATTATATCTTTTCATGTGACAACACTGAAAAAATGACACTTTGCTACAATGTAAAGTATTGAGTGTACAGCTTGTATAACGGTGTAATTTGCTGTCCACTCAAAATAACTCAACATACAGCCATTAATGTCTAAACCGCTGGCAACAAAAGTGTGTACACCTCTAAGTGAAAATGACCAAATTGGGCCCAAAGTGTCAATATTTTGTGTGGCCATCATTATTTCCAAGCACTGCCTTAACCCTCTTGGGCATGGAGTTCACCAGAACTTCACAGGTTGCCACTGGAGTCCTCTTCCACTCCTCCATGATGAAATCACAGAGCTGGTGGATGTTAGAGACCTTGCGCTCCTCCACTTTCCATTTGAGGATTCCCCAGAGATGCTCAATAGGGTTTAGGTCGGGAGACATGCTTGGCCAGTCCATCAACTTTACCCTCAGCTTCTTTAGCAAGGCAGTGGTCATCTTGGAGGTGTGTTTGGGGTCATTATCATGTTGGAATACTGCCCTGCCGCCCAGTCTCCGAAGGGAGGGGATCATGCTCTGCTTCAGTATGTCACAGTGCATGTTGACATTCATGGTTCCCTCAGTGAACTGTAGCTCCCCAGTGCCAGCAGCACTCATGCAGCCTCAGACCATGACACTCCCACCCCCACACCTGGTTGCCGCCACACACGCTTGAAACCATCTGAACCAAATAAGTTTATCATGGTCTCATCAGACAACAGGACATGGTTCCAGTAATCCATGTCATTAGTCTGCTTGTCGTCAGCAAACTGTTTGCGGGCTTTCTTGTGTATCATCTTTAGAAGAGGCTTCCTTCTGGGATGACAACCATGCAGAAAAATTTGATGCAGCGTGCGGCGTATGGTCTGAGCACTGACAGGCCGACCCCCCCCAACCCTTCAACCTCTGCAGTAATGCTGGCAGCACTCATACGTCTATTCCCCAAAGACAAACTCTGGATAGGATGCTGAGCATGTGCACTCAACTTCTTTTGTCGACCATGGTGAGGCCTGTTCTGAGTGGAACCTGTCCTATTAAACTGCTGTACGGTCTTGGCCACCGTGCTGCAGCTCAGTTTCAGGGTCTTGGCAATCTTCTTATAGCCTAGGCCAGCCCTCAAAAATTCCACTTGCCTGCTCGCATTTTGCGAGTGGATTTTGAGGGCTGGCGAGCGTGGACTGCCTAGGAAATTGGGGTTGGGGAGCACCGTTGCCAGGCGGGTTGTATGGGAGTCCTTCTCCCAGCTCGCGGTGGGGAAGAGAGGAGAACAGACAGCCGGATCAACAGAGCGCAAGGAACATCACTAGCGGCTTTCATTTCAATAACAGAGTGTTCCCCGCACTCGCTGTCACATACAGCCCCGCCCCATGGTCCCTGGACTTTGATAGACAGATCACCCTTCTGGGACAAGTGAGGTGTATCTAAGTTCCTCGGCCAGGAGGCGGGGCTGTATATGACGCCGAGCGGCAGGAACACACTGCTATTGAAATGAAAGCTGTTCCAGTGATGTTCCTCTGCGCTCTGATTATCCGGCTGGCAATCCTCTTCCTCTCCTCTCTTCCCCTGCATGATGGACACAGGGCAGGCTGTGTGATGGACACAGGGCAGGCTGCATGATAGACACAGAGCAGGTTGCGTGATGGACACAGGTAAGCTGCATAGTGGACACAGGTAGGCTGCATGGTGAACACAGGTAGGCTGCATGGTGGACACAGGTAGGCTGCATGGTGGACACAGGTAGGCTGCATGGTGGACACAGGTAGGCTGCATGGTGGACACAGGTAGGCTGTATGGTGGACACATGTAGGCTGCATTGTGGACACAGGTAGGCTGCATTGGTGGACACAGGGCAGGCTGCATTGGTGGACACAGGGCAGGCTCCATTGGTGGACACAGGGCAGGCTGCATTGATGAGCACAGGTGAGGCTGCACTGATGGGCACGAATAAACCTGTTGTTAATATTTATTTTTAGAACTTAACTCTGCATAAAACATTTAAGTGTCATTTCATGAGATGATTTATGAGGGTGTGTTTAGGGGCAGGATTGGGGGGGGTTAGGGGTTGGGGGGGGGGGCAACTGTGGCGAGTAACCCTTGAGGCCTGGCTAGTAGCTCAGGACTTGGAATTTTGAGCCCTGGCCTAGGCCATCTTTATGTAGAGCAACAATTCTTTTTTTCAGATCCTCAGAGTTCTGTGCCATGTTGAACTTCCAGTGACTAGTATGAGAGAGTGAGTGTGATAACATCAAATTTAACACACCTGCTCCCCATTCAAACCTGAGACCTTGTAACACTAACGAGTCACATGACACCGGGGAGGGAAAATAGCTAATTGGGTCCAATTTGGACATTTTCACTTAGGGGTGTACTCACTTTTGTTGCCAGCGGTTTAGACATTAATGGCTGTGTGTTGAGTTATTTTGAGGGGACAGCAAATTGAGGGGAGGAGGGGGGGAGGGGGTAGGGGAGAAGGGGGTAGGGGAGAAGGGGGAGGGGAGAAGGGGGAGGGGGTAGGGGGAGAAGGGGTAGGGGGGAGGGAATTGTGGGGGGGGGGTAAGATCTGTTTGTCCCAATTTGTTTATTGAAGTAAGAAAGGTGAATAAGGGAAGAAAAAACAAAAAATGACTGACGTTAAGTTTATTACATACAATGTAAGAGGGCTGAACTCCCCTAAAAAAAGACACACAGTGCTAAAAGAGCTGGAAAGGTACTCCGCTGAGATAATCTTCCTACAGGAGACACATATAGCACTGGACTCAAATATTAAATTATACTCACGGGCGATCCCAACATGGTTCTATGGGGACTCCCCAAACAAAAGGGCAAAAGGAGTCGCCATAGGAATAGCAAAAAACATTTGTTTTATTCTAGAAGAAAGGAAAGTCGACCCTGACGGTCGCTTCTTGTTCCTGAGAGGGTAATGGGAAAATGTATACACTAGCAAATGTATAGTGCCCCAATAGATGTCCCAAAAAATATCTAAAGGGGATTCTCAATGCTTTAACGGAGTTTAAACAAGGCCATTTAATTTTGGCAGGAGATTTTAATTTCTCAATAGACCATGATCTTGATAGTACTTCTGGTGCACCGATTCGAAAAAATAAACAACTAAAATTGATTAAAAAAAAATGTATAGTCAACAATTTGTTGATGTATGGGGAATATCATATCCAAGAAAAAAAGACTACACATTTCACTCAACGGTGCACGACACTCGAGATTAGATTACATTCTGGTGGATTATGAAATACTGGAATATGTAGCAGAGGCATCGATCAGAATAATCTCAATCTCTGATCATGCTCCGGTAACAGTAAAGATAAGATCTAACCTCTCCGGAGGCATGATTATTTCTTATTTTTGATGCTGAAAGCGGTACAATTATTTTGCATGGAAATTTGGCGTTTTATATTGTAGGCCTGTAATTCTTAGGAATAACTCACTTAAATTTGTCCAAACAAGAGTCTAGTAGACATCTCGGGTATGATAAAGTTTCAAACACGAAATCATAAATTATAATATAATAAATAACTATAAATAATTATACCAAATAATAATATAATAATAATAAAAATTATCCAATAATGTAATCAAATCAAAAACACTGAAATTTGCTTAGTTGCAGAATTGTCGTTGTCTTTACTTTTCAGTGTTTGATGACGGATCTCCCCACAAATCACTATCGCTCAATTCTGCGAGTGATTCTAATTTATTATGGCTGTTTTCTAGCTGGTCTAAACCACTTTTGATGTAAAGGGACGGTTTTGGTTGCTATGGACAATCTCCAGTTTCCAGGCAGAAAGAACAGTTTTTATAATATAAAACTGCATGCAGGCCACTGGAGAAACCACTAGGGACAAAAGGGATGTGAAATTATTTCATACAGTAATGTAATCTGTAAGATTACAGTGTACTGTATGTATTGTGTGTGTTTCACTTTTTGAATTTGGCACCATTCTCTGTCCCCGTGCTTCGCAACGCTCACAGGGAACGGAGCTTGGCTCTGTGATGAATCGAGCGGAGGACGAGCAGGGGAGACATCGAAGGATTCAGGGGACAAGGTAAGAAAGCTCTTCCTGGATCCTGCGATGCGATCCAGAGTCTGGCTCGGGGTTACCACTTTTGGTTCTGAAATTCCACCCCAAGCCAGACTCGGGAATACCGCCAGGGAGGTTAATGACAGGGAGCAGAGAAAAGGGACTTGAAGATTGAACGAAGATCTTATAGACCAGGGATGTGCAATTAGCAGACCTCCAGCTGTTGCAGAACTACAAATCCCATGAGGCATAGCAAGACTCTGGCAGCCACAAGCATGACACCCAGAGGCAAAGGCATGATGGGACTTGTAGTTTTGCAACAGCTGGAGGTCCTCTAATTGCAGATCCCTGTTATAGACGATGTAGAAGTAGGAAAAATAATAAAGACTGAGATTGAATATTTCGGTGTAAATGACACACCAGATGTGACAAATGCGACAATTTGGGAGGCCCATAAGGCCTATATTAGAGGATAATTGATCTCCATAGGAGCTGGGAAAAAGAAAGAAAGAGAGATAAAAATGAAAAATGTAATAAAAGAACTACATGCGTTGGAACAAAAACACAAAACACAATTAGATATAGAAACGTATCAGAAGATTGTTATAAAAAGGGGCCAGTTAAAGGACATGATGGAACAAGAAACTAGAAAAGTATTTAAAAATGTTGCGAAAGAAAGATACATGTGGGGGAAAAAGCCCGGGAAATATTTAGCAAAAATATCAAAGGAAAAGAAACCCTCAAATTGTATAGAAAAGATAAAAAATGAGAAAGGCGAAATGAAACATAAAACAACTGATATCGCAATTGCTTTTAAAACATATTATAGTGCACTATATGCAATTAGAAACAACGAAACACGACAGGAGGAAGAGAGTGGAAAATCTAAAACACAGGAATATCTAGCGGAAGTTAACCTATCAAAAATAACAACAGAAAGTGCAGAATTATTAGATGAAGCAATTACCCAAGATGAAATTTATAAAGCCCTAAAGGAAACACCGGGGGGGAAAAGCCCAGGCCCAGATGGGTTCTTGATCAAATATTACAAAAGATTTAAAGAACAACTAGTCCCAGTATTATGTAACTACTTGAACAGAATAGGGGAAAATGAGGAAATAAAAGGAATCTCTCCTTGCCAATATTTCAGTAATACCAAAAGTAGGAAAAGATAGTACCATTTGCTCTAATTACCGGCCCATAGCGTTGTTAAATGCAGACACAAAGCTATATGCAAAAGTTCTGGCATTGAGACTAAAAAACTTTATGTCAGATCTGATAAATGTAGACCAAGCAGGCTTCGTTCCAGGAAGGGAGGGTAGGGATAATATATAAGAATCATACTATTAATGAATAAGGAAAAAGAGTGTAAATCCCCAATGCTCCTTATTTCGATCAATGCCAAAAAAGCATTTGATCGAGTTGATTGGGGATTTGATGATGGATGCACTTCGGAGTATAGGGTTGGGACCAAGAATTATGAGATGGATTGGCAACCTATATAAACATCCTACGTTGTCTGCTTTTGAGAAGTTCAGTGGGACAAGGCAAGGATGCCCGCTCTCGCCACTCCTATATGTAATTGCATTAGAACCATTACTAACAAAAATACGAAAAAAACGTGGATATAGAAGGGGTTGAGGTGGGAGAGGAAGAGCTTAAGGTGGCAGCATATGCAGACGACATACTCCTATATATGAACAAACCAAGGCTGTCGCTACCCAGCCTAATAAAAGAATTTAAAGAATACGGTGAACTTACGAATTTTAAGAGTAATCCCATAAACTGTAATATTAAGTCTTAGTGTAAATAAAAAAGAGGAAAAAATATTACAACAGGAATTCCCCTTCACTCGGGAAAGAGAAGAATTAACATATCTAGGAATTAAAATAACACCTACCCTAGAGAAGCTATATTATGCCAATTATATTCCATTACTTAACGAAATTAAAACAGAGATAAAAAATATATCGAGGAGACCAATCTCATGGACAGGGAGGATAAATATATTAAAAATGGTGATTTTACCAAAAATAATATACAAATTTCAAATGCTCCCGATAGAAATACCACCAAGTTTTTTTTAAAGTAATAAAAACAATAATCTTGAAATACATATGGCAAAATAAAAAAGCCAGGGTAAATAATATTTTGCTAACTAGGAAAAAAAAAAAAAAGGAGGGATGGCACTCCCGGATGTAAAAAGATATTATAAGGCGATTATATTGGCAAGATTAGTTGAATGGGCAAACATAAACACTAAAAAGAGATGGGTGAGAATGGAAGACACACTCAACACGACACAACTTCAAAAAATTATTTGGATTCCACCGAAATTGAGAACACATAGCAAAAACACATATGGGTTAACTAAAAATGTATTTAAAGTATGGGACACATTATATCGAAAAGAAAAATGGAAATATAATTCTCCTCTAATTTCATTAACAGGCACAAATTTTTTTACCCCAGGAAATAGGACACGGTTGGGAAAACAAATGGGAAATGCACAATTAAAGGATATCACTATGCACGGTAAAATTAGGACAAAGCAGGATTTAATAACGACTCACGGTAGAGCTGCACAATCGTTAAAAAATCGTGATCTCGATTCACTCCCTCTGACGATCTCTCCTGCTGAGTGTGCCGATTCTTTCATATAAACAAGTACAGAGATTATCTACTCACTCAGCTGTCAAAAGAAAGCATCCGGGCAGTCTGCCAAGTTTAAGTGGTGTTCCGGCCGAAATTATACTTTTTAAATAAAAATACCATTATAATACACAAGCTTAATGTATTTGATAAGGTCAGGGATTTAATTTAGAGTTCTCACTTAATATAATGCCTATGTGTAAATCTGTTATGAATGTAACCTTTAGCTGCTGAGCTCGATTGAAGCTGATTTTGTTGTATCTGTATTGCCATGGTGTTGGAGCTTGTGCTTGTAGCCCAGGTGACTCCTGTTGTTGTTGACCCTTGCTCTGTGTGGGGGTGGTGCTGATGCTATTGTTTGTATAATTGCCTATAAAAGGCCTTTGAAAGAAGTAAAGGCAGCAGTCCATTATGCTCAGAACTGATACACGGATTTCTGACTCTGTGTCTTAATTCCTATAGAAGCAATAATTTGACAAAGCAATATAAACTTAAAACAACTTGTTTAAGAGTTGCCCCTAGCATTTTGGCGCCCGAACGAGGGACTCACCGATGATACTACAAGAGGTGGCTGAGCTACGCTGACGGAACAAAAGGACAGGCGTTCCGGGAACCACAGATCAAAAACCTGGCCAGGTAAGAAAAAGCTTTATTTTTCTTATATTCTGTGCTCCCCTGATTTGTGCCTATCCGTTCTGTCAGTTACGGTTCTCCTGGTTTTAAAACACCAGCCTCTGTAGTGGTGAGTCTAGAATTATTGCATATTTTGGTTTATATTGCTGGGATTATTTGTTTATTTGTTGTCTGTCTTGTCTGTCTTGTTGAGAAAGTGAATGAGCCTTGTCAAGGATGGTATGAGTTAGAAAGGGATTGCCGAACTAAGCAACGGAATGCGCCCTTACCTCGCAAGAGGACTTTGGGGGTCTGACGCTTATGCTTAACCTCACATCTAACTCATAAACCATAGATGGGTTGAGAGTATAAGCCCTGTCTGCTCCATAAAGCAGGGATAATGTCAGACTTACCCGTACCAGACTGACGAACCCGATGTAGCAGAGGATGGCCTCCCGTCCCGTCCCGCCCCTGATAGAGTACACAGAAGGCACAGGAGCACAGAATGGTATGAGAGCCTGGCGGGTGGTTTGCAGGAATAAGGCCCAGGATCCTGACACAAGCTGGCAGGTGGTATTAGGTAGGCTGGAGATCAGCTAACAGGTGCAGAGCAGGCAGATCCGGTCACTAGCAAAGTTGGCAGCAGGCGGTCAGCACGGTACAAAGGGAGCAGGCAGATACAAGGTCCAGGTCACAGGCAGGTTTTGGCAACAGGCAATCAGCACGGTACAAGGGGTCAGGCAGGTTCAACGTCAGAGGCAGGCCAGGGTCAATTTGCAGACGGATAGCAGAGAGAGAGAATCCAGTAAACAAGCCGGGTCACAGGGAGATCAGAGCAATACACAGGAAACAGGAAGTTCGGAAACAGGAAGCTGATGATCGGACAGCACTGAGCACAGCATCCCATCAGCTTAAATAGGCAACCGGCGCCCTCTAGAGTGCCCAGCAAGTGTCCTGAACCGAGAACCTCTCTGACAGATAAGAGTGCATGAGAGGGATCCCAGATACGGGGAGGGAATAAGGTCTCCATAAAGTCCGGAGATCTACTCGGATACCTGGCCACTTAAAGGAATGCTTGTATATGTTGTAGCCACATTCTGGTTTGTTATTGGGCTAGCATATAAAGTAATTATTTATTATTGGGCTAGCATATAAAGTAATTCGATTTCAGAAATCTCATTCCGGAGAGGTTTTTAGTATTCTAGCACCCTAGGAGGAAGGCAACGAGGAACTAGTGTAACTTAGCTGGTTTGTTATTGGGCTAGCATATAAAGTAATTATTCATTCTTGCATATGTTGTAGCCGCATTATATTGTACACTAAGTGTCCCACACGCTACCTAGGCAGGACTGTTAGAATGGGCCAGAGGAACACAAAACCCCGTCAGGGAATTGTGGCGCACTATACGGTGCCACAGATAATTAAGAACATTTATGGGAAAACCGAAGCACAGGACTTAAAGGATGTCCTTCGTAAATTTAAGGTGAAAGGAGCAGCGGGCTTAGACCCGGATGTATGGAGTGAAATAAAAAGGGACAGACAAGGAGAGGTGTTAGAGAAGCAATGGATGCGTCAGGTTCAATGCTTAATTAAGGTCTCAAATAGAGCGAAAGAAGAGGGGTGGAAATATAATCCAGATTGTGATGGTTGGGATATGAAAGATAGAAGAACAAAAAATGTCGAGGCTCCCAGCTCAGCCATCCCACCCCCATACACTGACGTAGAACGCAAACCACACAAGATATATACTGTACTTGAGGGGAGAGGATGGGTTTGTCAGGATTGTGGAGCACAAAACCCAGAATGGGCAGTAGAATGTGTGCATTATGGGGCACAAAAACCTCATCCAGAAACTGTAGCTCCCGTACGCACTGATACACGCATTGTTCAGATAAACAATCCAGAATTTGGACAAGCAGCCCATCCAAATGCCCCGCCTACTGTCACTCGTAGAATGCAAATAAGGACTTGGGCACCATGGTCGGCAGACACCCTTATGGCATTAATACAGAGCGCCCCAGACCCGGTAGCAAAGCCAGCTGCTTTCTGTAGATTTGTGACACAGTTAATGAATACACATGAAGCGACCTGGCAGGATGGGGAGGATCTATGCAGACACAAAATGACTCTGACCCTGTTTAACCAGTTTATGACAGAAATAGGTCCACACAGACCTGCAGGACAAGTTGATGGGGATGGCAACCTGGAGGCAGGACATGTCAGACATATAGACTCAAGGGCCCCTTTTATTGCTAGATTAGAAGCTTTTTGTCAAGCAAAACAACAGGAGAGGGGGTCCATATCACCCATGAAGCAAATGCCAGGACAGACTGTATCGGAATTTTACTTATCTATGGAAAGTATGATGGCAGATGAGGGATTGGACTTGGCCCTGCCAGTCACAATCCGAGCCTTCAATAGACAATTTATGGAGGGATTAATTCCACAGATAAGTGAGAGACTGAAAGCCTGCACACCAGAGTGGAGGGCAACTAGAGATAGAGGGACGTTGTTACAAAAAGCGCAAGGCATAGAGGCGGACTTAGCAGAAACCAAAGGGAGGAAATCTCATGCTATCAACGCACTCGGGGGTTCCCAAGAGCAAGGTAGAGGTTCCTTTCGCAAACCCCTTACCTGTCACTACTGTAACAAGATTGGTCACATCAGACGCAACTGTAGGAAAAGAATAAAGTATGAAGGAGAGGAAGGTGTTGATTCTCCAGTTAATCAGAGAAGGAACCAGCCCAGGGACAACAAAAATAGTCATATCAGGCAGCAGGGAGATGGTCCACGAGCATGACTCGCCCCGGTTTTAGAAAAATCCAAAAGAACAATGCTTAAGACAAATATAACGGTTGGTAATCAGAAAATCTCTTGTTTAGTCGATACAGGAGCTTCACGCTCGTTACTTTCTGATTCTGAACTACTCCCTGGCCAAAAATCACCTGACACTTTACTAATAACTGGATATGATGGCATTTTAGCCGACGCCCCGCTTACAAAACCTCTGAAAGTTAAAGTAGGAAACCACATGTTCCTTTCACGCTTTCTGGTATCCAGAGGAGCCCCCACTAATTTGTTAGGAGCTGACATTTTGCAGAAAATAGGAGCTAACATTACCTATCACCCAGATGGCACTGTCACCTTAGCTATAGGGGATAATCAAGAACACATGGAGATGTGTAACCTGATACAATACCTAGAGGAGGAATCGGAATTGTCCGGCCCACCTCCTTCAGACTTAGATCAGATTTTGTCGTCCCTTCCAGGAGAACTATGGGAGAAACATCCAGCTGATGTTGGACTTTTGCCCATACCTCCGGTTACCCTACAGCTGATTCCAGGAGCAGTGCTTCCCCAACAAAAACAGTATCCACTCAGTGCACCCCAAGAGGCGGCCATAGAAATGCAGGTCCAATCCTTCTTAAAAAGTGGAGTTCTAAAAGAGGTAAAATCACCAGCAAACACTCCCTTGTACCCGGTTAAAAAGAAATCAGTAGCCGGTAGTCCGGTTAAGTATAGAATGGTCCAAGACCTTAGAGCGGTCAACAAAATACTAGCCCCGATGACACCTTTAGTACCCAATCCACATACATTACTGTCACAAATACCATCAACCAGTATGTACTTTACGGTTATAGATTTAGCGAACGCTTTCTTTTCCGTCCCGCTTGCTGAAGAATGCCAACTTTGGTTCGCATTTTCAATAAAAAATCGGCAACTAACCTGGACACGCCTACCTCAGGGTATGGCGCATTCACCTACCTTGTATTCGCAAGCATTGCAAACGGTGTTGGGAGAATGGGTACCACCAGATTCCTGTGTATTGTTACAATATGTGGATGATTTATTGTTATGCTGCCCTGACAAGGAAACTTGTTTGGCCACCACCCTTAATTTGTTGCGATTTTTGGCAGAAAAAGGTTGCAAGGTTAATAAGAAAAAGTTGCAAGTGTGTCAGGAAAAAGTTATCTTTTTGGGACATTGTATATCACAGGGTACGAGACATCTCACTGAGTAGAGGGTTCAAGTGATAAAGGGAATGTTACCCCCACGGAATTTCAAACAATTGCGTATGTTTTTAGGTATCGTGTCATATTGTAGACAGTGGATACCACATGCTAGCGCTTTGATGCAGCCATTATACGATTGTTTGAAAATTGTACCGTATATGCTTACAGAAGTAGCTTATGAGTCGTTTGTCACTTTGAAAAAGTTGTTGATTTCTGCCCCGGCTATTGGTATCCCAGATTACACCAAGATATTTAATCTGTACGTTGCTGAGATCACTGGACACGCCACGGGTGTTCTGACACAGGCACATGTAAAACAAAGACCAGTCGCTTACTTTTCAGCAGCATTAGATCCAGTATCTAGAGGTTCACCGTCTTGTGTACGGGCGGTAGCTGCAGTGTCAATTATCATAGATAAGTCATCAGAGATTGTTCTAGACAATCCAGTCGTAGTGCATACCACACATGACATACATGCAATCTTGTCTCAGGTACAGCCCAAACACATTTCAATGGCTAGGCAATTAAGGTTACAGTGTACTTTACTCTTACCTCCAAATGTCACTTTTCAGCGCTGTACAACCTTAAATTTGGCCACCTTTTTGCCTCTTCAGTCACCAGATTTGGCAAGGGGGAATGATAGTGCTAATAGTACAAGTGAGAAAAGAAATGAGGACACTGACACTCTTTTGTTTAAAGAAGTAGATGAACACGATTGTTTTCAGCTCATGGAACAGGAGACAATGGGATTCCCACACGTTACAGATACACCAATTTTAAACGCTGAGTACACCTTGTATATAGATGGTAGCAGGTTTGCTGATGACAAAGGTAAATATCACACAGGGTATGCTGTAGTGACTGATACCCGGGTGATTGAAGCACAGCCCTTACCAGCCCACATGTCAGCACAGGAAGCAGAATTAAAAGCTTTAGAACAAGCCCTAGAATACTTAAGAGGACGAGAAGGGAATATTTACACTGACTCCGCTTACGCTTATGGTGTAGCGCACGATTATGGCCACATATGGAGGGCTAGAGGTTATCTGACTGCAGCAGGTACACCTGTAAAACATGGAGAAGGGATTAAGAGAGTTCTGAACAATCTTCAAAAGGTTAAACGAGTGGCCATCATGAAGATAGCGGCACACACGAGCGCAAAAACAATTGAGGCAAAAGGAAATGCATTTGCAGATTTGACTGCAAAACAGGCAGCTCTAGGGGAAGGAAGCCCTGAGACCTTAGCAGCGGTAGAGGTGAGTATCCCAGAACCAACATGGCAGCAGCTGAGTAAATTACAGGAGCAAGCAGGGGAGAGCGAGAAAGATAAGTGGGTCAGGATGGGAGCAGCACCAGACCTTGACAATGTATGGAGGGAAGGAGGCAAAATATGCCTACCTGCCTCTCTGTACCCAGCAATGGCAGCGGCAGTTCACCTACCCACACACGTCAGTTCCAATTCCATGTATAGGATTGTGAACCAAGGATGGCTCGCCCCTGGATTCAGTAGCACTGCAAGAAACTACTGTGCAGCCTGCCAAATCTGTCTCCTGAATAACCCAGGACAGAAAGTGAAAACCCCACGAAAACACCAGGTCCGGGCCCAATACCCCTTCCAGAGACTGCAAATTGACTACATACAAATGCCCAAGAGCGGCTCCTTTGAATTTGTCCTCGTGTGTATCGATTTATTCTCAGGTTGGCCCGAAAGTTATCCAGTAAAATCAGCTACAGCTAAAGCCACAGCTAAGAAACTGATCACTGAGTTAATACCTAGGTTTGGTCTTCCTGAAACCATAGAATCAGATAGGGGGACACAATTTACAGGAGAAATCATGCAGAACGTGATGACCATGTTAGGGGTTCAACAAAGTTTTCACACCCCTTACCACCCACAGGAGTTCAGGATCAGTGGAGAGAGTAAATGGGACAATAAAGCTAAAAATACAAAAAGCCATGCAAGAGTTAAACAAGCCTTGGCCAGAATGCCTGCCTCTGGCTTTATTCTCTATAAGGTACACTCCAACAGGAAAAACAGGATTATCCCCATACAAAATACTTTTAGGGAATGCACCTAGATTAGGTTTATACTTTCCACAGAGTATGCAATTGCAATGTGATAGTTTGATTGCATATGTGATACAATTACAACAACGTCTAACTAAGATCCACAAAAGTGTGTATTCTTCTCTTCCAGACCCTAATTCAATAACAGGTACACATACGCTGCTACCAGGGGATTATGTATATGTAAAGAAACACACCAGAAAGACATTGGAACCCAGGTTTGAAGGTCCTTACCAAGTACTCTTGACCACAGCCACCTCAGTAAAGCTGGAAGGAAAACCTACCTGGATACACGCATCACATTGCAAGAAACAACCCGAGAAAACAACATGATGAAATATCTACTTACAAATTTTTTGGTTGAAGATTGTTGTTTTACAAATATATGCATGTACTCCTGGTATTAATGTACTTGAAGTAGAGGAAACAACAACTTTCGAATGGGCTATAGATGATCCTAAAGTAGCAAATGATTCAGGATATGAGATGAATAAGGATTATAATGTAGGTAATTAACACTAGAACATACCCTACAGAATAACCTTGTATCCGCAATTATTGACAAAGGTAGACTAGTACATCTTTCCTCACAGATACAACAGGATACTGCACCACATTGGTGGGATATATTTAGTGGAATGTCTTCTACAGCAACCAATACCTTTCACTGGTTGTTAAGTCCAATGGTAATTATTATTCTAATATTAATATCACTTACAATCACAAATATATGTGTATACAGGAAAATAAATAGGAAAATTAGGAGAATAGACAGGGCATACCGATAAATGTGTATTGACATCACCCTACTCCTATAAAACTTCTCTTCTTGAATTTTAAGATGTTGGTAATACCTAGGGGGATGGGTTCTACCCCTCTGACAACTCGCGGTCAGGGAAAGGACTCTGGGGAAAAACTGACTAGAACTTATTCATGAGGACCCAGGGGGAGGGAGAGGATGATGTCAAAAGGGGAAATTGATAAGGTCAGGGATTTAATTTAGAGTTCTCACTTAATATAATGCCTATGTGTAAATCTGTTATGAATGTAACCTTTAGCTGCTGAGCTCGATTGAAGCTGATTTTGTTGTATCTGTATTGCCATGGTGTTGGAGCTTGTGCTTGTAGCCCAGGTGACTCCTGTTGTTGTTGACCCTTGCTCTGTGTGGGGGTGGTGCTGATGCTATTGTTTGTATAATTGCCTATAAAAGGCCTTTGAAAGAAGTATAGGCAGCAGTCCATTATGCTCAGAACTGATACACGGATTTCTGACTCTGTGTCTTAATTCCTATAGAAGCAATAATTTGACAAAGCAATATAAACTTAAAACAACTTGTTTAAGAGTTGCCCCTAACATATTCTAGTAAAGTTAGTCTGTAAACTAAGGTTTGTTTTGTTAGTTTATAGCAGTAGTTTGTTATTTTATAAACTTACAGCAGGCCATCTTAAGTGTGGGCATTTGAAGCCAGACTGTATTTCTTCCTGGATCTCATCCTTGCAGATCTCGCACATGCTCAGTGCAGCACAAGCAGTGTAATAGGTTTCAGGTCAGGTCTCCATAGCAACGGCAGTGTCAGAGGAAGTTGCTGGCCCTTCCCAGAAGGCATTGCAAACAGGAAATGATGCGATGGGCCGCGGCCAGGGAGGAGGAAGTGAAAAATGAATACAGCAGATGTACAGTAGGTGCTGAGAAAAAAAATTTAAAAATATCCAATTCGTTTACAGTGCACAGTTTAGTGAGGGATGCTAAAGAGTTGTAAAAGTGGGTGGAACTCCACTTTTATAACTTGAAACATTGTAACTAAACTTCCTTCTTAGATCAAAGGGATAGAACTTCTGTGTAAATAAATAATCCAGGCAGTCTGCCAAGTTTTCAACAACTTTTAAATGCAGGAACTTTAACCACTTAAAGTCTAAATCTTTTTCTGACACATTTCTTGGGTTCTACTCAAATTTTTAACTTAATCTTACCCCCCTTCAATTAATTGCATAGATGTTCAAATGCCGCACGAAAAAAATTTTTATCGCTGTAATTACCTTTATATTGTACTTTATTGTGGCACTTCCTGTCTCTCCTCCCATGGGAGTAGGTGTGTTTATTGCCTTTCCCCAGCGCCGCACTGTCTCCTGGGAGCTTAGTGTCAGGCTTCCCAAGATTCAGTGCGGGAACAATGATCATGCGTGTGAACAAGCTGTGAATGAACAGCATTCACCGCATCCAGGAAATCAATGCTTGTGGGCTTCACATGCCCACCAAGATGGAAACAGCCAGCATCACATTTTTGAAGTTATTCTTCAGTACGAAAACAGACAGAGGCGGAAATATTACACCCAAACTGTGAGTATTATTTTGGGATTAGCAAAGTGTCTCGGACTCCCACTTTAAAATCAATATTTTTTGCTAGAAAATGACTTGGAACCCCCAAATATTATATATATATTTTAGCAGAGACCCTAGGGAATAAAATGGCAATTGCTGCAATATTTTATGTCACACTGTATTTGCCCAGCGGTCTTTCAAATGCAATTTTTTGGGGAAAAAATACACTTCAATGAATAAAAAAAAAAAATGAAACAGTAAAGTTTTTTTTGTTTTAATGTGAAAGATGATGTTACGCCACGAGAATCGTGATCTATCTTCTAAGCAAAAAAATCGTGATTCTCATTTTAGCCAGAATCGTGCAGCTCTAACTCACGGATGGCATCAGGTAAACGACTGGGAACATTTGCAAATGAAACACTTAGTAAGCACAATCCCCCAACCAATCAGAGATGAGAAAGCGTTAACCCCAACTGAAAAGCTCTGTAACACAAAAACGCCTGTAAAACATGGAATATCCCAAATATATGAAATATTAACAGAATTAGAAGGGCACGGGACCCTACCCTTCATAGAAAAATGGGAACAAGACTTGGGCATAAAATTGGATGAAACACAAATGGTAGGTGCAGTGCACAATTACGCATCTAATATAACTACGGTAGAGGCAAATTATAAGTGGATGGTGCGTAGGCACCTGACACCAGAGAGAATCAATAAATTTAGGCCAAACAAGCCCTCTCAGCGTTGGAGGAATTGCAAACAAATAGGAACAATAATACACATATGGTGGGAGTACCCAAAGATAAGAGATTATTGGCAGGGAATTTTAGAATATATTGAGGTGATAACAGGGGAAAAGATCCCACAAAACCCCTGGAATTGTTTGTTCCATGGGACAAGTAAAACAAGAAAACAATATAAGAAAACTTGGTTCCGTTTCTGCTCAACGCGGCAAAAGGACTCAACCCAAAAAAATGGCTGTGTACACGGAAACCAAGTATAAAAGAGTGGCTACAAAGAGTAGACCATATTTGTAACATGGAGTACCTATTGCAGTGGAGAGCAGGGATGGACCAAAAGCTATAGAGTAACCTGGGAGAAATGGAGCATTTCAAAACGTCAGAGAAATACGAGCAGGGAATGACTGAAATAGGCTAAAGTAGAAAGGTAACGAGGATAACAGATCGGGAAGGGTGGGAGTGGGGGGTAAGGAGATTAGAAATAAGAAGACGTATAAATGAAAATGTTAAGATGTAATTGAATGCTGTGTATTTTTGTATGAATAATTTTCTTAATAAAGAAAGATTAAATAAAAAAAAAAAAAAATGAATGGGCTGCCAATGTACCCTAATGGATAAAAATAAGCACATGACCCTTTTTTAGGAATGCATTGCACCACAATGCACACTTTACTGTACACTGTGTACATAGCTCTCAACTGTCACTGATTTCGAGGGACTGTCCCTGATTTCTAGGGACTGTCCCTGATTTGGAGCAATGTCCCGCTGTCCCTCATTCCTCCTCATTTTTCCCTCATTTTGCTCTGATCTATATAGTTGTATATAAAATGCACTTTTTATCTATCAAAACGTGTTTTCCAGCACTAAACAATTCATCTGATTTCTAAATCAGAAATAAAAAAAAACAATCTTGTTATTTTGTACAATTCTCCTTTAAGAGGGCGTGACAAGGGGTGTGTCCTATGCCTGCATACTTTTGCTGAGAGGTGTCCCTTATTCCCATCTCAAAAAGTTGGGAGGTATGTGTGTATGGGTGCCATTCACAACAAATAGCTTTCTCATGTAACTTAAAGAGGAGCTTCAGCCAGGTTCTAAAGAAGTCAACAGCTACAAAAACTATATTTGCTGGCTTTTTATAAACAGACATTTACCTGTCCAGGGATCCAGCACCGTCCTTACCCGGGCGGGTTCTTCACCGGTCTTCGGGTCCCCGCCACTAGCATGTTACATAGTTAGATAGTTACATAGTAGGTAATATTGAAAAAAATACCATCAAGTTCAACCTATGTGTGTGATTATGTCAGTATTACATTGTATATCCCTGTATGTTGCAGTCATTCAGGTGTATATCTAATAGTTTTTTTAAACTATCGATGCCCCTCGATGTTAAAGCGGTTGTAAACCACTGCATGTTTTTTTTTTCTTACCTGCAAGGCAAAGGCATGCATCGCATACTAGCACATTATGTGAAACTTACCAGAAAACAAAGCCTTCTAGCGATGCGATGTCATCGCTGGGGACAGCTTCCATCTTCACCAGTCTTTCTTCCGGGTTTGGGGACTCCAGCTCCGTGACTGTGGCATGTGCGCGGGAGCCGCTGGTCATGGCACAGGGCTCTGGAGAAACGGCATGAGCGGCCGTTGCTTCAGAGCACATGCGCCAGTGATTTTGCTGGCTGCATGTACACAGTAAATATATCCTAAATGGTGCACGTTTAGGAGATATCTACACTGCACTACCGATAGGTAAGCCTTATTATAGGCTTACCTATAGGTAAAAATTAAAGATGGAAGTTTACTTCCTCTTTAACTGTGGGAAACCGGCTGTGACTCTTTGTGGCTTCACAGTCTGCCTCCCAGTGCACATGCAAAAGCCGCACTGCACCCTGTGAATGGTCCTGCAGCCTCCTGGGACCTGTAAAATATCCCAGAAAGTTGTAGTTGGGGCAACCTCCAATCTGATCATTTAAGCGATCTGAGTGGAAGTGGGTATCCGCCAAAACTAGGTACGCTCTCCCCCCAAAAAAATAAAGATTCTAAATATGGTAGACGAGAGGGGGGAAAAGGAGGATAACCGGAACTTCCCCTTTTGGTTGAAGTTCTGCTTTAACCACTTCAATACCGGGCACTTTCGCCCCTTCCCATCCAGGACAATTTTCAGCTTTCAGCGCTGTCGCACTTTGAATGACAATTGCGCGGTCATGCTACACTGTACCCAAACAAAATTTTTATCATTTTGTTCCCACAAATAAAACTTTCTTTTGGTGGTGTTTGATCACCTCTGCGGTTTTTATTTTTTGCTAAACAAACTAAAAAAAAGACCAATTTAAAAAAAAAAAAAAAAAAAGTTTTTCTTTGTTTCGGTTATAAAATTTTGTTTTCTCCTTCACTGATAGGCACTGACGGGTTGGCACTGATGGCAACTGATGAGGAGGCACTGATATGTAGAATTGATGGGCACTGATAGGCGGCACTGATATGCAACACTGACGGGAACCAATATGCGGCACTGACTGGCGGCTGTGATTGCCACCGATAGGCGGTACTGATTGGCACTGACAGGTGGCACTGATGGGAAGCACTGATGATAAGGTACTGACAGGGTTTACTGCTGAGCACTGATTTGCACTGTGATGGGCACTGACTGGCACTGATCTGGGCACTGTCATCTGTTTTTTATGGGGCACCGACTGGCAGCTTATAGACACTGACTGGCAGCTGTGGTAGCACATCTGATGGGGCTGTGCTGATAATCAATGTGCTGATTATCAGCACAGACCCCCCCTCCTCTGACAGAGGAGGGTCGGCTCTCCCTGTCAGCGCGAACCGAGGAATGCTGTTTACCAGCACTTCCTGGTCCATGCGATGATTAGCTGTGATTGGTCACAGCTGATTACGCGGTAAGAAGCCTCTGCCAGAAGCTTCTTACCACAATCGGAGATGCAGCGTGTCAGACTTGTGATTGCTGCGCTGCGCACCCCCGCGGGCCCGCCTCGGCATGTTATCCTACTGGATGTCATATGACGCCCAGCCTGGATAACTGAACCACTTCCCGGCTGTCATTCTGCTATAGGCCGGGCGGGAAGTGGTTAAAGATATGACACGATGAAAAATAATTTATTTATTTTTCTACCTTGATAGGTTATCATTTAAAACAACTGTACTATTGATAAAAGGGAAAACAACACAAAAAAGAGAGACAAATGTTTACATATGGTAAGAAAAAAAATCAACAAACAATAAACATAGTGGGGGAATTTACCAAAACTGGAGTGTGCAAAATCTGGTGCAGCTCTGCATAGAAATCAATCAACTTCCAGGTTTTAGGCCTCATGCACACAGGGCGTTTTTACAGCTGCTTTTAGCAGCATCAGATTTTTTTTGTGCAGCCTAAAAATGCCTCTCCATGTTATTTTATTTATCCATGCACACACAGGCTTTTAGGAACTGTAAGTAGCATAGGTGTTTTCAAGCTGTAAAAAAAATCCAGGGCCAGCGTTTTCTGAGGACCGGCGTTAGAGCTGTAAAAATGTCTGACACTGGTAAAAGCTGTGTTAAGCCTCGTCAAGCGTTTTTTTTTTTTTTTTTTATGACAAAATCAATGGTTCCCTATGAGAGCCCATTGATTTGAATAGAAGTCGCACCACAAGTCGGATCATGGTAATCCGACTTGCGGTGCGGCTTGTGCGCTGAGGATCTTGAAGGGGGACGTGGGGTTCCCCGGGCGGTGATGTCACAAGGGGGCAGGGCCTCTGGATGCCATCACTAGGTGGCCCCGCCCCATGGCTATATAATAATGGCACACGGCGGACCTAGCATTACAGCAGGAGAGAGCGTCAAGGGAAAATCAGAGAAAGAGCAGAGGGTGAATACAGTGGAGAGAGGAGAATTGGCATCGGGAGAAGACAGCGGAGAGAGGAGAACCGGAGGATGAAGACATTGCCGGAGGGAAAAGAACCAGAGGATGAAGACATCACCAGAGGGAGAAGAAATTGTAAGGAGAAGAGGTGCCTGAGCTGCTTTAATAAATTACTTTATCAAAAAATCTGTGTACTGTTTTTATATTTTGACACTTTTTTTGGGTGAATGAGTAGGAGTACAATGTACCCCATACTCATTCCCCTAGGGTGGGGGGCTGGGATCTGGAGGCCCTCTTGTTAAAGGCCCTCGTCCACAGACCCTGATAACCACCGGCCAGGGTTGTCGGGAAGAGGCCCTTGTCCCCATCAACATGGGGACAGGGTGCTTTGGAGTGGGGGGGTGCAGGGCCCCCCTGCCCCAAAGCACCCCCCCCCATTTTGAGGGCATGTGGCCTGATATTGTCCAGGGGGCGCTCGCTCTCCCCCCCTTTCCTGGTCTGCCGGGCTGCATGCTCGGATAAGGGTCTGGTATTATTTTGGGGGCAACCCCCACGCCAATTTTTTGGGCGTGGGGGTTCCCCTTAAAACCCATACCAGATTGAAGGGTCTGGTATGCTCTTGGGGGAGAACTCCACGCTAGTTTTTTTTTTTCCGTTTTGGCGAGGGTTCCCCTTCAGGATCCTTAGCACACAAGCTGCACTGCAAGTCGGATCATCATGATCTCACTTGTGGTGTGACTTCTATTCAAATCAATGGGCTCTCATAGGGAACCGTTGATTTTGAATAGAGGCAGAGAAATGCTACTGAGAGCTAGAGCAGTTAAACGTGCATTAAACGCCAATGCAAAAAGCTACTAAAAGCATGTTTTTACAGCCGATTTTTTCTGGCGTGGTTGTGGCTTTGCAGCTAATTTTTTCTAACGCCCCGTGTGCATGAGGCCTTATTCTCATAACTTCATTGAATAAGCTGAAGGTAGAAGCTGATTGGCTGCCATGCAGAGCTGCACCAGATTCTGCATGTTCCGATTTAAGTAAATCTCCCCCACTAGTGTATCTTACTGGAATATACTGCTCAATTTGAACCGGGAAAGACGGACACCTTTCAGCACAATATGTTAGGTCAAGGGCCGCATGTCTTTCACATCCCCAACAATGCAGACCATGGAGAATAAAAGTGTATGTAAAAGCAAAACTTTTTTTCTAGTTGTGGAAGAGGGGAGGGTACAGACCTCCTGCCAATTTTGTTTTTGCTGGTTTTGACCCTGCTGAGGACATTCACCCTAGTTGTCCTTGTGACCATTGTCATTGAGACAGAAAGAGATGAGATATCCAAAATTTTAGACTTGCCACAGAAATAAGAAGTGAGAGTAAAGCTGGGGATACACTTGTAGGATTTTGTTGAAATTTTTGGTTGTAAGAACATTGTAGGATCGTTTGTTCATTTTTCTATTTATTAGTGGGATTAAAAAACTACCTTCATTTCGACCGCAATGAGGAGAAAATTTTAAGAGTAGGATGGAAATGTTTTCTTGAATGTATACATTTCTAACAGTCTATTCATTCCAAAATCGAATATTAAAAGCTAACAAAATTGTTGTGAAATACTTTTGAGCAACGTGCAAATGTTCTTGGAATATTTTCATACAAATTTTCCTAAAAATATTTGTACAAATTTTGGTTTGAAATTCTACTAGTCTTTACCCAGCTTAAATCATTCAATAAGAACAAATGTTTTGGTGACAACCATCTAAGATAGGAATTCTCTTCACCCTGGGGGGGGGGGGGGAGAATAACAGTATCTATCATTTCCTGCTGTAACTGCAGGACAAGAAATCTTTCAAAGACACTTTCAGCAAAAAAAACCCTTCCCCTACTCTGTCCAAAATAAAAAAAATAAAAAAAACTTTGTATACATACTGTTTACACTTTAACCGCTTCAATACTGGGCACTTTTACCCCCTTCCTGCCCAGGCCAATTTTCAACTTTCAGCGCTGTCGCACTTTGAATGACAATTGCGCGGTCATGCAACACGGTAAAACAAATTTCACACAAATAGAGCTTTCTTTTGGTGGTATTTAATCACTACTGGGTTTTTAATTTTTTTCTAAAATAATAAACAAAGCCCGGAAATTTATGAAAAAAAAACCCAAAAACATTTCTTAGTTTCTGTCAGAAAATGTTGCACATAAGTAACTTTTCTCCTTCACTGTTGTGCGCTGATGAGACTGCACTGATGGACACTGATAGGTGGCACTGTTGGGCACTGATAGGCACTAATGAGGTGCCACTGATGAGGAGGAACTAATATCCCGCACTAATGGGCACTGATATGCGGCACTGATAGGCGCACTGATGGGCACTGATAGGCAGCACGGATAGGTGGCACTGATGGGCGGCACTGATGAGCACGCACTGATGAGCAATGAAAGGCAGCACTGAGTGGAATTACTTCTGGGCATAGATTGGCATCACTGCTGGGCACTCACTGGCATCACTGCTGGGCACTGTTGGGGCCGCACTGATAATCAGGGCACTGATTATCTGTACAGTCTCCCCTGTGAGGAGATATTGGGCAGGAGGTTATTAAAGAGCAAATATGATCAATTAAAACCCCTAATGCCGCGTACACACGACCGGACTTTTCGGCATCAAAGGTCGGACAGAACGAATCCGGACAATTCGATCGTGTGTGGGCTTCATCGGACCTTCATCGGACCTTTTCTGACGAAATATCCGACAGACCTAGAAATAGAACATGTTTCAAATCTTTCCGACGGACTTGATTCCTATTGAAAAAAAAACGTTCGTCTGTATGCCAGTCCGACGGACCAAGAACGACACAAGGGCATCTATTGGCTACTGGCTATGAACTTCCTTATTCTTGTCCCGTCATACGTCATCACGTTTGAAACGATCGGACTTTGGTGTGATCGTGTGTAGGCAAGTCCGTTTCGTTGGAACTCTGTTGGAACTCCGTCGAAAAGTCCTTTGCGGTTGAGTCCAACGAAAAGTCCGGTCATGTGTATACGGCATTACTTTCACTATTTTTTAAGTGCTAGAGCTTGACGTGAAAGAAAATCAAAATTCTAAAGTAAAAAAAATCTAAATATTGCAGATTGCCAGTCCAACTGACCCCTGATGAATTTATTTTAGCAGGGGTACCCTCAGACCTAACAATGATTCTATGGTTCCTCTGCAGTAAAAAAATAAATAAATAAATAAAAAAAAAAAAGAGAAAGGCTGCTGTAAACTGATTTGGAAGTAGAAACAATGTTGTCTTTCTTGTGTAAACCCTTGCACAGTGCAGGTAAGTATAACATGTGTGTTTCTTTAAAAAAAAAAAAAACTTTTACAATCACTTTAATCGCTCAGGGATAAGAAGTGTGTTATTCGCTCGGTTAAAAAGGGAACAAGCCTGAAAAAAGAAAACTATATGCAAAGTAGCAAATAAGTGCAATATTCCAAAGGTTTGGCGAAAAACTGAGAGCAATATAATTATTTTTGGTGGGTAAATAGTATTTATTTGTCTGTAGGTCCAAAAAAAGAGGTACCTAAAGGAGCGAAGAGAAACAAAGGGATTTGGAACCCAAAGAGTCATAGTCCCTTAAATGAGGGACAGTTGTGTGTTTATATTTAATATTTACATATGCCTGTGTAGGGAACTGCTGCCCTCTACTGTCTGAATTTGTAAATGCCTATACATTTATTATGTATGCACTTTCTGCCCTTGAAGGAGGAAGAGGAGAGAGAGAAAGTCTCAGTTACATGTCCTGTCCATGCTTCTAAATCCTGGACCAGAAGAGACTATTATACACTACTAGGGAGGGACTAAAGCGCAGAGTAGATGACTCCAAGTTCCAGTGCCACACCAGTTCCTGCCAGTGAGAAGTTCCATTCCAGGCTGGTTGGACAACAGTTGGAGGATCCCATCGTGACCATTGATCTTGTCTTCAGGACTCTGACACAAAGACAGATGCCGCATCATCCTCAGGATCCCTGCAACTGGGTTTTACAGCAACATTTACTTGGAGGTATCTCTATTAATAACTATATATACCAAGGTATATGTGCACAATTCTACGTCTGTGTCTACAGGGAAGCAGAAGGTGGTGCAAGATGCAGTTCACTCCACATGTGCTACTTCACTAAGGGACTGAGAGTTCCTAGCCTGTAAGGGGCTGTTGCTAAGCTAACTAAACTAGTTAGCTCTAAAGAAGTGAATCAAGCGGAGCTGTACAAGATTCAAGTGTTGTACAGGAGGAAGAAGCGGAGCTATTAACAGAGAGGACGTTGTCCCTGGATTTTCTGTTGTCAGGTTGGGCATCCCATAATCCCTAACCTCATCCAAGTTAACAACCCTCAATAAAACAACAAAAACAATCTCAAAGACTGCTTCCCTGGATAAGAATATAAATTTCTATGTGACTGGCTGTGCAGCAGTGGGGAACCCTGACATCTGCAGCCCCTATGGGGGTAGTGCTACATTATCAAGCCCACTCTTACACTTAGCGAAGGATCTTGTTCTCTTATTTTCCTATAGATTTAGCACAATATTCTGTTTGGGGAGGGTCATTTGTATGAAACACAGCTATCTGGGTTATCTCACAGACACCCTGGCAAATTGGCCTCATATGCACTCTCATACCTCCCAACTTTTTGAGATGGGAATGAGGGACACCTATCAGCAAAAGTATGCAGGCATAGGACACACCCCTTGCCACGCCCCCCCTTAAAAGGAGAATTTTACAAAAAAAACAAGATTGGTTTAACCCACAAGTGCTTTTTTTTTACCACTACTATTCTTTTATATTGGCTTTTGGAATTGACAAATGCAGCAATTTAGAAATCAGATGAAAGGTTTAGTGCTGCAAAACACTTTTTGATAGATAAAAAGTGCATTTTATATACAACTATATAGATCAGACCAAAATGAGGGACAAATGAGGAGGAATGAGGGACATTGCTCCAAATCAGGGACAGTCCCTCCAAATCAGGGACGGTTGGGAGTTATGCACTCTGCCATCCTGTGTCTGTCTGTATCTATTGTCCCATCCACCTTCATTATAGAGTTGGGATTGGTCACAAAACTAAATGATGCTTTATTACAATACTTCTACAATGCCCTTTGCAAAACAATGTAGCACCGAATTTCCAGGATCTTGGGAGGCAAGTACAGCGGGAATGGGAGGAGGGGGAGTGTTGGGAGCCCGGTGTTAGGTCACCTTACAGATTCTCTGTAAAGGTGAATTTACACTTTAAGGTAAGCTCAGTAAGGCAGCCCATATGTCAGCCATTTATTTTTTTGTTCAACCAGCGTGTTGAAAAAAATAAATAATAAATTCCACATCTACACATTTGACATTGCCCTGCCCTACAACTGTGTTCTGCTCTACTGATTCCTGTTTCTGTACACTGTCCTGCTGACCTCCCATCCTCTGCCCCCTGATATTTTTTACTGCACCCCCCACATTGAACCGCCTAGATCCGGCCCTAACATAACCCATACCCAGACAAAATTAAAAGACAAAAGGGAGCTCATGAGTGTATTTTATGTAACCACAGGAAGACTTTTACGGTAGGTAATGAAGCACAAGAGGTTTAGCTCCTATTGTTCACAATAACACAAAGTGGCTTTAATTCATGCTGTGAAGGAAACAAGGCTATTCACCAGTTTGCTTTTTATTGATCTTACTGAGAAAAAGACCCACGCACTCATCTGAAATTTCCAATTCTCATATATACATCTATACTGTATACATACTAGGGTTGCAACGATACTAGTATCGGTATTGGTATTGGTGACGATACCGAGTATTTGCACAAGTATCGGTACTCATGCAAATGCACCGATACCTGAAACCAATACTTTCAGGCTCGGCTCTTTGAGCTGTCAGTGGAGTCTCCCCTGTGTTCAAGAAGTCCGGTAATTGGAGCTGTCAAAAAAAAAAAAAAAAGCAGCCCGCAATGTTCATTACCAACATTGCTCAGCCCTGAAACACTAAAATAAAAAGAAACATTGTTTCTTTTTGGATCTTTCTGTTTCTTTTATTTTGTTCACGTCTATTTTATAAACGATAAACAATGAAAACTTTTTTTTGTTTGCTTTGTTAATGAACATTTTTACACATATATTTACACATTTCACATTTAAAAAGGGCTACATTAAAAAAAAAAATCTACTTATTTCATTTGTAAATAACTTTTCAATGCTTTGTACCATTGCTGACAGCTAAAGTTAAAACAAAACAGTTGCGGTAGGTATCGGTAATTGGTATATATATATATATATCGGGATGCCGATGAAGATACAACATTTCCCTTGTATCGACACGCGTAGGGGAGGGGACTTGACGGCGCAGGAGACAGCTGGTCTACCTTATGGAGTAGGAGTGATGCCTATCAGTGGCAATCAGTGCCCATCAGTGCTGCCTATCAGTGCCCATAAGTGTTGCCAATCGCCAATCAGAGCCCATCAGCGCCAATCAGTGCGCATAAGTGCTGCTAATCAAAGCCCATCAGTGCTGCCTATCAGTGCCCATCGGTGCCACCTATCAGTGCTGACAATCAGTGCAGCCTATCAGTGCTGCCAGTTAGTGCCGCCTATCAGTGCCAATCAGTGCTGCCTATCAGTGCTACCAATTAGTGCCCATCAACGCTGCCAATCAGTGCCCATCATTGCTGCCAATCAGTGCCAATCAGTGCTGCCAATCAGTGGCAATCAGTGCTGCCTAACAGTGTCACCAATCAGTGCCTATCAGTGCTGCCAATTAGTGCCAACCAGTGCTAACAATCCGTACTGCCTATCAGTGGACATCAGTGCTGCTTATCAGTGCCAATCAGTGCCCATCAGTGCTGCCAAACATTGCCACCTATCAGTGTCAATTGGGGGCAGCTATTAATGCCCATCATTGCTGCCAATCAGTTCCACCTATCAGTGGCAATCAGTGCCAACTATCAGTGCCCATCAGTGCTGCTAATCAGTGCCCATCAGTGCACTCCGCAGCCAGGCACATTGTCCATGGGGGGGGGGGGGGGGCACAACTGAAATCCGTTGATGTTTATTATTGCCACATGCTGATCTTTCATATATTAGGTAATCACCACACTACTATTTAAAAAAAAAAAAACTACTGGAGGTAAAATACAAAAGTGTCAGTGAAAGGCCTGAGGCTAATCACTGTTATGTGTTCCCACACCACAAAAAAAAAAAGTGCAGCGCTAACTTACTGATCAATAACGTAACAACAATGGTGGAACAATCTAGTGTATAGAAATCTCAATAAACTTCAATATTACCACAATACCAGTCTCTGTGATATGTAACGTCACATATAATACACATCAAACTGAAAACAAGACATAACAAATGAAACTTAGCAGGGATGGTGGAAACCCCTCTACAGATAATTGCAATACAAACTAACTTTAAATGCAACAACATTTTAGTTGGGAGGTTTACTTCATTATAGCACTTTGGAATTTATTTTTTTTAGATTGTTACACTTAATTATATATGTTTTAGTTATAATTATAATGTGAATTTTTGCCGTTGAAGTTAATTTTCCACCACCCCTGCTAAGCCTATGTCTTTATGGACCTTGCTTTGTGCACTGGTGCGCAGTCATGTTGGAAGGGGAAGGGGCCATCCCCAAACTGTTCCCACAAAGTTGGGAGCCTGAAATTGTCCAAAATCTCTTGGTATCCTGATGCCTTAAGAGTTCCCTTCACTGGAACTAAGGGGCCAAGTCCAACCCCTGAAAGACAACCCCACACCATAATCCCCCCTCCACCAAATGATTTGGACCAGTGTACAAAGCAAGCTCCATAAAGACATGGATGAGCGAGTTTTGGGTGGAGGAACTTGACTGGCCTGCAAAGAGTCCTGACCTCAACCCGATAGAACACATTTGGGATGAATTAGAGCGGAGACTGCGAGCCAGGCCTTCTCGTCCAACATCAATACCTGACCTCACAAATGGGCTTCTGGAAGAATGGTCAAACATTCCCATAGACACACTCCTAAACCTTGTGGGCAGTCTTCCCAGAAGAGATGAAGCTGTTATAGCTGCAAAGGGTGGGCAAGTTCACGTAAAGGCAGGTGTCCCAATACTTTTGACAATATAATGTGTGCGTATGTGTGTTTGAGCTTTGGGGCGCACACCCTAATGCAATAGGCTGTGCACGCCTATGACCCGTGCCAACTTACATACCAATTCAAATTAATAACAAACCTACAGAACCAATCTTGTTTGTAATCCAGGAACTGCCTTACAGTGATTTCAGCTTTCGCAGAGATCCAACAGGTATGACACATTACATTTGTCCAAGCCGGAACATTGTATCAATGTAAAAATTGCCAGACCTGGACTTCAGCTTTTTAAATTGTGCTTTAACCCCCCTGGCGGTATTCCCGAGTGTGGCTCGGGGTGGATTTTCAGCACCAAAAGCGGTAACCCCGAGCCAGACTCGGGATCGCATCGCAGGATCCAGGTACGTTACTTACCTTGTCCCCAGGATCCTGCGATGTCTCCCTGCTGTGTGTGCGAGCCGTGTCCTCCGCTCGATTCATCACAGCGCCGAGCTCCGTTCCCTGCGAGCGTTGCGACGCACGGGGACGGAGAACGGCGCCAAATTCAAAAAGTAAAACACACAATACATATACAGTACACTGTAATCTTACAGATTACAGTACTGTATCAATTTATTTCACATCTCTTTTGTCCCTAGTGGTTTCTCCAGTGCCCTGCATGCAGTTTTATATTATAAATACTGTTCTTTCTGCCTGGAAACTGGAGATTGTCCATAGCAACCAAAACCGTCCCTTTACATCAAAAGTGGTTTTAGACCAGCTAGAAAACAGCGATAATAAATTAGAATCACTTGCAGAATTGAGCGATAGTGATTTGTGGGGAGATCCGTCACCAAACACTGAAAAGTAATGACAGCGACAATTCTACAACTGAAATTTCAGTGTTTTTGATTTGATTACATTGTTGACTAATTTTTATTATTATTATATTATTATTTGTTATAATTATTTATAGTTATTTATTATATTATAATTTATGATTTCGTTTTTCAAACTTTATAATACCCGGGATGTCTACTAGACTCTTGTTTGGACAGATTTTAGTGAGTTATTCCTCCGAATTACAGGCCTACGATATAAAACGCCAAATTTTCATGCAAAATAATTGTACTGCTTTCAGCATCAAAAATCTGACATAATCATACCTCCGGAGAGGTTAAACATAAGTGTAACCATGTTAACTGGTTGCATTATATGCCACAATCACCCGTACAACCTCATTGTGGCACCCTAGTCTATGAATGCCTTCATATAACCCTCTACTACCACATACCTCCCAACATTTTGAGGTGGAAATGAGGGACACCTACTAGCAAACGTATGTAGGCATAGGACATGCCCCCTGACACACCCCCTTAAAGGAGAATTGACCCAACAAAAGGTTCATTAAATCCACAAGGGCTTTTTTTTGCCACTCCTATTCCTTTATATTGGCTTTTAACATTTACAAATGCAGCAATTTTGAATTTAGATGAAAGGTTTAGCACTGGGAGACACTTTTTGAAAGATAAAAAGTGCGTTTTATATACAACTATATAGATCAGACCAAAATGAGGGAAAAATGAGGGGGGAAAGAGGGACAGAGGGACATTGCTCCAAATCAGGGACAGTCCCTCGAAATCAGGGACAGTTGGGAGCTATGCTACCATTCAGATACTGGTGCTCCTCATGTGAAGGCAGAAGACTTGACCCATAGGGAAGTTTTTATTGATGTGGCTCCATTGAGGAGATTGAAAAAGAACAATTAATTTCTGGTTAAATCAACAGTTATTTTCTGAACTTGCAGAAAATATTCTTAGCCTGGAAAAAAACGAATGCAGCTACCACATCTAAGGACATTTTTGTTTTTTAGTTTAGTTATGCTTTAACTGGCCTTCAACACTTGTGAAAGACAAGGTCTTTGCAATGATTTCATATTTCTATATCTGGTTGTTTCTTTGGCTTACCTAGATGAGCCTAATGCCGTGTACACACGGTTGGACTTTTCGGCTACAAAAGTCCGACAGCCCGTCCGACAGACTTTCGACGGACATTTGGTGGACTTGCGGCAGACTTTCTAACGAACGGACTTGCCTACACACAATCACACCAAAGTCTGACGGATTCGTACGTGATGACGTACACCAGACTAAAATAAGGAAGTTGATAGCCAGTAGCCAATAGCTGCCCTAGCGTGGGTTTTTGTCCGTAGGACTAGCATACAGATGAGCGGATTTCTGGGTCCGGCGGAGTTACGGCGTAAAGATTTGAAGCATGTTTCAAATCTAAAGTCCGTCAGATTTGCGGCTGGAAAAGTCCGCTGAAAGTCCGGGGAAGCCCACACACGATCGGATTGTCAGCCAGCTTTAGTCCGTCGGTGTCCATCGGACTTTTGTAGACGAAAAGTCCGACCGTGTGTACGCGGCATAGATGTTGTTTTCTTGTTGATCTAAAGATTAGACTTCTCTATTTTCCTGTTGGGCTCTTCTCCAGGGTACTAACACTTACTAAATTCCTTTAGTCGTTTCCTCATTCCTGCATGTGATAAACGTTCTTTAGTGGTTTAAAGTAGGGATGCACTGATACCAGTATCGGTGCCGAAGCCCAGTATTTTCACAAGTACTCTCACTCGTGAAAATGTTCCACTATCGCTATTTTAGCACTTATCACTGTATTAGTGTCACCGGTTCCCACAAAGTGTCAAAAGAGTCAGATAGTAGGGTTGCCACCCATCCTGGATTCACCCAGACAGTCCGGTTTTTGAATCATGTGTCCAGTTTTCAGGCCACCTGGAACCCGGTCACATTATTCAGACCGAACTGTGGTCCCCCCAACTTAGGCATGCCTGGGCAAACCCTAATCACCCAATGCGGCGCAGATTCCCGCTGATGTCTGGGTTGCACACACCTATGCTTCCCAACTAACCAAGTACCACAACCACCAAGTGCAGAGGCCTCCTCCCTCCCTTCTCTCTCCTGCCTCTAAGCAAGTGAGTAACAGTAAGATAAAGAGGACTCAGATGTAAGCGGTGCTCTGCAGACTCTCATGTAAGGGGGGCTTTGGGAACCATGATTTAAAAGGGGAATGCTGGGAATTCTGATGTAAGTGGGGGCTTTGCTGAGCAGAAACCCCCTTACATCAAAGTTCCCTTTTACACCAGAGTCCACAGCGTCCCCCCCAAAAAAATAATTGCTATGTGCCACTAAAGTGTTCGGGATTGGCGTGAAGAGAAGGTGGCAACCCTATCAGTTAGTGTCTGATTGGTCGTCGCAATATCGCAGTCCTGCCAGAAGTTGCTGATCGCTATTGCTAGTATAGAATATATAAAACAAAATTCCATAAACACAGTATATAGTGTGTAGACGATATAACGTTTGCGTGAACCAATCAATATATGATTATTGGGATTTTTTTGTTTATCAAAAACATGTTGCAGAATACATATTGGCCTAGATTTATGGAAAATTTTGATTTTTAACATTTTTTTATTGAATGTGTTATAACAGAAAGTAAAAAATATCGTTTTTTTTTTTTTTTCCAAAATTATCGTTAATAATTTTTGTTTATAGCGCAAAAAAGTTAAAAAAAGAAATGGTGATCAAATAGCACCAAAGGAAAGCTCTATTTGTGGGAAAAAATGACATAAATTTTATTTGGGTACAGTGTTGCATGACCGTGCAATTGTCAGTTAAAGTAGCGCAGTGCCGTATCGCTAAAAAATGGCCTGGTCATGAAGGGGGGTAAATCTTCCTGGAGGGAAAGTGGTTGGCAAACTGCAATCTATACATTTTTTGTTTTGGGGTTACCATTTAATACTGCTCTAAATTATTGTGTAAGCAGCTTATGAGTCTTTATTTCAGCGAGTGAAGGTGCTGGAATTTCCAGTCTGTGTAATCTTAATAAAAGGAAATCTCACTGAAGGAAATGATACACTTGTGTTCCTTCAAGGAAGCATTCTGTCCCTTGTTATTCTTCATACTGCTAATCTGTCCAAGCTTCCTTGTCATGATACAACCTGAAAACCACAACAAATACAATGATAAGCCTGGGTTCACGCTAGATGCAGTGCGAAATCACAGCAAATTTGCTGCAAATTTGGCACTGTATCTAAATCGCAACCTGTCCATGCGAACTGATTGCAGAGTGTATGTTACGGTAATGACACCTCGAAATAGGTTTGCAAAAACGCAGTGCGATTTGCAGAATCGGATCGCATGGGTAGGAACACCCATGCGATCCGATTCTGGACAGGACAAGAAAAGGGTCCTGCACCAGTTTGGTGCAAATGCGGTGTGATTTGAGCCATACAACCCATGGCTCAAACCGCACCCCAGAGACACCGCATGTAATTCGCAGCAGGAATGTGCTGCGATTCCTGTGCGCATTACATGCAGTGTCCGGCGCCGCAACAGTGTGAACCTGGGCTTAAAGTGAAACCATACCTCCCAACATTTTGAGATGGGAATGAGAGACACCTACTAACAAATGTATGTAGGCATAGGACACGCCCCCTGTCACACCCCCTTAAAGGAGAATTAACCAAAAAAAAAAAAAAAAAGGGTTAATTAAATCCACAAGGACTTTTTTTTTTACCACTGCTATTCCTTTATATTGGCTTTTAAAATGTACAAATGCAGCAATTTAGAAATTGGATGAAAGGTTTAGCGCTGGGAAACAGTTTTTTAAAGATAAAAAGTGCATTTTATATACAACTATATAGTTTAGACCAAAATGAGGGACAAATGAGGAGGAAAGAGGGACAGAGGGACATTGTTCCAAATCAGGGACAGTCCCTCGAAATCAAGGACAGTTGGGAACTATGGTGAAACCATGTGAAGAAAGAGCTTAACTGATCACAGTAAGGCCTCATTCACACTGAGCATTAAGCCCCCAATGCAGGAGAATCTGGCGATTAAGGTGCATGCGGAAGGCACAGGCGCACCGTCCAGCCCTGATTCCGGCAGCCTGTAAGACTCTATGAGAGGCTGAAAGCTGCTGCAGCTAGACAGGGCTGGATGATGCACCTAGTGGTACTAATGCATAGCTCCCAATTGTCCCTGATTTCGAGGGACTGTCCCTGATTTGGAGCAATGTCCCTCTGTCCCTCATTCCCGCTCATTTGTCCCTCATTTTGGTCTGATCTATAATGTTGTGTATAAAATGCACTTTTTATCTTTCAAGAGGTGTTTTTTGCAGTGGTAAACCTTTAATCCAAATTCTAAATGGCTGCATTTGTAAATTTTAAATACTTACCTGCTCTGTGTAATGGTTTTGCACAGAGCAGCCTATATTCTCTTCTTAGTCCCCTGCCGGCGCTCTGGGCCCCTATCCCTTGCCGAGTGTCCTCGAAGCGAGCCGAGCTCACTCCCAATGGCTCCTGCTTCTGCATCTAGGCCAATCAGGAGGAAGAGACCTGGGAGAGCCTTAGGTCTTGTGCACGTTGCTGGATCGAGATCGGACTTAGGTAAGTATAAGACCCCTTTCACACTGGGGCGTTTTTGGGCTAAAAATAGCGCCTGCAATGCGCAACTTTTGAGCGGTGCGGGAGCGCTGTACACACCGCTCCTTCCACCACCGCTGCCATTGAAATCAATGGGCACCGCTTCCGAAGTGCCTACAAAGAGCTTCGGCAGCGGCGCTTTGGGGGCGCTTTTAACCCTTTATTCGACCACTAGTGGGGGTTAAAAGCGACTCGCTAGCAGCTGAAAAGCGCCTCTATAACAGCAGCTGTGCTTTATCGCCCGCTAAGGCCCCCCCCACCCACCCTAGTGTGAAAGTAACCTTAGGGGGGCTGTGGGGGGGGGGGAGCTGCACACTGAAGGGTTTTTTTTACCTTCATGCATGAAGGTAAAAAACCTGCGCAAATATCATGCAACATAAAAAAAAATTGCAACTACCATCACTTTATTCTCCAGCACCTCGGTTTTCAGAAAAAAATACATTTTTTTAGGGCCAGTTCACACCACATGCAGTCCAGTGTGTTTTTTTTTTTTTTGGCATCAAAAACACATGGAAAGTAGGTTATATCGTTTCCAGTGACATGGTTCACACCAGTGCGGTCAGTTCCAGTCCCCAAAAAAAAAATAAGTAGAACATGCTGCATTTTTTCTGCACTGAACTGTACTGCAACATGGAAAAATGTATAAAAAACGTACTAGAATGCATCAAAAAGGCACAGTACAGTGAAAAAAAACAAAACAAAAACGGAAAAAAAAGCATCTGGAATGTATCCGAGAAACGAATAAAAATGTGTAAAGAAGTGTTAGAAACGCACATGCAGAGACACATGCGGAACAGATCTGGAGTGCGATTTTGTGGTGTGAACCAGCCCTTAAATATTTTAAAGCTTTAAAAAGTAATTTATAGAGAAAAAAATGCAGATTTTTAGAAAAAAAGTTAAAGAATTGCCAAGTGATTACTCCATGTAAATGATATGCACCTTCGCTTGACATCACTAATCTAAATGAAGTCGTATAATCAGACTGTAACGCACGCGCTCAGTTTAGGTGTATGAGAGACGTCCCAGGGAGAAATATGCGCGGAAATATTGCTTTTTTCAGCAATAGCAATTAAACTTGGCTTCCTTCACCCACTTATAAATTTTAAAGAGATAACTCTGGTATTTCACAAGAAACAGGAGATAACAAATCACCTTTATATAAAACAGTGCATCTTCTCCACCAGGAATTCATCTCTCCTGGAGAGAGGAAACGTTGCCAACCAAGCTGACGTTCTTTGTTCTCTAACACGTCGTTCGAATGGAACTTCCGCCAACCAATAGAGGAAATGCTCACGCCGCACAGCCAATCAGCGCCTACGCTCGGCCCGGCTCTGTCTCAGCACTAGGGACACACAGCGCTCTATTGTGTTTTACAACGCCGTCGCTGGTTTGCTTAGCGTCGGCCATTTTGTTGTAGACAAATATATGTTTAGCCTATGTATTAATCATTTCAAATATGTCTCCTCTCCTATCACTCTGCTTGGAGACATAGTGCTGGAAGGATTGCTTCCGCCACACATGACGTCACGGCCCTTGCTTGTCATCCATGTCTGTTCCCCCTTCTGTACTAACACACTGCTGGCACTACTTCTTCAGAAAGGTATCAGAGAGATGTTTATTACAATTCTTACTGCATGGAGTCTGTTTTGCTGCATGATGTGTGCTTGGATTTATTAAAGCTGAACTTATAGCAGATTTAGTTGCTCCAGCTTGGCTCAATGTATGAATGTTCCATACCTGTGGGATCCCCATGGAAGCTGGAAATCCCTGTAGTGGTCACAACTTCTACAGTGATCTCTGATGTCTTCCGGGTCCCACGGTGAGCGGCTGCCTTGCTGCATAGTGATCACAGGGGGGTCGCTTGCTCAGCACGATTGCCATTCACAGAACTTGCCTTTGCAAGGCATTCTCTGATTGAATGAGGTGGAGATTGTGATGTCACTTCCCTGCCTCCTCACCTTGCCCAATCAGGGGACACTTTGCATTTAATAAAAATTCTGTGAATGGCGCCCGTGCTGAGCCTAGTAACACCTTCAGCCTTTACAACCACTTTAAAAAAAGCTGAGAGTTTAAAGTGGTTTTAAAGGCTGAAGGTTTTTTATGTTCATGCATAAAGATAAAAAACTTGTATGCAGCAGTAGCCCCCCCCAATCCTTACCTGAGCTCCCTCTGATCCAGCAATGTTCACAGTAGCCTCGGCTGTCCTGGGACTCTCTCTCCTTGTTGCTGTCAATCACAGCCAGCGAGCCAATGAGGAGAGAGCTGGGGCGGGGCCGAGCTGTGGCTCTATGTGTCCTATGGACGCATAGAGCAGTGGCTCAGGAGCGAGCATGCAGCGGTGTCCCCAGGGCAAGTGACTTTCTTGAGGGGGAGGAGTCAGGAGCACCGGCGGGGGACCCGCAAAGAAGAGGATCGGAGCTGCTCTGTGCAAAACTATTACACAGAGCAGGTAAGTATGACATGTTTGTTATCTAAAAAAAAGAAGCTTTAATATCTCTGTAATGTATAAAAACTTCATATGCTAAATTTCTCCACTGAGCCATTATGGTAGAAGATTGTTCTGAATTTGTATTACAATTTGTGTTATTACAAGGCTGCGTGCACATGTGTGCTACTTTATGCACATAGCTGCGTACGGCTGGGTTCATCTATTCATGTCTATTGGCGGCTGTACGGAGCTCTAGGATATATGCAGAGTGTTTACGGGCAACTGTATCCATGTGTATGCAGCCTTAGGCTCGGTTCACACTAGTGCGACACATGAAGTCGCATGACAATTCGCAAACCCATTTTTTTCAATAGCACTCATTCCAATCGATGCGACTAAAGTCGCAGCATCTTTTAAAAAGGTTCCTGCACCACTTTCTTGCGATTCGAATTCCTTAGAGTGTAAAAAGTCACTTTAAAGTTGCACTGGTGTGAACCAAGCCTTACCGTCATTCACAGTCTGTGTGATTCTATAAAAAGATGCATTGAAGGTTACCTATGTGAAAGCATTTATTTATTTACTTATTGTTTTTGTTATCATTGCAGCACCTTCTAATGAACCCCACTTGTCTTCTCCAATGAGAATCCACCCTCTACAATGAATAAACTAGGTGAGACTTTTTTTTTTTTTTTTTTTTTTTAATAAACTTCTGTTTCTTTTAACAAGGGACTTCTAAATAAAGAGCCAGTTTACTGTCCTTCAAACGTTAGGAGGATTAGACTGTGGCCAGTGTGAGCAGAAAATGCCTTGGGCTGGGTGGTCAGCTTGCGTAAAAAAAGTACATAGTAAATTAGGAGGGGGAATTGTGCCCCATCATAGATGTTAGTGGGAGGAATCATGCCCCATCATTGGTGTCAGTGGGAGGAATAGTGTCCCATCATTGATGGCAGTGGAAGGAATAGTGTCCCATCATTGGTGTCAGTGGGAGGAATAGTGTCCCATCATTGATGGCAGTGGAAGGAATAGTGTCCCATCATTGGTGTCATTAGGAGGAATAGTGTCTCATTGTTGGTATCAGTGGGAGGAATCGTACCTGGAGGAGTGGAACAGGACTCCTGTGGCAAACCTGTGAAGCTCTGGTAAGGCAGTGCTGGAAAATAATGGTGGCCACACAAAATATTGACACTTTGGGCCCAATTTGGACATTTTCACTTAGGGGTGTACTCACTTTTGTTGCCAGCGGTTTAGACATTAATGGCTGTGTGTTGAGTTATTTTGAGAGGACAGCAAATTTACACTGTTATACAAGCTGTACACTCACTACTTTACATTGTAGCAAAGTGTCATTTCTTCAGTGTTGTCACATGAAAAGTTATGTATGTGTGTATATATGATTATAATATATTATATGATTTTAAGTAGTCTTCAGGCCTAAAATGATTTTTTTGACCATGCTAAAACTGAAAGATGGCTACAGCGCAGTCGTCCAGTTTTGGGAGGGTGTCTATAGACATCCTCCCAGATCAATAAAAAGGGGGGAGTTCCGGACTTTAAATGAGGCACAATAAATGTACCTCCATCCCTAATTCAGGTAAATAAGAAAGGAATGTGGGACTTTAAATTAGGCAATTGACTTGTGGAGATAGAGTAGTTGGTTAGTTATTTATTTGGACATCCTCCCAGATCCCTGCCTCCAGCGGCGTGCATCGGGTGCGCGCTGTGACCAGGGTTGCCACCTCATCCCTTTAAACTCGAACACATATGAATTACACAGGTTCTGAGGCTGTTTTAATGCAGATAAGGCACCAAGTGAGTTTAATTACCACCTTAATCAGCCACAGAACCTGTGTAATTCATATGTGTTCGGGTTTAAAGGGATGAGGTAACCATTGTGTCCTTCCGACACAGCTGATCGGGGTAAAGGGCCAATCACAGCGGTCCTTTACCATGTGATTAGCCGTGTCCAATCACAGCGGATCACAATGTGAACAGACTTGGTGGTCATCGGTAGTCCTTTCCTCCCACGCAGTGTCTGTGGGAGGAAAGGAAAGCTGATAACCTGTAAGATTGTCAGCACATCGTTTACACTGATCAGTGCAGCCCTATCAGTGTCCATCAGTGCAGCCTCATCAGCGCACATTGGTGAAGAAGAAAAATTACTTATTTGTAGAATTTTATAATAAACCAAGAAAAACTTTATTTTATTTATTTTTTTTTTTTAATTATCGGTCTTTTCCGTTTATTTAACAAAAAAAAATTGGCGATTAAATACCACCAAATGAAATCTCTATGTGTCTCAAAAAAATTATAGAAATTTTATATGGGTACAGTGTTGCATGACCTCTCAATTGTCATTCAAAGTGTGACAGCTCTGAAAGCTGAAAATTGGGCAGGAAGGGGGTGAACGTTCCCGGTATTGAAGTAGTTAAAATGTGCACAAAAAAAAAAAAGCTTTGGCAGTAAAAAGGGTAATTCCCAATAAATAAACAAACACCTGATGTCCCAGCACTGATTGCGATAAGACTTTGAAGGTTCTTGTTCTGAGTCAGTGACACAACGTAGTGAAGCCACAGTAGATGCATGACAGCCAGGCAATTGGCTTTTTCAGGAAAAGTCTGCAGTAGCAGCCAGTTTTCATTTGTTGTCTGCAGGAAGATGAAGTTGTTGGACCACCATAACTGATAACACAGCATCTCTTTCCATAATTCCTTCCCATTTTCAGACTTTACCTCTATCTCTATGGATGTCTCCTTGGCACTTCTACATACATTAAAAATATAAATTAATAATAAAAGAAGGAATTTTGGGCCCATTCATACATTTGTGTGGGGTAACACACAGACATAACGCACATGTCCTCCTGCATTGAGGTGCTTTGCTGAAGGAAAGCCTTGAAATTCCCTCAATACTGGTTTCTGTTAATAGGACACAATATGGAAGTTGTGTTCATTATGTTACATGTGCTGATGGGTTTGTTGCTTTTTAAACTTCTCTTTTTTCCCACTAACAGATCTTCCAGCTGGAGATCCACTGGATCTCCCGTTTTCCATCCTGGAAGTTGGCATAGCAGGGCGACTGGAACTGATCACAAAACCTCTGCCATCGAATGGTCCTTCTTTCCCGTTATCTACAGTAGGTCCAGTTCTGTATCAGATTTTCATTCCCTAATAACATCATTCTGATCCTTTCCTGCCTTCTGTTCCAGATTCCGAATGGTTTACCTCCATACGACGTGGATCTGTCTTCTGAAGTGATCCAGAAATACCTTAGTGACCCGGAATGGCTTTCTGTCCATGATTTTGACCGGAGCCACAGGTAAAGACCATACTGTGTGTGATGATGGGCTTCCCTAATGGCCGGTGAAAGTAGCCTTTCCTTCCTGTGAAGTTAAAAATGAATGGCCCAATTTGTTCACCCCGGGTCTCACCCCTGTGTCCTTCAGATGGTGGACAAATAAAGGATTTCAGTGCATAGCGGACGTGTGTGTGTGGGAGAGGTTCTTTCGCTCCAGTTATTAGGGGAGAGACACCAACTCTCCGACATGGAGGTCTATCATTACACACAACTACCGTATTTTTCACTCTATAAGACGCACCTGACCATAAGACGCACCTAGGATTTAGAGGAGGAAAACAAGAAAAAAAATATTCTGAACCAAATGGTGTATTGAAGTATTTACCAGTGCCCATGAAATGCATCAATGAGATCAACACTACTAAGGCTCTGATGAAGAAGGGTAACCTTCGAAACGCGTTAGCCAGCAGTAGTCCGTATGCCTCCTTCCTGGGACCTGGAAAACTGCTACCACTGGAATAATCGCCTCTGTGCGATTACTATGCGATTTTTTTCTTCGACTTTTGTGAGTAGTTTTTATCTTGTTTTTAATTAAATAAACCTGTCAAGGATAATGCACTAGGCTGGTGCGCTCTCTTTTTTCTTCTTTTCTTTTAACACTAGGACAATCCCATCCTTTGAGAGCAGCAAAGCCGAAATCCATAGTCCTTCTTGAACTCTTGGGACTTTTTAGCCAACACACCAGTGCGCAAGAGTATTTTTTGTTTCGTCTTTTTGCCCATGAAATGCAGCCTGACCATTGCCATAAATGCAGCCTGACCTGTGCCATCACTCGGGCTGCTCTGTCTTCTATCTCAGCAGGTGTCAGGCCCAGCCAGGAGATCGCCCGGCGCTCGCGGGGGTCTGGGATGTCTGTCCTCTGCTCGCCTGCCTCTCTTCCGGTATTAGCATAGCGGCGGCGCAGGGGGCGGGGGCGGTGCCGACAGCAGCACGAGGGGGTGGTGCCTGTCGTATATTCGCACCATAAGACTCAGAGACATTTTCCTCCATATTTTTTGGGGGAAAAAAGTGTGTCTTATGGTCTGAAAAATACGGTACTTCATTTCTTACAGTTGGTACAACGATTAGGGGCTATTGCTTGTCAGACTGCCTTTGAATCTGTATATAGAACATGCAACAAATAATATGGTTTGATATCAGCAATTTACTGTATGCTAATGTCCTCTTCTTCTAAACAATGATATGTGCTAAAATGGGAACAGCACCTGCAAGTGGAGTTGGATCTTGAGGAAAGGCATCCAGAACATACAATATTTTGCCAAAAGTATTGGGACGCCTGCCTTTACACGCACATGAACCTTTAATGGCATCCCAGTCTAATGCCCCGTACACACGGTCGGATTTTCCGATGGAAAATGTCCGATCGGAGCGTGTTGTCGGATATTCCGACCGTGTGTGGGCTCCATCGGACATTTTCCATCGGATTTTCTGACACACAAAGTTAGAGAGCAGGAGATAAAATTTTCCGACAAAATCCGTTGTCGGAAATTCCGATTGTGTGTACACAAATCCGACGGACAAGGTGCCACGCATGCTCAGAATAAATAAAGAGATGAAAGCTATTGGCCACTGCCCCGTTTATAGTCCCGACGTACGTGTTTTACGTCACCGCGTTTAAAACGATCGGATTTTCCGACAACTTTGTGTGACCGTGTGTATGCAAGACAAGTTTGAGCCAACATCCATCGGAAAAAATCCATGGATTTTGTTGTCGGAATGTCCGATCAATGTCCGACCGTGTGTTCGGGGCATTAGTCCGTAGAGTTGGCCCACCCTTTCCAGCTATAACAGCTTCAACTCTTCTGGGAAGGCTGTCCACAAGGTTTAGGAGTGTGTCTATGGGAATGTTTGACGATTCTTCAAGAAGCGCATTTGTGAATAAGAAGTCCTGGCTCTCATTCTCTGCTCTAATTCATCTCAAAGGTGTTCTATCGGGTTGAGGTCAGGGCTCTGTGCAGGCCAGTCAAGTTCCTCCACCCCAAACTTGCTCATCCATGTCTTTATGGACCTTGCTTTGTGCACCGGTCCAAATCATTTGGTGGAGGGGGGATTATGGTGTGGGGTTGTTTTTCAGGGGTTGGGCTTGGCCCCTTAGTTCCAGTGAAGGGAACCCTTAAGGCGTCAGGATACCAAGACATTTTGGACAATTAAATGGTCCAAACTTTGTGGGAGCAACTTTAGGGATGGCCCCTTCCTATTCCAACATGACTGCGCACCAGTGCACAAAGCAAGGAGGGATCCCCTGTCAACACTGACTGTTTCGATAGAGGAATCGTGCAAATTTCTTTTCTGCAACCAAATTTGTACTGTCTATGCTAGGAATGCTTCTGCTTGGTGGGGGGGTAGGTGTAAAGGCCTATTCTCAGGCCTCCTCCTGTTTTGTATGTCATCATTGTTTGATATGGTTGGAGACGAACAAACTTCTGTTTGCTGATCTCCCTTATCAAGTAAGAACCCCAGGGTTCTGTGCTGGGACCAATCCTATTTAATTTGTTTATAAACGACCTGGAGGATGGGATAAACAGTTCAATCTCTGTATTTGCAGACGATACTAAGCTAAGCAGGGAAATAACTTCTCCGCAGGATGTGGAAACCTTGCAAAAAGACCTGAACAAATTAATGGGGTGGGCGACTACATGGCAAATGAGGTTCAATGTAGAAAAATGTAAAATAATGCATTTGGGTGGCAAAAAATGAATGCAATCTATACACTGGGGGGAGAACCTCTGGGGGAATCTAGGATGGAAAAGGACCTGGGGGTCCTAGTGGATGATAGGCTCAGCAATGGCATGCAATGCCAAGCTGCTGCTAACAAAGCAAACAGAATATTGGCATGCATTAAAAGGGGATCAACTCCAGAGATAAAACGATAATTCTCCCGCTCTACAAGACTCTGGTCTGGCCGCACCTGGAGTATGCTGTCCAGTTCTGGGCACCAGTCCTCAGGAAGGAACTGTACTGGAAATGAAGCGAGTACAAAGAATGGCAACTAAGCTAATAAAGGGTCTGGAGGATCTTAATTATGAGGAAAGGTTGTGAGCACTGAACTTATTCTCTCTGGAGAAGAGACGCTTGAGAGGGGATATGATTTCAATTTACAAAAACCGTACTGGTGACCCCACAATAGGGATAAAACTTTTTTGCGGAAGGGAGTTTTAACAAGACACGTGGCCACTCATTAAAATTAGAAGAAAAGAGGTCTAACCTTAAACTAAGTAGAGGGTTCTTTACTGTAAGAGCGGCAAGGATGTGGAATTCCCTTCCACAGGCGGTGGTCTCAGCGGGGGGCATTGATAGCTTCAAGAAACTATTAGATAAGCACCTGAACGACCACAACATACAGGGATATACAATGTAATACTGACATATAATCACACACATAGAATGAACGTGTATCTTTTTCAACCTCAACTACTATGTAACTATCTAACCTGGAAGTGACATTACGTCACCTGTAGATCTGGCTGTCACTTTTCCCAGCCACTGTGGCCAAGGAAGAAGCTAATGGATTATGATTTGTGCTTCATTAGCTTCAGTGGAGTGTAGTGTAGAATTCAGGGGTCTACTAGATAGAACCTGTTGCAAGTCCTGTTCTGGGCACAACTCAAAATGTGTTTTTTGTTTTTTTTTTGTTTTTAACCTTTACTCTCAATTATAATGGTAAACAGGACAAATAGGGTAAATCTACCTAACGGGGGCACAGACAGCTATAAAAACCTGACAGGGGTTCTAATCCATCTACACTCCAGCCAAAACTAAAGAAAGTGTTTTGGCCTTAGAAATACTTTAAAGTGATTGTAAACCTTTGTTCCTTTTTTTTTTTTTAAATAACAAACATATCTATACTTACCACCTCTGTGCAAGGGTTTTGTACAGAGTGGCCCCGATCCTCCTCTTCTCGAGTGCCCCCAGGGAGAGCCGCTGCTGCCATTGACACAGACAGCAGGACTCTGTCCCTCCCCCCGACTCCCGTGTCACTGGATTGCCAATGGCTCCTGCTGCTATCAATCTGTCCAATGAGAACCCGAGACAGCAGCTGGAGCTGCTGCGCTCGTTCCTGTCGCTGGAAGGAACGGGCTCAGGTAAGTAAAAGGGGGGCTCTGGGGAACTGCAGCAGCACAAAAGGTTTTTCACCTTAATGCATAGAATGCATTAAGGTGAAAAACCCAGAGGGTTTACAACCTTTAAGCATCAGCTGTGACAATTGAGTTATTTTTTACCACGTAAGTCATAAGAGTCCATCATCGCTAACAGAGATTTGCAGGTATTTTGAAAATATCCACGTAAGTGTGGCCCAGTTTATCCAAGTATTGCAATGCGTCCCAACACTCGAACAATCAAAGTGTGTGTATGTATGTATATATATATATATATATATATATATATATATATATATATATATATATATAAATACAGCCCTGTAAGACTCTGATTTGCTGCCTCAAGTGACCTCCTCTTTCCAGCATCTGAAGCTGTAGAAAGCAGTCCTGGAAAGCACATGATTGACTGCTGACCTGTAAAGGTGCGTCAAAGCCACATGATCATTGTCATGTCTCTGCCACCTGGCAGGTGTCCAAGTTCTCTTCAATGAGGCTGAAACACAAGCATATGCCAATTTCTCAACAGTGCGCCATGACATGACTTGTGCAATATATTCACCCACCAGCAGCACAAAATAGATATTATTGTAAGATGTTTTAGCAGGAATAAACTGTATTTATGCTTTTAGCCAGTAAAGTTCCGTGTCCGTTCCTGCGCCTCCAGGTCCTGGCCTCGTACCAAGGATGTCAGCTCCCTGTTCCACATGGACCTCAGTGCTCCGCAGACTGATATCAGCATGGAGCGTAACTCTGCTACCGGAGAACTGCGTAGAATCAGCGAGGTGAGATACAGACAGTGGAACACAGCATATAGAAAAAGGTTTCTGGATATTATTATACCAGGGGCCTTCAGATTTTCTAAACTAAGGACCTGTTCACTTCCGATTAAAGCTGAACTCCGGGATAAGGATGTCTAAATAAAACGGGCATGTGTATTCTTGTCATTTGTGTATTCGTACCTCCTTGCTTGCCTCTGTGCAGGAGCTTCCTGTAAAAAAGACTAAAAAAGACCGCTCCCTGCTGCTCTCTTTTCTTGTGCAGGGTGACTGGTCTGGTCTCCACCCCCTCTTGTAGTTTTCTGCAGGCAGCCTGTAGTGGGTGTGGCCTGCTGGGTCCCTCCCACAGCTCTACTGCCTGCATAGGTTATGTGTCTACCTGTATATAAACCACAGTAATAATGTCACCACTACTTTTACAAGGTAATAGCTTGGTCTGTAAAGGCATTTGGCGCACACAAAGGGATTTTATATCCTTTATTGCTGTTGATTGCTATATGTACCTGATTCAGTTTGGAGGCCAGAGTGTGGCCAGTGGGAGTAGAAAATGCTTCTGCATCCGTAGGATCAACTTGTGGCCATTTGGAGTGAAAATGATCTATAATTATGACCCCTTGTTGGGGTCTCTCAGTGGAGAGACTTGTGGCACTTTGTTAGTGTCATTGGGAGGAATAGTGCCCCATCAATGGTATCAGAGGAAGGAATATTGCCCCATCCTTGGTGCCAGGGGGAGGAATTAATCCCCATTGTTGGTGTCAGTGAAAGAAATGGTGCCCAATCGTTGTTGACATTGGAAGGAACAATGCCCCATTGTGTGTGTCATGTTCGGTGTCCATGGAAAGAATAGGGCTTATTGTTGGTATCATTGGGAGTAATAATGCCCCATTATTTGTGTTATTGGGAGAGAATGCCCCATTGTTTGTTTTAGTAGGAGGAATTGTTGGTACTAATAGAAGGAATAGTGCCCCATCATTGGTATAGGTTGGAGGAATTGTTCCCCATCCTTGGTGTTAGTTGGAGGAATAGTGTGCCATTTTTGGTGTCAGTGGCAGAGATTGTGTCCCATTTTTTGTGTCATGGGGAGAGGTAATGCCCCATTGTTGGTATCAGTGGATTGAAAAGTGTACTATTGCTGGTAGCAATGGAAGGAATAGTGCCCTATCATTGGTGTCAGTAGAAGGATAATACCCCATCGTGGGTGTCAGTGGGAGGAATTGTGCCTGATTGGTAGTATACAGTACATGTAAGGAATAGTGCCCCATCATTGGTATTAGTGGAAAGAATAGTGCCCCTTTCGTGGGGTCAGTGGGAGGAATTGTGCACCATTGTTGGTTTAAGTGGGAGGAACAGTTCCATATCATTTGTGTCAGTGGGAGGTATAGTGCCACGTTATTGGTGTCAGTGGGAGGAATAGTGCCCCATCATTGGTGTCAGTGGGAGGTATAGGATCCCGTCATTGGTGTCAGTGGGAGGAATAGTGCCCCCTTGTTGGTGTTAGTGGGAGGAACAGTTCCATATTATTCGTGTCAGTGGGAGGTATAGTGCCACGTCATTGGTGTCTAGGAGGTATAGGGCCCCGTCATTGGTGTCAGTGGGAGGTATAGGGCCCCGTCATTGGTGTCAGTGGGAGGTGTAGGGCCCCGTCATTGGTGTCAGTGGGAGGTATAGGGCCCCGTCATTGGTGTCAGTGGGAGGTATAGGGCCCCGTCATTGGTGTCAGTGGGAGGTATAGGGCCCCGTCATTGGTGTCAGTGGGAGGTATAGGGCCCCGTCATTGGTGTCAGTGGGAGGTATAGGGCCCCGTCATTGGTGTCAGTGGGAGGTATAGGGCACCGTCATTGGTGTCAGTGGGAGGTATAGGGCCCCGTCATTGGTGTCAGTGGGAGGTATAGGGCCCCGTCATTGGTGTCAGTGGGAGGTATAGGGCCCCGTCATTGGTGTCAGTGGGAGGTATAGGGCCCCGTCATTGGTGTCAGTGGGAGGTATAGGGCACCGTCATTGGTGTCAGTGGGAGGTATAGGGCCCCGTCATTGGTGTCAGTGGGAGGTATAGGGCCCCGTCATTGGTGTCAGTGGGAGGTATAGGGCCCCGTCATTGCATGCAAGAGTCCACAGTTCCTTTTGTCTGTGCGGTGTCATGAAAACAAACTGAGGTGTTAAATGCTGACTCAGATCAGAGCTGTCGGTTTATTTGTGAAGCCCCATACACCGTCTGACCCTTTTCTTTCTTGCCAGGCCTCTGCAAACCACATTGGTCTCTCAGCACAGAATTCTCTGTCTCTACGACGACCTCCGGGTCCCCCTTCTCAGTCCGTCAAGGGCAGCACTTCCAACTTCCCTTTTTGGCCAGGTAAATTGGCAAAGCCACAGGTATTATGTCTTTTTTTTTTGAGCAACCAATCGTTATCTTCCATAAATGTTTTTTAATCAGATCAGGATTTAAAATAAGAATCCATCTGACTGTGATTGAAAAATATATACCTTTGTTTTGGATGCTTAATATACATTACATGGGATGTTTAGGGTAAAAAAAAAAAAACTAACCATTTGCATATGCAAGCAAAAGCAGTTGTCTGCTGCCCATAGTGACCAATCATATTTTATTTTTGTTCTCTGTGAATATGAAGGAAGGTATTGTGTTGGTCACTATGTGCAACATTTTTGTCCACCTTTTTTATATAAATCGTCCGCTAATTTTTATTCTAATATATGACTGTGCCCTATGGAAACCACTTTTTAATCTATGCTATTAATTTCTTTATAGGTGGAATGGATGAACCCACTCTTGAACAAATGAAGGCCATCAGTGAAGAGGATGAAGCCCTGGACTTTGAAAAAGGTACTTTAAAAAAAAAAAAAAAAAAAAACATTTACCATGGAGCCTATACAAGAGAATGGCGGCCATCGTGTAGGCTGATCCAGTATTCATGGGAATGCTGATTAGCAGTAAGTGCAGTCACTAATATCCTGCCCACTGTTGTACCCTCCACACCCCTTCTTGAGCATATTACCCAGGACCTTGCCCTCCACACTCCTTCCTTGCACATAATGCCTACTGTCATACCTGCTGCACTCCTTCCTTCTGATATTAGCCCACTGTGAGACCCTCTCAGTGCTCTTTCTGCACATTATGCCCACTGTTATAGCCTCCATGGTCTTCCTCTGCACACAATGCCCACTATCATAACCTCTGCACCCATTTTCTACACATACTGCCTGCTGCCATACCCTCTGCTTTCCTCTTCCGAATATACTGCCCACTACCACTGTCATGCCCTCTGCATTCCTCGCCTGTACATACTGCCCACTGTCATGCCCTCTGCATTCCTCGCCTGTACATACTGCCCACTGTCATACCCTCTGCATTCCTCTCCTGCACATACTGCCCACTGTCATGCCCTCTGCATTCCTCGCCTGTACATACTGCCCACTGTCATGCCCTCTGCATTCCTCTCCTGCACATACTGCCCACTGTCATGCCCTCTGCATTCCTCTCCTGCACATACTGCCCACTGTCATGCCCTCTGCATTCCTCTCCTAGACATACTGCCCACTGTCATGCCCTCTGCATTCCTCTCCTGCACATACTGCCTACTGTCATACCCTCTGCATTCCTCTCCTGCACATGCTGCCCACTGTCATACCCTCTGCATTGCTCTCCTGCACATGCTGCCTGCTGTCACATCATTTGCTCTTTGCTTCTGCACATACTGCCCAACGTCAGTCTCTGAACGATCACAGGTGAAAAGGGGCATTTCTCAGGCATGTTACAATTTTCACTATCTGCATTTCTTTTCTGTTAATTATTTGTAATACTTGTATTCAACATTTTTACTCAAAGTAATACTGTTTTATAGAAGACTGGATTTAAAAAAAGCAATCTGCCTTGAGTGCCACATTCCTTTATCCTTTATTTTTATATCTACAATTTTCTGTTCATGCTATTATACCATACGCTGGAGATATATAATAACTTTTAGCAGGGGTTCTCTGATTATTTTAAGGATTCCTCCATTGTAAAAAAAAAAAATTTAAAAGAATACTTCTCTAGACCATGTTGTTTTCCAGTATGGTGTGTCTGAACTTTTAAACTATTATTTAGAGATTTGTGGGGGAGATTTACTAAAACTGGTGCACTCTGAATCTGGTGCAGCTGTGCATGGTAGCCAATCAGCTTCTAACTTCAGCTTGTTCAGTTAAGCTTTGCCAATAAAACCTGGAAGCTGATTGGTTACTATGCAGAGTTGCACCAGATTTTGCACTCTCCACTTTTTGTAAATAACCCCTAGAGCAGGGATATGCAATTAGCGGACCTCCAGCTGTTGCCAAACTGCAAGTCTCATCATGCCTCTGCCTCTGGGTGTCATGCTTGTGACTGTCAGAGTCTTGCTATGCCTCATGGGACGTGTAGTTCTGCAACAGCTGGAGGTCCGCTAATTGCATATCCCTGCCCTAGAGTTTCTTACAGGAAACACTTAAAGCGGAGTTCCACCCAAAAATGGAATGTCCGCTTTAAGTGATGCTGACCCCCTGACATCCCACATTTGGCATGTAATTTTTTTGGGGGGTGAGCGGATACCCTCTTTTTAGAGGCTTCCAGCTCACACTTCCTCCCCGGGGCTCCACGGCACCGGAAGGAAGTTCACCTCTTCCCCCCTCTGTCCCTGCAATCTTCTGGGACACGTCACAGGTCCCAGAAGTTTGCCCGGCCATTCACAGCGCAGCTCGCGCATTGCACAGTGCTTGCCTGGCTGGGAAGCCACAGCCGGGCGCCCGCAGTAAGAATGCTGGCACCGTGGAGAGGAGGGAGATAGGAGCGGGGCTTTGTATGGCCGCATCGCTGGACTGTGGGACAGGTGAGTGTCTGATTATTAAAAGTCAGCAGCTACACTTTTTGTAGCTGCTGACTTTTTAATTTTATTTTTTTTTCGGCGGAACTCCGTTTTTTAAAGTGGAAGTAAAGGGAAAAAAAAAAAACCTAATTAACTCTAAACCTACTCCCACCCACATTCTAAGCCTAATCTTTCTAGCCCTGTAAAGAAAAGAGTGCTATACTTGCCTATTTTGCACCTGCTCCGGTCTTGTCCCACGCTGAGCTGTCCGAGGTGGCTTCAGTGTGCAGGAGAGACAGCCAACTTTGGAAGCCCCATAGTAACTCTATGGATGACATCGCTTCCCAGCCGTTGTCTGCTTTCTCCTGAACACAGAAGGAGCCGCTGGAGACCAGACTGAAGCGGCTTCAAAATAGGCAAGTATAGCGACCTTTTCTTTACAGGACTAGATAGATTAGGCTTAGAATGGGGCTTCAAGTAGGTTTCGAGTTGGTTAAGATTGGCCTTTACTTCCACTCTAATGTTGTGCTTTCTGTTAAAATTCTGTAGTGCTCCGAGAATTCTTTCATGGGAGTATCTTTTATTAAATGATTATTTGTGTGTGTGTGTGTATAATAGATATATATCTGGTGGAGCTGTGCAGGGTAGCCAATTGGCTTCTAACCTCAACTTAATTTTTATATATATAATATATTATTACACATACACAGTTTATCAGCTTCTAACTTCAGCTTGTTCAATTTAAGCTTTGACTCATATATATTTGAATATATACAGCTGAAGTTAGAAGCTGATTGGCTATCATGCACAGCTGCACCAGATTTTGCACTCTCCAGTTTTAGTAAATGGGCTCTTCTGTGTGTTGGTCTCAGGCTACAAAACAGAACAAAGTAAATTCATGTCTGTTTTTGGCACATATAGAATATTATTGGATTATGTGAAATATTTCAGTATTTAGCGAAGACTAAGCAATTGAGATAAACATAGTTCAGTTTTTATCATAACAAATCACAGTGTTCTGTATGCCTACATTTTAATAGGTGGAACCGTGAGTCCTGTTCATGTGTAGGTGTATACCGGAGAAAATAAACTAAACATCTCTCTTTTCTTAAAACAGATCTCTTATCTGCTCCCCCTGGATGGAAAAATGGAATGAATTTCAAGCAATTGGGTAATCGGGGGTTATGAATAATATGTTTGTTTATAGAGGTTTCATTAAGCAGTACAGTTAAAGGCTTTATAATACACAAATGAGATATTATATATATACAGTGAGGACGGAAAGTGTTCAGACCCCCTTTAATTTTTCACGCTTTGTTATATTGCAGCCATTTGCTAAAATCATTTAAGTTCATTTTTTCCTCATTAATGTACACAGAGCACCCCATATTGACAGAAAAACACAGAATTGTTGACATTTTTGCAGATTTATTAAAAAAGAAAAACTGAAATATCACATGGTCCTAAGTATTCAGACCCTTTGCTCAGTATTTAGTAGAAGCACCCTTTTGATCTAATACAGCCATGAGTCTTTTTGGGAAAGATGCAACAAGTTTTTCACACCTGGATTTGGGGATCCTCTGCCATTCCTCCTTGCAGATCCTCTCCAGTTCTGTCAGGTTGGATGGTAAACGTTGGTGGACAGGCTCAGCCACAGTGATCTTTGAGTTCTTCTTTACCTCTCTCACCAAGGCTCTCCTCCCCCGATAGCTCAGTTTGGCCGGACGGCCAGCTCTAGGAAGGGTTCTGGTCGTCCCAAACATCTTCCATTTAAGGATTATGGAGGCCACTGTGCTCGTAACCTTGGCCAGATCTGTGCCTTGCCACAATTCTGTCTCTGAGCTCTTCAGGCAGTTCCTTTTGACCTCATGATTCTCATTTGCTCTGACATGCACTGTGAGCTGTAAGGTCTTATATAGACAGGTGTGTGGCTTTCCTAATCAAGTCCAATCAGTATAATCAAACACAGCTGGACTCAAATGAAGGTGTAGAACCATCTCAAGGATGATCAGAAGAAATGGACAGCACCTGAGTTAAATATATGAGTGTCACAGCAAAGGGTCTGAATACTTAGGACCATGTGATATTTCAGTTTTTCTTTTTTAATAAATCTGCAAAAATGTCAACAATTCTGTGTTTTTCTGTCAATATGGGGTGCTGTGTGTACATTAATGAGGAAAAAAACTTAAATGATTTTAGCAAATGGCTGCAATATAACAAAGAGTGAAAACTTTAAGGGGGTCTGAATACTTTCCATCCCCATTGTGTGTGTGTGTGTGTGTGTGTGTGTGTGTGTGTGTGTGTATATATATATATATGAGCTGTTTGCCTGTCAATAGATTTGTATTTCTGTCTGGTCTGTCCTGAGATTTACACAGCTCTGCCACACAGCACAGCCAGGAGGATGGCACTCCTTACTCTGTTAACGTTGAATCGAAATAATTTTTTTTTCATTATTTAAAACCAAACCTCAGATTTTCTTTCACTCTAAATAGCTTGTTTGGGACAAGCTGGCTCAAACTAACCATTTCCTTTACTAATCGATGTGGCCACTGTCAACACAATATAAACTGTATCTAGCATCCACTACAGTATACATGCTGTGTTCTGGCAGCGGTATAGGGATTTTCCGTCTGCTGCTGGAACAAAAACGAATAGGGGTGAGCGCTGCTCAACCATTTACAGGAAGCCTTGTATTTTATGAATGAATAGAAGGCCTCTTCTGATTGGCTGAGGTGGAGATTGTGATAGCCAATCAAGGAAGACTTGTGCTCATTAAAAAAATACAAGGTTTTCTGTGAATGGCTGAGAAGCAGTCAGCCTGACTCATTTTTGTTCCAACAACAGACAGAAAATCTCCATACCACTGCTGAAACACAACACGTGTACTATGTTGTAGCTCACAGTGATTGAATCGATTAGTAAGAGTAATAGTTTTATTTTTGGGCCAGCTTGGCCAAATCAAACTATTTAAAGTAACAATAAACCTAGAGTTCGGCTTTAGGAAATCTATTGGTATCATCTTCCACTCCCTGCCTTGGACAGTGAAGGAGGAGCAGTAGATTGGTGAGGTCATCTGTTCACTTGCCCTGTTTTGAGACCTTTACAGGAGATTAACCAGTTCCCACCCGGCCTATAGCAAAATGACGACCCTGCTGTTTCAGGTGGACGTCATATGGACATCCTCTTGGATCGCAGCCGCAGAACCTCACTGCGATCTGTCACCGGCTGTGTCCTTTACTGATCAGTGTACCAGCCTGCTGCCGGTACCATGTGTTCGCTGTGACCCCAGCAGATCATATGACAATTGTAAACAATGGATGGCTTGCATTCATTTGCATCCATTGCGTACAATTGTGTTACTAGCTGTGATTGGTCACAGTGATCACATGGTACAGACAAGGCCAATCACACCCCATCTGTACCATGTGATTAGCTGTGGCCAATCACGGCTAATCATAATAAAACACTGAATGAATCGGTTTCATTCAGTAAAAATGGTTGCTTATACCTGTGAAATTCTTTGGTATAAACAATCATAATGTGTAAAAAAAAAAAAAACATAACAAAAAAAAACCCTGATCCCTTCCCCAGAGTAGTACAGTTTTACCTACATTATATTGCTCTGGTCACACTGTTTAGAAAAAAAAATAAATTAAATTATTATTTTTATTTTTTTTTTATTTTTACATACTGTCACCAGTCAGTGTCCCTGATCACCGCCACACTCGTTATATGATAAAACTGTACTGTACTGGTGACAATGACAAAAAAAATTGTGAAAAATATATATATATTTTTTTACATTTCTTCATTTTTCAAATAATTGTGTCAAAAAAATACAACTTCAAAAAACTCACCATGCCTCCTACTAAATACCTCAGACTTTCTACTTTCCAAAAAGGGGTCATTTGTGGGATATTTGTACTGTCCTGTCCTCAGGCCTCAAAATATGAGGCCTTCAGTACATCAGGGTTGATTGATTTTCGTTGAGCTCATGTGCTGTGATTCTCTTCTGTATGTTAGAACAATGTTTCTCACAGGTGATTTGATCAGTTTCGCATCCTTAGTAATTACCCCAGCAGTTTCATCTGAGGGAAATCCTGAAAACATGACCTGTTGGGGCACCTGGAGTTGAGAAGCATTGTGTTAGAAAATAGGATCTAATATCTGATTTTTTTTTTTTTTTTTTAGTGGGCGGTACACAACAGTAATAACGCTTTGTTAGGAATAGCAGTGAGTGATGTAATAAGCTTTAGCCACCTACCTTTTACCTTGACAGATGGATTGAAGCCCCCAGGGGTTCTTTCTCTTGCCAATCTGCTGGGGACTCTGGAAGATTTCACGCTGGCAGACTCCAGTGAGGATGAAGATGAAGCCAAAATAAAACAGAAACCCAAGGCAGACAAGACAGAGGGACTTCACAGGACGAATAGCCTGGAAGAGCTGGGTGTAGAGGTCAGATGGGAGTAATGGGAACTTATGGGGTTAATCAATGGAAACACGCCTTCAGGCTTATTTATATGCAGCCCAAAGGGAGGATGGCACCCAGTGCAGTATCCTAAAACAACCAATCACATTCTTCTATCTCACTGACTTCTGGTTACTTAAAGTGGCGTTCCAACTATGGAAACATTTTTTTTTTTTAGGATGAATATCTTAATATTTATAAAGTTGTTACAAGCACTGACATGTCTCTGTTTAAACAGTGCTCGATTGACGATTTAATTGATAAAGATCTCTTATATTTTTGTTTGTCTATTACCATCTTGCTTGTAGGCATGTGAAGCCCACAAGCACTATCTTCTGGGCTCTGGTGCAGCTAAGCGACCAGCATGCCCTGCCCGTTCTCGCGCATGCGCAGTATGTACGGCGCAGCGCCGTACACTTCTGACGTTGCCATCACAACGGGCGTCGTCGTCAGAAGTGTCCGCCCCCTTTGTGCTGCCCAGTGACTCCTGAGAAATGATGACAGACATCTCCCAGGAGCACTAGCGAGCACGGGCGCCGAGGGAAATGACGTCAGGCTCCGTGGAGAGGAAGAGGCAGATTACGAGGGACACCCTAACAACAGACCTGAAAAGGTGAGTAAAAAAAAAATGTTTCCAAATGTTGTTAATTGTATTTAATGCAGATGAATAATGCAAAATTAATTTTATGAGTGGAACTCCGCTTTAAAGTGTTACTAAACCCAGGACCCTGCATTCAGTATATCTGGTCTCCCACAGTACACAGAACATGGAAATGCAATTATTTTAGTAAATATAAACTGCTAAATACCTTTCCTCATCAGCAGTATATAAGCAGTCTTGTGACTTCTATCAGTGTCTGGTTAAAGCTTGTAGGAGGAGCTTTCATTCTCCTCTGACTGTCTTATGAGGCTGCATGACCCCTGACCCTCTTTGTGGACAGTGCTGATTGGCCCTGTGCTGATCACATGCACACTCCCAAAAAAAAAAAACAGCAATACACACAAAACTGAGCATGCGTAAGAGTGTCTTCAAGGCTCTGTACTATCAGGAGATGGATTAGGAACAGTAAAAGAAGGGGAGGATCAGAGAAGACAGGATCAAACAGCTTTTTTACACAATGTGGACGATTAACCCCTTAGGGTCCACAGTGAGTATAACAAGCATGCTTTACTGCATATACAGACTGATTTTACTGTTGTGGGTTTAGTAACACTTTAAGCATGAATTCTGCCAATACAGAAAGCAGTGGGCAGGACTAGGTGTGGCCAGTCGCTGATTGACAGGCTTGTGAATCAGCAGTGACAATGCTAATATTCATGCCTGTAGTGAAAGCATGCGCAGCCTACAAGAGAGTGGCAACTCTGCCCTGAATTCAGGAGCGGTGCAGCATTGTTGCCACCCCATCACAGGAAGCTGCAGTAAGTGGATTCACTGGCAGAATCAAAAGGTATTTGTAGGACTTTGCCAGGGAACTTTAAAGTAGAATTCCAGCTAAAACCACACTAGTCTTTAAAAAAATCTCCCTCCGTCCTCCTGACACCTATGCTGATTAACTTGTGTAAAGAAGATGTATATACTTACCTATTTTCAATCTGCTCCAGTCTGGTCACATGATCCCCAATGTCAGCCAGCAGCGGCTACAGGGGAATGGAGAGAGCCCCCTACATTTGTCTCTTATTTTCAGTCCATAAGTGCTGCTTCATAGAAGCCATGGTTTCCATATACTGCACTAATGAGAACCAACAAACCTGAAACAGTTGTATGCCATTTGTAATGAATGGCTCTATAAGGCCCCTTTCACACGGGGTGGATCCGTTGGACGGACTCTGCTAGCTCAGCGGGGGATCGCTCCATTGATCCCCACTGAGCAGGCGGATGACAGGTCCGTCTTCACTCACTGTGCAGAGAGCCCTGATGTTCTCTATGGGGAGATCGGATGAAAACAGACAACCTGTCCGTTTTCATCCGATCTGCTGGACGGGTGGCGAAAGTTTTGCCATCCGTCTATTTTGAGTGGATCTTATCGGATCGGATGGCAGGTGGGTGGAAACATCTCTGCTGACACTCGCCTGCCCATAGAGGTCAAATGGGTGGCCCGCTCTGATCCACCTGAAAAACAGACAGGCGGATCCAAGCCGGCCGATTGTGTGAAAGGGGCCTAATATTTGACGATATCTGTCAAGTTTTGGACATGCAGATGGTCCAGGGGCGATTAGACCGGTATCTGCTCCCCCTCCTCCCCTGAAAGGTGCCAAATGTGACACCAGAGGGGGGAGGATTCCAAAAACCAGAAGTTCCATTTTTGGATGGAACTCCGCTTTAAGAAAGCTGTAATGGGAATTAGAAGCTGAACTCTGAACGCAATGCTATTAGTGAAGCTGGAGTTCAAAGCATTCCTGGCTGAGGCTCCTCCCACTGATGTGTTTCAATCTCACATAAAGTGACACTAAGACTCCATGCACAGTAGCTTATAAAAAAAAAGCAGCAGCTTTTGAGCATTTTTTTTTCTGCTTCTAGAAGCAAACTGTTATCCTATGTGTCCTCTTCTTTTTGCATTCTTGGGAGCGATTTGCCAGCAGAAAAAAAGCTGAAAGCTCCAAAACTGCTGCTAAAAGCTGGCACAAAAACAATATTATGAGTGTTTTTCATCCAGCATTTTTTTGTCATTTTTTTTGGTTTATAGTGTGCATGGAGTCTAAATGATATCTTTAGTTTCCAAAAATAATCCATACGCATGCACTACTTTTGGAAATGTGGAATATGGCTGCAATAGATGAGTGCCATCATCCCTAATAAATGGAAATGGAGAAATCCCTCATGGAGGTGGGACTATAGCGGCATTGGTAGATTAAAGTCAGAGGTAGCAAAAATTGTAAAAATATCAATACAAACTGTACTTATACAAAACATCAAGTGAAAATGGTGTATGACAACCATACATGAATATTGGAAAGATTGGATACAGACAACTAACGTGTTTCGGGACTCCCTCTTCAGAGGTGTCTTCAATATACAGTACATACAACTTTTTTTTTTTTTTTTTTTTTTTTTTTTTTAAGTCAGCAGCTACAAATACTGTAGCTGCTGACTTTTAAAATAAGGACACTTACCTGTCCAGAGCGCCCGCGATGTCGGCACCCGAAGCCGATCTATCCCTCGGCTCTCGGGTGCTGCTGCCGCCATCTTCGGTAAGGGAATCAGGAAGTGAAGCCTTGCAGCTTCACTTCCTGGTTCCCTACTGCACATGCGCAACTCGTGCTGCGCTATTCCATTGGTCCCTCCTGTGTTCTGGGACCTGTGTGTCTCCCAGAAGACAGCGGGGGGGGGAAGTGGCATAGATACCCGCAGGTGGCTGGGGTATCTGTGCCCGGAAGTGGGAGCAAAATACCTGTATTATACAGGTATTTGCTCCACCCTGAAAGGTGCCAAATGTGACACCGAAGGGGGGGAGGAACCGGAAAAGCGGAAGTTCCATTTTTGGGTGGAACTACGCTTTAAGAACATGCATCAGCAGGCCATGCGTTGTTATTCCCTGACACCCAGCCCGATGTTAACACTCGGAACAGGCCCGCAGAGATTCCCCCAGGATGCGGTCTGAAGAGATGAAAGAAGATGCATGTAACCCCAAATGGGAACTTGGATCAGTGGGATCACTGCATAGTGCAGAAAATCACTGCACCGACATAGTCCAGACTGAAGATAGTCCTGAGTCAGTTGTTTGGAAAGTTGTATGTACTGTATATTGAAGACACCTCCTGAAGGAATCCCGAAATGCGTTAGTATGTATCTAATCTATGTATGGTTGTCCTACACCATTTTCACTTGATGTTTTGTATATGTACAGTTTGTAATAAATTTTTATATTTTTACAATTCTTACTACCTCTTTGACTTTAATCTACCAGTGCCGCAATAGTCCCACCCCTCAAGGGATTTCTCCATTTCCACGCACTACTGTTGGCCTTGTAATCTACTTTTTATGGATACATTTCTTAACCTCTCCTTTTCGCCCCTCACTTCCCTTTGTTTGAAACAAGCAGTGCATGTTCCTTGCGGTCATGTAAACTGCCCAATGTACACTGCATATCCCACAGTCCATGGTCTATCTCAGGAATGAGATGCCTGGTGAAGGGGTCCTGCACAACTCTGAAAAGTTACACTTTGTATGTTGTGATGTGATCGTTCCGCAATTTAATTTTCGGATGGTACTGGTTGATCCGTGGTATACTGGCATAGATGTATGTTGTCCAGTCTGTAACTGTGTCCTAAAACATATCACCAGTCTCCAACAACTCCTATAGCATCTCTGACTATCTCTTGTAGCATGTCTCTAGTCTCTGACCATCTCCTTTTTCATGTCTGCAATCTCAGTTTGCTGTAGCATTAGGCCTCATGTACACTGCTGCTGGTAAACGGACATTTAGGAGCAGTTGGGAGTTCATTTCAACTGCCCCTGAATTCTCCTCTGTTATCTTATCAGTACATGTACACAGGGTCGTTTATAGTCGTTAGAGATTAGAGGCTTTTTTTGGAACGCAAAAAAATGCATTCAGAAGCTGAGTTTACAGGTATTTCAAGCACTAAACGCGGTAACTCGCATTTAGCCGTGTTTCGTTTACAGGCGTTTTTCATTTTTGGCTATTTTGAAAAAAACAACATTTTTTTTAACCACTTGCTGACCTCTGCACGTCGATATACGTCGACACAATGGCAGCGGTGGGCAAATGGGCATACCTGTACGTCACCTTTAATTGACGGGGCTAGCGGGCGCACGCACCCGCTGCGTAAAGCGTGACTGTACCTGCGGACTCGATGTCCGCCGGTGTCCCGACGATCGTGTCACGGAGCTGCAGAACGGGGAGATGTCTATGTAAACAAGGCATTTTCCAGTTCTGCCTAGTGACATGACAGAGATCTACTGCTCCCTGTCATCGGAAGCAGTGATCGCTGCCATGTCCTAGGTAGCCCACCCCCCCCCCCCACAGTCAGAATCACTCGCTAGGACACACTTAACCCCTTGATCGCCCCCTAGTGTTTACACAGTAATCAGTGCATTTTTATAACACTGATCGCTGTATAAATGGCAATGGTCCCAAAAATGTGTCAAGTGTCCGATGTGTCCGCCATAATGTCGCAGTCCTGATAAAAATTGCAGATCGCCGCCATTACTAGTAAAAAAAAAATAATAAAAATGCTTTAAATCTATCCCCTATTTTGTAGATGCTATAACTTTTGCGCAAACCAATCAATATATGCTTTTTGTGATTTTTATTACCAAAAATTTGTAGAAGAATACATATCGGCCTAAACTGAGGGAAAAAATAGCTTTTTTTTTTTTAAAAAAAAAAAAGGGAGGGATATTTATTATAGCAAAAAGTACAAAATATTGTGTTTTTTTTTCAAAATTGTCGATATTTTTTTGTTTATAGTGCAAAAAATAAAAACCGCAGAGATGATCAAATACCACCAAAAGAAAGCTCTATTTGTGGGGGAAAAAAAGGACATCAATTTCGTTTGGGTACAACGTTGTATGACCGTGCACTTGTCAGTTAAAACGACGCAGTGCTGAGTCGCAAAAAATGGCCTGGTCATTCAGCAGCCAAATTTTCCGGGGCTGAAGCGGTTTAAAAATACGCTTCTAAATGCAAAATGCAGATAAACGTGGCATGCAAATGCGGCAAAACGGACGTTTTAAACGTGCGTTACTATCTGTCAAGTTAAATTGTTCTGGAGAGTTTGTAAAAATGTCCCATGTACATGAAGCCTTACAGTTACTGAATAATCTATTTGGCCCCCTTTGGTGAAGTCAGGCCTGCACTTAGGACCCTCTATCTCAAGAAAGTTTATCACCACTGAACCCCATCAGAGATCTCTATCAGTCTGGTATAATGTGTCTTCAATCTATGACTGTCTCTTAAAGCATGTTGCCAGTCTTCAACAACTCCTTTAGCATCTCTACCATCTCGGACTATCTTATGTAGCATACTTATATTCTCTGGCCATCTCCCTTTAAATGTCTGCAGTCTCTGACAGTTTTCCTAGAATTACATCCACTGAATGTTAAAAGATAAGTTCACCTTAAACACCCTCAACATGTAATATGTTCCCAATGCTGCAGCCATTGCCCAATCCCCCCCGCCCAACACACTCATGACCGCAGGATGGGGAGAAGTTCACCGTACTAGCTGTCAGTTTTTAAAATCAGCGCAGCCGTTTGGGGCTCCGCCATCACGGCCGCTTCATTCATTCACACAGCAATGTGTAGAAATGAACTACAAGCCCCAACAACTTTTGCAGATGTCAGCCTGTAGTTCTCAATGAACTACCACGGTGTGGAGCGCCGTGGTAGTTCATTGCTATTTCCTGTCAGCATATTTTCTTGCCCGTACAACATGTACGGGCACATAAATACTCTTACAGACCCGCAGGTTCAAAAACAAAATAAATGCACATTTTTTTTTTCCTGCAAAAAATGAGCATTTATTTATTAAAGTCCACTTATCCTTTAAGGCCTTATGCACACCAGACATTTTGCTATCTGTCATAGACGCTGTTCCTCCTGGCAGGAGCATTTTGGCAGAAAAAATGCTTGATGCTTGTAAACGCGTGTAAAACGTTTAGACAAGTGGATATTATATAATTTCATAAATAATAATTTATTGTGGCCATTGAATTTAATTAATAATCAAGCACTAAACGCACTTAGCATTAATACACGTTTAGCCTCATATACAGACGTCAAGCGTTTTTTGCTGCTGAAAGGTCGCTTCTACTGGCACTGTAAACTCCCCTGCCTCTAAACTCCTCTAATCACCTGTGTGTGCATGGACAAATAGGTTAACATGCAGGAGCATTTAGGGGCAGAAAAAAAAATGGCAGGTGCCTCCTAACAGCAGCGTTAAAAACGTCCAGTGTGCATGAGGCCTTAGTGCGGCTTTTTGGTGATGTCAGGGGCTTGAGGACCCTCTATATCGGAGATCTCCAAACTATGGCCCTCCAGCTGTCGCAGAACTACAAGTCCCATCATACCTCTAGGAGTAATTGTAACTGCCAGCCTTGCAATGCCTCATGGAAAATGTAGTTCCACAACAGCTGGAGGGCCATAGGTTGCCTACCCCTGCGTCTATATAAAGGATTATCTATTGTGAATTATTTGCAGTAAATTTACAAATGTCTTTCAAGTGAAAGATGGGGACAAAATGATTATTACAGGGAGAATTCCAGCATTCAGTGTGATTACTAACAAGCCTGCAGTCAGTGTGTACTGGTAGGTTAATCGGCTTCAATATGGTTGCAAGGTATAAAATTGTGTCAGCGATTGATATGGATGATTTGGTGTTTGGAGCAATATATAGGTAATAATAATTGATTTTCTTTCCCTGTCCTTCAGATGAAGTCCTCTGCTGCTGCACCCCCTCCCCCAGCCTCGCCTGTTCCAGAATCCACTCAGGAACAATGGGCCATTCCACTCAGCAGCCTCGCCCCCGTGGATGATTTCTACAAACGTATTCCAGATCTAGCCTTTAAGGTGAGAGAAATCATCTATATGTATCAGTATGAAGACATAGTCAAAACTCGACTCAAAACAAGACTATCAATTAAAGTGCACCTGTCAGTGTTCTAGCACCTAAACTGGCCTTTAAAACTCACAAAAAAATGCCCAAAGGACTTTGCGAGGCACAACTACAAATATAAAATGTATTGTTTAGACACAAAACAAATACTACATACATTTAAAAATATTTGTGTCACATACAATTGCAGATATATGTACATGAATAGCCAACGTTCCATAAATCATAATATAACTGAAAATCCAAATGTACTGATTCTCTACGTGTTTCGCAACACAGCACTCGCTTCCTCAGGAGAGGTACATATAGATATCTGAAATTAGAGACGAGGTTGTTTAGGAGAGAAAAAAAGAGGGGGGGACTCAAACTTACAATTTGGTAGAAGAGTCTCATAAATCTCCAAACGTGATCAGTAATGATGTAGATTTAGTAAATTTCTTATGTACTGATTCTCCATGTGTTTCGTGAGAACGCTCGCTTCCTCAGGATAGGTACATATAGATATCTGAAATTAGGGACAAGGTTGTTTTAGGAGAGAAAAAAGAGGGGGGGGATCCAACTTGCAATTTGGTAGAAGAGTCTCATAAATCTCCAAACATGATCAGTAATGATGTGGATTTAGTAAATTTCCTGGGTCTCCCAAGTATGGATAAGTAGGACAGCCGGATAGGAGCACCCATAGGTCCATATAATTCTCCCCGGGGGTTGTGGAGGGGAAGGAGACCAGCCAGTACACAGCAATACCTGGAGATATCATCGGGAATCGCGACGTAGGACTGTGAACAGGCACTGAAAACTAAGAAAAAACAATGAACTTCCAAGAATAGGGCCAGCTATCAAAGGTATACCGATCCCCTGGTTCCTACAATTCAAATGCACATGGTGAAAATCAAAGGAAATTGCATGGCAAAGAAGGGGTGCCAAATGTAATATGGTGAACTAAGTAACAATTGTGTAATGAGAAAATTTAAATCCCGTGAGACTTCGGTATGAAGCACAAAGTGCTGTAAAGCACCGTATTACATCTGCCAGTGAGTGGTGTTCATATTGCATTGAGTGAAAGCAGTGGTTGTAAGAAAAAAGGGAAAATAAGTATCCTTGTTAGACTATAATGGTAAAATAAAGTTGGTGCTAAAACAAAACACCATGTGACCACTGATAGTAAAAAAAAAAAAATCCCAGACGTCCTGGCCTCGAGGGGTTCAGAGAAACAGGAGAAAGAGAATACACGATTCTCCTTTTTAATAGTTCAATAAACAGCAACCAATATCAGCAAGATTTCTTCGCCGCTATGCAGGATGTACGAGCCCCTTGGCGGCTTCCCGACCATTATGACGCTGGAGGAGCGGGGTCTGACCAGCACTCATGATATTTTATCTGGGTATACCCTGAGTTTGTCTACCATCCATCCAGACAGGCAGGATCTGGACTGGTCCCTTTGGTGCAGACCTTCACTGGAGACATTACAAAATATTTTACAGCGCACACATTCAAGAATGACATTTCCTGTAAGGCTAGTAAAAAACACCTGAATATATTCTAAAAATATGGGGGTTTGGTCACACTATATGGTCATATAGTGCTAAGCCCACTTCACTGGAGACATATCCCTGCAGGGTGAGTATAAACCTCATATGACAACATGCCTTTACTAGGTAGGACTCCTCTGACTCTCCTTTGACATTATGTTTACGATTATTCACTGGTGTATATGTGTGTTCACGTTTTTTACAAAGCACAGGATATTGGTTGCTGTTTATTGCACTATTTTAAAGGGGGAATTGTGTGATTTTCCTCTTTCTCCTGTTTCTCTGAACCCCTCGGGCCAGGACGTCTGGGATTTTTTTTTACTATCGGTGGTCACATGGTGTTTTGTTTTAGCACCAACTTTATTTCACCATTATAGTCTAACAAGGATACTCATTTTGTTTTTTTTCCTTACAACCACTGCTTTCACTCAATACTATATGAACGCCACTCACTGGCAGATGTAATACAGTACTTTACAGCACTTCCTGCATCGTACCCAAGTCTCCTGGGATTTTCGTTTTCTATTTTCACAATTGTTACTTATTTAGATCTCTATATTACATTTGGCACCCCTTCTTTTTCATGCACTTTCTTTTGATTTTCACCACGTGTACTTGAATTTTAGGAGCTAGGGGATCGGTATACCTTTGGTTGCTGGCCCTCTGCTTGTAAGTTCATTGTTGTGTTTGAGTTTTCAGTGCCTGTTCACACCTCCACGTTGCGATTCCTGGTACTATTTCAGGGTATTGCTGTGTACTGGCTGGTCCCCTTCCCCTCCACAACCCCCGGGGAGAACTATGTGGACCTATGGGTTCTCTCATCCGACTGTCCTACTTACAGTGGTGAAAATAATTATTTGATCCCCCTGCAGATTTTGTAAGTTTGCCCACTTACAAAGAAATGAAGGGCCTATAATTTTTTTTACCATAGGTGTATTTTAAATGATAAAGATAGAATATCAAACAAAAATCCAGAAAAAACACATAATACAAATGTTATAAATTGAGTTGTAGTTCAGTAAGTAAAATAAGTATTTGATCCCCAAGTAAAACATGACTTGGTACTTGGTGGAGAAACCCTTGTTGGCAAACACAGAGGTCAGACGTTTCTTGTAGTAAGTGGCCAGGTTTGCACACAACTCAGGAGGGATTTTTGGTCCACTCTTTTTTTTTTTTTTTTCCAGATCTAAACTGTTGCTTGGCAACTCAAAGTTTTAGTTCCCTCCATACATTTTCTATAGGATTAAGGTCTGGAGACTGGCTAGGCCACTAGGTAACCTTAATGTGCTTCTTCTTGAGCCACTGCTTTGTTACCTTGGCGGTATGTTTTGAGTCAAAGTCATGCTGAAAGACCCATCCATGACCCATCTTCAGTGATCTGGCTGAGGGAAGAAAGCTCTCATCCAAGATTTTATAATACATGGCCCTTCTATTGGCCTCTCACAGGCTGGTGACACAAGTAGCTCCTCTGAAAATCAAACTTTGTTTGTCACATGGGAGTGCACTGCTTGAAACTAATCACCTCTCCTAAGAACAGCTGTCTCCGCAATCAGGCAGGGTGCTGGCTCTGTTTGCAACAGAGATAATGGAAGAAATAGAACGCTGGATAGCCGCACTCCAAAAAAGTTCATTTTTATTAAAAAATGGATCTCAAAGCATCACAGGGCAATACAGACTAACTGTACAGCCTTTGACGCGTTTCACACCAGATATGGTGCTTAGTCATAAGCACCATATCTGGTGTGAAATGCGTCAGAAGCTGTGCAGTTAGCCTGTATTGCCCTGTGATGCTTTGATATCCATTGTTTAATAAAGGTGAACTTTTTTGGAGTGCGGCTATCCAGCGTTCTATTACTTCCATTCTCTATTTGTCGCAGCTGTGCCTTCGGTTTTTTAGAATATAGTGAAACGGGAACAAGTTTTACCCTACTCCAGCCAATGGGTGAATTTGTCAAATTTGTGGTGTTTCCCCTTTTTAAAGGATAAGTTCACCTTTTAAAAAATAAAAAAAAAATAAATGCACATCTTTTTGAAGGTAAAAAAAAAATTAGAATTAAATATACATTTTTTTTTATATTAGGAGCCTGTAAAGCATCAGCTGATCATGGGTACAATGCAAGGCTTCTGCAGACTGTCAGTGTAGCTGTCTGTCCATACCTCATATGGACTGGCAGTTACTGAATGACAGGAAAAATCAATCAACTACCAGAGCACTCACCAGTGCCGTAGTAGTTCATTGAGAACTACAAGCTGTCAGCCGCAATGGCTGAGGGTAGATGTAGTTCTCTCATTCATAGAACATTTTTTTTTTTTAATTGTGGCAGCGGGTGCGGGGAGAAGATCCCCGGCCCATTGTCACAACTGGGGCTCGAGGAGGTGTGGGGGCTGCTGCATCTGTTACATGTTACACCTTGAATACTGGTTTAGCATGTAACATGTTATGAAAAGTGAACTTTATTTTAAGAGGTTCTGCCTGGCTATATATATTGGATATGTCACACCAGTTTTTTGTATCTGCAGCATCCATTTGAACTGGACCCCTTCCAGAAGAAAGCCATTCAATGTCTTGAAGATGGTTCTTCTGTCTTCATTGCAGCTCACACATCTGCTGGGAAGACTGTGGTGGCAGAATATGCCATAGCATTGTCCCTAAAACACATGACCAGGTGGGTGTATCCATTCATTTATATGAAAGTGTATGTGTAGGCGTAAAACAAAAAACCTTAAAATCTCTCCAGCAGCACATTTCCATATGTTTTATCTCTTTAAAATGCCGCAAGTACAGAAAAATACCTGTTGACCCTGCTAGAAATCCAGTGTGCTCCTGATTTTCTTTGCTATCTGCTTCTGTTGTACTGAAATGGCAAACGTGATCGGCCCTGCCCAGTTCTCTCTGTAAACTACAGGACATCTCCCCCTTCGGGAGGTGAGGAGAGAGGGGGAGGTATTTGGTAGTCCTAACACATGTCCTGTCCTAGAGTGACAATGCTGCTGCTCCATAGATACAGTACAGTGAGCGTTGTCATTCTAGGACAGGAAGTGTGTTACTGGAAGGTGAAAATAAAGTAAAAAATCCTGAATAAAAAAATGAATGCAGCCACCACATCTAAGGACTGGTAAGATGCAATATGTACATTTCACACTGCACACAGGAACAGAGCTGAGGCTATCACAGGCTGTGTGCTCGAGCTCCCTCCCCTGTCACCCTTTTTCCCTTGGTGTCAGGAAAACTTGTCAGAAGTGATTCATGCTGATTGCAGAAGAACGAAACAGCAGACAGAAATGACACTTAGTGCTCTGGATTGAAACAAGTACACACTATAGAGGGATTTGCTTTGTGGATATTTCATGTCTGATCTTTACAACCAGTTTAAGTTGAACATACACATGGGAATTTTGGCTGGTTCCTGACGAAATACAATATTTGCTCTGTGGGTGGCCATGTCGCCAAGCTGGCCATAGATTTTTTTTATTTTTATTTTTTGTTCAGTCAGTGGACTAAATAAACAAAAGCAAAAAAGAAACAGATCCCTCCATCCACACAAGCAAGGTAGATGGAGTATTCTTCCCCGCTGGGACATTGTATGTTGATAGCAGGACTCATTGTCAGAATACACTGACCAGCGACTGCAGCAAAAGCTTTCTATACCGTAGGCACAGCAGGAGATTGTCCCTCTGCTGTATAGTGTGGATAGAGGAAACTGTTAGGTTATTTTCATTCATCCTGCAGGCCGAACAAAAAAAAATCTAGAGAGGATTGAACCATTTTCAGCGAGCACAGTGACTAACTGAATTGTGTTTTGTTTGTGTGTGTTTCAGGGATTTGATCCAAGTTTCGGTTCATGTGTGTTAGTAATGGTTTTGCTCCAGACTGCCTTATCCTCTTTATCCATCTCTTACTATAACCAATAGTAAAAGAGCTGTTTATTATAAATGTGCGTGTCCATTTATTTCTTCTTCTAGAACCATATACACTTCCCCCATAAAGGCCTTGTCCAATCAGAAGTTTCGAGATTTCAAGATCACTTTTGGAGACGTTGGCCTGATCACGGGAGATGTCCAACTCTATACAGCAGCACCGTGTCTTATTATGACTACAGAGATCTTACGGTACGTGCTTGTCTTCTGTAGAGGTTTTAAAGTTGATGTACACCTAACCATTAAAATATTATCCAAGCTTTACCATGTTACTGTTATTTCAAAATATTTTTAGCGTGGAGTTGACCTTAAAGGAGAAGTCCACCTTTTCATAACATGTTACACCCATATTTGGGGTGTAACATGTAACCTGTTATAAATGCACCTCCCCTGATCCCTGCTGTGCCAGCTAGCGGGGGTCCTTCTCCACTCGCTAGCTGTCAAAATAAAAAAATATAGCCATGCGGGGCTCCGCCCACCCGGTTGCGTCACTAATTCACAGAGCTTTGTGAATGGAAAACTACAAGGTCCAGCATCCTTTGCGGCTGTCGGCTTGTAGTTTTCAACAAACTACCACGGCGCTCTTCATTCTTTCTGTCAGCATGTATCGACTTCCTCATACAAGGTATGAGCAAGCCGATACACTGACATTCTGCAGGAGACCTGCATTGCATCAGCGATCTGCTGTTGCAATACTTTACAGGTTCCTACAACAAAAAATAATAAATGCACGTTTTTTTGCCCTGCAAAAAAAAGTGCATTTATAATTTTTTCTAACCGCTTACCGACCATATACAGTACATGTAAAGATGCAAGGTTGCTCTCCTGTCCAAAATCATGTACAGGTATGTGATTCTGCACTTCCGGGTCTGGGGCGCGCATGCGCACTGTCGGTCACCCGCTCCCACTGTGATTGGACATGGACTATGTAAACAAGGCAGATCGCCGTTCTGTTAGTAAGGAAGGTAGTAATCCTGTGTTTCTGCTAAGCAGGAAAATAGATCTCTGCCTTCCCACAGTACAAGCAACTCCCCAGGATCACATTTAACCCTTTGATCGCCCCTAAATGTTAACCCCTTCCCTGCCAGTGTCATTAGTACAGTGACAGTGCATAATTTTGTTAGCACTGATCACTGTATTAGTGTCACTTGTCCCCAAAAAGGTGTCAGTTAATGTCCAATCTGTCCGCTGCAATATCGCAGTCCCGATATAAGTCACTGATCGCTGCCATTACTAGTAAAAAAAATAAAGATAAAAATTCCATAAATCTATCCCATAGTTTGTAGACGCTATAATTTTTCATAAACCAATCAATATACGCTAATTGGAATTTTTTTTAACCAAAAATATGTAGCAGAATACATATTTGGCCTAAATCGATGAATACATTTTGATTTTTTTTTTTTACATTTTTTTTTTTTTTTTTTTTACTTGGATAGGTTTTATAGCAGAAAGTAAAAAAAATAATTACATTTTTTTTTTTTCAAAATTGTCGGTCTGTTTTTGTTAATAGCGCAAAAAATAAAAATCGCAAACTGCAAATACCACCAAAAAAAACTATTTGTGGCAAAAAAACTACATCAATGTTTGGGTGCAGCGTCGCCAGACCGCGCAATTGTCAGTTAAATTAACACAGTGCCGTATCGCAAAAAAATGGCCTGGTCATGAAGGAGGTAAACCTTGCACTAGAACCATTCCCCCGCAGTGCAGCTGGAGGGAGGGAGAGGAGGAGAAGCTGACAGCGCTGCAGTGGGAGACAAAAGATCATCGGTGTCTGCAATAAGACAGTAAGGGCCCTTTCACACTGGGGCGGGGGCGGCGTCGGCGGTAAAGCGCCGCTATTGTAAGCGGCGCTTTACCGTCAGTATTCGGCCGCTAGCGGGGGGGTTTTACCCCCCCCGCTAGCGGGCGAGAAAGGGTTAAAAACCACCGCAAAGCGCCTCTGCTTTACCGGCGGTATAGCCGCGCTGTCCCATTGATTTCAATGGGCAGGAGCGGTGAAGGAGCGGTATACACTCCGCTCCTTCACCACTCCGAAGATGCTGCTAGCAGGATTTTTTTTTCCGTCCTGCCAGCGCACCGCTCCAGTGTGAAAGCCCTCGGGGGCTTTCACACTGGAGACAAAGCAGCTGCACTTTCGGGTCGGTTTGCAGGGGCTATTAGCACAATAGCGCCTGCAAACCGCCCCAGTGTGAAAGGGCCCTACAGGCGGCCCTCCTGCTCGGCAGGAGGCTGGGCCCCCCATTTGAACTGATGGGGCCCGGGCCCAGTACAGGAGGGCTGGCTGTGTACTGCCTTATCAGCGGCCTTGCCTATAACAGGAAGTGTCTTAACAAGGACCTTCATAGCAGGATCACCAGGTTTTATTTTATTGAAAGCTGCAGGCCTGAAAAAAAATGAAAATGGCTTTTGAAATACAATACCATGATTTTTTTTTTTTTTATGAGATTTTAGTGATTGTTTTTAAATATATTTTTCTTTCAATTACTATAAGAAAAATTAACAATTAACAGTTATTACTGTAAGAAAAATTAACAGTTACAGCCTAGAGAAACTATGTGATAAAGGAGTTTCCCTCTGCAAATATTGAACATTTTAACAATAATGCCGAAGATAAATGCCCCATACACACAATCGGATTTTCCAACAACAAATGTTGGATGTGAGGTGGTTGGCTGAAAGTCCGACCGTGTGTATGCTCCATCGGACATTTGTTGTCGGACTTTCTACCAACAAATGTTGGCTAACAGGTTCTCAAATCTTCCGCCAACAAAACTTTGTTGTTGGAATTTCCGATCGTGTGTACACAAGTCCGTCGCACAAAAGTTTTACGCATGCTCGGAATCAAGCAAGCAGAAGGAGCCGCACTGGCTATTGAACTTCCTTTTTCTCGGTTCGTCATACGTCTTGTACGTCACTACGTTCGGAATTGTTGGCCAACATTTGTGTGACCGTGTGTATGCAAGACAAGTTGGAGCCAACACCCTTCGAACAAAATTCCACGGTTTTGTTGTTGGAAAGTCCGATCGTGTGTACGGGGCAAAAGGATAACCGATCCAAGCAACATGGGGGGGGGGGGCATCTCTACCATGGAGGCTCGCTACGGGTATAATAACACGTCATATTAGATTACAGTATTTCAGTTCCAGGAAGTGTGTGGGCGGTTGTGTAGAAATCCTCATGCATGGGAGTTTACCCCACTTTAACGTATAACTGTATTTTTATACAGCTTTCTGTGATCAGTTTTCCCCATCAGAGCATCCCACCCCCAGGACAAATGCTTACCCTTCTCCTCAACACAGCCATCTTCACTATGCAACCCTGCTTAGACGCTGCACAGATTTTTCACCCAAATTCACCCTTCACATGCATGCCATGGACCTATTTAATCTTTATAGGGAGCCATAATTATGGTGGTCTCCAGCCATTCATAGGAATGAATGGGGCCATGACATGCATTGCTCAGAGGATACTTTCAGAAGAAATGGCTCTGTGGCCCAGAGAGGGGCTCCACAGTGAAGATGGCTGAATCGAGGAGGAAGGTATTTGTCTTGGTGGTCCGCACTCAGGGCGGTCGCGGGGAATAAATAAAAGGACAATGGCTCAAGTGCGCAGTTGTCCTTAAAGCGGGAGTCCCGCGAAAAATTTTTTTTTAGATGTCAGCAGCTGCAAATACTGCAGCTGCTGACTTTTAAAATAAGGTCACTCACCTGTCCCAGGGTCCAGCGATGTCGGCACCCGAGACCGAACCGTCCCTCGATCCTCGGGTGCTGCCGCCGCCATTCTCAGTGAGGGAATCAGGAAGTGAAGCGTTTCGGCTTCACTTCCCGATTCCCTACTGCGCATGTGTGAGTCGCGCTGCGCTTTCTCAATGGTCCCCGCTATCTCCTGGGACCTGTGTCTTTCCCAGAAGACAGTGGGGGAGTGCGGGAGGGGGCGCGACTCCCGCGGGAGTCTATTCCCGGAAGTGGGTGCAGATACCTGTCTTAGACAGGTATCTGCACCCCCCTCCCCCCTGAAAGGTGCCAAATGTGACACCGGAGGGGGGGAGGAATCCGATGAGCGGAAGTTCCACTTTTTGGTGGAACTCCGCTTTAAATCAGCTATGTAATCTCTGTGGAGTGAGCACACACTACAAGGCTTTATTTGGAAGAGAATGTTGCTGTCTTTTCCTCTATAAGAAATACACTATATTACCAAAAGTATTGGGACTCCTGCCTTTAAACACACATGAACTTTAAAGGCACCCCAGTTTTAGTCCTTAGAGTTCAGTATTGAGTTGGCCCACACTTTGCAGCTATAACATCTTCAACTCTTCTGGGAAGGCCGTCCACAAGGTTTAGGAGTGTGTCTATGGGAATGTTTGAAAGTTGTTTGAAACATTCAAAGTTGGGAGCATGAAATTGTCCAAAATGTCTTGGCATACTGACACCTTAAGAGTTTCCTTCACTGGAACTAAGGGGCCAAGCCCAACCCCTGAAAAACCATAATCCCCCCCTCCACCAAATGATTTGCACCAGTGCACAAAGCAAGATCCATAAAGACATGGATGAGCGAGTTTGGGGTGGAGGAACTTGACTGGCCTGCACAGAGACCTCATCTCGATAGAACACCTTTGGGATGAATTAGAGCGGAGACTGTGAGCCAGGCCTTCTCGTCCAACATCAGTGCCTGACCTCACAAATGTGCTTCTGGAAGAATGGTCAAACATTCCCATAGACACACTCCTAAACCTTGTGGTCAGCCTTCCCAGAAGAGTTGAAGCTGTTTTAGCTGCAAAGGGTGGACCAATTCAATATTGAACCCTACGGACTGAGACTGGGATGCCATTAAAGTTTGTTTGTGTGTTTGTGCGTGTGTGTTTGTGCGTGTGTGCATAATTTTTAAGGCAGGCGTCCCAATACTTTTGGTAATATAGTGTATTTTATGTTGTCAATTGCTCTTTGTGTATTCAATTAAATACAATCATATGACACATTCCCAAAGTTCTCTCTCTTTGGCCACATCACGTATTTCAGTTTCTTCCCACAGATCTATGCTGTACAACGGTTCCGATGTTGTCCGAGACTTAGAATGGGTCATCTTTGACGAGGTCCATTATATCAATGATGCAGAGGTGAGTGCCGCCACAATACTCCAGCTTTCTGTGCGTTACCTAGGCCTCTATTCACCACATTTCTTACACTCATCCACAGCGAGGCGTCGTATGGGAGGAGGTCCTCATCATGTTGCCGGACCACGTCAATATTATTCTGCTGAGCGCCACGGTCCCCAACACCGTGGAGTTTGCAGACTGGATCGGGTGAGTTCCAGATCATTACATTTTCATGTTTACAATATACTCTGTAGGTATCCTAGAGGGTTATCATTTAAACCCAAAGTATTCATTTTTTCAAAGAGCATGTGTACCCAACATTTCATGTAGCATTGCCCCATAGGGATTGCTGTGTGTAGACCTCCCTGTGCCTCCCCCTTATTATCTTGCTGCCAGTTACTAGGTGCTTTCGCTAGAGCAACTGTACTCTCATCCCCTCGTTATCCAGTAATCAATCCAGGGGTTTGGGTTTTTTTGGTATTTATTGTTGGAACTTGGATAGGAGAAGGGAATATTGGGATACTCCAACTGGAACTAACTACAGATGAGGACAACTCTCACTTGGCCTCACCTGGCTCGATGTGGTAGCAGACTCTCTGCTATACTATACTGCACTCATATGGAAGAAATAAGTCCTTTGCTTGCTCTGGCAGTAGACTTGATGAAATGGTTTTATCTTCAGGACACTGAGGTCTAAGAGCTGATTGAAGGGAAGAGCTGTCTCTTCCCTTCAATCAGCTCTTAGACCTCTCCTCGCTGAGCTCACAAAACCTTGTGGTTGGACCGCAGTTTTACTGCCCACCCCCCTGCAGAGGCAGCATCTGGGGGTGTACAGAGGCCACGGCCCGTAATAAGGCTGCTCTGCAACTGCTACACAACCTTGTGCAGTGCATGCGATTGTGTTGCGCTACTGCAGCCTTCAAATGGTTAAGCAGGTGGTGCAACACCTCCTCACCGCCTGTCAAATTATTTTTGAAGAATGATCTCAACATTGATCGCTCTTCAGAGTACAAAGCTTGTGTGAACGAGCCCCAAAAGAAATAACACTTTTTTAAAAAATTTTTTGTCATGGAGAAAATGATACATTCCCTTTTATGTTGTTTTGTATTTAAACTCTCATAGGAGGATAAAGAAGAAGAAGATCTATGTGATCAGTACCACCAAGAGGCCGGTGCCGCTGGAACATTATCTGTACACGGGGAACAGTCAGAAGACGCAGAATGAGTTCTTCCTGTTGCAGGATGCTTCTGGAACCTTCCAGACCAAAGGGTGAGAAGAGCCTTAATAGAATCCCTAAATTAAGGTGAAACTAAACTAAAAAAAAATCTACTTAAGTATTCATTCTTTACTTAACCACTTCAATACCAGGCACTCCCCGCCCAGACCAATTTTCAGCTTTCAGCGCTGTTGCACTTTGAATGACAATTGCGCGGTCATGTAACACTGTACCCAAGCTAAATTTTTATCATTTTCTTCCCACAAATAGAGCTTTCTTTTGGTGGTATTTGATCACCACTGGGGTTTTTATTTTTTGCTAAACCAAACTAAAAGACCGAAATTTTTGAAAGTTTTTCTTTGTTTCTGTTATAAAATTTATATTTAGACGAGATCGCTAGCTAAGGGGGTACCACATCCAATGTAAACTGTTAGAAAATAGTTTTGGACATTTTAGCGGACTTTACCGGTACCAGAAAGGAACACTATATAATTATATAGTGTTCCTTTCCAGTACCGATAAAGTCCGCTCAAATGTCCAAAACAGTGTTATAAAATTTTAGTTTTCTCCTTCACTGATGGGCACTGATGAGGCGGCACTGATGAGTTGGCACTGATAAGGTAGCACTGATGAGGCACTGATATGTAGAATTGATGGGCACTGATAGGTGGCACTGATATGCAGCACTGATGGGCAGCAGTGATATGCAGCACTGATGGGCACTGACAGGTGGCACTGATGCTCACTAATAGATGACACTGATGGGCAGAAAATATAGACGACGTCTAGGAGGACGAAACGCGTCGGGTAGGATCCCACTGCCGCCATTTGTACGTTTACAGCGCTGATTTTAAAGATTTACATGTGAGTGTATTTCCTATCTTTTAAATAAACTTGCTACATAATTTTATGGATTTACACTATGTGGCTTTTCCTTTTCCCTTTTACCCATTACTATTACCATCCACTTTCTGATATCACCTTGAGGGACACATCGGTCCACGGTTCATCTCAAGATCTCCATACTTACAACCCTTCCGGATCTCCTACAGCTGTCCACCACCTTAAGCCCGTTTGACCCAACTAAGCGTATGTCTTTTTGGGTCCAATTGATCCAGTAAGCCTTCCTTATTGTCGGTGGTGGTATTTTCTTCACTTCAGATGTCAGGCACCCATTGTTATGCTCCACACATGAAGTCACGCAATATCTATGGACTGTCATTTATATGAGCTATATCGATATGGACGACTTTTGTCTAATTTATATTTAGGGGTTCACTAGCCCTTGGACTGTAGTGTCTCTGTGTTGGACATTTATGGTTGTTTACGTTAGCGCTACATTCATTTTGTTTTCTCTTTGGCACTGATGGGCAGTACTGATGAGGTACTGACAGGTTTTAGTGATGGGCACTGATTGGCACTGTGGGTACTGATTAGCACCGCGGTGGGCACTGATTGGCAGTTTGGGCACTGACAGGCGTTTCTGATGGGGCATTGACTGGCAGCTGATGGGCACTGATTGGCAGTGTTAGTGGCACATCTGATGGGGCTGTGCTGATAATCAATGTGCTGATTATCAGCACAGACGTCCCTCTCTGACAGGGAGAGCCACCGATCAGCTCTCCCTGTCAGCGCGAACCAAGGAAAGCCATTTACCGGCACTTCCTGGTTCACGCTGTGATCAGCTGTGATTGGTCACCGCTGATCACGTGGTAAGGAGCCTCCATCAGAGGCTCCTTACTACAATCGGAGATGCAGTATGTCAGAGTGACACACAGCACCACTGATCGCCGTGCTGCGCTCCCCGCATGTTGTCCTGCTGGATGTCATATGATGCCCAGTCAGGATAGCTGAACCACTGCCCGGCCTTCATTCTGCTATAGGCCGGGTGGGAAGTGGTTAAGAAAAGTCCCCTCTGTTGCTCTCAGCCTCCTCAACATCTTCTCATTTCTTTTTTCCTGCTGGGATGTGACTTCCTGTTAGAAGGTGGTTAATGCATTCCCCATGGTTCCCCTGTATGTAGGAATGTAGCCACCCTCTTGCTTAGTCCTGAGATGGACTATGGGATTTGTAGTTCGCATAGAGCTGTGTACATGACTGCAACTAACATGCACTACTCATTGTAAACAAATAGAAGTGAGGGGGAAAAAGAAAGGTTAGGAAATTCACAGAGGATGTTACATGGAGGCAGACAAACACAGGAAGAAACAATTTAATGAAAAAAAATTACAGGCCCATTAAAGTATTTGTTACCCCAACATTTCATATTCTTGATATAAGCCTGTTATATTATGTACTTGTATGAGAAAGTATCCTGTTGTATTGCCTCCTGTGTGAAATACCTGGTGTTCCTGCCAGTCCATCTGCTTTCCCCACAAATAAAACTGACCACACTGAGCAGGAGAGTACACCTTGGTCAGTTCTCTAGCTATGCTTGGAACTCGGTGTACTTTCCTCCAATGATGAGACTTGTCCTGATTTGTCCCCTCTGCATAGCCTCTCACTAAGAAGCTCAGTGTGCTGTTGCTTCTCCTCCCCCCAGCTGTTATGTACCTGAGAAGAGAGGGAATGTGATCACTTATAAAAAAAAAACAAGAAAAAAGGTATATAATGTTTATTATAATGTTTTTATATCTATACACAAATATTTTGCCTTGCACTTCTATTTTAAATGGAATAGGTTATTTTACAAGGTATTAATTTACAATCACTTTAAGTAGTGGATGTGTAAGGATAATATTTGGAGAATAAAGCCCCGTACACATGGGCCGAATGTCGGGAGACCAAAAAAAGGTCTCTTCATTCGGCCCATGTGTATGCCAGCCTGTCCGACAGAACCCGGCTGTGCATGCTGGAAAATCAGCAGCCGACTGACTCCTGCTCAGCTCTCTCTCCAATGGCAGAGAGCGCTGATTGGAGTGTTCTGGCAGGGGGGGCCGTCCCTCTGTCAGAACACAACAGCTCAGTGGGGGAGATCTTGCATAGTTAGTACAGCGACTCCGACTGGAGCTTACAGTTTTTTTTTTTTCGTTCAACCCATCGGTTGAACGAAAAAAAAAAAAAAAAATGACATTTTAAAATAATATATATTTTTTATGAGTAATTTTTATTATATTCGATTTTTTAATTAATATCATGAATTTAAATGAATATGAATTTTTTATTGGCCATTGTCAGCACATTTAGCGCAAGAAAAACCTCAAGAAAAATGTATCCCTTTAAATTCTATGTATGTCTTTACATTGGTCTGTTGCGCTTCTGTTGTGGTGATTAAAAATCTTGCACGCTGCATTTTGGTCAGCACCAAAAGCGCACCTCCGCAGTAAGAACGCATCAATAACGCACCCGTGTTAAGTTTTTTATGCTGTTTTTGAGTCACGTGACCTATGAAAAACACACCTTAACCACTTCCCGCCCGGCCTATAGCAGACTGACAGCCGGGTGGGGGTTCTGTTATCCTGACTGGGCGTCATATGACACTGCTTAGTTTCAGTCTGACACACCGCATCTCCGATTTGTAGTAAGGAGCCTCTGACAGAGGCTTCTTACCACGTGATCAGCTGTAACCAATCACAGCTGATCATCGCGTGAACCAGGAAGTGCCGGTAAACGGCATTCCTCGGTTCGCGATGACAGGGAGAGTTGAACGGCGACTCTCCCTGTCAGAGGGGGGGGTCTGTGCTGATAATCAGCACATTATCAGCACAGCCCCATCAGATGTGCCTATCAGCTGCCAGTCAGTGCCCCATCGGGAACGCCGATCGGTGCCCACCACAGTGCCAATCAGTGCCCATCACAATGCCAATCAGGGCCCAGCAGTAACACCTGTTAGTACCTCATCATCAGTGGTGCCCATCAGTGCTGCATATCAGTGCCGCCTATCGGTGCCCATCAGTGCTGCATAACACTGCCACCTATCGGTGCCCATCAATTCTACATATCAGTGCCCATCAGAGAAGGAGAAAAACTAAATTTTATGTCAAAGAAAAACTTTTTTTTTTTTTTTTTTTTAATTTCGGTCTTTTATAGTTTGTTTAGCAAACCATAAAAACCCCAGAGGTTCACGGTCCCGAACCTATCCCCGCCCCGGGGCACCACCACAGCCGCCGTCCAATCACCCCGTTCTCTAGCGCTAGACTCGGGGGACAGACCACGGCTGCGGCCTAGCTCCGACCAGCCAGCCACCTCATACCCCTCCCACACCTGTCCAGTGGGCCCCCGTGCCCCTCTACACCTGAAACACCCCCCTCCTCGATACTGGACCTCACTGCAGGGGCACAGGTTAACACCGGAGACCAGGATATCCATGGCCCAGTCCATCTTAGATCCTCCTAGACGCAGCCGCAGCACCGGTCCAACCAGTAAGTAGTGGCCAAATCCCTCTTACCCCTTCACTGCCCCCCCCCCCCCCCCCCCATCTCTCTTCCTTCTGGACCATCCTGTAAAGGTAAGCCAACCGGGGTACCCTAGTAATTGATCCAGGGTCCTCGAGTCCGATCGCCCCTCGGGGGGTCAGGAAGGAATCTTTTCCTCTGCTGTAGCAATTGGCCAGCTCAGCTAGGGGTTTTTCGCCTTCTTCTGGATCAACAGGAGGGCGGTAGGTAGCACCATCATTCAGCCCGTCAACTACACTACTCCAGTAGCAGTGGCAGCCATCTGATCCCTTCATCCCCCAGCAACTCATCATTCTTCCTTCAGCAACTTTGTCTTTCTCACCATGTGCAATTTCAAATACACAGCGGACGCCCTCCACGGGCTAATGCTGGCCATACACTATACAGAAAATCGGCCGAACACATTTTCGAAAAACGAACGTTCGACCGTGACCGCAAACGATCGTGCCATCATGTAATGACCGATAAATTGTTCAGTGGACATGAATAAATAATTTTTTGTTCGTTTTTTTACATATACCTAGTGCAGACAGTTCGGACAGGAAACACATTAACCTTGCAATTTATCGTACGTTCGGCAGAAATTTTCCAAACTTCCCGTTCATTTTTTTCCCACAAAAACATCACAAACGATTATCGATTTGTGCCCATTAACTTGCCGAAAAACGAACGAAGTGTCTATACGATCGATTTTTCGGCCGATTTTTCGTATAGTGTATGGCCAGCATAAGAAATACCGCCTCAACTTTACCAACCACCACTCAAAAAAGACTAAAAAAAAAAAAAAAAAAAAAGAAAAATTACTAAGGACCAACCCACAATCAACCATCAAATACAGGGAGACACCAATCCAACCACAACAACTAGCCCTGATGAACCACACAGCCCTGATCAACACCAGATCTGCAGTCAAGCACAGACTGGAAATCCATGACTTCATCATCGAAAACAACATAGATTGCCTCTTCATTACAGGAAAGCTGGCTAACATCCGACTGCAACACCATCCTAACTGAATTGGTGCCTGAGAACTACAGTATCCTAACTGAGCATAGAACAGGAAAAAAAGGAGGAGGCCTAGCAGTGATCTTCAAATCGCACCTTGTGTTCACCAAACCAACTTTACAGAACTCAGTGTCTTTCATGGAGACACTCTCCCTGCGTCTTCAAACAACACCCCAAGACACCATTCACATACTACTATGTTACAGACCACCAGGACCAAAGACCAATCTCCTTACACCACTCACTGAATTCATTTCAATACACACCCTGAAAACCAAAAACTTTCTGGTACTTGGAGACTGTAACCTCTGGGCAAACTCTACCCAAGACCCTATCGCGACCGCCTGCATCAACCAACTGGAAGAACTAGATCTTCAACAGCTGATAAATGCTCCCACGCATGGTTCAGGACACACTCTAGACCTCATCTTCAAACAGAATATGGACATCAACATATTCGACAACACACCACTACCATGGACGGACCACCATGCTATCAAATTTAAAACCACCACTAACACCACCCTCCAAAAACAGAAACATGCAACAACAACACACTGGAACAGGTCTCAGAAGAAACTACACTCTGAACTCTTCAAAACCACATTATCAAACAAAATACCATTGCTAAGCTTAAACCTCTCAACGGAACAAACACTCAACTCCCTAAACAAGGCATTACTACAAACAGCAGACTCAGTGGCACCAAAACGCAGAACACTCATCCTCAAAAAAAACTCAAGATGGTTTAATGGCACTCTCACCCTTCTCAAGCAAGAACGTAGAAGAGCTGAAAGAGCATGGAGAAGAAATCCTACCAAGGAAAACACTACAAAGTACTCACTGTGAAATACCACAAAGCAATCTTCAAAGCCAAAAAAGAACATTTCTCAAACACCATCTCAACTGCCTTAAACCGGCCGCGGGAACTTTTCAAAATAGTCGCCCAGTCATTGAACCCAACCTGCTTAGAGCCCCCAGCAAACGATACTCAAGAATTGTGCAATGAGTTATCAAATTTCTTCATCGACAAAATCGACAACATTCGGAAATCAATTCAACAGAAAAAAACAACCAACCTCACTCAACCAAAGCAAGAAGAGGATATCGGCACAAACATCACACAACCACCAGATTTCTCTTTGACCCCAATCACCACTGACACGACTAAAAACATTATCAGAAGCCTTCGAGACAGCACATCACCAAACGACATAATTCCCACAAAACTCCTGAAAGAATGTTCCAACATCTTGGTCCCTACTATAACACACCTCATAAATCAGTCTTTCAAAGAAGGGATTGTTCCAACCACCCTCAAGCAGGGCATCGTCAAACCCCTGCTAAAGAAACCCAATCTCAACCCTAAGGACCCTAACTACCGCAGACGGATAACAAGCCTCAACACCATCTCCAAGATTATGGAGAAAGCAGTAGTACAACAGCTACAATGCCACCTGGACACACACCAACTCCTGGATCCTCTGCAATCAGGCTTCCGCCCAGGCCATGGCACAGAAACAGCACTTCTCAAAATATGGGACGATGCCCGTGAAGCAGCAGATGACGAAGAATCATGTCTCCTGGTACTGTTAGACCTCAGTGCAGCATTTGATACAGTGGACCACAATACTCTACTTGTCCGCCTCACAGAAGTAGCAGGAGCCACAGATTCTGGTCTAAAATGGTTTGCATCCTTCTTAGAAAATCGCTCTCAGACAGTGAAACTAGGAGCATTCACCTCTGAACCCGCGCAATCTCCTGTGGAGTCCCTCAGGGTTCACCCTGGTCACCAGTGCTATTCAACATCTACATCTGCCCACTCCTCAAAATCATCAAAAAATCGGACCTCTGCTTCCACTCATACGCTGATGACACCCAACTCTACTTTCGCATCACCGGACAAAAAGACCATCATCAGCAATTAGAGAAATACCTCACTTTGATAGATGACTGGATGACTATTAGCTCCCTCAAACTCAACGGTTCAAAAACAGAACTTCTTCTCCTACACGCTAACCAAAATTCCAAAACCAAGACTCCATGGACACCTCCCACCATCTTTGGACAGACCATCTCTCCTAGCACCAAAGCCAAGCGTCTCGGAGTTATCTTTGACTCAGAAATGACAATGGATGCACAAATAGGATCAGGAGTTAGTGGATCTCACCATCTCCTCCGCCTGCTACGTAGATTCATCCCAGAAGAGGACAAAGCAGCAGTAGTTGGAACAATCATCAATTCACGACTCGACTACGCAAACTCGATCTACATAGGATTACCCCAATATCAGCTTGCGCACCTACAACTCATCCAAAACGCGGCGGCAAGACTGCTAACAGGAAAAAAACCCTGGGAGTCCATTTCCCCATTCCTGAGGAGCATACATTGGCTAACCGTAAAGAATCGGATCACATTCAAGACCCTCTGCCTCACCCACAAATGCATACAAGGAAATGCTCCTCAATATCTTCGAGAGAAAATAAATCACTACACACCCAATCGCAATCTTCGATCGTCTAACCAAAACCTCCTCCTCATTCCCAAATACCGCTACAAAGTAAAGGGAGAACGAAGATTTGCAGTCCAAGGACCTCAGCTATGGAACGCTCTTCCGACTTACATCCGCATGGAAGAAAACCATCAGGCCTTCAGGGAAAAACTCAAGACCTTCCTCTTCTAAGAAGCTGACAACACAAAACGCATTTAGCGCCTGGAGGCGATTCAGTTTGCCTTTGCAGCGCTTTACAAATCATTCATTCATTCAGAGGTGATCAAATGCCATAAAAAGAAAGCTCTACTTGTGGGAAGAAAATGAAAAAAATTTAGTTTGTGTACAGTGTTGCATGACTGCGCAATTGTCAATCAAAGTGCGACAGCGTTGAAAGCTGAAAATTGTCCTGAGCCGGAAGGGCGAAAGTGCCCGGTATTGAAGTGGTTAAGCACGGTAAAATCGACTGCGTTTTCGGCGCCCTTAGCACTTTTTTCTCTATCTGAAAAACGCTGATAACCCTATTTTCATCCGAAAAGTTTTAGCAGCCAAAATTCCGGTGCATCGCTAGAATAAGGATATTGTTAATGTCACTCTAAATTGGGAGAGCTGCCCTATCTTACCAATGACTGATTATATTTATGAAGGGAAAACCCCCAAAGAGCTAACTGTTCTCCTTTTACAGTCTGGTAATACAGTGTTTTCCTTTTATCTCTAGCTACTATGCTGCTGTTGATGCCAAAAAGGAGCGATCCTCTAAATATTCCCAAACGTTTGGAGCAAAATACCCGCATGGCGGTGGAGCCGGGCATGTGAGTAACATGTGGGGGGTGCATGCAAAGCTGGGCAAAGCCAGAATGATGGCAGTATTGGATCAGGGAGGGAGATTGTGCATTTAAAGCCCAACTCTCTGCATGCCCTACCACCTAGCCCAGCAGTATTTTTGCTTTTTTTTTTTTTTTGTCCTTTTCATTTTTCTTGTGTCTTCTAGACAGTCACATGACACCCAGAGGGTTATTTACTAAAGCTGGTTGGTGCAAAATGTCTCTGTATAGAAACCAATCAGCTTCCAGGTTTTATTGCCAAAGCCTAATTGAACAAGCTGAAATTTAGAAGCCGATTGGCTACCATGCACAGCTCTATCACATTCTGAGTGCACCAGCTTCCAGCTTTAGTAAATCTCCCCCACTGAGTCCTTTTCCCCTACAGACTTTTTCTGGCAATGGGTGGTCCAGGATAATGCAGAGAATGGTGCTGATGTGATGGTATCAATACACTGTGAGTGTAGGGCACCATGTTCAGGATCGGGACCAGAACGCCCTGCATTCACAGCGGAGTCCTCGGTCTTCCTGGTTAAGTGCCATTAACTGCAAAAACGAAGGACATCTTGTGGCAAAGAAGACAAACTGCAGGGGTTAGCTCTGGGTTTAAGGTGGCTGGGAGACATATAAATAAAAAAGCTGGGAGTTGGGCTTTAAAATGGATCTGTAATGAGAGAAATACTGTTAACCTTATTAAAAAAGAAAAAAAAATTGCTTGGCGGTCTCTGGTTTCACTACCACCTTGGACAATGATGGTTTTACTAGTGGTGTGTGCCATCTGCTCCCTCTATTTCTTGCTCTGGGACCCAGAAAACAGTGAGGATCACTGGAATAGCAGCGACTACCAAATTGATTCTGTACTTACACAGAGAATCATCCAGGTATGGAATATGGTTACTTATATTGGTCCAAGTTGAACCAATGTAATTATACAAAAAAAAAATCCCATACCTGAAATTTCAGATTTAAAGTGGGGTTCCATCCAAAAAAACAAAAATACCTGAAAAATTCTAAAAAACAAAAACAAAAAAACATTTGGATATTTTTTTTTTTTTTTTACTTACCTCTAAATGCCTGTTGCTAGGTGGTCCCTCGTAGTCTGCCTCTTCCTTTGCCTGGGCTGGTGACATCACTTCCCCCTCGGCACAGGAAGGGCTCGGCTCTGCTCCCTCCCTTCTGTCAATCATCTGGGACCCATTACAGGTCCTAGGTGATTGAGCGGCCAATCACAGCGCGCGGCGCCGCTCGCGCATGCGCAGTGGGTGCCAGGCTGTGAAGCCACAGCCCAGCGCCCACAGTTGAAATGCCGGCGCCGACGAGCGGAGGGGGAGGGGACGAGCGGGGCTTCGAACCCCCGCATCGCTGGGCTCAGGGACAGGTAAGTGTCCAATTAAAAGTCAGCAGCTGCAGTATTTGTAGCTGCTGACTTTTAATTTTTTTTTTTTTTTTTAATGGACCCCCTGGGTAGAACTCCTCTTTAACAGTTCATACTATATGATCATATTCCTTTAAAAAAGTGATCACTAAAGTATGGACCTTGCTATGTTTTTTGCACATTTTTAAAAATTTAACTAAATTGTAGCTTAATGCTAGGGTTAAAGTGATGCAAAAGTCTCATTTTTTTTTTCTTTAAAAAAAAAAATAAAACATATTCTTACCTTCTCTGTTTTGCACAGAGCAGCCTGGATCCTCCTCTTCTTGAGTCCTTCGCCGGCGCTTCTGGCACTTCTCTCCTGCCGGGTGCCCCCACAGCAAGCAGCTTGCTATGGGGGCACCCGACACGAGCCGCTGCTCTGTGTGTCCATTCAGACACAGAGCCGCAGTTTGGCCCTGCCCCCTCTCCTCATTGGCTCACTGAATTTGATTGGTGGCAGCGGGCGCCAATCGCGCCGTGCTGTTGTCTCAGCCAATGAGGAAGGAGAGTCCCGGGCTGCCGAGACACCTCCTGCAACAACATCACTGGATCGAGATGGGTTCAGGTAAGTATTAGGGGGGGTGTGGGGGCTGCTGCACACAGAATGTTTTTTTTATCTCAATGCAAAACTTTCTGACTTTACAACCACTTTAAATTAAAGGAGAAGCGGGTCAAAGCTCTTTCAGCCCTACTTCTTCTGTGAGTCACAGGAGTGCACTTAGTTCAGTGCACTCCTGTGACCCCTATTCAGCCGACAGTGGGCTCATGTCACTGAGCCAGTCTAACCTCTGGAGAGATCCTGACTTCAAAATTAGGATTCACCCAGATGCCTGGACCGGCAGCTGGCTCAGCCTTTCAGCGAATCACTGAGAAATTTTGAACCAGCCGCTCCCACCCCCTCAGCCTAGCACTCCAGTGAGCACTGGAGGGGCAGAGCAGAGAGCAGGGACTGACAGTCACCACTCTCTGTTTATTGAAAAATGAGCGATCGGCAGTGTTTGCTTGCTCAGTTCCCAGTCTTAGAGGTGGCAGGGGACAGATGCAGCATTGGACTGATGCTGCCATTCACCTAGGTGAGTATGAGTATTTGTTGTTTCTCGGTTAAATAAATGACTAAGACCATTGGCTGAAACACGTCAAAAGAGGGAGCAGAACCATGTGTTGAAACTTGTTGGCTGAATAAAGTTTTGACTGTAAATACATCCTCAGTGAAAGGCTTTTCCTTTGGATTATTCAAACTGTATGATTGAATCAATTGGGATATCGCTGTTTTACTAACCTGACACTAACCTAAATAGGAAACCTTCATTTTGTTTGCAAATATTAAAGGTTCTAACTACCAGCAAGAATAAGTCCTTACATTTTAAAGAGCACCTGTCATTTCAGATCCATCATGGCAGCGCCTGTTAGCGGGCATCCACTCACTTGCTGCCGCCACGTCCCTCACCTTGTTGTGTCACTGCTGCATCAACAGCCTTCCCATTAAAGTTATTGGGACAGTCAGTGAGTCAACAGCGGGTCAAAGGAGGAGCCGCTGCATGACAGAGATCATAGTTGGTCTTCAAAAATTGTGATTTAAATCAAACCTTTTTACTAGTGATTTAAATCATGATTTAAATCAAATTCACCCTGTTTATAATCCAATAATACTTTCTCACCCTGCTCTGCACATGCTCAGTTGCTTTCCTATTTTAGGCACTGCTGAGTTTGTAGAGGCCAGCGTGCAGACAGCCTAAAAGCGGAATTAAACCTTCCTATCCCTTAAAGCCAAGGAATCTGCTTCTGTTTGATCTGCAACTGCCATGGTGCTGCACATGTGATCAGTGATGACACCAGACATTTGCTGGTTTTTCAGTTTGGTTAAGGACACAAGCAAATGTGATAGTTTGCATTTTCAACATTCCAGGAATGTATCTGTTTTTTGAAACTGGTAAATTGATGGGTTTAGTTCTGCTTTATGATTTACTGCTGCTCAGGGGCTCTGGGCTTCATCAAAATGACAACCTCTGGCAAGAAAAAACTGGTGCAACGCTGGCGGCAATTTACAGCCCACACTAATGTTGGGGATATAATTATTAATGTGGAATGTTTGTTCTTTGCTAAAGAACATTATTTTTTATCGAGCTGTTATGAGTAAAGTTCTGCTTTATTAAACACACAACTTCAGTAACATTTAGTTTTTTTTATATCTGGCTGCAGTTCGGCTCTCATCCCATTATCACTGTAGCTCTTGTGATTGATGTCAAATCTGTTTTCCCAGGATAAAGGCACATGGCTGTCTCTGATCCAGTCTCTCCGGAAGCGAGATGCCCTCCCAGTGGTGATTTTCACCTTCTCCCGAACGCGGTGCGAGCAGAACGCCTCCGCACTGACCACGGTAGATCTGTGCACAGCTGCAGAGCGGAGCGAGGTGCAGACGTACTACACCAAGTGCCTGAGCCGCCTGCGTGGAAGTGACCGCCAGCTCCCGCAGGTCTGTGCCACCAAGCTCTTTGAATTGTGTTATTTGTACTAATTCCTGATATTGATGATGATGGTTTTTTCAGAGAGGAACTATCTTATGGGGGTACACAGGAAGGCTGAACTATTACCCTAAAATGTATTTTACCTTTCAGATACTACATTAGGCAGCTCTCTGTACTTGGCTGGTCATCTGTGCCCATCTGCTGTTACTCTTGCTTATACACTGTCTAAGAGGAACCATTATGGAGGAGAAACTCCATTTGTTGTTTCCACCATCCCAAATATAGTATATATAGAGAAATGAGTACCCCCTCCCGGTACAACAGGACTTTAAGGGCGAACTTGAAAACACAATATTTTCAAAAAAGTAGAAAAATGTATTTCATAAAAACAGTGTAATGGTCAAAGATGACAACCATGCGCAAAATGGTACATAATATCCATATATAGTATATAGGAAAAGAGCACTTCTCCTATAGCCCGACGCGTTTCCGGAGATTTGAGATAAATCACTTCTTCAGTCTGCGGATGCTGCTGTTCTGGGGTTCTGTGTGAGACAAACGCTGCTGTTTCTTCAACAAGGATTGATATCCCTACAATTTCAGCCATATACTAGAGCTGCACAATTAATCGTTAAAAAAAAACGTGATCTCCATTCAACCCCTCTGACAATCTCTATTACAGAGTTTGCCTTCATATAACAAGTGGAGAGACTTATCTGCTCACTCAGCTGTCAAAAGAAAACATCTGGGCAGTCTGCCAAGTTTTAACTTGAAACATTGTAACTAACTCTTTTTAGGTCAAAGGGATGTAAGCTTCTGTGTGAAAAAAAAATCCAGGCAGTCTGCCAAGTTTTTAAAAGTGTAAATGCAGGAAGTTTAACCACTTAAAGTCTAAATCTTTTTCTGACACTTGTTTCTTAAGTTAAAATCAATATTTTTTGCTAGAAAATTACTTGGAACCCCCAAAAAATTATATATATTTTAGTAGAGACCCTAGGGAATAAAATGTCAATTGCTGCAATATTTTATGTCACACTGTATTTACCCAGCGGGCTTTCAAACGCAATTTTTGGGAAAAAATACACTTCAATGAATAAAAAAAAAAAGAAACAGTAAAGTTAGCCCAATTTTTTTTTGTTTTAATGTGAAAGATGACTTTACGCCGCAAGAATCGTGAGAGAATCGTGATCTATCTTCTAAGCAAAAAAAATTGTGATTCTCATTTTAGCCAGAATCGTGCAGCTCTACCATATACTGCTCTGCATGAACCTGCTACTGGGACTTACCCTTTTTGGGGATCCTTGTGAGGGATCTCTCGAGCCTTGAGGATTTATTCTTCATTGGGTGACTTTCTTTTCCATCTGGATATGTGTCTCCACTTCCGCTCAGCACCATCCTTATAATCTTTTTTAATAAACACTTGATACAATGAATGTAGTATTGAACGTCTACAACTATTGCCTCCTTCATGCCCCCAAAGAAGGGATTTAGCTTGAATCTCCCGAAACGCGTCGGGCTATAGGAGAAGTGCTCTTTTCTTATATACTATATATGGATATTATCTATCATTTTGCGCATGGTTGTCATCTTTGACCGTTACACTGTTTTTATGAAATACATTTTTCTACTTTTTTGAAAATATTGTGTTTTCAAGTGGCCAAAAGTATGTGGGCACCTGTCCAAATTAAGTTCAAGTGTTTCCAGTGAAGGGTACTGTTAATTCTGTAATAACACACAAAGACATTTTACACAATTGTCCGCTTTCAACCTAGTGACAACTGTTTGGGGAAGTCCCTTTTCTGTTCCAGTATGTCTGTGCCACTGTAAATAAGAAGTGCAGTGCTAAAACTATACTTGCAATATATAACACAATGCATCGCACAGGTGCAAAGATTACTAAAGTGCATTTGGTGCAATCAATAGTGTATGAACAATATAGGTAATCAATAGCAAAGTATTTCATAAAAAAGAAATATGCAAAAAATAAAATAAAACATGTACTAATTAAAGTGCAATAAGTGCCATCAATTGTGCAAAACCTAAGATTCAGCTGGAGATGAATTTCAAACATAAATACCAGTGCAATATATAAAAATGGTGCAGATCTCTGCAAAAAATCATATGGGACTAAAATCCATGTGTAAAGTCCATTGCTAAACCGTGTTGAAATGATGATCAAACACCCAGCTGTGTGACACCCATCACCAAAGTAAAAAATGGAGGCTTACCAGAGAGCCTGCGACCCGTTTCGTCATAAATGACGTCTGTGCCCCGTGTACAAATCTAGCTCCACAAAGACACGGTTTGATGTGCAGGAACTAAAGCAGTGTTTCTCAACCTTTTTTTCAGTCAAGGTACCATTTAAAATTATGGATAGTCTTGAGGCTCCCCATTCTAAAATGTAAAAACTATTCTGATAGATTTACATAATGCAGCAACATCCACACAAGTAGGACACCCAATGTTAAAGGGGATGTATTCTTCCAAAATACACTTTTGCAAACTGGTACTGACTAATATTCCAATGTTTCTCTTCTCCATCACTTAGCTGAGACCCCAAAGCTGATGGAGAGAGGCAGGGAAAGGGTCAAACAAGGATGATATGCGGGCAACTGACATCCTCTTTATAAACTGATCATGCAGTTGGTCTTTAGGAGGTTTTGCAGCTAGAAGGTTGTAAATGGTGTACAATGAAAACCTGTGGCTTTCTGTAACTAAAAGGCAGGCTTCATCCACCCACCGGCTTGTACACAATTTTGGGGCAATTTTTAGGCATTTTGCCAAGGCACCCCTGATGAAAACTAGACACCCTGGTTGAAAAAGGCTGAACTAGAGTGTCTTGCACAGAACCCTGACCTCAAACCTACTGAATACCCGTGGGGTAAATTTGAATGCTAACTGCAAGCAGAGTCTACTCATCCAACAGGACAGATCAGCACCTGACCTCACAAATGTTCCTTTGGCTGAATGGGCAGAAATGTCCACAAATACACTCCAAAGTCTTGTGGAAAGCCTTCCCAGAAGAAAGGAGTCTGTTAAAGGGCAGGGACAAGTCTATAGTAATACGTTTTCAAATGGAATGTCCAACAAGCCTATAGATTTGATGGTCAGGTGTTCATAAACTTTTAGGCATATAGTGTATTATTGTGTGCCACACAAGTTCAGTCTTTAAAAGAGAAGTATGGGATTTGCTTTTTTTTTTTTTTTTTTTTTTAATCATACCTAGCTGGATGCAGCATCGGTCTGACGCCTTATCTGTCCCTTTCCGGCTCTAACACTGAGAATCGAGCGATCAAACACCACCGATCGCTCAGTTCTCACAGCTCCATGAGCAAAGAACTGCTGACTGTCGGTCACCAGCTCTCTGCTCTGCCCCTTCCTCGCTCATTAGAGCGCTGGGCTGTGGAGGGGGTTAGGAGCAGCCAGCTCAGGCTCTCAGTGGCTCGCTGAAAGGCTGAGCCGGGGGCCTATAATCATCAGGAAACACACACACTAAGGCTGGGTTCACACTGGTGGGATCCCAGACATCGCATGTGATTTCACACTGCATTGCTGTGTTCATCACATGCGATGTCTGTGCGATGCAAAATTGGCGGAAATCGCATTTGCACCAAAATGGTGCAGGACTCCCTTTTTGGTCTGCACTGGAATCGGATCGCATGGGTGTTCAGTGTGAACCTGGACTAATGCTAGCAACAGAAAATGAAAATTGGCTGTGATGATCTACAAGCGGCAAAGGCAAAGGTTCCAGGTTCTCTATGAAAAAAACATGCAAAGGTCCAACCGCAAGGTCAATAAATGGATGCTTTGCATAATATGGCGAGGGCTTGTTAAACAATATCCTGTTTTGTGTTTATACTTTAACATCCTTTAAAGGGAGCCAACAGAACAAATATTTAATCAGGTATTACATGTATTTTATACTTCGTTTTTATCATCATGTTGACTCATAATCTTAGGCGTAAACTTTATGTATTATATGGTGCAATTCACATCCATGTAAGGTTATTTATTAGCTTAGCTTAGCTTATTAGGGGGCCTAATAAGGAAGAAAAAAAAAAAAAGCAAATAAATGAACAAAGGGATGTGATGGATATTAGTTCTTGGGGTGTGGAATACCATCTGCATGTGAAAAAATGGATTGGAATCACACCAATCCTTTCTGTAAGCTGCACATTAACTCTCCTTGCACCCCCTACACTAACCACCCTCTTGTAACCCTACATGTATACTCTCTGTAATCCTAACACTAATCCTCCCTGTAAACTCGACACAAACCCTCCCTATAACCCTCACACTTGGCTTCCTTGTAACCCCAACACTAAATCGTGTTGTAATTCTAACGCTAATATTCTGATGCTTGGAATAAACTACCAGCAGAGGTAGTGTGACAGTCAACAGTAATTGGTTTCAAATATAGATCAATAGTCAGACAATAAAGTTAATATAAAAAAAAAAACCCTCAAAATAATAAAATAAAAAAAAGGGCAGACTCGCTGCACTACTGTCTTCAATCCTCCTTATAACCCCAACACTAGCCCTCTCTGTAACCTCAACACTAACCTTTCCTGTAACCTCAACACTAACCTTTCCTGTAACCTCAACACTAACCTTTCCTGTAACCTCAACACTAACCTTCCCTGTAAGCTCAACACTAACCTTCCCTGTAACCCTAATTCTAACCATTCCTTTAACCCTAGTACTTGTACCTACCTTGTACCCTAACGCTAACACTCCATGTAAAACGATCCTGTAACTATAACATTATCTCTCCCTGTAATATTAACATTAACCCCCACCCCCGTAATATTAAGGCTCCACTAACACCCAATTCGGCCCGCACTTTCAAATCACTGCAAATTGCGGGACGTGTTTGCGATGGCATTATTTCTTAATGGAACCGCGATTGCTGTGCAGTAAATCACGCTGCAATCACAACGTGTGACGTTTGACGCTCATTGGGGAACATGAGCTTCCTTTGGACGACAGCATTGCGATTTGCCGTGTGACAATCGCGGCAAAATTGCAGCGCGATTGGGGTGTCATTAGAAGTAATGGCATCGCAAACGCATCCCGCGCTTTGCAGCGATTTGAAATCTCGGGCGGAATCGCGGCTATTCCTCCCACAATCAGGTTTGAATGGACCGTAACTTTAACCCTCCCTGCAAGCTTAGGCTGCTTTCACATCTTGGCATTTTGAATCGTGGGCAAATTTGCCAAGATTCTGCTCGTGTTTCCACAGCGTCGAGGTGTGAATGTTAAATTGTAGAAAGCACATCTGCCGTGATTGTCTTGTGATAAATCGCGCTGCAATCGTGGCAGCCCGCATTGTTTTAAGCATGTCGTTTAAAAGTAGCTCCTCAACTTTCTTTGGGCAACAGGCTTCACGCGATGCGATAATTGGCATCTCAAATGTGCTTTCTGTGATTTGCCATTCATGCCTCGGCGCTTTAAAATCGCCGCAAATCTGCCCCCGATTCAAAACGCTGAGATGTGAATACAGCTTAACCACTTCCGGACCGCCCACCGTCGTTATACGGAGGAATATCGTTGTTATGCCATAACCCTGGTATCCTCTTCTTCAGCGGGCGGTCCGCTTCAAGATAAAAGTGGCCTCTGCAGCGAGATCACTGTTATCTGCAGCGGGAGAGAGGCCCCGCCCCCTAACGCCACGCTCCGGTGCCCTCCGCCGCTTACCGGAGCCGTCGGTAGCAGTGGAGGCGATCAGATCCTCTCCCTAGCCTGACGTGGAGTGAGGGGAAGATGGCCCCCACCCGTCTCCATATCACTGCAGGGTGGAAGCAACGTCACTTCCGCCCATAGCTCTTAAAGGGTCTTTTTTTTTTTTTTTAATGACAAAATTTTATTTTTATTTTTTATTGCATTTTAGTGTAAATATGAGATCTGAGGTCTTTTTGACCCCAGATCTCATATTTAGGAGGTCCTGTCATGCTTTTTTTCTATTACAAGGGATGTTTACATTCCTTGTAATAGGAATAAAAGTTACACCATTTTTTTTTTTTTTAAAGAACAGTATAAAAATAAAAGGTAAAATAAGAAAAAAAAGATTTTTTTTTTAAATGCGCCCGTCCCGCCGAGCTCACATGCAGAAGCGAACGCATACGTGAGTAGCGCCTGCATATTAAAACGGTGTTCAAACCACACATGTGAGGTATCGCCGCGATCGGTAGAGCGAGAGCAATAATTCTAGCCCTACTCCTCCTCTGTAACTCAAAACATGCAACCTGTAGAATTTTTTAAACGTCGCATATGGAGATTTTTAAGGGTAAAAGTTTGTCGCCATTCCACGAGCAGGTGCAATTTTGACTTGTGACATGTTGGGTATCAATTTACTCGGTGTAACATTATCTTTCACAATATAAAAAAAAAAATTGGGCTAACTTTACTGTTGTCTTATTTTTATTTCAAAAAGTGTATTTTTTCCAAAAACGTGCGCTTGTAAGACCGCTGTACTAATACGGTGTGATAAAAAAGTATTGCAACGACTGCCATTTTATTCTCTAGGGTTTTAGAAAAAGAAATATGAAATGTTTGGGGGTTGTAAGTTATTTTCTAGCATAAAAAAATGTTTTTAACTTGTAAACAACAAATCTCAGAAAGAGGCTCGGTCCTTAAGTGGTTAAAACTCACTCACCACAGGATCTGTCATTGAGAAGAGAGAAACGCTTTTATTACCAAAATGGCAAATTGTTAGCCCCATGGCTGCTCTTAGCTGGAGGTAAGGGAGTTTTGAGCACAGACATAATGGTATACACATGATAATTACAGGTACTGCACATGCTGGATTTGTTGAAGAGAGGAATTGGTATCCATCACAGCGGAATCCTGCCCATCCTGAAGGAGGTGGTGGAGATGCTGTTCAGCCGCGGACTGGTTAAGGTTAGTGTTCGCTCGGACTTGCTTTTCCTTATAGAAGTTGCTGACCTTGTTGTGAAAATGCTATTTCTCTGGCTGCCTCTGGCCTCAGAGGGCTGACCTAAAACAAGCTGGGTGAGTGGAATTTCGAAAGCTGTTTGATCAGAATGACACCCAGGAAAGGACCTCAAATGGAGAGGCCAGCTATGCAACCTACATACTGTTCAGTAAAGGTGAAAAAAATATAAACTGCCACTAACGCCATAGATCCTTTCTTGTACTGTAGGTATAGTTTGCAAATATATTTGCTCATTACATATACAGGCTCCTCCTTCCTACTTAGGCAGGCCATACACTGAGAAAATGTATTTCCTGCAACCACAGGACACACACAGGACAGGGCTTGGGAGCGAGCATGCACGAGTGCCCCCATCTTGCTATGGGGGCACTCGTGCATGCTCGCTCCCAAGCCCTGCCCTGTGTGTGTCCCGTGGTTGCAGGAAATACATTTCCTGCAAGGAGCCAGGAATGCTGGCGGGGAACCAGAGAAGAGGAGGATCATGGCTGCTCTGTGCAAAACCATTACACAGAGCAGGTAAGTATAACATGTTTGCTATTTTAATGAAAAAAAAAATCAAGCTTTACAATCACTTTTTAAAATCCCTTACAGGTCATACATTTTTAGAGTTAAAGTGGAGGGCCACCCTAAAATAAAAAAGTGCATTAAAATTCTTAAAAAAATAAAAAAAATAAAAATTAAAAAAAAAAAAAAACATTTTAACCTTATCTGAAACCCCTGTTGCTAGGCAGTCTTCCTAATCTGCCTCTTCCTATTCCGCGGCGCTTCCTCCTCTTCGGCGAGTGGCCCCGTTGCCTTCTGGGACATGTGTGTGTCCCAGCAAACAATGGGGAAATTCAGAAAGCACAGCACGACTCGCGCATGCGCAGTAGGAAACTGGCAGTGAAGCCACAAGGCTCCACTGCCTATTTCTCTTAGTTAGGATGGCGGCGCCGGCAGCCGATCCGATGGACGGATCGGCCTCGGTGGGGCCGACATTGCGGGCTCGCTGGACAGGTAAGTGTCCTTATTAAAAGTCAGCAGCTTCAGTGTTAGCTGCTGACTTTAAAAAAAAAAAAAAAAAACGTCCGGAACACCCCTTTAACCTGGAATAATGGCCCTAGAATTATTGCTCATTCCCATGTGCGCAGCAAAATGTAACATGTAGCACAATCAATGTTATCATGCGTAGGCATCCCTGACATGTACATGGGAACGGGGGTGTTTTACAGTATGTGATAGCATGTTTTCTGTGGTAAGTTCCCTTAGCAATGACTCTTCTGTCTTAAAGTGGTTGTAAAGTCGGAAGGTTTTTTACCTTAATGCATTCTATGCATTAAGATAAAAAGCCGCCTGTGTGCAGCAGCCCCCCTAATACTTACCTAAGCCCCATCTCTATCCACCGATGTTGCAGGAGTGTCTCGGCTGCCCAAGATTCTCCCTCCTCATTGCCATTGGCTCCTGCTGCTGTCAATCAAATTCAGTGAGCCAATGAGGAGAGGAGGGGGGGGGGCTGGGGCCTGGCTGTGGCTCTGTGTCTGAATGGACACAGGGAGCTGCGGCTCAGCTCGGGTGCCCCCATAGCAAGCTGATTGCTGTGGAGGCACTTAACAGAAGGGAGGGGCAAGGAGCGTCGAAGAGGGACCCGAGAAGAGGAGGATTTGGGCTGTTCTGTGCAAAACCAACTGCACAGAGCAGGTAAGTATAACATGTTTGTTATTTTTAACAAAAAAAAAAACTTTACAATCACTTTTAACCACTTCAGCCCCGGAAGGATTTACCCCCTTCCTGACCAGAGCACTTTTTACAATTTGGCACTGCGTCGCTTTAACTGCTAATTGTGTGGTCATGCAATGCTGTACCCAAACGAAATTTGCGTCCTTTTCTTCCCATAAATAGAGTTTTTCTTTTGATGGTATTTGATCACCTCTGCAGTTTTTATTTTTTGCGCTATAAACGGAAAAAGACCGAAAATTTTGCAAAAAAAATTATATTTTCTACTTTTTGTTATAAAAAAAATCCAAAAAACTAAATTTTAGTCATACATTTAGGCCAAAATGTATTCGGCCACATGTCTTTGGTAAAAAAAATGTCAATAAGCGTATATTTATTGGTTTGCGCAAAAGTTATAGCGTCTACAAACTAGGGTACATTTTCTGGAATTTACACAGCTTTTAGTTTATGACTGCCTATGTCATTTCTTGAGGTGCTAAAATGGCAGGGCAGTACAACCCCCCCCCCCAAATGACCCCATTTTGGAAAGTAGACACCCCAAGGAAATTACTGAGATGCATGTTGAGCCCATTGAATATTAATTTTTTTTGTCCCAAGTGATTGAATAATGACAAAAAAAAAAAAAAATTACAAAAAGTTGTCACTAAATGATATATTGCTCACACAGGCCATGGGCATATGTGGAATTGCACCCCAAAATCCATTTAGTTCTTCTCCTGAGTATGGGGATACCACATGTGTGGGACTTTTTGGGAACCTAGCCGCGTACGGGGCCCCGAAAACCAATCACGATTAGTTTAGTTCAGGTGATTGAATTTAGTTCCACTTTAATGAGATATCGGAGGTCTATAAGGAGGGCTGTGCCCTCCACTGAAGCTAATGAAGTGCGTATCGCACTCCATTGGCTTCTGTGACAGCAGAAACTGGAAGTGACCAACAGGGCCGGTACAAGGAGGGGGGGGGGGGCGGATGCCCTGGGCGGACCATTTAATGGAGGAAGAGGGGCGCAATAGAAGCGCCAGTGAGCCGGTGTTGTAACAATTCCTGCTACCTATGCAGAGGCCGCGCGAAAATTGATAATTTTTAACATGTGCCAAGTGCGCTCCTGCACCCGGCACAAGCCTGAGACCAGCCCCGCCCCGCCTCTCACTTCCCTATTAGGGTTTCTATCCCGCATTGGAGGATCTACCTGTCAATCGCCGACAGCTGGCGCCTGACGGGTAGATCGAGATGCATGCAGAGCAGTGCAGGAAGCATCTGTAATAAGTTCTCTCTCTCATGTCACGCTGCTCCCCGGCGACCCCTCCTCTCTTCTCGTCCTTCCCTATTTGCTTGTGACATCATCTGGGACTCATCTGGGATGGACGAGAAGAGAGGAGGGGCTGCCGGGGAGCAGCGTGACATGAGAGAGAACTTATCACAGATGCTTCCAGTGCTGCTCTGCATGCAGGCTAGTAAACCATGTGCCACACTTAATGTGCTATGTGCCCTGACGTGCCCCATGATGTGCCCTGACGTGCCCCATGATGTGCCCTGACGTGCCCCATAATGTGCCATGTGCCCCATCATGTGCCATTATGTGCCCTGATATGCCATATGCCCCCGTGCCCTGATGTGCCCTGTACCGTGATGTGCTGTGCCCTGTACCGTGATGTGCTGTGCCCTGATGTGCCCCGTGCCCTGATGTGCTATGGGCCCTAATGTCCTATGTGCCCCAATGTGCCTTGTGCCCCCGATGTGCTGTGCGTTAATGTCGTGTCCCCTGATGTGCTGTGCCCTGATGTGCTGGGCTCTGTACCCTGATGTGCTGTGCCCTGATGTGCTGTACCCTGATGTGGCCTGGTGTGCTGTACCCTGATGTGGCCTGGTGTGCTGTACCCTGATGTGGCCTGATGTGCTGTGCCCTGATGTGCTGTGCCCTGTGCCCTGATGTGCTGTGCCCTGATATACTGTGACCTGTGCCCTGATGTGCTGTGCCCTGATGTACTGTGACCTGTGCCCTGATGTGCTGTGCCCTGATGTACTGTGACCTGATGTGCTGTGTCCTGTCGCACCGATTAGAACGGTATCATTGTACTGAATGGGGCGTGACAAGTTTCCCCAGTGTGAACCGCGCCTAAGTCACTGATCGCCGCCAATACTAGTATTTAACAAATTCCCAGTATAGATCCCATCGTCTGTAGGCATTGTAGCTTTTACAGCGGCGGGGGGGGGGGGGGATGCAGTTTTCCATCTTTTCCCTGGGCACCAGATGACCTTGTCCCGGCACTGGTGACCAAATACTCGCTTCCAGGTTCTTACTAGCCGTGGGGGGGGATCAGTGAAGGGATGTTCGCTGGTCTCCCTCATCTATGCCTGGGGACACCTACTATGCATGTTCTAGGCCTATGAAGTAGGGTAGCAGAGTATGAGAAACATGGCGGGAATGGGGGGGGGGGGGGTAAATGTACAACTTCCATCTAAGAATTGACAGTCGGCTTGCCAGATTTACACACACCCCTGGTTGATCTAGCAGCCAAGAGCGTGTGTAACACGGCCCACTGCAGCTAACAAATCCCAAGGGGTTACCCTGTGTGTACTGTGCTGGCAGATCTCTAGCAAAGAGTTATGGATCTTAAAGTGGGAGTAAACTCCCATGGTTGATATCTACCTATAGGTTATTATTATTATTATTATAATACAAGATTTATGTAGCACCAACAGTTCGCGCAGCGCTTTACAACATGAGGGCAGACATTACACTTACAATACAAATTAATACAGGAGGGATCAGAGGGCACTGCTCATTAGAGCTTACAATCTAGAAGGGAGGGTCAAGTGGAAACAAAAGGTAATAACTGTGGGGGGTGAGCTAATGGAGAAAATGAAAATACAGTTAGGTGTGGGTAGGGTAGGCTTCTCTGAAGAGGAGGGTTTTCAGGGATCATCTAAAAGCTAATAGAGTAGGAGATAAGCTGACAGATTGTGGTAAGGAGTTCCATAGGATTGGAGAGGCTCTGGAAAAGTCCTGGAGGCGAGCATGGGAGGAGGTGACGAGTGAGCTAGAGAGCAGGAGGTCTTGAGAGGAACAAAGAGAACGAGTAGGTTGGTATTTAGAGACTAGGCTAGTGATGTAGCCGGGGGCTAAATTTTGGATGGCTTTGTAAGTAGTTGTATGGTGGTATAGGTTAACGTATAATAAGGTTTACCTATAGGTACAGTAAATATCTCCTAAACCAGCACTGTTTAGTAGATATTTTCTTGTGAATGGGCTGGTGATGTCACCAGCGCATGCGCTCTGAAGGAATGGCATGCCCGTTCCCTTCCTTCAGAGTCCTGGGCCATGGATAGCGACTCCTGTGTGCATGCACGTGAGTGACTTGGCCTATCAGACGGCCGGAGGACGTGAACCAGGAAGGATGACCGGGTGAAGATGGAAGCCCTGTCAGCAGTGACAGCACTCCACTGGAGGGCTTTGTTTTAAGGTAAGTTTCACATAATTTGCTAGTATGCGATGCATACTAGCACATTATAACTTTACCTTGCAGGTTTTAAAAAAAAAAGCATTGTGGTTTACTACCGCTTTAAGGCTTGGGGGTACATTGTATTTTAATTCACGTAACAAAAAACTGAACCCCCCAATCTGTCTACTAATTGCACATTGCACAGTGATATATATAGAGTCCTATGTATAAGCCTGCTCCAAAGAAACAATTAGACAGGTCCAAAATATTATAATAATTTTAGGTATGCTGTGTGAATGGGAACACATAGCAATCATATAGTGGGGGCTTCTTGCAAAAAAAATAAATACTCTTTAGAGAAATATTCAGCTTTTTCACCAATGATCGCTTGGCTCCCTGCTGTGCGCAGCATATGGAAGGAGGGGGGTGGATGTCAGGAAATGAAAGTAAAATCGGAGCGCACAATGTGGGGCAATGCAAAGAACTTTATCTGGTATCTCCTTCATCTGTTTACTGTGTGATTGCAAGGATTCCTGAGAACTCTGTCTTGTGCAATACGGCTTAATATATCAATATTTTGTTTGATTTTTTTTTCCCGTCAAGAGATAAATGAATCGCTGACGGCTGGCTTCTTATCTGCCCATGTGAGTGTAAATATTTCCCAGCCTTCCGCAGTGTTTGCCTCCATGCTGACATCTAAACCGCAATCTATTTGCCTTCCAGCCTGTGCTGACCTCTACATTTTCATGTCTGCAACAATGCAAGATCTGAGAACAGAGGTTCTGTGTTCAGCACTGGGGTCCTCAGTACTAACCACAGCAAGGACACTATCTGCATGGAGTTTGCATGTTCTCCCTGCACATGTGTGTTTTTTTTTTTTTTTGTTTTTTCTCGCAGAGACGGGGGTGCGGGTTTTTCAGGGCCTGTCCTAACGTTGGGGAGAGGATCTGTGTCCTTCTGGTCTTGTTTTCCTTTCCTCAACCAGGGTTCTCTCCTTGGGGGAACCCTCAGCAAGTACTTGGAGGACTGGCTCCAGCAGGATCCACCTAGGTAATCCAAGAGTACCTTGCCCCTGCCAAGAGCCTTGCACCCTTGGGGGGGGGGTTCAGGGATTGGGGCCTTTCCTCTTTGGAGGAGATTTCACGCCTCCACTTTTTTTTAACACAGGCATTTGACAAGAACAGTACATACACTGTACAAAGAAAGGCTGCGCTGCTGTTGATTAAGTGAGTGTGATCATGGACCATTTATATGACCATAACATGTGCACCCATGTGTGATAAAAAACAATTCACGATATTAAAAAGGGAATAATAATTGCTGGGACAAACAATAAACTTAATTACCACCAATTTGGAACAAATATGATTAAAGGGGTTGTAAAGGTATTTTTTTTTTTTTTTTAAAATAACAAACATGTTATACTTACCTTCACTGTGCAGCTCGTTCTGCACAGAGTGGCCCCGAACCTGATCTTCTGGGGTCCCTCGGCGGCTGTTTCAGCTCCTCCCCGCAAGCATTTACCACCTTAATGCGAGCTCCCTCGCATGGTGGTGAGTGCTTGCGGGCGCGCTCCCGTGATACAGCCGGCGGCTATAGCCGCTCGCTGTATCACTCGGCCCCGCCCCCCGGCGCGCCGCGTCATCGGATGTGATTGACAGCAGCGCGAGCCAATGGCTGCGCTGCTTTCAATCCATCCACTGCAGCCAATCAGCGACCAGGCTGAGCTGCAATGAAGATGACGAGGACGAGCAGCGAAGATTCGAGGCGTCAGGTAAGTAAAACGGGGGGGCTGGGGGCGGCGGTACTGTCAAAAGTTTTTTCACCTTAATGCATAGAATGCATTAAGGTGAAAAAATTTTTACCTTTACAACCCCTTTAATCTATATCAATGAACAGTCAGATATCCAGTATGTTATGCAACGTCCATACATAAACGTTCCTTTGCTGTAAATGTCTTTCACCAGTAAAAAAGAAAGATTATAAAATGAAACACCACTCTTCTGATGATGTGAAGCATGCAATGTTGTCACCCTGCAGATTGTGATGATAGGGAAATTCCTCCACCAAAAAAAACGATCTGCCCCTTACCAGATTTTTTGATCTCTTGTTAAGGAGATCGTAAGTGCAGGTGGCTATATCCCCCAGCCACTGGGTCTCTGTCAGAAGTATGGTTCCAAGGGTCACCTTTCAAGGGGTCCACTAGATGACATACTGGCACTCAGATCCCAAGGCTCCTCTGCTGCCCCTTCCAACAACGTCTCAGCAGAGGAGCCTTGGGATCTGAGTGCCAGTATGTCATCTAGTGGACCCCTTGAAAGGTGACCCTTGGAGCCATACTTCTGACAGAGACCCAGTGGCTGGGGGATATAGCCACCTGCACTTACGATCTCCTTAACAAGAGATCAAAAAATCTGGTAAGGGGCAGATCGTTTTTTTTGGTGGAGGAATTTCCCTATCATCACAATCTGCAGGGTGACAACATTGCATGCTTCACATCATCAGAAGAGTGGTGTTTCATTTTATAATCTTTCTTTTTTACTGGTGAAAGACATTTACAGCAAAGGAACGTTTATATGTATGGACGTTGCATAACATACTGGATATCTGACTGTTCATTGATATAGATTAATCATATTTGTTCCAAATTGGTGGTAATTAAGTTTAATGTTTGTCCCAGCAATTATTATTCCCTTTTTAATATTGTGAATTGTTTTTTATCACACATGGGTGCACATGTTATGGTCATATAAATGGTCCATGATCACACTCACTTAATCAACAGCAGCGCAGCCTTTCTTTGTACAGTATTTTGAAGTGGAGGTTGTCTCACATTTATGGTTGCAGCAGCATTAATTATTTCTTGTCTTCACAGACACAGGTTTTTTTTTTTTTGCTTATTGAATACTTCATAGGATAGCGCAGTATATACCTTTTTGGTTTTGAATTTAAGTACATACACTATATTGCCAAAAGTACTGTGACGCCTGCCTTTACACTCACATGAACTTTAATGGCATCCCAGTCTTAGTCTGTAGGGTTCAATATTGAGTTGGCCCACCCTTTGCAACTATAACAGCTTCAACTCTTCTGGGAAGGCTGTCCACAAGGTTTAGGAGTGTGTCTATGGGAATGTTTGACCGTTCTTCCAGAAGCACATTTGGCCTGGCTCGCAGTCTTCGCCCTAATTCATCCTAAAGGTGTTCTATCGGTTTGAGGTCAGGACTCTGTGCAGGCCGGTCAAGTTCCTCCACCCCAAATGTCTTTATGGACCTTGCTTTGTGCACTGGTGTGCAGTCATGTTGGAACAGGAAGGGGCCGTCCCCAAACTGTTCCCACAACGTTGGTTGCATGAAATTGTCCAAAATGTCTTGGTATGCTGACGCCTTAAGAGTTCCCTTCACCAGGAACTAAGGGGCCAAGCCCAACCCCTGAAAAATCAACCCCGCACCATAATCCCCCCTCCACCAAATTATTTGGACCAGTGCACAAAGCAAGGTCCATATAGACATGGATGAGCGAGTTTGGGGTGGAGGAACCTGAGTGCCCTGCACAGAGTCCTGATCTCAACCCGATAGAACAACTTTGGGAAGAATTAGAGCGGAGACTGCGACCAGGCCTTCTAGTCCACATCAGTGCCTGACCTCACAAATGCACTTCTGGAAGAATGGTCAAACATTTCCATAGACACACTCCTAAACCTTGTGGACAGCCTTCCCAGAAAAGTTGAAGCTGTTATAGCTGCAAAGGGTGGGCCAACTCAATATTGAACCCTCCGGACTAAGACTGGGATGTCATTAAAGTTCATGTGTGTAAAGGCAGGTGTCCCAATACACTTGGCTATATGGTGTGTATATATGTATGCATGTAGGTTAGGATGTTAGATTATAAGCTCCTTGTAGAAATTAAATTTACAATATGTAAAAGCGCTATAATATATAAATCTGACATGCCATTCTCTAAATGGACTTGGTTCACCTATAGGTCTTCTTTACACCTACGGTTTGGGGGAAAGGGGGGGTAAAAACAAGCGCATTTTTCTCTCCCTCCAACTGCCCCCATATGGGGTATACACATACTGTATCCATAATACTTTGCATCGCAGCACAGCGAAAATGATCCCCCCTTGTCATGTTCAGAAGGCAGTATCGCCCACTGAACATGACTAATTATTATTAATATTATACAGGATTTATATAACACCAACAGTTTGTGCAGCACTTTACAAAATGAAGGCAGACATTACAGTTTGGTATAAGAGGAATCAGAGAGCCCTGCTCGTCAGAGCTTACAATCTAGGAGGGAGGGTCAAGTGATTCAAAAGGTAATAGCTGTGGGGGATGAGCTGATGGAGAAAATAAAAACACAGTGTGTTAGAAGCAGGATAAGCTTCTTTAAAGAGAAGGATATTCAGGGGTCAGTCGGACAGATTGGGGTAGGGAGTTCCAGAGAATGGGAGAAGCTCTGGATACCTGTGTATCATCTGAGGCCAATCACTTCACTGGGCTTTAAAGCGGTGTTCCAGCTGAATTTTTTTTTTAAGTCAGCAGCTACAAACACTGTAGCTGCTGACTTTTAATAAGCACACTTACCTGTCCCAGGAAGCCCACGATGTCGTCCGTCCGAGGCCGATACTTCCATCGGATCGGGTCCCGGCGCCGCAATTTGAACTAAGGGAAACGGGCAGTGGAGCCTTGCGGCTTCACTGCCCGTTTCCTACTGCGCATGCGCGAGTCGTGCGGCACTTTGTGAATGGCCGGCTGTCTTCTGGGACACACACAGGTCCCAGAAGGCAGCGCACCCCATTCCTCAGAAGGCAACACGAGGAGGAGAAGAAAAAGAAGACTACCACGGAATAGGAAGTGGCAGATTAGGACGATTTGCCTAGCAACAGCCATTGCTAGACAAATTTTTTTTTTTTCACATTCTTAGGAGCCTTTTTATGTAATTTTTTTTTTTTTTTAGTGTGGACCTCCGCTTTAATGTGGGACTTTTTAAAAGAAAAATAAAGCAGGTCTTCACGTGAAAGTACTGCTAATCCCCCCCTCCTTTTTCTGACAGGTACCCGCTCCTACTTCTTCAACTCTCGCCTAGGCATAATTTTTTTTTTTTTTTATTAAACTGACTAGCTAAAAATTCTTATAAGTCAGCAGAGTTCCTCTTTAAGTATGACGCCACTATTTATAGAAAAAAAAGAAATATAAAAATGTTATTACTCGTATTGTAACAGCCAAAACTGAACATTTTGAATTATAACACTTAAAAGAAAAAAAGTCTAAGTCCGGCCATACTTGGTTCGAATCTCGACTGGTTCAGCAGGAACTGGCCGAGATTTGAACCGTTAATGGGCAGGCTGAATGTACCAAGCTGATTGATCAATCAACTTGGGTACAATCAGCCTGCCGAAATATCTTTCAATTATGTTGCCATATAATTATTATTATTAACGATTTATATAGCGCCAACAGTTTACGCAGCGCTTTACAATGTAGACTGGAGACAGCACAATTACAGTACAGTACAATACAAAAGGGACTGGAGGGTCCTGCTCATATAGCTTATATTCTAAAGGGAGGGGGTGGTGGTACAAAAGGTAATAGATGCGGGGAATGATTTGATGGGGTTGTTAGGTGGGTGTGGGATAGGCTTCCCTGAATAAGTGAGTTTTCAGGGATCTCCTAAAGGTGGACAGGTTACGGGCTGACCTAATGATTAATTATATATAATTCTATTCTATGGCCTGCCTTAGGGCTCCATTTATAAAACATTTGTTGCACGAATGTCACGAGCATTCATCCAGGCTGCATGAATTTTCTATTTATTTTCTCTAATACTTTGATTGCCAATGATCATCCACTCCATCTAGTGGCCAAAACGGGGTATATGTTTCTGAAAGACCCCTATCAGAAAATATACAGCCCTTTGATGAATGGCTGGTGCTGACATCCATAGAAAGTCATAGTATTAGAGAAAATACAGGGAAAATTTGTTCAGGCAGGACGATTGCTTGTGACATTTGTCCAAAAAAGTTTTATATATATAGACCCCAATAGGAGAGAGGCTTTGATGTTTCCCAAGGTAATTGACATTGACTTACACATGGAAAGTTACATCCAAAATATCTGTTAAAAAAAAAAAAAAAAAAAAAAAAAAAATCCCCAAGTAAACAAAGATGAGTCAAAGTACAAGATTACTTTTTTTTTCTACAGAATTTCCAAAGAAACTGAATCCTTGCCAATCGTGATTTCAGAAAGTAAACATATAATGGCAGCAGTTGATGGAACAATTCCAATAATCTGCATACCTGAAAAAAATAGCAGAACGAAAGTCTTTAATATATTGTATGCAATATCTGTGATATCTCTGTGGCCAAAAAAAGCAGATGTTTTCCCTCTGCTTGTCTAATCCATGCACTCCCTCTAGTGGCCGCCCCTGGTAGCAGACTCTGGAGGCTCTGGGTTACTTTAGATAAGTATAATTTACCATTTATTTTTTTATACCAGTGTGCAAGTGTGTTGGCTTTTTGTTTTTAGTACCTTGATGTATTTTGATGTAAAACAGGCACGTTTGTTTCAGAAAATGTCACCTGTACTAAAGTTTTTTATGATTCTTCTAAGCTGTGCTTTGTTCTCTCAGATCCTGTTTGCCACAGAGACGTTCGCCATGGGAGTTAACATGCCGGCTCGTACGGTGGTGTTCGATTCAATCCGAAAACATGACGGCACCAACTTCCGAGACCTGACTCCAGGTACGATTGTCCCTGTAGGGAAGTCATCCACTTCACTGTTCTTGCATGCACTGATAAGACTTGGTACAAGGATGCTGGAACCACCCAAATCTGACTATAGCAGCCCACAGATTAATCTTCTTTCTTCATTCAACGAAAAAAAAAAAAACGGATCCATTTCCCCACCCACACATTCGAGGCAGATGGGGGAAATCGCTCCTGCTGAGTTATTGTGTTCTGACAGCAGAAAGACTTCCTTACTGTCGAAATGCAATGATCAGAGCTGCCCGCTATAGCCGGTGGCACTGATTAAGCCGCATTTATTTGACAGGCTGGTTGTGCAGAAGTCGATCGCTAGATTGACATCTATACAAACACTGTCTCCATACATTTAATTATTTATGTGTTTATTGCAGTTACTTATATAGCGCCGTCAATTTACGCAGTGCTTTACATATACATTGTACATTCACATCAGTCCCTACCCTCAAGGAACTTACAATCTAAGGTCCCTAACCCACATTCATACATACTAGGGACAATTTAGACACGATCCAATTAACCTACCAGCATGTCTTTGGAGTGATACATGGATCGAAATTGTGCTGGTCCCTGCTGAAAATTGTCAGCCAACATGTTTGGCATCCAATCAGATGCAGTCACTGTTAAATTGATTTGTAAAGTCTCTTTTTTTTTTTTATTAACCACTTCACCCCCCGGAAGATTTGGCTGCTCAATGACCACTGACCAGGCCATTTTTTGCCATTCGGCACTGCGTCACTTTAACTGACAATTGTGCGGTCGTGTGGCGTTGTACCCAAACAAAATTGACGTCCTTTTTTATTTCCCACAAGTAGAGCTTTCTTTTGGTGGTATTGGATCACCTCTGCGTTTTTTTTTTTTTTTTTTTTGCGCTATAAACAAAAAAAGAGCGACAATTATGAAAAAAACACATTATTTTGTACTTTTTGCTATAATAAATATCCCAAATTTTTTTTTTAAAAAAAAAAGCAAATTTGTTTCTCAGTTTAGGCCGATATGTATTCTACATATTTTTGGTAATAAAAATCACAATAAGTGTATATTGATTGGGTTGCGCTAAAGTTATAGCGTCTACAAAATAGGGGATAGATTTATAGACTTATTCTCTCTGGAGATACTTGAGAGGGGATATGATTTCAATATACAAATACCGTACTGGTGACCCCACAATAGGGATAAAACTTTTTCGCAGAAGGGAGTTTAGCAAGACTCGTGGCCACTCATTAAAATGAGAAGAAAAAAGGTTTAACCTTAAACTACGTAGAGGGTTCTTTACTATAAGAGCGGCGAGGATGTGGAATTCCCTTCCACAGGCGGTGGTCTCAGCGGGGGGCATCCATAGTTTCAAGAAACTATTAGATAATCACCTGAATGACTGCAACATACAGGGATATACAATGTAATACTGACATATAATCACACACATAGGTTGGACTTGTGTCTTTTTTCAACCTCACCTACTATGTAACTATGTAACTATAGCATTTTTATTATTATTTTTTTTTTTAACTAGTAATGGCGGCGATCAGTGCTACAAAAATGCATTGATTACTGTAAAAATGCCACTGTTAACTGTGTTCCCTGCTACATGTTCTAACTGAAGGGGGGAGGGGACTTGCTAGGGGAAGAGAGAGATCGGTGTTCATACTTTGTATGAACACATGATCAGTCACTTCTCCCCTCAGAGAACCGGGATCTCTGTGTTTACACACAGAGATCCTGGTTCTCCCATGCGTCACGAGCAATCGTGGGAGCGGGCACACACGAAGAAGTGACGTAACATGACAGTGATTTGCGCAGCTGAGCCATGTTGCCGTACAACTGCGGCGGCTGGTCGGCAAGCGGTTAAAATAAATCGGTTTATACTTACCTACGTTGTGCATTGGTATTGCTCAGAGCGCCCTTGAACCTCCTCTTTTGGCACGCCTCTCACTGCAGTGTCATAGAAGGGGGCATGTGTCTAAAAGACAAATACTCCCTACCAGCCCAGCCCTCTTAAAGTGAATGTAAACCCCAAATTTTTTTTTTTTTTGATATCATACTGTAGAGTATAAGATTTCCTATCATTTGAGCCCAGTCTTGCAACACAGAGTTAATCCAGCTCTGAGCAATCCTCTTTTATTGTTCAGTGAGATAAATCTTGACAAACTGAGAAAAACTTTGTCAAATCCTCCCCCTTGCTGTGAGTGACAGGTGATTTACATCTCTCCTGCACTAGCCTAAGACATTCATTATTTGTTCATTCCCTCCCCCACTTCTTTCTTCAGCAGCTCTGCAAGGATTGGCTGTTCCACACCTCAGCATGATTGGGCATGCTGAAGTCATGTGGTTACTTTCCTGTCTTTTCACTGGATGTTAGAGATCATAGCAGAAGTTCAGTGTTAGAAATACACAGGAGAAAATGCATATTGACAAGGGGAGTGTAGAGGTGGGCGGGGAGTGTAGAGGTGGGCGGGGAGTGTAGAGGTGGGCGGGGAGTGTAGAGGTGGGCGGGGAGTGTAGAGGTGGGCGGGGAGTCTACTGACATCACGACTCCAGCCACCGAGCTCCAGACAACAGACCTACCCACAGAATCTGCAGTTTTTCAAGTCTCATAACAGACAGAGGGGAGACATTTCACAGGTAAAGATACATGCAGGAGGCATGTATATCCTTATAGATAACCCCTATGGCAGTAGTTTAGAAAGGATGACATTGGGTTTACATCCACTTTAACTACAAGGAAAAACATGGGTTTATGTGTATAAGATTTACCCACAATCCCATGTTTTTCTCACACAGTTAAGAAGGAAAATGAGAATCTTCTGCTGCTGAAAAGGTACTGTTTTAATCAAGCTAAAGCATATATTTATATGCTATATTTTAGAACCTAATAATGTATTATTTATCTATTTACTGTGAAATTACTGGTTGGAAGTTATAACTTCAAACTTCCGTAATTTGTCTGTTAAGCCACCTGCTTGAGTACAGTTTTTGAAAATATAGTAAATTACCTTAAAAACAATATATAATAATTATTTGTATATTACTTACTTTTCATATATATGTATAATATAATGTGAAAGATGATGTTACGCCGACTAAATAGATACCTAACATGTCACGATTTAAAATTGCGCACACTTGTGGAATGGCGCCAAACTTCAGTACTGATAAATCTCCATAGGCGACACTTTAAAAAAAAATTTACAGGTTACATGTTTAGAGTTACAGAGGAGGTCTAGTGCTAGAATTATTGTTCTCGCTCTAACGATCGCGGCGTATGTAACCTGTGTGTATCTGGCTCAGATACTAGCCAGTGCCTCACCAGCCACTGACCTCACCGCACGTCCCTGAGGCAGGGGGCTCAGGAGCGAGCCTGCCTGAGTGCCCCCATAGGAAGTGGCTCCCTATGGGGACACTGGATGAAGAGGAGGACCCAGGAGCGCTGGCAGAGAACCTGAGAAGAGGAGGTTTGGGGCCGCGCTGTGCAAAACCATTACACAGAGCATAAAAGTATAACATATTTTTTATTGTTGCAAGAAAATTTACTTTATTTTGCTGTTTCTGTTTATAGGAGAATATATACAGATGGCCGGCCGTGCTGGACGTCGAGGTTTGGACAATACTGGTATGGTGATAATATTATGTAAATCAGCCGTACCGGAGATGGGCGATTTGCACAGGACGATGCTGGTGAGTAGCAGACAGAGAAAGTGTAGATCAGAATGTAACATACAATATGTTATCAGATAACCAATCAGATTTCATCTTTCACAGATCTACAGTAAACAAAAATCTGATTGGCTGTTAGAAGTTACTGCAGTTTGTACATCTCGATTGCTCCTTGGTGTATAAATATGTCTTGTGTAACTTTCTCTTGCACAGGGGAAGCCCACTCAGTTACAATCTCAGTTTCGACTCACATACTCCATGATCCTGAATCTTCTCCGTGTCGAAGCGCTGAGAGTGGAGGACATGATGAAGAGAAGTTTTGCAGAATCCAGAACACAAAAAGACACCAAGGTGAGTATAAGCTTTAAAGGAGAAGTGTGGGATCAACATATACAAACATATACTTTATACTTACCTTTGTGGCTGTAGCAACAGTCCAGTGCTGCAGCTCTTCCCCACCGGGGAAGACCGAGAACTGATCGATCACATGACTGCTGATCGCTCAGTTCTTGGTCTTCACTGAGCTGAGAGCAGTGACGGTCCCTAGGCTGGGGAGGGGGTGGGAGCGGCTGGCGGGAGAGGCTGAGCCAGCTCCTGGATACGCATCTGGGTGGATCCTGACATTATTGTCAGGATGCCTGCAGAGCTTGGATCGGCTTTGTGATGTCAGGCAACAGTGGCTTCAGCCCGCTGTCAGCTAAATCTGTCTCAGTGCAGAAATAAGTGTTCTCCTTGTGATCCAGAAGAGAAGTATGGCCAAAGTCTTGGAGAAATAAAGGGTTGACTTAGTTAAAATTGAGAAAATATTGAGTCATTGCCTATACATATTGAAGAGGAAGCTTTGAATCTGCTATGATTTTGTCCTCCTGCAGGGTGACACATATAAATGGGAGCTATGAGTATGTCCTCCTCCTGCAGGGTGACACAGACAATGCATCCAAGTAGTCACAGCGCTTCACTTTTTCCACATTTTTTATGTTACAGCCTTATTCCATAATTGATTAGATTTATTATTTTCCTCAAAATTCTACAAACAATACCCCATAATGACAATGTGAAAGAAGTTTGAAATCATTGCAAATTTATTAAAAATAAAAAATGAAAAAATCCCATGTACATAAGTATTCACCGCCTTTGCCATGACACTCAAAATTGAGCTCAGGTACATCCTGTTTCCACTGATCATCCTTGAGATGTTTCTACAACTTGATTGGAGTCCACCTGTAGTAAATTCAGTTGATTGGACATGATTTGAAAAGGCACAACACCAGTCTATATAAGGTCCCACAGTTAACAGTGCATGTCAGAGCACAAACCAAGCCATGAAGTCCAAGGAATTCTCTGTAGACTTCCAAGACCCCATTGTATGGAGGCACAGATCTGGGGAAGAGTACAGAAAATTTTCTGCAGCATTGAAGGTCCCAATGAGCACAGTGGCCTCCATCATCATGTAAATGGATGACATTTGGAACCTCCAGGACTCTTCCTAGTGCGGGGCACTCGGCCAAACTGAGCGATCAGGGGAGAAGGGGCTTAGTTAGAGGGGTGACCAAGAACCCGATGGTCACTCTGGCAGAGCTCCAGTGTTTCTCTGTGGAGAAAGTAGAACTTTTCAGAAGAACAACCATCTCTGCAGCACTCCTCCAATCAGGCCTGTATAGTAGAGTGGCCAGACGGAAGCTACTCCTCAGTAAAAGGCATATGACAACCCGCCTGGAGTTTGTCAAAAAGGCACCTGAAGGACTCTCAGACCATGAGAAACAAAATTCTCTGGTCTAATGAAACAAAGATTGAACTCTTTGGACTGAATAGCAAGTGTCATGTCTGGAGGAAACCAGGCACCGCTCATCACCTGGCCAATACCATCCCTACAGTGAAGCATGGTGGTGGAAGCATCATGCTGTGGGGATGTTTTTCAGCGGAAGGAACTGGGAGACTAGTCAGGATTGAGGGAAAGATGAATGCAGCAATGTACAGAGACATCCTTGATGAAAACCTGCTCCAGAACACTCTGGACCTCAGACTGGGGTGAAGGTTCATCTTCCAACAGGACAACGACCCTAAGCACACAGCCAAGATAACAAAGGAGTAGCTACGGGACAACTCTGTGAATGTCCTTGAGTGGCCCAGCCAGAACCCAGACTTGAACCCGATTGATCATCTCTGGAGAGATCTGAAAATAGCTGTGCACCGATGCTCCCCATCCAACCTGATGGAGCTTGAGAGGTCCTGCAAAGAAGAATGGGAGAAACTGCCCAAAAATAGGTGTGCCAAGCTTGTAGCATCATACTCAAAGAGACTTGAGGCTGTAATTGGTGCCAAAGGAGCTTCAACAAAGTATTGAGCAAAGGCTGTGAATACTTATGTACATGGGATTTTTTTTTTTCTTTTTTTAAATAAATTTTCAAAGATTTCAAACCTTCTTTCATGTTGTCATTATGGGGTATCGTTTGCAGAATTTTGAGGAAAATAATAAATTTAATCCATTATGGAATAAAGCTGTAACATAACAAAATGTGGAAAAAGTGAAGCGCTGTGAATACTTTCCGAATGTACTGTATAAAAGGGAGCTATGAGTCTGTCCTCCTCCTGCAGGGTGATACAGAGAGGGGGAACCCATGCGCCTTGTCCTGCAGGGTGACCTAGAAACCCCAGTAACCTAACATAAGGATGTTTAGTTAAGAATATAGGTGGAGGTTACATTATTCAATATATTCTACATTTATTCAACAGGCTCATGAACAGCGGATAAAGGTCCTGACCAAAACACTGGGGGACATGGGGGAAGTTGAATGCTCAGGGGACCTGGCCGACCTGCAGGACTACTTTTTGACTGTACAGGAACTCGTTTGTACCAGAGAAACCTTACAGGTAAAGCACAATGCAAATACTGGACTGCTGCATTTGGGATCCAGAGGGATATTTCCAGATGCGCACACTCAAACTTATGTGTGGTTTTGTATTTGTTTCCTTATCTAGAGAAAGGTGGTAGAGTCCATGAATGGAATGAAATGCCTGAGTGTGGGTCGTATCGTCATCATCAGCACCGAATACCACTCATGGGTGCCTGGAGTCATCCTGCAGGTAGCAATGGAGGGCTAGTGGTGGGTCAGTGAATTCGTTTTTTTTGGGAAGGCATATGTCAAAAATGATATTGACCTATGTCTTCCCAAAATAGGGTATAATTTACCATACCAAATATAAATTATATTTAAAAAGAAGAGAATTGTTTGGTAATTGTTGTGTTTAGACTGTTGCAACTTTCAGGCTCGAACTTGATAAAAGGTATGAGAAAATAGTTTTGGACAACTTAGCTGCAAAATTCTATATGGAAATGTAGACATAGAAAAATGACGGCAGAAAAAGACTAAGTAGTTCATTGAGTCTACCCATATTTTTATTTGTATTTTTTTTGTGGGGGGGTTTGTTTGTTTTTTTGTGTTAAAGTGGTGTTCCGGCCGAAATGATACTTTTTAAATAAAAATACCCCTATAATACACAAGCTTAATGTATTCTAGTAAAGTTAGTCTGTAAACTAAGGTCTGTTTTGTTAGTTTATAGCAGTAGTTTGTTATTTTATAAACTTACAGCAGGCCGTGGCCATCTTAAGTGTGGGCATCTGAAGCCAGACTGTATTTCTTCCTGGATCTCATCCTTGCAGATCTCGCACATGCTCAGTGCAGCACAAGCAGTGTAATAGGTTTCAGGTCAGGTTTCCATAGCAACGGCAGTTTCAGAGGAAGTTGCCGCCCCTTCCCAGAAGGCATTGCAAACAGGAAATGATGCGATGGGCCGCGGCCAGGGAGGAGGAAGTGAAAAATGAATACAGCAGATATACAGTAGGTGCTGAGAAAAAAAATTAAAAAATATTTAATTTGTTTACAGTGCACAGTTTAGTGAGGGATGCTGAAGAGTTCTAAATGTGGGTGGAACTCCACTTTAACTTTTGCCTCGTTTCCACTGAGCGGATCGGGTCGGGTACAGTTTGGAAGTCCTAGAATGGTCCGGCCTATTCAGGTGAGCGTTTCCACTGCAAGTCGGACTGACAGGGGCCATACCTGTGTTTAGAAAAAAATGCCTAGCATGGCGTCACACGTCCACCAATCACTGGAATGTATCGTAGCTCCGCCCTAACCGAACTGTACCATTTTCTATGGCCCCACATCTGAAGCAGGACCCTGAATTGTGCGGTTCGGTTGCATGGGCCGCTTTCATAATGGAAACACTCAAAATAGCGTACCGAACCGAACCGAACCGATCCGCTCAGTGGAAACGAGGCATTTGTTGTCTGACTATAGACCTGTGTTTATCCCAAACATGTTTGAAGCCATTTACTGTTGACTGTCTCACTGCTGGCAGTTTATTCCAAGCATCAATTACCCTTTTAGTAAAATAATACTTTCTAATGCCGCGTACACACGATCGGAATTTCGGCCAGCAAAAGACCGATGAGAGCTTTTCGTCGGAAAATGTGACCGTGTGTATGCTCCATCGGAATTCCAGCCAGCAGAAGATTGAGAGCATGCTCTCAATTTTTCAGTCGGAAAAAGTTTCTATCCGAAAATGCGATCGTCTGTGGCAATTCCCACGAGCAAAATTCCTACACATGCTCGGAAACAATTTGACGCATGCTCTGAAGCATTTAACTTAATTTTCTCGGCTCGTCGTATTGTTGTATGTCACTGCGTTCTTGACGGTCGTAAGTTCAGCGAACTTTTGCGTGATCATGTATATGCAAGGCAAACTTGAGCAGAATCCCTGTCGGAAAAGCCATCATATCTTTTTCCAATGAGAATTCCGATCGTGTGTACGTGGCATAAGATTAGTTTTGAACTTCAATCCCTCTAGACTTAATAGCCTGTAGAATGAATTAGGGATCACTCAGATCAAATATTAAAAAGGTAATCTATAACCGTTTGGGGACAGTTTATCTTTTTTTATGCTTTATTTTACAAACAAGCATCTAAAACAAAGTATACCCAAAGCACAGCAAAACCCATTTCCCTTCAGATTGCCTGCCTCAGAAAGAGGGAGGATTCTTTATTCTGACTTTATTCCTTTGTGTGTGTACATTTCTGGAGTTTAAGTTACTGAGCTCCTTAAATGCAAGCATTTTTTACCAGAGCAGTTAAGAATAGGTAAACATGTGAAAAAGGCCAAAAGCTCCCCCTGCTGTATAAATGTAAAAATAAAACATTAATATTCAATACATCATATTTACTTGACATTCTGTAAATATTTTTAGTTGTTCTACCATAAAAAGTCAAATTTTTCATTTAAGTTTACAGGTCTTCTAAATATGAACACATACAGTAGAACAAGTGCTGGTCACGAGTCACGACTGTGTTTTACGTGCAGGTGCCAACGTTGTATGTGAAACATCTTTTAAGCATTTCTGAGATCAGGCATTCCTGGAATGACATACCATACAAGCCTTGAAGAAGGGGGAGTTTGTGAACTCCGGAAATGCACTGAATTTTAAATCTTGTTGATCTTTTAATAGTAAAAAAAAAATACACCGGACTCTATGGGGTTGATTTACTAAAGGCAAATAGACTGTGTACTTTGCAAAGTGCAGTTACGCCAGAGCTTAATAAATAACGTAAAGCTTCGCTTTATAATGAATACCCAATCACGGTAAAAAAAAAAAGCATTTTTATTTGCACGATTGGATGATGGAAGTCCGCAGAGCTTTCCCTCATTTACTAAGCTTTAGAGCAGGGGTCTCAAACTGACGGCCCTCCAGCTGTTGTGGAACTACAAGTCCCATCATGCCTCTGCCTGTGGGAGTGATGCTTGTAACTGTCAGCCTTGCAATGCCTCATGAGATTTGTAGTTACGCAACAGCTGGAGGGCCGCCAGTTTGAGACCCCTGCTTTAGAGCAACTGCCCTTGCAGAATGCAGCAGCACTTTGCAAAGTGCACATTCTTTTTGCCTTTAGTAAATCGACCCTTCCCTATATCTACTGGTGTGGCGCCCTTACTGCTATCTACTGAATTTTCCTCACCACCTCCCCTTTGTTTGAGGGTTGTATGGGAGCACCCTCAGGGAAGGGATTCAGTTTAACTAAAGAGACGGTCATGCACAACGTTGGGCATTAACAATAGGAGATCGAAGCTCCTCTTATGTAGGTACTGCGAATGATTGTGTTTTAGCCATTTAATTTCAGCCAGAGATTCATTTGGTTTTGCTATGTCTGCCCTGTATTTTTAATATCAGGTGTCCTCAGATGCCAGCAATAGGATTTACACCACCTTGGTGCTGTGTGAGAAGAACCGGGATGGTGGAGCGCCCTCTACAGAGAAGGATGGCAAGCGGGCACCATGTCCTGATGACCTCTTGATGGGCAAAGTGTTCAGACCTGAAGGTAAGCAGAGACCAGAGTTGGGGCTTATTGAAGTGCCTGAAGGAAGGACTGTCTGATTTTCATAGGGACCAGTCAAAGTCCTCTACCTTCCATGTTACAATATGTGCTAGAAATATGAATGGCAGGATATGATTAGTTAATGTACACATAGGTTCTCCATTAGTCTCTTCTATACATGAGGCCATAGCAACATGAAAGCTGAAGTTTTAGTTTTGTTTAATTTGTTTTGCTTTTTTTTTTTGCTTTTTTTTTTTTTTTTACCAGCACCAGGCTTGTTATTTATCTTTCATTTATCTGCCCATCCCCAATTACAGAACGCTTTGCATTGTGGGAACCTTTAGTACAGGTGCTACAAATGAAGCACGGGGGTGGAAAGGGCAGTCATAGTCAACACTTTTGAAGGGTGCCTGTCGAAGTCACAGCTGCTGATATTAACCCCCACAGCAGTGATCTTCTGGTGTTGCGGGGGTATGCAGTGGCAGAAGACTTAGGATTTCTGTTATAAACAACAGCCAAAAGCACATGGGGCACAATTCATTGCTGCTAAGTAGCGTCCCTGGTGCTGTTTAAAAAAAAAATGTAACTTTAGTTTTAATATAAAATAAATGACTTTAGCAACAGCTGACAGTTTAGTTACCTGCTCTTCCCCCCAGGTCCATGCGACTACAAGCTTCTGAAGCTCCATGCCTCTGACATTCTTATGATAACCGGGAAAACTCTGAGAGTCCATGGTGATAAAGTGCTGGATGATGTTGCAAGGAGCCAAACCCCACGATTCAGGTAATTGTCTTTGTTGGGTAGCATACTTTTTTTTGTACCTCATGGCCAAGAGTTTTTGGGCAACTGACCATTATACCTATAAAAGCTTATTAAAAAAAAACATTCTAAAACCATGGCTATTTATATACAGTTAGGTCCATATATATTTGGACACAGGCACAATTTTCACACTTTTGGCTCTGTATGCCACCAGAATAAAATTAAAATAAAACAATCCAAATTAATTTGAAGTACAGACTTTCAGTTTTAATTCAAGGGGTTGAACATAAATATGAAGTACAAATTTTAGGAACTGCAACCATTTTTATACACCGTCCCCCCATTTTCAGGGGCTCAAATGTAATTGGACAAATGAATATAATCATAAATAAAATGTTCATTTTTAAGATTTTTAGACAATCATTTACTGGCAATGCCTGCCTGAAGTCTGGAACCCATGGCCATTACCAAAGACTGGGTTTCCTTCTTTCTGATACTTTGCCAGGCTCTAACTGCAGCTGTCTTCAGTTGTTTTTTGTGGGTCTTTCTGCCTTTAGTTTTGCCTTCAGCAAGTGAAATGCATGCTCAATTGGGTTGAGATCAGGTGATTGGCTCAGCCATTGCAGAATATTCCACTTCTTTTCCTTCAAAAGTTCCTGGGTTGCTTTTGCAGTGTGTTTTGGATCATTGTCCATCTGTACTGTAAGCGCCGTCCAATTAGCTTTGCTTTATTTGGCTGAATCCAGGCTGACAGTATATCTCTAAACACTGCAGAATTCATCTGGCTGCTTCTGTCTTCTGTCACATCATCAATAAACACCAATGACCCAGTGCCACTGGAAGCCATGCATGCCCATGCCATCACACTGCAAGCTCCACCGTGTTTTACAGATGACGTTGTGTGCTTTGGATCATGAGCTTTTCCGAGCCTTCTCCACACTTTTTTCTTCCTGTCATTCTGGTACAGATTAATCTTAGTTTCATCCGTCCAAAGAATGCATTTCCAGAACTGGTCTGGCTTTTTTGGATGTTTTTTGGGAAAGTCTAATCTGGCTTTTCTATTCTTCAGGCTTATGAATGGTTTGCACCTTGTGGTGAACCCTCTGCATTTGCTCTTGTGAAGTCTTCTTTTGATTGTAGACTTTGACAATGATATGCCCACCTTCTGGAGAGTGTCCTTCACTTGTCTGGATGCTGTGAATGTGTTTTTCTTTACCATAGAGAGGATCCTGCGATCATCCACCACTGTTGTCTTCCATGGACTTCCAGGCCTTTTTATGTTGTTGAGCTCACCAGTGTGTTCTTCTTTCCTCAGAATGTACCAAACTGTTGATTTGGTCACTCCTAATGTTGCTGTTATCTCTCTGATGGATTTATTTTGTTTTTGAAGTCTTACAATGGCCTGTTTCACTTGCATGGACAGCTCCTTTGAACGCGTGATAAAGGTTCACAGCAATAGATTCCAAATTCAAATACCACACTTAGAATCAACTCCAGACCTTTTACCTGCTTAATTAATGAAGAAATAATGAAGGAGTAGCCCACACCTGGCCATGAAACAGCTTTTGATTCAATTGTCCAATTACTTTTGGTCCCTTGAAAGGGGGGGGGTGGCTATTCTTAAGAGCTGTAATTCCTAAACCCTTCGTCCAATTTGGATGTACATACCCTAAAATTAAACCTGAGAGTGTGCACTTTCAGCCCATTCCCATTATATAACTATAGCCTAAATATATGTTTTGGTAAATACCTGAAAAAATGGAAAATTGTACCTGTGTCCAAATATATGGACCTAACTGTAGCTATGCCCCCCGACCGTTATAACTGTCTAAACTCTTCTGGGAAGGCTTTCCACATGAGCATTTGTGAGGTCAGGTACTGATGTTGGAGGAAGAGAAGACCTGCCTTGCATTCAGCAGGGTTAGGCAGGCCATGCACAGAGCAAGAAATTCACTCGATTCCCCCATCAACACACACAGCTGAGCCATTGTATTCTCCCGGGGAGACGGTGATTATTGCTGGTGGCTGTAGCAGCCGCTAGTGATAATCATATGTAAAAGACTGGTTGTACCCAAGTTGATTGCTCAACTTTGGTACATTCAGCCTGCCCATACATGGTTCTTTCTTTTTCCTTGTCATAACACTATATATCTAAATCTGCTAATGTCCTGTAAGATGGAGCTACGTGATGTAGATCTGATGTAAGCTGACAGATTTTTAACATATCAGGGCATACAGTATGTAGGGAAAAAAGCCAATCTATTATCACGGTAGATGCCAGAAGTACACTAGAAGACCGATAGGATTAGGACTCTGAGAGTCTTTGTTGCAAATGGCAAAATTCTTTCCTTATTGTGAAGTCATTACTTGTGGATTGAAGCTGGTTTTTGACATAAAGGTCCCTGACCTCCAATCAACCTCTGAATAACCTTCTTTACGATAACTGGCAGAACAGTGCTACGGGAATCTGGAAAAATGATTGTGTAAAATGAACTTGACCTGGTCTATTATGTTTCTAAGGTAACTACATTGCAACAGCTGTGTTAATCCCCTGTGTTAGCCCCCTTGGATCCTCAACATGGGCTGTACATGAGAACTTGACCTCTGCTCTCGCCTAGATTAATCAATGGCCTCTCCACACACAAAGCTCTGTCTCTATTAGTAAACCTTCCCATGTTCTCTGAAGTTCTGGCATTTGACAGTTGAATGCAAGGGGGGGGGCAGAGCTTGGTGTTTGGAGAGATAGGACTTAAAGCGGAGCTCCACCCAAAATGGGAAGCTCCGCTTGTTTGCCTGCACCCCCCTCCACTGCCACATTTGGCACCTTTTGGGGGAGGGGGAAGCAGGTATCTGGTTTTGACAGGTACTCGCTCCCATTTACGGCTGACCTCGCTGAGGCGAAGTCAGCTGGAAATTCGCCCCCCCCCCCCCCCCTTCCCCCACCGCTGGGCCATTCACAAACCGCAGTGTGCTTCGCGCATTGCGCATTAGGGAACCAGCTGTGAAGCCGCAAGGCTTCACTGCCGGTTCTTCTTAGTGGAGATGGTGGTGACAGCACCCACCCGACAGCCGATTAAAAAATTGGCTAAGGTGAAGACACCACTGGATTCATGGACAGGTCAGTGCCTGCTGACTTTTAATTTTTTCTGAAGGAGCCTGGAGCTCCGCTTTAAAGCGGAACTACAGGCAAAATTGGAATATTGGATTCCGTGCCACGGTAGTAGAGTGAGGCTGCTGCTACCTCAAGAATCCCACCAAAGTGGGATCAACAAAGAATTATGTAAGAAGAGTGGTAAAAGGTGGTGCTGCCTGAATCTGATGTGCAATGCTCAAAAGAAACAAACTATATACGTATGAAAATAAATATATATTTGTGTTAAACCATATAAATGTGAAAAGATTAGTGTACTGTCTTTTTAAATCACAAAATGTGCCTATGTTATCTCCTAGTGCAAATTAAAATAAAGTACACAGTAATGAATAAATTGTGCTATATACGCAAACATAAGTAGAACTGGTATTCTAAATGGTCACTGCATCAATATGTCAGAAAGTTATATCAAAAAAGGAAAGTCCATAATTTCATGTGCAAGTAAATAGTCAACAATATATTATATGAAACTATTGGATAAAAAGTAAAGTGCTTAACCTGCTTAATGTGCAAAAATGTCCATATACTGTATGAAACCAGAAGCCAATCAATATATCAAAAATATAATAGCTCAAAAAAAGGAAAAATACACAAAAATTATAGTTCATGTGTCCATAAAGGTGATCCTATTCCAAAGTGACTTGTGCCTGGGTATATGGTTTCATATATGGACATTTTTGAAAATTAAGCACGTTGAGCACTTTACTTTTTATTCAAAAGTTTCATATAATATATCACGGACTATTTACTTGCACATGAAATTATGGACTTTTTTGATATAACTTTCTGACATATTGATGCAGTCTCTATTTATAACAGTGGTTCTACTTATGTTTGCGTATATAGCACGATTTATTCATTACTGTGCACTTTATAGTAATTTGCGCTAGGAGAATTCATAGGCACATTTTGTGATTTTAAAGAGACAGTACACTAATCTTTTCACATTTATATGGTTTAATTCTTTTTTCTTTCTCGAACATCACGGGACACAGAGCCTCAGTAATTACTGATGGGTTATATAGGGTATCACTAGATGATTGGACACTGGCACACCCTATCAGAAAGTTCAACCCCCTATATAATCCCTCCCCTTGCAGGGATACCTCCGTTTTTACGCCAGTGTCTTAGGTGATGGACGTGTAAAGATGTCCTGTGCTGAGCTCCAAAGGGATTATCCTTTATCCTATACTGGGGCAAGCCAGGCGAACCGGATCCATTTCAAAGTGTCTTTCTAGGCCAGTTGGATGGTACCCGGGCCTCGTGTCCGAAGAAACGAGGTTTTACCTGTAACGCTTCTTTTTTTTAGAGAGCTGGACCCTGCATATCAGAAAATGGTTTTCTATTCTTATTTCTGGTCGGGTGCTTTATGGGGCCAGAACTGTGGATCCCCCTATTCGTAGGGGGCCCCAGTCTCTGAAGGTTTTTTCAAACGGAGCCCACCGTGAGAGGTGAAGATTGGATCTGTATAACAGAACCCTGCGGCTGGATAAGGCAAGAGGAGATTCCACAGAATTTTTTAATTCTAGTAGGTTTTCTCCTTTAAGGTAAATGCATGCTATGCCTATTGGGACCACCGGGGGCTGCCAAGAGCACATACCTTCTCATGCTGATGTCGGTCTCAGTGTTTCCACGCTGCACAAGCTCCTCTGGCCGGCTCCAGGTAGGATGGGATGGGGGGATTTCTCCTCAGGAATGTTCCCCCCAGGCTAGGGGGAGGCCCCAGGTGTCTGTAAGGCGGTTGTACACCGCTCTATCACCGCCGCCGCCATTTGCCGCTATTGCACGTGCAGGCCCATCACTACCGGCCTCTCTCCTTCCTCCCCCTCCCCCAGCCTTTCCTCCATATTGTTCCGGAGGGTTGGCCAGCGCGGGAAGCGCTCGTTTTTTGAAATACGAGGGTGGGGGAGCGGTAGAGGGGGGGGGGGGGGGCGTCAGCACAGCGTCCAGCGTGCTCAGACGCCCACACAGGCCAGCTGCAGGCTATTAAAAGCACTCTGTACAGGTGCACACAGCCTTCGGAGGGACACAGAGCTTACGGTCGCATGTAAGATGGGACACAGGCATTCTCCTAGGCAGCATTTACTAAGGTAACACCAGACTGGGCATTTGGTAGCAGGGCTTTTAGCCGGACTACATCGCTCAGCAGTCAGTGTTCATTTTGTGATACCTCCACCTTGTTGCTTTGCACTATGGGTAGAAGAGTTTCAAACGCCCCAAGAACCAGAGACTCTAGGGGATCTCGTTCAGGTTCTGAGGACCCCCTTTCTGCAGCATCCTCCCCCCCTGAGGGGCCAGGGACGGCTATCCAGAGGGAGCCGTTGGGGTCAGGGGCTACACCTGCCTCTGGCACTTCAGCCCCTGTATACATTACACAGGAGGTTTCTTCCTCAGCTATTAATGGTTTAGAGGAAAGATTAATGGCCGTGATTACATCTTCACTCAGTGGAAGAAAATGCACTAGGCCTTCCTCTGTTTCCCAAGACCCTCAGGCAGAGGAGCTCTGGGATAAAGGAGACGAATCCCTTTCAGAGGATCTGGATGGGATGGATGATTCCTCTTCGGAGGAATCAGGTGGAGAGCGACCCTCTGCGACATCCCAGGAGGAGAAAGTCTTAGTGCAGATCCTTACTGGATTGGTCCGCTCCACATTTAAGTTGCCCGTATCTGAATCAGCTAAAGAACCCTCTTCTTCTTTGGGGTCACTGAAGCCTCCTCATACAGCACATGCTTTTCCGGTTCATAATTTACTTGAAAAGCTCCTTTTATTCTGAGTGGGATCACCCAGATAAGCATTTTTTTCCGCCGAAAAAGTTTTCAACACTTTATCCTATGGAAGAAAAGTTTATTAAAATGTGGGGAATACCGGCCATTGATGCGGCCATTTCCTCCCTTAATAATAGTCTGACTTGTCCTGTAGACAATGCTCAGATGCTCAGGGATCCTGTTGATAAAAAGATGGAATCCCTATTGAAGGATGTTTTCTCCTTGGCAGGTTCAGTGGCTCAACCTGCAGTTGCAGCGATTGAAGTCTGTCAATACTTAAGAGACCATGTTAAGCAGGTCATCAAAGTTTTACCTGAACAGCAGGCCCAGGGGTTGGCTAACCTTCCTGCGGCCTTATGTTATGTTCTTGACGCCATCAGAGATTCTATCGTGCAAACCTCTCGTCTTTCACTGGGGTTGGTGCATATACGTGGAATCCTATGGTTGAAAAATTGGTCAGCCGAAGCACCATGTAAGAAACTGCTGGCTGGGTTTCCATTTTGTGGTGAAAGGTTGTTTGGAGAGGACTTGGATAACTATATCAAGAGAATTTCTTGTGGGGAAAAGCACTCTCTTACCTGTTAAGAAGAAGAGTAAGCGTCCCTCTTTCAAACGGACTCTTTCCCCAGCGCCAGGGGCTTCAGCCTCCAGGCAGTCTCGACGGCCTCCTCCGTCTGGGTCCAGAAACAAGAGTCAACCCCAGGGACAAAAGAAGTCCTGGGGGAAGAAGCCTACTAGGCAAAACACTAGGACCTCTTCATGAAGGGGCGCCCCCGCTCGCTCAAGTGGGGGGAAGACTGCAACAGTTCTCAGAGCTCTGGCAGGAGGACTTCCAGGACAGATGGGTAATCTCCACAGTAACCTTAGGGTACAAGCTGGAGTTTCAAGAATTTCCCTCTCCTCGTTTCCTCAGATCAAGTGTCCCCAGAGATCCAGAGAAGAAGCAGTCGCTCCTTCTAGCGTTAGAGCGACTTTTTACGGTCCAAAAAGCAAATGGGGGTGTCAGACCCATTCTGGATTTAAGGGATCTGAACCGATTCCTAAGGATTCAGTTCTTCCGCATGAAATCAATTCGGACAGTAGTCTCCACCCTGCAGGGAGGAGAATTTCTGGCATCAATAGACATCAGAGATGCATAACTGCATGTGCCTATTTTTCCTGCTCATCAGAAGTTTCTGCGCTTCGAGATAGGAGGGCGCCATTTCCAGTTTGTGGCTCTGCCTTTTGGGATAGCCACTGCACCTCGAGTGTTCACAAAGGTCTTGGCCCCTCCTCTGGCCAGGTTAAGGGCTCAGGGTATAGCGGTCATAGCATACCTAGACGACCTGCTCCTGATAGACCGGTCGGTAGCCGCCTTGAAAGGGAACTTGAGGACCACAGTCAAATATCTGGAACACCTAGGTTGGATCCTCAACCTAGAAAAATCTTTCCTAAAACCAGTAAGAAGACTGGAGTATTTAGGTCTGATCATAGATACAAGCCAGGAGAAAGTATTTCTACCTCAGGCAAAGATCACTGCCTTAAGGGAGCTGATTCTGACAGTCAGGACCAAGAAGGGTCCTTCTGTCCACCTTTGTATGAGGCTGCTAGGGAAGATGGTGTCTTCATTCGAAGCAGTTCCCTATGCTCAGTTCCATTCAAGACTACTGCAACACAGTATTCTGTCGGCCTGGAACAAGAAGGTTCAGGCATTAGACTTTCCAATGCACCTATCTCATGAGGTGCGTCAGAGCCTCAATTGGTGGCTCATACCCGAAAACCTGCAGAAGGGGAAATCCACATATTTCCTGGGTTGGCATCCCAGGAAATAGGTGATAGGTAGAATTCTTGATTTTCTACAATTGGGATTAGAGATGAAGCTGGCCTCGAGTACCATCAAGGGCCAGGTCTCGGGCTTATCAGTATTATTCCAACGGCCACTTGCTTCGCATTCTTTGGTCCGAAACTTTATGCAGGTGGTGATGCGTCTTAATCCTCCAGTTAAGGCGCCCCTAAACCCCTGGGACTTGAACTTGGTTCAGTCTGTTTTACGGAAACAGCCCTTTGAACCAATACGTCAGATTCCTTTGGTCTTGCTGACAAGGAAGTTAATTTTTCTGGTAGCCATTTCTTCTGCTAGAAGAGTATCAGAATTAGCAGCTCTTTCCTGTAAAGAGCCTTATTTGATTGTACACAAGGATAGAGTGGTATTGCGCCCTCATCCTAGTTTTTTACCGAAGGTGGTTTCAGATTTTCATCTAAACCAAGACATTGTTCTACCTTCCTTTTTTCCAGATCCCTGTTCTCCGGAAGAAAGATCACTACATTCTTTGGATGAAGTAAGAGCAGTTAAGGCCTATCTGGAAGCGACTGCTCAGATTCGCAAAACGGATGTTTTGTTTGTGCTGCCAGAGGGTCCCAGTAGAGGACAGGCAGCATCAAAAGCTACCATTTCTAAATGGATTCGACAATTGATCATTCAGGCTTACGGTTTCAAACAGAAGATTCCTCCGTTTCAGATCAAGGCACATTCCACAAGGGCTATTGGTGCTTCTTGGGCAGTGCATCACCAGGCCTCTATGGCTCAGATCTGCAAGGCCGCAACCTGGTCTTCAGTCCATACATTCACCAGATTCTATCAGGTGGATGTGAGAAGGCATGAGGATAGTGTGCTGCAGGCAGCGGTACAAGGTCCTCAGGTCTGATTGCACCCTACTTGGTTGTGGTTCCCCCCCCTCAGGTAGCATTGCTCTGGGACATCCCATCAGTAATTACTGAGGCTCTGTGTCCCGTGATGTTCGAGAAAGAGAATAGGATTTTTTAAAACGGCTTACCTGTAAAAATCCTTTTCTTTCGATGGACATCACGGGACACAGAGGTCCCGCCCCTCTTCTAATACACTATATTGCTTGGCTACAAAACTGAGGTATCCCAGCAAGGGGAGGGGTTATATAGGGGGTTGAACTTTCTAATAGGGTGTGCCAGTGTCCAATCACCTAGTGATACCTGTATAACCCATCAGTAATTACCGAGGCTCTGTGTCCCGTGATGTCCATCAAAAGAAAAGGATTTTATAGGTAAGCTGTAAAAATCTTTTTTTTTTTTTTTTTTTTTTTTTTCCATACGTAAATAGTTTGTTTCTTTTGAGCATTGCACATCAGATTCAGGCAGCGCCACCTTTTACCGCTCTTCTTGCATATTTCTGTACTTCTACAGGCAAAACTACTAACCTTATTTCTAACAGTCTGACGCCTGCAAGGTGCCTCGCTGGCGCCAGCATCTTCCCTCTACTTCTTCAAATTGCCACTGTCCGGCCATCTTGATTGGCTGACTCTGGATGATATCACTCCCATGCATGTACAGAAGTGCAGGCCTCCTGGCACACAGGCAGTGTGCCTTAATGTAAACTGAGCTGAGCATAAGCAGCTCAGTGTACATTCTACAGGGGAATGCAAACAGGCAGATAAGTGTATTTTTATTGTACAAGAGACAATGCAAAATACAATTTTTTATTATTCAACTTTAGTTCCATTTTAAAGTGCATCTCAGGGCAAGAATAAAAAAAACATATTCATGCAATACATGCACATATGCCAATTAATCTCTTTAAAAATGTTGCAAGCACAGAAAAATATCAGTTGACCTGTCAGAAATCCCGGTGAGCGTCTAATTTGTTTGGATTAAAAACACTTCCTCTGCTGCAATGAAATCCCATCCAGCTTGATCAGCCCTGGCTGCTTGGGCTACAAAACTCTGCTTAGCCCCCCCACCCCTCTCTATCATTCTCCACACACATCCATTGATTCATTACCAAGCAAAACAATACTTCTGCTTTGACTCCCAGATGTAGTTCTAGGAGACATGCGTACACCAATGGGAACTGACCTCCCATGGAAGAATTTTTTTAAGTCTGGAACTACAGGAGTAAAAAATAATACAGGAACATGATCTAGAGGAGGAAAGGGAGGTTTTTGGTTAGATTTAGTTATCATCATGTCTGAACATGTTATCAATCTTCTCTTGGGTAGTGTGTATAGCATAAGGCTAGGATCCAAAGGGAGCTTCATCGGGACCCAGACATAGATTTGTTGTTACCTTAAAAACATTAAAGGCAAGGTCTGGTTTATTTTAGCAATTTGGGAGAAATTGAATTAAAATTTTTCTGTTTACCTCCTTAGGAATGACCCTCCGGGCCCTGCAGTATCTGGGGTGACTCAGGAGCTATCTCGCCTTGCAGACTTGCCTCCGGGGTCACTGACCTCCTTGTGCCCCATCAATGATCTCCAGCTGAAGGAGCTGGAAGTGGTGGATGCAGTCAGCCGGGCAAAGAGACTTGAAGCAGCACTACGAGAGTTCACCTCCCCCAACAGCCCCCGATTTACATACCAGGTGAGATCACCTTCTGCCATTATACAAAAAGTACAATACTACATATGTTGTACTCCACATCACATAGACCATGCTGTTATTGTACTTAATAGGGGTTGATCAATATTGTTTTTTTCAGGGCCGATACCAATACCAATTTTTCGGCTGCCTTTCAGGCCGATAGCCAATATCAGGTGCCAATATTCTGGAGATTTAAAGTTTTTATTTTTACACTGCTCTTTTAATTTTTTTTTTTTTTATCACTTTTATTGCCGTCACAAGGAATGTAAACATCCCTTTTGACAGTAATAAGCAGTGACCGTTACTCTTTTTATGAGGGATCGGGGTCTAGAAGACCCCAAACCCCTCCTCTGCACTGAAAGTATTCAAAGCAGCAAGATCTGCGTTTTTGAGTACTTTCTATTTTTTTTTTTTTTAAAGCTGGCGCCTTTAGGATGCCAGTAATCCGGAAGTGATGTCATGACATTGCTTCTGGATTTCTAGATCCGAGACCCGAACAAAGCCCGATCGGCTTTGTTCACGCCTCCAGCCAGCCCGTGGACGTGTCGGCTGGTCGCTCTGGCCTCCCGTGGGATGGGAGACCCGGGCGGGAGGGGGGTGGGGACGTCCCCTCCCACTGCTTGTAATAACAGCCAAGTGGCTGCTTAGGTGCGTTCGTTGTTATTACAAGAAAGCCGAACATCCGCTCGAAAGAACGGTACCGGGTGATGCCTGCAGCTGCAAGCATCACCCCGGTACAACCTCTTGAAGCAATATCGGTAAGTTTGTGACTGATACCGATTCTTCAAAAAAAGTGAATATCGGCCGCACTGATAATCGGTCAATCCCTAGTACTTATCTGTGTTCAATTCTGCCATTTTCCCTTGTAGTATCTACGCCTGGAGCAGAGATCGCAGGTACTGGATGAGCTGGATCGTCTTCGCTTCCTTACCTCTGACCAGTCGCTGAGCCTCCTGCCAGAGTACCAGCAGAGAATCAATGTGAGATACAGGGGTCTGGGGGATTCATGGTGAATGCAATGGGTAGACAAATTAATGGAAACCTCTAATAAAATGTCCAAGTCTTAGGAATTGTTAACACCATAATTTCAAGCCCAGGTTATGCAGTTTTTGTAGCAAATGTGTCAAAGAAGTGGTCATTTGATGCTGTACTTTTGTGCCATTTTTAGCTACCCTGCTAAACTTCCATCTCACTCTGCTGTTGAGATTCATTGTACAATCATCATTTACCTTGTACCTATTTGGCTCCTCTTGTTACACAAAATACATTTGTGAGTTTTTTGACTGACACGTCTGTTATTTGGGCATTGACTATCTGGTTGCTTTGGATCTTTTTTAGTGGCTCCATGTTGCTTTGAAAACTCAAGTGTTAAAATGCTAATTGACACACTTTTTTTAATTTTTTTTAGAACTAGTGCTATAGATCCTTGTCAAACCTTCAGCCCCTTGACAATATTATGTGTGGCCCTTAGGACCCCTGCAGACACTTATGTGTTTCTTTATTGCTCTTATATTAGCAAAGATTTCTAGCAGCCTCATCTAATATGTCTCCAGTCTATGACTGTCTACTCAAGCATGTCCCCAGTCTCCAACAACTTCTATAGCATGCTCACAGTCTCTGATAGTCTCCTGTAGCATGTCTGCAATCTTTGACCATCTCCTGTATTATGTCCACAATCTCCAATCATCTTTTGTGTCAAGCCCATAGTCTCTGACCAGGGCTGGCCCAAGACATTGTGGTGCCTAGGTCTAAGAATAAAATGCTGCTCCCCACCCCCCAACAAAAAAAAAAAATCACACCCACCAAAAGGCCCTAAGGCACTAAGATTTAATTTATCAGGAAGTCAGATTTACATGCAACAGCATTTTGCCTATATGCAAAATTATATGACATACCATTATGTTCAATTCCAAGGGGAGGGCTAGGGCAGTATAGGGGCGGGCTAGGGCAGTGTAGGGACAGGCTGGGGTAGTATATGAAACATACAAAAAGAACAGGAGGGCGCACCGACCTTGTGCATTACCAAAGATAAAATGTATTCATAAAATAACCAGAATATACTCACAAACGAGCTTTAAAACAAGCAGCAGCACACAGTGTGATAACACAGAGAGCTTTAAAACGAGCTTTAAAACAAGGCTGGTCAATGCTCCAACAATAGCGAGCAGCATCTCTAGACGCAACCTGGACCAGATAGTTGGAGGAACCAGATGGCATCGCAAGCCAGTTACGTGTTATGAGGTCGAACCCTCTTCCTCAGAACCATAGCGATGGTTGTGTCTAGAGATACTGCTCGCTGTTGCTGGAGCATTGACAAGCCTTGTTTTAAAGCGTGTTTGTGAGTATATTTTTGTTATTTAATGAATACTTTTTATCTTTGGTAATGCACAAGGTCGGTGCGCCCTCCTGTTATTTTTGTATGTTTCAGCTATAAAGGATACCCATTATTCTGAGGATGACGCAAGACCTGCGACATTCCACTGACTTTGCTAAAGGGATTGGCTGCGCCATTCACTCAGCTGACCAGGCACCCGAGCGCAGGAGATTGCTTCGTGTTGGGGTAGTATGTGGGCAGGCTGGTGTAGTATGTGGGCAGGCTGGTGTAGTATGTGGGCAGGCTGGTGTAGTATGTGGGCAGGCTGGGGTAGTATATAGACAGGCTAGGGTAGTATAGGGGCCGGTCCAGAGTAATATAGGGGAATATTTACAGAATTTTTTTGTGTGGCCCTTGGTTGATATCAAGAAAGTTGACCACGACCATTAAAGATTCTGATAACTGGCAACCAGTCTAATGTAACTCCAGTTTTCAGCGGTGATTAGAACTGTGATTTATTCTAACCATTTGGAAAAGAATTTTCAGCCAATGTCTCCTGTTCATATTGGTGGTTGGCATTTGTTTTCATGCCTAGAAGGTTTTCGTGTTTTCATACCTAGAAGGTTACAGTGGTTGTTTGTCTATATCAAATTGTGTAGGCAATTAAAGGAAAATTTATAGTCAAATTTAGGTAAGTTTTATAGAAAGTTAAAGCATAGTAAATCCTGTGACCATCATGGCTTCTCTGTTTCATATTCTTAGCTGGATATTCAGTTTAATGCGTCTCTCCCCCCCCCCCGCAGGTCCTGCGCACTCTACAGTACATAGACGATGGCGGTGCTGTACAGCTAAAGGGCCGGGTGGCCTGTGAGGTCAGCAGTCATGAGCTGTTGGTGACTGAACTGGTTCTGGATGGGACCCTGTCTCCTCTTAACCCTGATGAGATTGCAGCATTACTCTCATGTCTGGTCTTTCAGCACAAGACGCAGTGTGAGCCGAAGCTAACAGACACTTTGAAGCAGGTAAGGCGAACAGTTACAAAAAGCATGACATGGCAGCATTTCACAGCATGTAAACTTGCTGTAGATATCTAACCGTCTCATTAACTCCTTGATCTTTTAATAGCCCATCTAAAAGTAATATTGTAGTTATAGGGGAGCCTAGTGGGTCCAATCAGCCCCTGGCTTCTTAAAAAGTGAGATCTTCCCTCTATAATTCCCAACATTGTTCAATAGGAAGTGTTGGAATTATGGAAAGGATATCTCACTGTTGAAAGTTTCCACGTGATATACAGTAAGAAACCGTGGGCTGACACCCATAACAAAATGGAAAGTAAATGAACAGAAGATAAATCAAATCAATATTTGATGTGACCGCCCTTTAGCTTTAAACCAGTATCAATTCTTCTAGGTACACTTGCATACAGTTTTTGAAGGAAATTGGCAGGTAGATTGCAGGGATGAGGTCAGTGGCTGGTGAGGCACTGGCTAGTATCAGAGCCAGATACACGCAGGTTACATACGCCGCAATCGTTAGAGCGAGAGCCATAATTCTAGCAGTAGACCTCCTCTGTAACTATAAACATGTAACCTGTAAAAAAATTTAAAGCGTCGCCTATGGAGATTTTTAAGTACCGAAGTTTGGCGCCATTCCACGTGTGTGTGGAATTTTTAAAGTGTGACATGTTAGGTATCTATTTACTCGGCATAACATCAAAAAATCGGGCTAACTTTAATTGCTGCGCAAATACCGTGTAACATAAAAAGTTTGCAACGATCATCATTCAAAAAAAAAAAAAATTATATAATGTTTGGGGGTTCTGAATAATTTTCTAGCAAAATTTTTACATGTAGGAGAGAAGTGTCAGAATTGGCCTAGGGGTTAATTACCATAAGTTAGGAATATACAAATAATTATTATATATTATTTTTAAGGCAATTTACTGTATTTTCAAAAACTTTACTCAGGCAGGTGGCTTAACAGACAAATTACTGAAGTTTGAAGTTCTAACTTCCAACCAGTCATTTCACAGTAAATAGATAAATAATAAATTATTATCTTATAACATATAGCATAATAAATATATGATTTAGCTTGATTAAAACCGTACCTTTTTAACAGCAGTAGCAGATTCTCATCCCCCCTCTTAACTGTGTGAGAAAAACATGGGATTGTGGGTAAATCTTAAGCCTCGTACACACGATCAAATTGTTGGCAGGGGATTGTCTGTTGATCTGTCAGTCCAAAAATATGACCGTTAGTACGCTCCTTTTGCCAACAAATGGATGACATGCTAGTAAATTTTTGTTGGACAACGGTCTGTTGTCAGATTTTCTGATGGTCAGTACACAAGTCCATCACACAAAAGTTGAAAGTATAAACACGCATGCTCGGAATCAATGATCACCAAACACAAAATTAGCAGAAGGGGCCCAAAGGGTGCTGATCAAGAGCTGAAATTCCTCTTAGTATGTCACTATATTTGTGTTTGTTGGCTGACAATTGTGTACCGTTAGTATGCAAGACAAAATCCAGGCACACGCCCTTATGACAAAAATCTGACGCTCGGTTGGCCAACAATCTGATCGTGTGTACCAGGCTTTATACACATAAACCCATGCTTTTTCCTTCTAGTTAAGAGGGCTGGAAGGGAACATTTGTCTTTTAGACACCTGACCCCTTCTATTACACTGCAGTGAGAGGTGTGCCTCCACTGCAGCATTTGTATTGGACAGCTTGTTCCAATGGCACTAAACCATTGGTCCAAGGCTCTAAGCTGTCCATTGAGCTCAGTGCTTCTGAGAAGAAGTGAGAGGCACTGTGAGCTCATCCTCTCAGTCTGCTGCAAACAGAGTGTGCCAGCATGTATTTAAACTGGCCGCTCCGTATATAGCTTCTGACAGGCTGCACAAGGAGCCCTGTATCTCCAGAACCAAATTTTGACCAGTGGTGGGGTAGGACTTCAGCTACATGTGACCCCAGATCGCTGAGCTACGACCCTTGAAGCTCGATCTTCCTTTTTTTTTTTTTTTTTTTATGTTCATGGCAGGAGAGGCTCTGCCTCCCCTGACTGCACGTCCCTGGTAGGTTGTTCCAAATATCTTGAAGAACTAATCGCAGATCTTTTGTGGATGTAGATCTCAGATCTTTCTGTCTCTTCATGTAATCCCAGACAGACTTGATGATGTTGAGATCAGGGCCTCTGTGGAGGCAAAACCATCACTTGCAGGACTCCTTGTTCTTTTTTTTACGCAGAAGATAGTTCTTAATGACATTGGCTATATATAACATATATATTGGGTTTTCTTGCAGGGAGTGAAGAAGGTGAGAGAGCTGGCTGAACGAATTGCGCTGATTCAGCGGGAATGTGGCCTTAGGGAGTCTGTGGAGGACTATGTGTCGCAGTACAAGTTTGGCCTGACGGAGGTTGTGTATGAATGGGCACGTGGAATGGTAAGAACAGTTTACTGGGGGGAAAAGTATTGATGGATATAATATGACAAGGCTGAGGCCCCAAAAATGTATCTTTGTATTTGTAAGCCATAAAAGACTCTCACTATACTGCAGCACTGTAATATTTTGAATGGGTTGAAATGTAACTTGTATTCACATCCATTTATCTAATCTCAGCCATTTGCAGAAATCATGACCCTGACAGACATCCAGGAAGGCCTTATTGTGCGCTGCGTACAGCGACTGGACGAAGCGTGTCGGGATGTACGTTCTGCCGCACGGTTGGTGGGAGATGCTACTCTGTGCGCCAAGATGGAGGCTGCCTCACAGCTCATCAAGAGGGATATAGTGTTTGCTGCGAGCCTGTACACCCAATGATCTCTGCCAAGCGGTAATTGCCAACATTCTTGACTAGTTTCCGGGCTCCTTTGATATTTTTCTGTAGTCTTCAGGGGACCTTTAACAGTCCATGTGTTCCTGTTTTTACAGAAGACCAGCAGGTCCATATTTACTATAAGACCCCTTTCACACTGGGAGGCATTTTAGTGCTAAAAATAGCGCCTGTAAAGCGACTCTCATGCCTCTCCAGTGTGAAAGCTCAAGTGCTTTCACACTGGGGCGGTGGGCTTGCAGTCCTGCTAGCAGCATCTTTG